>NW_011942193.1:1658268-2250874 GCF_000187425.2 Metarhizium robertsii ARSEF 23
ATGGTCGTGGTCGTGGTCGTGGCCATACCACTGGCCCCAATCAAAGTCTGCCTCCCAGGGACCATGGCCTACTCCCGGAGGAGGAGGACGGTGAGGTGGTCCGCCATGATGAGGAGGCGGAGGCGGCCCGTGATGCCACGGCCCTCCAAAGGGGAAGCCGCCTGAGAATTGGGGAGTAGGTTGAGGGTTGTGGTGGTCTACACCGTTGCCGGGGCGGGTCTGAGCAAAGCCCGGGATAAATGAGCAAAGCCCGGGATAAAGTCCCAGAAGCTTGGGGGTGGGTGTTGATTGTGTTCTTGATCGGGGGACATTATTATCAACAGCCAAGTGATTGTGTGTTTAAGGCGTGTAAAGGGATGGTTGTCGGGGAGTTGAAGAGACTGGTTCTCTGACGAAACAACAAACTCTACATGGCGATATAACATGCTTATATACTTTGTTCACTTACAACGCCCACCACCATCGTCCTCGGTCCGGGCAAAACTCCACGCAAGTGCCTGCCTGGCAAGGCAATCAAGGGCCAACGCAATCCGCTTCATCTTGACGGTAGTGAAACGACGCAGATGCCTACGGAGCCGGTCATGCACTTGCGACGATATGGGCTGTCGCATCATCGATTGGCAGCAGGCAAGACCGTCGCCGCGCGTCCACACGCGGCCTGGTGTTGGACCAGATGTCGGGTGCGACACCATCTCCGGACGCCCGATCTTCAGCTCTTGCATACTACTCCCGCCCGCTTGGGGCCGTTGGCGTCGTCGCGCTACGAGTACAGAGCAGCAGTATTGAAATTAGTTTGCCACGGGCGGACTGTGGCCAGTCGAGCAGCCACGTAAGAAGCGTAACGGCGCCCCGGATGGGAGTGAGTGACTGAGTCACACTCGTTTGACGACGCCACTGATTTTCTTCCCCTGGAGCCCTGGAGCCGCGTGGCTCTCGGCTCTTTATTGCACTGGCGTCTCTTAGTGTCCAAGCAAGTAAAGTACTACTTCGTAAGTGTTGCAACTGTCTGGTTGCAAGCTCATGTCTGGTCGGCCTTTCGGGCATGGAGCTGCTCGTTTGACGGAGCCCTTTCACCGGGTGCGGCAGCCGGACCTGCGTCCCATCTAAGTATGTACTGTAGATTGATGCGTGTGCCGGGTTCCGTTGACAGCTTGATCATTGATGGGTCAAAGTTTGACTCGGCGCCTTTCGCTCGATTGATTGGTGGTAGGCAGCAGTAGCCGCATAGGCGTCAATCATGACTCTGGCTGTCCGTCATTGACAGATACTCGTCACCGGCGCCAGTTCTACTCGCCTACTCGCGGGCGATGGGCACCTGGGAGCTTCTTCTTCCTGAATTGATGAATTCGAATTCAATCTTCAGCAACTTGGGCCGTGGCGTCAACACACCCGGCCAGCAGCAGTACATGTCTGGTGTACCTGCGCAAATTTCTAGTCGCATGATTGGCCACACCAAGCTTAGAAATACACCACCCAACTTTGTTCAACCCACGCCACATGCAGCTTGACATTCGTCACTGTCGCACCTCTGTCAACGGCAACGGCAAATTAAACGAAAAAAAAAAAAAAGAGCCTGTAACAAGCCAACGTCAAACTTTCGCTTGCTCTTCCACCACCACCGCATTATAATACAACATCATGGACGCCAAGTCCATTTCCTTCCGTACGCAAATTGTCCTCTCTGTGCTCCATCCATCCAATGCTCACTCCCTAAACAGCCTCGTCGGCGGAATCCGCGCCCGCCGCTGCATCCGACAACACCCAGAAGCCCAAGGTCGGTCCGCATCCTCGCTTGTCCAGCTTGGTCAATCCGATTGCAATGGATATGAACTGACGCCCAAATCACAGCCGTGCTGCGTGTGCAAAGAGGAAAAGTCCAAGCGAGACGAGTGCATGTTATTCTCAAAAGCATCCGATCCCGCCGCCGATTGCAAATCCTTTGTCGAGCAGTACAGGAGCTGTATGCTTGGCTTCGGATACAAGGTGTAATTGCACACGACGCTGCTCTTCTCCCTCTCGATTATCCGGCCAACAAGCGCCCGTGTATACTATTTGTGCATTAGACGGTTTACGGAAAAAACGGAAATAATACAAGGCATTGGATACCCCCTCTCCTATTTAGACAAACGACAATGTACGATTATTACATCTGACACATGTGGGATTTGGTATGTGTTTGTGACTGCCTTGCACCCTCGCCCCTTTGAGTATGCTTCCAGTAGACTTCATTATCGAGTGAATGCTTGCAAGATTGATAAAACGATATCCCGTGAGCGTCATTCCTTGCGCTGGTGAACCTTGGCACCGAGAGCATTCAATGTTTGTTTGGCCTCCTTGTGTCGACCCTTGTATCCTGCCAGCATCATCTCTTCAACCTCTTGCATTGAAGCATGTACATCCGCCACAACTTGCAGCATCTTGTTCTCAATTTGTTTTCTCTTCTCGACAAGCTCAATGACCTTTTTTAGTTGCTGCGCGAGTTTGGCTGCGCTAGGCAGTCATTAGTTGCGAAAAAAAAAATTCAACCCAAGTGGTGACAGGCACTACCTTTTTCGGCGTTTTTCCTCCTGGTATGTCACTGCTCGCTTTTTCACAGATGCCAGTGCCTTCTCTGCTTCGGCCATAATTGCTCTGGCACGTTCGTCTCGCTCCTGTTTTAGCTGCGAGTGACACATCAGCACAGTTGTCATTGAAAGGTATCTGCGGGCAACAAATCTACCTGGTAGATGCGCTGTGGTGCTTTCATGGCAATGATACTGGGATCGGAATCGTCTCCAGATTGGTTGCGAGTGCTTCGTCGAGGCATGGCGGGCAGCCGTCAACGCGCTCACATGTGAGCTTTCCCAAGGGTTGGTCTAGAAAAGCCGTAGGTCCAGGGTCCGCACAATGTCGAATGGGCAATCCTGTGCAAATTGTAGAATAGGAATTTCGTGAGAAACAAGGCCGAGACGCCAGGGCCTGGTTTTGGTTTGTTGGCCATGCAGGCACCAAAGAGGAAGGAACGACCTGGTGCCGCTGCCGTACTTGAGAGCATCACATCTGTCTGCCTACCTAGGTACTTCACATTACTGCACCAAGGCAGCGAGCGGATGGCAATTCAATTTATCTGGTATCACTTAATCCCCCATTTTTGGTCTATTCCCTTTTTGTGGTAGATATTATCATACATCAACCCGCTCAAGTCTCCGCCTTATCGCGTCAAGGCAATGTCGTCTATTCTCAGAATCATCTTCACCGTCTCAGCAGCTAGCTCGATAGCACTCGTACTCACGAGCAGCGGCTGCAAGACATTCTCCTTGGAGATGTTTGTATTGACACCGCCAGACTTGATGCTGACTCCAGCATTCTTCTCTCCCATCTCATGTCGGTGTCTCAAGTCCGTGACAACCTTGATACTGTTCAGCCCAGCATTTTCAGCCAGAGTGGTAGGAACAACCTCCATAGCATCTGCAAATGCCTTCCAGCAGATGGCCTCAGTGCCCGTCAAGCTACGAGCTTGCTTGGACAGCTGGGCGGCTATCTCAATTTCGGCAGCACCTCCACCAGCGATGAGGGCCTTCTTCTTAACCAAGCAGCGCATAACGCAGAGAGCATCGTGCAAACTTCGCTCCGCCTCCTCCAAAATCAGCGAGTTGGCTCCTCTGACAACGATGGAGACAGTCTTTCCGGTAGCCTTGGCACCGGTGACCTTGACCATGCGTGAGCCTGAAGATTCCGCTTCCTCGACTAGTTCAGCATATCCCAGCTTATCCTCAGTGAAAGAATCAATGTCCGCAATAGGCTTGCAGCCAGTTGATTTGCAAATGAACTCCACTTCGTCTCGCTCAATATCCTTGATGGCAAGAATTCCCAGCTTGGCCAAGAAATGTAGTGACAAGTCGTTGACAGCGTCGCGCAGAATCGATTTCTGGATAAGAAGAACGTTGCACTTGGCCTTTTTTATCTTCTTAGCCATGTTGAGGAGGTACAGACGCTCCTCCTTGACAATCTTATCCATTTGTCTGTAGTCGTTGACCTGGATCGTGTTTTCCATCTGAAACAAAAGTAAGTATATATATCAGCGTTTCGTCTCCAGAAATTAGAGCTTACGTCTGGCTTGGGCGGGCTGAGCTGGAACTGAATAAGGCCGATGCGTGCCTTCTCCATTCTGATGGGGCCGCCGGCGTTCTTTAGAACTGGCTGGTTAAGGACCAGACCAGGAACAAGCTCGCTATCCTCGATAGTGCCTCCAACCTTCTTGACAATTCGAATGTTTCTCAAATCAACGTTATCGGCTGTCTTGACATCGATCACCTTTGTCACGGAGTCAACAGCCATCGGGCCAAGCAGGTTCGAGTATTGCGAAACAATCTTGGACGACAGTGAGGTGTTGGCAGCCTGCAGAAGAGCAGAGGTATCGTTAAGGGTAATCGGTTGGGACATATCGTGAAGTACTTCCACGGCGGCAGCTGATGCACGCTGGAAGGACTCTGAGATGACCGAGGGATGGATGCCTTTTGACAGGAGTCGGTCTGCAGCACCAAGCAAGCTACCACAGATGACAACGACGGAGGTTGTGCCATCGCCAGCTTCGACATCTTGAGCGCCAGCGAGGTTCACCAGCATCTTGGCGGTAGGGTGCATAACCGACATGCTCTTCAGCATAGTGTGTCCATCGTTTGTAATGATTGTCTCGCCCTTTCCGCTTCGGATCATCTTGTCCATGCCTCGAGGGCCGAGGGAAGTTCGAATAGCATCAGCAACAGCTGTATACATGTTAGCAAACTCATTTCCTAGGCTCGGCTGGAGTTGTTCGCACCTCTGGCGGCGACAATGTTGGACGACCGCACAGCCATGGGCTTCTCCTTGTCCTGGGAGCTTGTTAGCGGGGGGTTTCACAGCTTAGGGGACCTGCGCGAGCTCCTCGTACTCTAAAAGTGGCATTCTGAGACTGCCCAGCAGAAACCGCGGATGCTGACATGGTGGCGACGAAGTTGAGCTACCCGAGTTTCTTTGATTCCGTAGTTTGCGTTGGGGTGTTGCAGAATCGTCGAATGGCGGGATGTTGGCAGCCTGGGCGAGATATCCCACCTTCTGCCACTTTCTGCCCTACTCCCGCTCCGCCATGGGCTGTCTCCAGAAATTTTGGTGTCGGGCCACAGATTATCCATGCTCCGATATGTATGTACATTGTGCGACCCAAGATGGTTTAGCGCCACTTGTCTTCTGGCTCAGTCCGATGTGGCCCGTGCACGGAGCTCAAGGCAACCTACTCTGATTACGGAATGCTTCGACAGAGTGTTAACCCTCAGCATCGCCATTGCCAACGACACCCTCGACAGCCTTCCCCTCTATCGAACCTTGCATCTACCAGCGCAGCAGAGCCGGCCGTACCACTCATATCGCTGTTCCCACCTATTTGACTACTCCCCGATCGCATTCTCAATTAGCAGCGTCTCGTCGGCAACGCGCGCCTGCAGGCGGATTCCATCATGGTAAGCTGCCCAAAGCAACTTTCTAAGGCTGCTTGTGCCAACCAGTGGCTGACTCTAACTAGCCTTCCGCGACCGGTCAAAACTGGGAGAAGTACCAGAAGAAGTTTGCCGATGACGAGATAGAAGAGAAAAAGATTACTCCCCTGACTGATGAGTACGAACGGCCCGGTAGGATGATGGGACACGGGACATACCAGCTGACTGTTTGTCAGGGATATCCAAGTTCTGAAGACCTATGGCGCCGCGCCCTACGGTGCAGCGCTCAAGAAGCTCGAGAAACAGATCAAGGACAAACAGCAAAGTGTAGATGAGAAGATCGGGGTCAAAGTACGAGCCGGCACCCTCGCTAATCCCTGCCTGGCGTATATCTAACATCGAGCAGGAATCCGACACTGGTCTTGCCCCTCCGCATTTATGGGATGTTGCCGCTGACCGTCAACGAATGTCCGAGGAGCAACCGTTCCAGGTTGCACGATGTACCAAGATTATCGAAGACGAGAAAGGCGACGAGTCAAAGAAGAAGTACGTTATTAACGTCAAGCAAATCGCCAAGTTTGTCGTCCAGCTAGGAGACCGTGTGAGCCCAACAGATATCGAGGAGGGCATGCGCGTTGGTGTTGATCGTAACAAGTATCAGATCATGCTGCCACTACCACCAAAGATAGATGCAAGCGTCACCATGATGACTGTCGAAGAGAAGCCCGACGTCACATATGGTGATGTTGGCGGTTGCAAGGAACAGGTTGAGAAGCTGCGAGAAGTTGTCGAAATGCCTCTGTTGTCTCCAGAGCGATTTGTCAACCTGGGCATTGATCCCCCCAAGGGGGCCCTTCTCTACGGACCCCCCGGTACAGGTAAAACGCTCTGTGCCCGTGCCGTCGCCAACAGAACAGATGCCACATTCATCCGAGTCATTGGTAGTGAACTGGTCCAAAAATACGTCGGTGAAGGTGCACGAATGGTCCGTGAGCTGTTCGAGATGGCAAGAACGAAAAAGGCATGCATTATTTTCTTTGACGAAATCGACGCCGTCGGTGGTGCCCGATTCGACGACGGTGCCGGCGGTGACAATGAGGTACAAAGAACCATGTTGGAACTTATCACTCAGTTAGATGGTTTCGACGCTCGTGGAAACATCAAGGTCATGTTCGCCACCAACAGACCGTCTACTCTAGACCCCGCTCTGATGAGACCCGGCCGTATCGACCGAAAGATTGAGTTCTCACTTCCGGATCTGGAAGGCCGAGCCAACATTCTCCGAATCCATGCCAAGAGTATGTCCGTTGAGAGAGATATTCGATGGGAGCTCATTTCTCGGCTCTGTCCCAATGCTACTGGAGCGGAATTGAGGAGTGTGTGCACCGAGGCGGGTATGTTTGCTATTCGGGCAAGGAGAAAAGTTGCTTCAGAGAAGGACTTTTTGAGTGCTGTTGACAAGGTCATCAAGGGCAACCTCAAGTTCAACTCGACTGCCACCTACATGCAATACAACTAGAGTGGGTGAATCTTTTGTATTTTTTTTTAAAACTAGAAACCTTGGTGTATGACTATGGGAGATGACACGGAAGGTTGCGCTTCTAGATACCTCGTTGATGCCTCTAGCAGAAGTTTAATAGAAGCCGGCGTTCACGGTGGAACCACGTCGTGTCTAGTCTCATCTGAAAAAAAATGATGATCAGTGCAAAAGCATCCACGATGGATACGTATATACATTGAGTCGCATCCAGTATAGGTCAACCCTAAGAAAATGCTATCTACGGTTCATACAGACGCTATGGTCTGTGCACTATCTACTGCGCATGTGAAATATTTACATAGTGAATGTTCAGGTTCATATCGCGCTAAATCCATATCAAAAGCAGCATTAACCCATGACTGAAATCCCAAGCCACCGCTATCCACACAATCTCCTCCAGCAAAATATGTATTCGTGAATGTAATCGTATGTGAAATGAAGTTTAAAAAGGAGACTATAACTCCGCACCCGATTACTTGAAGAGAACGCCAGAGCCAACTTAGATCGTCTGTCATCAACCACCTCTCCTAATAAGTTTCAAGTGCCTGGCATGCCAGACAAACATCCCAAGCAAACTACTTCTCCTTCGCGGCCCCTCTCGACACAACACCTGCTGCACACAACGGAGCGGTGTCCCGACGCAGCCCATCCTTTAGAATCTTTTTCTTCCTCCTGGTAGTGCCCATAAAGTTGCCGTGTGTTGCTGTTTCCATCCCCCGGGTGGCCATGATGACCATCTCGTGGCTCAGACTCCATGTCGTCTGCATCGTCCATGTGAAATGATCGCGAAAGCACCTCCTGCTCCGAAAGCACAGACATGTCATCGTCTGCATTCCACCCGTGGCACTCTCTGATGCAGACGAAGCACGCTCTCTCCCCACAGCCCTGACACTCTGCGAACGAGTCGAGGTCGGATTTCTTGGTCGGTCTCCGGTGGCAAATGTAGCATGGGGCTAGGAGCGCTGCACTGGGTGCCACAGGAACTCGATTTCCAAGACCCGTCTGGTCCTGGAACACTTTCTGCTGCGATGGTCGCCGTCGTTGGGTCTGTACGAGGCTACTGGGGCTGTCGTGGTGGAGAGAGTCATCTTCGTGGGTGATGCGAGCCCTTTTCGACGAGGAGAGCGGGAGGATTTTGCGGGCGGCAGAAAAGTCTGACGCGCGGTTCAACAGGTAGAAGTCGGGTTGTTGTTTGTCTGCGTGGTATAGCCGGTAGACATTGCTGTCGTGGTTATCCTCCCATCGTCGTTTTCGTGCTGGCTGGAAATCATCGCCGTCGCCGACATACGGCATCTTCACGCCGGGTTGGAGGCACAGTGATGCGTATGGTGGCGTGAGCTAACGAGATGCTGGACGGGAGTGTGAAACAGGCTTCATAGGTTGGTACGGAGTGGACATCTGTAGCAGTGAGGTATTCAGTCAATGTTGGATGTTGGATGTTGGAGGCAGGTGGGCGGTTGGGCGGTGGGGGACTGGAGGTGTTTCTTCTTGTGACAGTTGACGACCACAGAGGTGCCCATGGAGAATCAAGGTCCTGCAGGGATGTAGTTATCTTAGAAGTACGGAGTAGGTACAGGTAGTACAGGTACAAGTCGGCAAGCCCGTTCATTTGCTGTCCAACCAGCTCACCACATGCACACAGTGTTGCTCACAGCCGGGTCTAAGCGTCGACCGGTCCCGTCCAGAGCTGGCCGGCCAAACAGGCATCGTGCATGTGCTGCCAGGCCCCAGCCGTCTTCTATTACAGTGAGGAGAGAACCGCCTACATGTAGGGAGCGGCCTAGCCAGTCCAGTCTGGTGCCCTTCTGTAAGTGGTCCACGGAACCAGGCTGCTAGGGGCACTGGGTCTCCATGTCAACTTCAATGTTAGGTCAGCCATACATGAATGTTGCAGGCGACCGCACCGTATTCATTTCCAAGTCAAAAAGATTTAAACAGAAATAAGAGCCTGGCCGCT
This sequence comes from Metarhizium robertsii ARSEF 23, assembly GCF_000187425.2. Lineage (NCBI taxonomy): Eukaryota > Fungi > Ascomycota > Sordariomycetes > Hypocreales > Clavicipitaceae > Metarhizium > Metarhizium robertsii. Next base: position 1,667,216 of record NW_011942193.1, read on the forward strand.
TACAATACGACAACAGCTTGGAAACATGTCCTGCGCTGATATGGACTATGAATAGCTTCTTTCCACGAAGTATTGTGACCACATGCACTGCCATATTGATCATTGGCACACCTCGAATAAATCACATGTAAGGTGGGGGAGCAAATTGTGCATTACTACGACAAAAGTAAAGGTATTGAAATTTGGTTCATCTGATTTACACTCTACCATCCACCTTCCCTGATTTTTAAACCACCGTCTCCCCGTTCTACCCGTCTCCGCCAACAAAGGAGCATCTCTAAGGGGGGGAGACTAGTATACACATGACACACAACTTTGCCTCATCACCTAGCGGCGAACCTTAGAGTCCGCAGGAGGGTCATAGGCAAGCTTTCTCGACTTCAGCCATGCCCACTTGTATCGCTTAACCCAGACGCTGACGGCCCACAAAGCCGACGTAACAATCAACACCTTCAAGCCCATCTTCTTGCGGTCGTCCATTTCAGGTTCGGCAGCCCAGTTGAGGAACTCGACAACGTCCTTGGCCATCTGAGAGGTGGAGGCGGGGGTGCCGTCTTCGTACTCAACAAGGCCGTCATAAAGAACACGAGCCATACCAATACCAGTTCCGGGGAAATAAGGGTTGAAGTTCATGCCAGGAGCGACCTGGGCACCGGCTGGAGGCTCTTCAGGGTAGCCAGTCAGCAAGCTGAAAATGTAGTCGCAGCCACCGTGGCGACCCTTGACGATCAAGCTCAGATCCGGCGGAAGGGCACCGTTGTTGGCAAATCGGGCAGCCTCCTCATTCTTGTAGGGGTCGGGAATGTAGTCGGCCAGCTTTCCAGGTCGCATTTGGATCTCGCCCTGCTCGTCTGGCTCACCAGGGTACTCATTCTCCTCAGCAAGAGCCTTGGCCTCGTCGACAGTCAAGACAGCGCCAACCAATGTTCTGTAGGGGATACGGCTAAGTGAGTGACAGCTGGCGCAGACTTCCCTGTAGACCTGGAAACCTCGGCGAAGACTAATATTCTAGGTCAGTATCAGGATGACATAGTATCAATAGCATATGCTCCGGTCCAGATTCCTAGAGCGGCCGAACAAGTAGCACTTACGCCTGGTGGTCGAAAGTCTTGAGCCACTGCTGATGGACCCATGGATATTGTGTAGCGTGCAGACTGTTGAAATGAATTAGTGAATTGGTCATGGAAATAGAGAGCCCCATATAGCCGAGCACGGCAATTTATGCCGCACGTGGCAGAGGACGCCAACGACGTGGCAACAAGAGTTCCCGGTCATATATTCTTGGGGGGACGTACCCTTCCTCAGCAGGGCTGGCGGCAAAGGCCACAGGTCCGTAGAGGTGGTAGTACCAGGCAATGGAGCCGGCAGCGACGGTGGTTGAGGCGATAGCGGCGAAGTTCAATCGGGCAGGGGATCCGGCAGCACCCGAGCTGGTCGAGGCGGCGCGCTATAAGACAAAAATACAATCAGCAATGGTATTCTTGATCCAAGATGCATTTATCATTCGATTGATGTGGTTCCGGCCCGTTGGGGCGGGTGGTGGTGATTCCCTCGGCAAAACACGAAAACGGGGAGGCAGGCGAGTCCGAGCTTGAGCAGGACCGTTATACCTTGGACACATTGTTGACGCCATTTCGGAGCCCATTGAGGGTGCGCGTCGAGCGCAAGCAAGACCTTGCCAGCATAATTGACAAGCTATACCGTATCCGTGGAGGGAGCCGTTGTGAGGATGTGACGGCGATGGTCGTATCGATTTCGAGGGTCGGAGGTTCGAAAAGGCTCAGCAGGAGAGGTCATACCTATTGAGAAAATCCAGCGTTCCGAAATGGGCCGACGCTGATTGGCTAAAGTCACGTGATTCTCTAAGCTTGGTGATGGCCCAGGTCGTCAGGCCACAACTTGCTTACCTAAGGAAGAAGCAGCCAGATTCTCCACTTTTGATGGGTAGGTACCTTGGCAGCTGGCGCCAGCTGGCAGGAATTTCCGCACTCATGCCCCTGGCGCCCACGCTCTTGCATCCCCCTGCACTTGAATCACCCATCCTTACCCTTGCCCCGCCCCCACTATATAATTAATTTGGCTGAGTGTGACAAAAGCAACCATCATCACCCATACTGTCACGCAAACCGCGTTCTTTCTTTTACCCGCTTTGCAATTTTGTCCTGCTTTATATTGTTTTGAGCATACTCATACAAGATGACTGTTCTCCACAAGCTGTTTACCATTGAAGGCAAGGGCCTCAAGCTCGATACCGCCGCGGATGTCGAGCCTCATATCCAAGATCTTCGAGCCAACGATGTTGAGGAGGTCAGGTTGCTTGGCAACACCCTGGGTGTGGAAGCTTGCAAAGTTATCGGAGAAGTTCTGGCTACCAAGAAGAACTTGAAGGTATGATTTTTTACAGCCCATCAAGCTATCTGAAATTCACGGTAAATGGATAAGTTTCTAAAACTAACGCTACCCTCATCAAGATTGCCAACCTCGCCGACATTTTCACAGGCAGACTGCTGAGCGAAATCCCCGAGGCACTCTCTTCGCTGCTAACTTCCATCCTCAACCACCCGAACCTCCACACCGTCAATTTGAACGATAACGCATTTGGCCTCAACACACAAGCCCCCCTCGTCGCTTTCCTCTCCGCCCACGTGCCGCTGCAGCACCTGTACCTTAACAACAACGGCCTCGGCCCCCACGCCGGTATCCTTGTCGCCGATGCTCTGTCAGAGCTTCATGCCAAGAAGGAAGCCGCTCGCAAGGAGGGCAAGCAGGTTCCCGACTTGGAGACAGTCATCTGCGGCCGCAACCGACTAGAGAACGGTAGCATGACCGCCTGGGCCAAGGCGTATAAACTCCACAATAAGATCCAGCACATCAAGATGGTTCAGAACGGTATTAGGCAGGAGGGAATCTCTCATCTCATCAGCGAGGGTTTGGTTCACGCCACCGAGCTGCAGATCTTGGATCTCCAGGACAACACTTTCACTTTCACGGGTGCCAGAGCCCTCGCCAACGTCGTCACAAATTGGACTGTCGTTCGCGAACTGGGTATTGGCGATTCACTTTTGAGCGCCAAGGGCGGTGTCCTGTTTGCGAAGGCTTTGGCTAAGGGCAAAAACCAGAAAGTCGAAATTTTGCGATTGCAGTACAATGATATCACCGCGACTGGTGTCAAGGCCTTTGCTGCCGCAGCCAAGGACGCGCTACCGGCCCTGAAGCGCATAGAATTGAATGGAAACAAGTTTGACGAGGATGACGAGTCCATCCTCTTTTTGCAGGAGCTTCTTGACCAGCGTAAGGAGAAGCTTGCCGGAGATGTGATCAATGAGGACGAATGGGGTATTGACAGCCTGAGCGATCTCGAAGAGCTTAGTGGGGATGAGGAGGAGGAGGAGGAGGAAGAGGGCGTCACTGCTGAAGAGCTTGCCGAGAAACTGATCAAGGAGGCCGAGGAGGCTCAGGAGGAGCCTGTGGTCCAGCTTAAGGACAAGGAGGTCGAGGCTCTCGCTAAGAAGCTTGAGAAGGCCGAAATTTAGATTGGAATGCTGTTATGCCCCGTGGCGTTGGATGATTTATTTACATACACTTCAGATTATACATAGGGTTAGAGCGTGCAATACATACGATACCCCTTTAATACTATTTCTGTGAGGATTGACACGAGGTTTACGAGGCCAATTCACAACCAGCTCACGCGCAACAAAAAAAAAATGCCGCCAAAGGACACACTGCATCACCTCGTGTAAATCACACAGTCACGCACAAAAATTGGGTATCAGCTAGAGTTTGCAATGAAGGAAATATTGGTCAATGACAGAAATATATTCAACATTTGGTTTATAGTATAAGAGGCTAACATCACACGAGTTTCAGAACTTCAATAAGAGTGAAATGAAAATGGAAGGTAGGAGCAGGATGCGCTCGAATATCGGGGCTTCGGGGTTTTGGGGAGGATATGGGCACGTACCTATACTGGCTGTAGTTGAAACCAGGTTCTCTAAAAGTTTTGTTAGCCGCCACATCAACACTTCCGGAACAAGGGATGGGGAGAAGATGAAAGAGTGGAAATGAATAGTCAGGAAAAACAACAAGGTATCTCCCAGTCCAGAGAAACATTAACCCTCCTGGTATATAATGACAACCAAACCCCCAAGCCCATGACACTGATACCAAACCACCTGCGTACATGTTTGTTTCTGTCCATACTTTGATTTGTCCCAGGCACAAACGCAAAACACAATCCATACAACCTGTCTATGCATATCTAACGGCTGAGAGCAGTATTGTGTATGATTAGATCGCCCCCAACAAGCATAGTTACATGACATCCATGGCATCAACCGGCATCGACGCATTCCTAAATTGTTCAAAAGCACCGTACTGGACGGCCATCTCCAGCTGCTGTTGTTGCTGGTCATAGTCGGGCCCTTTGTACACAGGGTCAGTAGACCTAGAATATCTGTTGCTGCCCACGGCAGTGCCATAGTGGTTGTAAACATCTCTGGCATTGGTGTCAATGGACTGACGTTCATACTCTCGTCGCATGAGTTCTTCATACCCGGTAATCATGTATGGCTCACTTTCGGCCGAGACCTGTTGAGTCCATTTGCCGTTATCTGTTTGGACAAGGGTCCCGTCCAGGCTCATGGTGGGGTTGTGTTGCCTCTCATATCGCATTTGTGCAAGATGCTCTTCTTGGTCCAGGGTCGTGCTGCTCCAGGCAAGTGAAGGAATATCTTCGGCCCTGTTGGGAGGACAAATGCTCCAAAGCTCGATCAGGCGAAGTTTCTGCGGGTCATCGGCAACACGGAAGAGTTGAACCTGGGATGGTGTCAAGACGGCGGGGTCTACGCCGTAGCTGCGCAGAATCATGTCCATCGGGGATATCTCGCTCTGAGGCGGCTCCGATGACGGCCTCTGGGGTTGGTATTGTCCTTGATTCTCAGATAGTTGAGCGGCAGGCTTCGCAGTGTGTGCGGAGTGGTGGTAGTGTTGTGAAATCGAATACACAATGGGTTGGGAGACTGGAGCCGCTGGGGTCGGCTCCTGTCTTGGTGTCTCTTTTTGGGCAGAGACGTGAAAGTCGGGGTTGAATGTCAAGTTACGAGAGAAGAGATTGGCAAGGTCATCCTGAACCTGTTGGGCGTTTGCCTGCATGCCGGGTTGAACAGAAACCATGATCTGGAAGCGAATCAATATCAAGCAATCACACCTCCCGCTTACACGCAGGCGGACATGGAGGCCACATACCTCGGCTGTTAGCGAATTAGTAATGCAGCCAGCGACGGACGGCAAAGACGGTAGTTTCTTCTTGGAGTATCTCTGTATCGTAACTTTGAAGTCAGTATTCGTCGCTAGCCTTCCGGTCCACGGATCCTTTTATTTCCTGTCAAGTGAGTCTTTTATTTTCTCAAGCAAGGCCTTGGTTGGGTCGATATGCGGTTGGGTATCAAGACAGAATGGCCAAGCTGACGGTACTCGGATCTGCTGGGGTGGCCAGGTGGCAAAAGAGACGAGGCAAATCAGAAGTATATTTCGGCTACGCTAAGGTGATGAAAGGTAAAAGGTGAAAACGAACAGGAGCGTGAAGACTGAGAAAGTTGACAAGAGCTGGAGGGGAAAGTGAGCAGGTGCTGCCTTAAATCTCCTGGTTCTCGTCTCCTATTTCCTGTCTCCTCCTGTCTCAGGCAGGATTTAGCACAAGAGCGGTGGACTTTTTTCGATTTTAGGCGGCACAGTGGACCAGAACCGCGGACCAGGGTCCAGAGGCGGGGGGGGGGGGATGGACTTTGGGCTTCGAGGGAACAGAGAAAGGGCGGAACGGAACGACGAGACAATATTGGTGTTCAGAGATACGTGCTTCGCGATGGATGGTGAAGAGGACACGTCAACGCTGATTCATGGCAGACACAAAGTTATATATTAAAACAAACAGAGCGTCATCATCCTTTCCGTGGAAGGCCGATGGACTTTGTTGAGAAGCCTGCAGGCGCGGGACCTGCAGGCAGACCAGGGAGCGTTACAGGGAGCATAGTCATGCGATAGCAGGTGGTTGGCGGGCGCCTAGCGGCGGTTCTAGTGGTGTGGAGGGGCAATTCGTGACGCAACAATCACTCCAACCGTCATCGACTCGAATTCGTCACGCGGCCATTTTCTTTCACGCCACTGGGCCATGATTGTTGAGGAATGGAACAGAGATGGAACGCTCGACTTCCAACGGTCCATGTATATTTCGTGTATTGCTAGCTGCACACGGATGTATCGAGTACGGATGGCTTGGTCCGCCGGCATCCGAGTGCCACTATTTCCACCTGCCCCGGTCTGGCTTCTGGCTAAGTACGAATGGAGCTTGCATCAATTAATTCATGGCCAGGCCGGAATAAACTCATGTCTAGAGCTCCTTCCAAAGCGACCCTCTGGTGGACTGTCTGCGTACCACGCCAGGGTCTGGTGTATTTTGGCACCCCCTGTACCAGATTTCAGGTGTCTGGATTGATGCGATCAGTCACGAATGGTGATGCTTCATGATGGCCATATTTAAAATGCGTTTCATGCTCTAAGCGTCACAACAATGAAACGGTGCGCATTTGATCCTCAGTATGATGTAAGTCCCAAAAATCGCTGCCGACTGGCTACTAGGCGGTAGTCACTTCGTCAAGTACCTGTACATGTGAATTTTCCCTTCATTTGCTTTCGTACTCCGTACTGCAGGGTCATTCTTTGATAGCCCTTTGAATGTGCGCAGGTCCAATTGGGGTAGCGGACCAAGGTCCTAGCTGATGTTAAATGCTGATAAAAAAGATATAGACTTACTAAGAAATTATACAATAAGATAAGTACTTAATATTTTAAGATACATATACTAAAAGAATATACTGATTATTTACTGGAGTTAAAAAGTACCTTTAAGTAAGTGGGTTAAGTATTGAACCTGCGCACACTCAAAGGGATCTAATAAACGGACACAGGCCCCCGAGCTCCGGATCCGATGTGGATGCGTGACATGTGTGCCATGTCCGCGTCAGCCACATTCAGCTTGACTTCCTGTGGCTGACACCTCAACCAGAGTTTGGCGCCTCAGGCAAAAACTGTAGGCCAGCCTCGCGCCAGCACACAGCAATACGCAGCTCTCAGGCTGCCTGGCGATGCTTGTCGGTTGGAGGAGCTTCAGGTCCATATCTGCCGTCTCAACTCCTCATAATCCCCCCAGCCATTCACACAACAAGCCTCTCTACCTGACGAAACCATCTCTCGGACGGGTTTTACGGAGACCAACTTATCAAGATGGTCAGTAGTTCGCAGTCTCTGTTTGCATGCCCTGCCCGTGAAGCAAGCTAAGCTAACCAACCCTCAACATCCAGACATCGATAGGAACGGGCTACGATCTTCTCAACTCCATCTTTTCGCCAGATGGCCGCAACTTCCAGGTGGAATATGCAGTTAAAGCAGTAGAGAATGGCGGCACCTCAATCGGCATTCGGTGCAAGGATGGCGTCGTCCTAGCTGTTGAGAAGGTGGTGACATCAAAGCTGCTAAAGCCCGGCGCAAACAAGCGAATCGCTACCGTCGACAGCCACGTTGGTGTTGTACGTAACCTTGCAACTCCTTTACCAAAGCAAACTCATTTCTACACAAAACGTGTCTTCGGAGCCGAAGCTAATCTGTGCACCCAGGTCTACTCAGGAATGGTCCCCGACGGCCGACACTTTGTCGACCGTGCCCGCGACGAGTCCCAAAGCTGGCGCCAAAACTTCAAGACCCCGATCCCCACGGCCGATCTTGCCTCCAGAATGGGCGGCTATCTCCAGGCATACACCATGTACGGCTCCGTCCGGCCATTCGGCATCACGGCCATTGTCGGCGGCGTGGACACATCCGAAGAGACACCCGTCGACGGAGAAGTTGGCTCTGGCCCCAAGTGTGGTGCTGGCGGCAAGGTCCCTGGTAAGCACGGCGGTCCCTTCCTGTACATGATTGAGCCCAGTGGTCTGTACTGGGGCTACTACGGCGCTGCTACGGGCAAGGGTCGTCAGGCGGCTAAGGCTGAGCTGGAGAAGCTGGATCTGCAGTCAGGCAATATGACCATGGAGGAGGCCGTCAAGGAGGCTGCGAGAATTATCTACATTGCACAAAAGGACAACAAGGACAAGGATTTTGAACTGGAAATGACTTGGATCAGTGGTGTGGACGGTCCGACCAAGGGTCGCCATGTCGAGGTGCCCAAGGAGTTGCGGGAGGAGGCTGAGAGATTAGCAAAGGCGGAGGATGACTCAGACGACGATGACGAGAACGATAAGAAGGACGATGATAAGATGGAGGAATAGAGAGGGTTCGCGAAGCAACAAGGGGAAGGGGATTTAGTTGCGCACGCGGCGAAAGCACTTGTACTATCACACGGCAGGTTCATAGAATAATGCTTTATATGGTTGGGCAATGAAGAATAAGCAATGAACCTTTTTAAGAGAGTGAGGGGGAGTCCATCACCAGCAAAAATGTGAGCCTGAATTTCCATCACAAATCTACCTAGACATTCACCTCGACTATGCAGCGGGCAAGTGTGTGATGCTGCCTTAGAATCAGTTTTTATCCCCCTTGCAACTCGCTCGTTTCCATGGGCCCCAAATTACGAATCTATGTACACGACTTGAGCAACCAAATCCACATCACGTCCGACTCTGCGAAGCATGATTCTGGCACCAGTTATTCCAATCAGCAAAAAACGAGTTCTGCATCGTGACGTCTCCCAAGACCCAATCACTCTGTGTCTTGGCATACACGCCCGCCACCTCGCGAATCGCCCCCCTATCGCCCGCAAACATGCTCGAGGCCACGATCAAGCTAGCAGCACTGGCGGCTTTGGCGTACGCGTGGGAATTGTCCTTGCCTGCCTCGTCGTGTATTTGCACCAACAGACCCAGCATATCCGCTCCGAGGGCGTCGTCGCCACTCTCCTTGCCGGCCCTCGCCTTCCGGAGGCCCTTTTGGTAAGCGAGGATGATTTCGCAGGCTCTGTTGGCGAGCGGTTTTGCAGACGTAGTGCGCATGAGGTTCAGCAGCGGGACGAGCAGCGAGTAGGTTAGAATGTTGAGGGCTTCGTTCTTGACGTATATGTCGAGGAGGTCGAGGATGCGGTGTTTAAAGTTGATGACGGATTGCTTGGCATCCTTTTTGGCCTTTTTCGCGTCGGATTGGGACGACTTGATGCGTGGGGCAATGGCCGCAGAGAGCTGTTCGTCTAGGGCGAACATTTCCGAGTCGGACATGTTGTCTTCGGAGGAGGAGGAAGCGGCGTCGGCGTCTCTGTCGAGGCGGTGGGAGTTGAGGATTTTGCCAAGCACTTCGTCAAGTTCCTCAGGGTTGTTCCATTCGCCTTTGTTCTTTTTGGGGCTGGTATCATCCGATGAGGAGGCGGCATCGCCGTCTTCGTCGCCGTTGAGGCCAACGAATTCCATGTCAGAGTCGATTTCGAAATCTGAGGCATCCTCGACGTCTTCGACTTGATCGTCTTCGTCTTCGTCTGAACCCTCACTTTCGTCTACATCCATGGCGTCGTCATCTATATTGAAGAGCTCCTTTTGGCCCTTTGTACTTTCTCCTGAGGCTAGTGGCCCGGTGAGGAGCTCCAAGCCCTCGGCGGATATCTGGCCAGTGAATGCCTCAAAGACTTGTTGAGAAACTTGTCTCATCAGTGAGGAGGGACGAGCAACCATCGACAGAAGTATTTCAACTAGCAGTTCTGAACTACCTTCGTTCTGTTCGCCGTCTTTATTCGCCTTCTTTTCTTTAAGTCTGTTGTAGAACTGGGAAAGGTCGTCCAATACTTCCATCGCATCAGGGTCGTCATTATAAAGTTGGAAAATGGATATTGCGTGGAGCATCGCGAGACCCTGGGCTGTCTCCTTTTCGCTTTGTGTCTTTGACTTCCGCTTCAGAAGCTTGTTCATGCGTGCCAGGGCGTCGTCCATTGATTTTTTAATCTCTGGGGCCATATTCTTTGCGCTGGCGTCTATTGATGCTACCGCTTCGCAGAAAAGGGCAAAGTCTTTGCTTGAGCGAGCGAGCTTGGCAAGTGACGACTCGAGGCGAGAGCGACAAATTTCTCGAATTTGTTCGGTAAGAGCATCTTCCGGTATGTCCTTTGGCTGAGCATACGCCAATCCGGCGAGTTCCTGTAGAACTGGCCTAAATGACCCCTTGGTAGCTTCAACTTCATCATCTGTTGATGGCGCCGAGGCGAATGCATTCAGGATCTTGGCGAGGTAATCAGCGTATGTCCGAACAATAGACTGAGCGTCAGCAGCTTCTTTTTGCTTCAAAGTCTTGATAGGCTGTCGAACAACAGCCAGCACAGCTTCCGCGTTTTCTTTGTTAATATTTTGCAACAGCCTATCCACCGTCTTCGTACTCGTCCGCTGATCGAAACCGTATACACCATTCTTCCCGATGAGGTTGGCGAGAACAGGTGTCAGAGATGACGGGTGAACTGATACGACCACTTCGATAGACTTCAGGGCTTTGATGGCAGCTCGGTGCAAATAGCGGTCCTCCTTCGACGCTTGATTCAACAGACATGACATGAAATTCCGACTGAAAAGTGATTGCACTTTCGATGGCACCTCAATAAACCCTTCGAGCATCTTCTGAAAGACCATGAAACCCTTGAACTTTTGTCCGTCCGTGGCTTGTTTGGAAAATAGACCATCTTTATCGAGGTGAGGTCAGCAGGGGTAACATGATTAAACGGGGTAAGAAGAGTGCATACCATCGACAACCCGATTCCAAAACTGTTCGAAATCCTCCTCCGCCTTGTCCGATTTGGCATTGAGAAACCGTGCTAAGATGAGATCCCACACAAAGTGCAATTGGGCACTCCACGATGCATGCTTTCCGCCATTCTGGCTTTTGTCATTTATATCCTTCCCATTTTCCTTGAAGCTCTCTTTGAGGACTGCAGTCAAGTCAGGGAGAGACTTGCTGGAAAGCGGGTTCTTCCACGGCTGGGGCTGCAGAGTAGGAAATCGATTGAGGGCAACGATCCAGGCGGCCGCCCCCTCTGGGGTCTTTGCCAAACCAGCTTTTGCAATCCTGGATAGCGTTTCCGCCGCATCGGCTTGGTCCATTTGCTCGAGAGCCTGGACCAACACCCATCCACATTGAGGTCTAAGCCAGATTTTCTTGTTGCCCAGTTTCAGCAGCAGATTGAGGACTGAATCCCACCTCGAGGTATCCCTGAACAGAGTTTTGGACTTAACAAAGCACTCGATTCCGAATAGCTGGCCGAGAAAATAGTCTCGCTCTTCTTGCCCTGGAATGTTGCCTACAGCTTGAGTTTTCTCAGCCAAGAGGCCCAACACCTTGTCGAATGACAATCCAGTATATTTCGACTTTGAAAGATCCTTTTCTCCGAATAGTTGAGCCAAAATCTCGGTAATCACGAGACAAAATCCAATGCGAGAAGCATTGCGACCGCTCGCGAGGCCTCGGAACAATCGCCGGTCGAGATGTCGTTGGAGAACAGCTTCAGAAGCCCCTTCGCCGTCAAAAAGACTTGAAATAATACAGTCGGCGGCCTGGATTCTGTCGTTTTCGTCCTCGCTTCCCAGCATTTCGTACAAGTCTGCTTCTCGTCTTCGATCGTCACCAATGGGCGCTTCAACGAATGGTTTCTTTTCGATGTCCGGTTTGGAGGAAAGGTGGGTTGATATCTTGCCCTTTTTGGCCTTTTTGGGGCCAGATGACAAGGTATTGGTGCCATCTTTGGCTCCTCTCTTTCGTTTTCCTGCCATTTGTCTTTGGTGGTCTGGCGCAAGAATTTCCACTCGATTGCTGTCGCATTACTAAATTCGCAGCTGTAGATGGAAATTCCCTAGATAATTTGATTCTGCCAACTTTGACCGCTCTATATTTTGCCCCACCTTCCGCATGGGAGTCGCACTTTGCCGGCCTGGCTACCCTAAACTAACAATGAGTCCTGAACTCCTAGGTACTTGGTACTTTTTATGGTCTGAAAATATTCTTCTGCTGATTGTGAGTTGGTATGACACGTCAAACAAAAGCACGGATCGCATGTGGTGCTTTGAAACTAGCTACGTTTTAGGCGACATTGTTTTCCATGCCCCAGAAGACGTATTATCCGATCTTTGATATCCTCGTCTCATGTCCGTGTGCAGAGGTGGAGAAGTTTTTGACAAGAAAGCACAGAGGACAGAAATCAGGGCCCCATTGCCCAGGCCTGCTGTTTGATGCTCATCTCGTGGAGTGGTTTGCTCAGTCTACCGATTAATTCAAATGTCATATGGTATTGATACTCTACCAAGTGTCATGAACTGGAGCGAGATATGCATGTTTGTAGTCATCGTCCTGCAGAAAGCAACATCTGCACCGAGCCTTATCAACCTGAAACACTTCAATGTTTGGTTCGTTGCCGAGCTGCTGCGGCACAACGGCTTGAACAAACCACACCGAGGGAGTGACGGCTGCAAAGTGGGCCTGGTCACCGGCCAAGGGCAAGGGTATGCGGTGTGCGAGTTCGGCGTATAGTCACGTGACTTCGCGACTTCGCGGTAGCCGAAGGGCGTTGCTGGGCGGGGTAAAACGCGCTCCGGCGCTGCTTTATTGACCAACTTTTGTTTACTTTATTTACGCGACGCCGCCGCATCAATGCGACGCTTCGATGGGGGCCGGATTGTGTCTGGCAAGCTTGGACAATTTAAGAACCAAAACCAGCCTTCGGCCAATTCTCAAACCAACTCATGAAATAGTATGTACATATGGAGTACGGAGACGAGGCGTCATCATATAATTAGCCCATGATGTTCGCTCTTGGTTCCCCGCTTCGTCGGAAACGGGGTCAGAAGACTCGTTCTGAGGCAGCTTGACAATCAAAGCACTCCAGTGCTCTCGCCTGGACACAGCCTACGTACTAGCAGGGCGTAAGTGCGTTTCGCGACTGGCGCCATTGTTGAAGTTTGATGTGGCGGGGGCTCCGCGGTCTGGGCAACTCTTTTGGGAAAATTGGAAGGATCTGGGACCAGCTGAGCGGTGGACACTGGCTGGAGTTGAGTCGTTCCATGAAGTGATTGGACAATCTCGTGTGATATCCCTTGTTCGCCGTGCCCGAGGCCTTGCTTTTTGGAGGAAGTCGGTGGGCGCTGGCAGCATGGCCATTGGTAGTTTCTCGAGTAACACGTCGTAATACCTAGGTAGTCTGTAGTAGTTGCGTATATTGTCGTCTCTGCTCGAGCTCGCGGACAAAAGACGAGCTAGGTCGGCAATTGGCTTTGCCGGGGGGTCATCACGGAACATTATCAGCCCTGTGATCTCCGTGTAGCACGAAGATGGAGACCGGAGAAGGCAGTAAGCGCCGTGGCTGAAGTAAACAAAAGACGCGGGCGTTTGGTGTTTGTTTTGTCCGAGGAGTTTCGCATTTCTGCGACGTATACTCCGTAGCTGTCATGATTAGTTGGGTGCCGTCGTTTATGAATTCGAGAATTCATGGATAGGCAGACTATCGGATGATGCGAAATCGATGGAAATTCGATCTCAAGCCAATGGCAAGATCTGGGCTTGCAGCTACGTACTCGGGCCATGGTGTTCAGGGAACATGCTGGTGGGTAGAGAATGGGCGTTCGTGCATCCTTGCTTGCCTTTGTGATGACCATGGTGACTCCGACTCTTCCGCCGACCGCCAAAACCGAAAAGCCAAGAAAGGGCAGTGCGAGGGTATGGTATGACGTCTTGTGCATTGCGAGCTGTCGAAACTCGCCGTCGAGGAAATCGGGGCTGCGGTTGGGCAATCGACAAACAAACCATCGTTTTTAGTGCCGGATACGGAGTGGAAGAGCCCAGGACGCGCAACGTCATCATCTTGGTGACACGGCCCCTAGTGCACACCGCCGTTGACCGTTTGAGAGACTGTTGCTGGTCTATGCATGCCCTGGTTCAATCATGATTATGATTATTTCATTTTTTTTCCCCCCTAACTGCGCGCACCATTTTGCGAAGCAAGTTCCGAGCTTGACGGTACGTATTTGTCTGACGTTTGAAGCCTGCTCCGCTCCAACACCAGACATCAATACCCCTCTGGTAGTCTCGAGCAACCACAGAGCAGTGCGGAGCAGGCAGGGAATAGTCTGGTACATGCCTACCTAACTTACCTAGGTAGGTACTTCTAGGTAGTTGGGATTGACGTCCCCCACCCCTTCCCTTCCCTCCTGGTCTGACATGCATGTCCCCAAATGGACCAATTCTGCGCCCACAGAAGAAACAACCAATGCAGCTGGCTGTCTTTGTGCCAAAAGCATGCATCGGGGCGCTTGGCTTGGCTTAGTTGCTTCCAGTTTGGTTCATGGCTGGGACCGTGCCTTGTTTACAATTCTAATTCCGGCAACGAGCTATTATGAGGAGAAAATACTGGCCATAGGACGCAAATAGTAGTCGACAATACGCACAGCAACTGACTGGCCTGCATGTATGTATGTACATACATACTTAAGTACATATTCATGCCGCCGCAATGGGAGATTGATTCTCCCACTGGAGCGCTGCACGTGTTGAATATTCAAATATGTACCCGTGGGCCGTGGGAGGTTGCACGCAAGCCCGACTAGGGCCGCCGACGATCATGTACACGTACATATACATGTGCACATACATGCAGAATGAACAATGTGCGTCAGAATATCGTCAAGGCGACTGGGCGTGCATGCTACGTACAAAGGGTTGACTCAGCTGATCCTAATCGAGATCCGGCTCCCATGCCAAGTCAAGGGATGCGGGATGAGCCTGTCAAACCTGTCTTGCCCATGTCATAAACCGTCGCGTGTTGGGAGGATTCCGGCCGGAGCGAAGACAATCAGCTCTTCCAATCTTCTTTCTTGGCCGGCTCCGTTGCAACTGTCTAATGTCGGCTGTTGGGAGACCCCTTGGAAGGAACACACTGAGACCTTGAACCAGAACACCCGAGCCATAATGTGGGCGGGCGGGTGTGAGTGGGAATTGTGGGAGAAACCGCGATTCTGCCAATCTATGTGCAGAGTAAATGGGAATAGCATGTACGGAGTATGTATGTATGTATTACATAGAGGAGGCGTTTGATGCAAGGGAGCTTTGGGGGATCAATCGATGGGATTTGTTCTGGCCTCCACGAAGCTAATAGTTTGCCGTGAACCAATACGCCCCCAGCTCATCGTCCGAGTCTTAGATGACATGTTATACATATGATAGTTGAAGGGCGAAGGTGTTGATTTGGCCGAGATTTTCCAATCTGGAAAAAAAAGAAAAGAGCCGATTCGGACCAGGGTTCGAATGCCCAGTGCTTCTCTGTCCGTCATTTGATCTCCAGTTTGTCTTTTAACCCAGCAACGCAGTCTGCGTGACCTCGATGGCATTGATAGCACGGACAATAACTATGGAGTCTTATCGACCAAGAATATCACCATCTGGCATGCAGCATGCAACTGTAGCGGTCATGTCAACGCTAAGAGCGTCCAAATTCCCGTTAGCCGCTCGTTTTGTCGGCGGGAGCAAGCGGTTGGAATCTGGTGTAATCATCTTGACCCTGCTGTCCCGCTCAACGTGCTCGCCTCCGAGTCAAGAAGCTGCTTGACGTTTCCCATGACACCACATGACCTCAGCACTATCCGTCCGGCGCGTGGTTGCGTTTCCCTGAAGGCATTGAACCCCCGACGAGCCCCGGACATGCCCAGCCAAAATACGTGAGTAATTACTCCGTCCCTGGTTCGGCCAGGCAGGCGTTGGACGTGACGAGGGAGGCAGAGAAGGAAGAGGACTGTCTCGGTTTGATGCTTTCAATGTTCGGTCCCTTCAATTCTCCACTCTCCGCAGAGCAACCGGAAGATCTTTGCTAGGCGACCTGGTCGTTCTGGGTCGGCGATGCAGGGCAGCTACATTCGGTTGGATGGACCAACGGCACAATCCATATTTTACACTACTACCACCAGTGAAGTTGGATTTTTTTTTTTTGTCCCTCTTGCGTCTTGGCCCGTGAGCCTTGCCTCGTGCTCGTGGCCGTGGAGCATGTTCGCATACCAGGGCGATGCTTGCTGATGCGCAGCTGCGGGTTGCCGGGTCGTCCATGTTCGCATGAAGGTCCAGATGCTAGTGTACCTGGATACGCCGTACATAGGCTGAGGATCAGTCAATTGGCGTTTTGTCATAATGGCCCGCCCAATCGCAGCCTTGAAGGGGCCCTGGTAGAGGCCAAAAAAAGCTTGTTGATGCCAGCAGAAGTTTGAGGCAATTATACATGCTCGGGTACGAATTGCCATGTGTCTGCTGTAGGGGGTACCTAGGTACTTTACCCAGAGACTGGGCAGTTGACAGTTGCCGGCACCTGGCTCATCAAAAGTAATCCGATATAATAAATACACCGGACTCTATCATGTCTTCCCCAACACCACCAAGTACAACCACTCTACGCTAATATACCACGGGATATTGTGCTATAGGCGCGCGAGAGCCAGGTACATGCCTCCGGTCTCAGCGAGGTGACAAGCTTGCGATGCACCAATTGCTGGAGTGGCTTGGCTGCTTGGGTCCAGGGATTGTGACGCTATTCGCGCTGGCGAAGCTGAAGTACAGTGGGGAGGGGGAGGTGGAGGGGGGGGGGTGGCATGCCCTGCACCCAGCACACCCGGCAACCCGCTAGCGCGTCCACTGTTCTACCGCGGTGCCTGGCACAAGTGCTGGGTTGCCTGGCGCTGGGGGATACATGTCAAGTAGCGCCCACTCCCAAAGCTTAGCCTGTTGCTGCTCGCTGAAACTCCCTGCAGGCGCGCCGACTTTCGTCATTGACTGCACCAGACTTGACTTGACGAGTTCCAGATGTCGGGCCAACTGGTGTGGACATGTGCTTACCGCCCGCCCGCACCCTCTAGTGAACGCTGTGCTCAAGTGCTCACCCCCTCCTCGCTCTAGTCACCCCTAACAACGTCCCCATCTCGTCCCCAGCATCTGGGCCTGCTCCGTTGCACTTGCACGGTCCATTCAAAAGGCGTTGCTCCCTCGTCCACTTCTCACAAAGTTGCTTCTTGTTCCTCCCAATTGCCTCACCCGGCAATCGACGCAAATTTTACAAGAGAAGGTCGTCGCTCTTCATTGAGTGCCGCCTCTCTTTTTGCGTGAGAAAGCGTGCCCGGACTTGTGGTGGCTTTGGGTGTCCGGCCAATATTTGGAACTCGACTCCAACCTTCTCGACTCTTTTTCCTGCTCCCCCCCGCCCATATTCCGAGGCTCGCTGCGTTGTCTGCTCGTACAGTCGATTCTTTCTCTGGCTTGCAGTAGTTTTCTTCTTCTTGCGTCTTGCGTCTGGCATCTGGCATCTGGCATCTGGCATCTGGCATATTGCGTCTTGCGTCTTGCGTCTTGCATTTTCCCTGGCTTGCTTCATTGTATACGCTACATCCATGCAGTTCAGCTATTAAGACATGATGGAGAATCGGCCTTCCACAGACAAACAGCCTTCACAGAACCAAGCTTTCGAGAATCAAACTTTTCGCCATGATGATGGGCTGCATAAAGAGTCGTCGTGAGTTTTCATTGCTGTGGCTTGTATACCGCCTGTGCGGCACTGACCGTCACATCAGACTTTGTGACTACTCCTCCGCTGCCTTCGAGTTCACCTGCTCCCGTCGTGGAGTATATGGACCTGTCTCCTCTCCCGCACAAGGCACCTTTCTTTTCACAGATGGAGATAAGTTCTCCGACGCCAGGCTCTATACCGTCATATGACCAAGACATGGTTCTCGACTCTCCAGCGCCCATTTCTCGCCAGCTCTCGTCGGAGGCTGCCAATTACTTTCTGGCTGAGTGAGTCCAAGCTTTTGCTCTTGCCCTAACACGCACCTGGGGAACTTCTACTGATTGCCAGTCTGCAGCCGTAGGATAGCAGCCCCCCGTAGGCCTTCATTGAGTCGGATGAAAGCACTTAGTTCCACCCCGTTGCTCTCGAGAGCTCAGAGCGATACTCATAACCCATTACCTCCCTTCCGCTTTGGCGCCGACTCTGCCATGAGCTCCAACCTCTCTCTATGGGAATGCTTCGAATCCGCTTCTCCGCCACAGGAGCGGAAGGAGCCTGTACCTGACAACAGCCCCTGCGTACTAGCTGCAGTCGCTCGACCTCGCCCTTTATTTACTGGTATTGGCGGTGCTGCAGCCACTCGCTTTGGGTCGCCCATTAATGGCCATGCTAGAAGGCAGTCAAATCCGTTCTTGAGAAACCGCAAACAAGTTCGTCGGTCGTTGAGCATGTTTGAACATCCTGCCGACGTTATGAAGCCCAAGACTGAAGCCGAAGGGTCACCTGCGTCAGCATTGAAGTCAGTCGTGGATATTGAAGAAGTTCATGAACCTGTGCTTCCCCATTTCTTGCTGGATGATCCCACTGATTCAATCCCTCGGATTGCCAAGGAGACATTGCTTGATGTTCTGGATGGTAAATACGCAGACCATTTTGATCAAAAAATGGTTATTGATTGTCGGTTCGAATATGAATACGACGGTGGGCATATCGAGGGAGCCGTCAACCACAATGATAAAGAACTTCTGGCTACCCAATTATTCCAAACACCAATTGCAGGCCGCACTTTACTGATTTTCCACTGCGAGTATTCAGCCCATCGTGCACCATTAATGGCCCGACATGTTCGATCTCACGACCGGACAGTAAATGCAGAGCACTACCCCAAGTTAACGTACCCCGAGGTATATATCCTTGACGGTGGATATAGCGGGTTCTTCGCCGAACACCGTGGGAGGTGTTACCCTCCCGAATACGTCGAAATGTCCGATGAGAAGCACCAACGCACATGCGAAAGAGAAATGAGTCGTTTAAAAGCGAGAAAGGGCCTGGGACGCTCCCAGACATTCGCCTTCGGACAGCGAGAGCCCTGTATCAACGACTCTCCCACTGCACAGATCCGACCCAGCTCGCGCAACACCACACTGTCGATGCTCACCCGTCGGATGGCCTCGTACTGAGGGCCGGCTACGTTACTTTGTATTATAGCGTATGCAATCAGTACCTTTCATTATAGCGTATGCAGTCACAATACCCATTTTCCTTTATCACCAGATGTTTTCGTGTTCCTAGAAATGTAAATAGATGAGAGAGTGCCTCTGATTTAGTGGTGTAAGAGTTTTATGAAATTGAATCAGAGATGCCGTCCGTGACGGAACATATTTCCGCTATCGCTAAGCTTGTATGTACACATTATATTGTATTGCAGTGCATCATAGTATACTGCGTGACCAGCCACACGCCTTGTTTGCCCGAATCCTTTTTGATCTCCCAGTGTATGTCGACGCCTGTGAAATTGGTGAATTGCATGAACCCTATTGACAAGATGACAAAATGCACTACCATCGTGCGTTGATTTTCATCTCCGTCTTTACCCCAGAGTAAAATCCCACGCCTTGAATGCCTCCCGAAACGCTTCTACATCTGCAGTCTCTTCTTCCACCGTCTGTTCACAGTCCTGCCAGATGAATCGTTTTTCCAAGCCTAGTAGTTTCGCAATAACGCGCCGCCCGAATTGGAGGTCGAAGCGTGTGTCTGCGCTGAGGGGCATCACGAGGGACTTGCCCTTAATCTTGTCCTCGCCGTTATCTGCCCACAGCCAAACGCGAAAGTAGTCCCCAAAGGTGGGCTGCTCTTCCAGCGTCAGCTCCCTGGTGACAAAGGAGGGGTATTTTTGGTTTTCGGCTTCCACTCGGAAAGCGGCTTCTGCGATTTCGCTGTGAATCATTTCAGCGGGTATGGGCATGAGCTGCCATAGTAGGTGGACGTTGCGGTCGCGGGATATTTCCCAGGTTACTACGCCTAGTTTGTGGGACGACTTTGCCGATATCATTGCTTGGATGGATTCGCGGAAGCGGCTCATTTCGTTGTAGGCCTTGACGGCGTCGGAAGTTGGGTCGGAGGTTGGCCCCATGCTGGGGATGGTAGGTGCGTGTGGGAGAGGGATGATGATGAAGTGACCAGGGAAGTTGAGGCCTTCGTCGGCAAAGGTGGTTGAGGTAGGGAGTGGTCCCTTGGCGGTGGTGACGTAGGATTCGTCGCCGATGCTGCAGCACATGTGGGCTGAGATGTTGGGGTTGGAAAGACAGAAGTAGCATTTGTCTGGGCCGGGGGGAGGTGACTCGCGGCGGCGTTTATTCTGGCGACCGCGTCTGTTGTTGTCGTGGGAGGCGAAGCGGCTGTAGCCACCTTCGTCGTTGTCCAGGGGTCGTTTCCTTTTCGGAGTGAATGGTGAGGCTGTTATGCCCTTGGGCACGGTGGTGTCTGACTTGTTGAGGGTGAAGGCGTACATGGCTTTTGCTTTGGCCTCGTTGCCATAGGGTGCCATGGAAATAAATCTTGTGACGGAGGTTGGCTCTGTTTCTGAGCTGGACTGATGCACGAAGGGCTCTCGTTCGTAGAAGAATGCCTCTGGGGATGCGGATATGTGGTATCGTGGTTTTAGGGTCGCGCATAGTTCTGCAATTGCTTGGGTGCTCTGGATGGAAGCCTGGTGAATTGGCCCGAGGACGACTTGAGAGCCGTTCCATACATTGGCGGGCCACATTGACGTCAGCAAGATGTCGGCATTGTTTGCGCCTTTCAATCCCTTCGCATCGTCGTCGGTGTGGAATGGTAGATGCTGCTCTTTCGACTGGCCGCCAACCACTTTTGCATCCAGAAGACCACCCAGAGCGACGATGCGAAGACCTTCCGAGGTCTTTGTGATGCTGCGCTTTCCCAGAAAGTGAAGGTTGTGGCAGATTTCTTCACCTGCTTCCACTCTCGTAGCGATGCGCTCAGGGAGCGAGTGAGTCCCGATGGTGAAGTAGGTGGGAAGAGGCACTTCCAGAGAACCGTTCAAAAGGGCGGAAATCGTCTCGTCATCGGTATCCGGGGTGAAGACATCGCCAGTTAGGATTGCTAGCGAAAAGTTGTTCTTGGCGTGGAGAGTAGCTAGTTTGTTGAACACGGGCTCAAGCTGGCCATTGAGGCTGCCGAGTATGATACTAAGGAGCCAAGAGGTTAGATTCTATAAATTGCTATTAATACAGAGCAACTGGCTGACCTACATCTTCGGGGCAGCCATTATGGTCTCTCACTGGCCAAAAAAAAATTAAGGTGCGAGATTGAGGTTGGGAGCCTCATTTGAAGTGTGGAGGGAACAGAGAGCCGCGGTGGAGGGTCGCCGAGAACGATAATGCATTTGCGCGAAGCGCATCATTGGTGGGTAAGAGCTCAGGTGGGTCATCTATAGATCCACCATAATGCTTATCGGTTTTCCCGCATATCAACCGATCAAAAAAAAATTACGGGAAGTACTACTACTGGCGGGGGACTGTCTTTGACTCGGAGATTCCGTCTTCATATCGACTTGCAATTTTCCCCGTCTTTTATTGCAATCGGCAGCGCATACCGCCAAAATGCCGTCCAAATCATCTGGACGCATCGAAAAAGTGCGGAAAAACAAATACTCAACACCCCATCAAAAAAATCACAGATGGGAGTCCTTCTCCACGAAAATCTCAAAGTTTAATTCCCTTCAACCGCTGCGAAAAGTTCGACGGCATGATCTCGAAAACGAAGACCTGTCGACGGCCACATCGTACTTTCACAATGGACTGCAAAAGTGGAGCGAACTGAATATCTCAAAACCATTCAGCTTTTTCAGGCGAGATGTGCTACCACTATCAGAAAGCTTGCCGCAGATTTTGCACTTTGAAGATAAGATCATGGGACATCTCGCCCAATATATTTCTCTGGGTGACAAAGATGCATTGGAGCCTCTTTTAGACCTCATGACTGCCTTTGCGCATGATTTGGGTGTACGATTCGAGAAGCACTATTTGCAGAGCATAAATTTGTTGCTGGACATTGCCGGCAAGACTCAGCCTGTGGAGGTTATTGAATGGACCTTTGGTGCTATGGCATTCTTGTTTAAGTATCTCTCGAAGCTTCTCATTCCCGACTTACGACCAACGTACGATCTTATGGCGCCATTGCTCGGACGATCACGACACCCTCAGTACATTGCTCGTTTCGCCGCCGAAGCAATGAGCTTTCTCGTGAAGAAGGCGGCTGCGCCTTCTCACAGAGAGATGGCCCTCAAGTCTTTTGTTGAGCATGTCAGAAACGATCTCATTGGCGCGGCTGAAACGTATCAATTTACCCTGTACAATGATGGCGTGATGACCATGTTTGCTGAGGCTATCAAAGGAACTGATGGCATGATTCATTCCACTGGAGGTGCCATCGTATCGGCCCTCATTGACGCAATTCCAGAGAACGAATGTACGCTGTCTCGAGAGAATATTTGGTCGGATGTCATATGTGGAGTCTTGACCAGTGTTCTGCACCACGGGAGGGCAGACACCATGAGCGAGTTTTTGGAAGAGATATTCACAAAGCTTAGATCTAAGAAGGAGCTTGTGGAAGGAGCTCAGGTACAGTGGAAGGCCGTGCCATATATCAAGATTCTCGGTGTTTTAGCTGGAGTTAGACGAGGCTCTCGTATCAGCAATTGGGATGGGCTTCTTCGAGATTTCACCGACATTCTGAGCATGACGGGCAAAGGATCCAAGGAGATAAGACCGGATCAAGTTGATGTCTTGTGGAACTCCATCATGGTCAAAGTCGCCATCGTTTGGCACCATGCACCTATGGACGCCTTGATACCCCATATCGCAACTCTCAACCAAACACTCACGAAAGAACCCTTTATGCGATGGTTCATTCCTTTCTGCGTATATTTTTGCGATCTTGACACTAGCCGCTTTGGTAGCCTTTTCCGATCTGAGTTTCAGAAGTGAGTAGTAGTCCGACATAATTCGAACTTAACTAACAACATTACAGGTTTGTTGCTGGTCACTGGTCGCAAGGGAAAAACGAGGATGTCCTTTGCGTCTTGCTTCCAAAGATGATCAAAATACGGGCTTTCCCACCGCTGGGCGAGAAGGATTGTTGCAGATTGCCACAAGCCTGGCAGGACCAAATTGTGTCAAAGTTCGAGCGCCTAGAAATCTCGCCCTTTCCTGAGCGTGGACCGTACAACAAAGACCCTCAAGAGTGGCGGGATCGGTGTTTACCAAAATACGCTGGTTTGCTGCAGCTTCTTGAGCTTACCGCCGTACACCCGTCTACGAATGCCCGAATTGCTGAGTTGTTATCAAGAAAGCTGAAACTGGCTCTTCGACCATCCTCATCTTTGGCATCTGATGAGGTTCATTTTATCGTTAGCCAAGGATTTCATGCTTATTTGCGCATGAGCAAGGCAGCTGGATCAATTGACACCTCTTTGAGCCCGTTGCTTCGTGCAGCAGTGCCGAGATTTGCACGCTCGGTCGGGTTTCTGCAAGCATATCTGGCTTACGAGAAGGCTCATCAAACGGGTGCTCCTGCAACCTCTGATCAGATGGAGATAACAGGTGGCGACAGTCCAACATCAGAAGAAGACCCTATGGTTGTATCTTTGGTGGAAAACCTCAGCTCACCTTCTCACGAAATCCGATTAGCGTCCCTGGAGCTGCTGAAGCAGATGAGCGAAACCGAGGCATTGACGAACTGCGTGGAAACCATGCTGCAAATTGAACAGATGCCGTTGAGTCATGAGAATACCAGAACTATCGCAATGCACCTGCGGAAAATTGGGCTGCACTACAACGCCATCGATGCGTCAACCTGGCTGCGGGACGGAATCCCAAGATTCATATTTGGTTTATTGACCGTGAAGCTGTCCCCTGTATGGGACGAAGCGGTGGAGAACCTGAAATACCTCACTCAGTCTAGTATAGGAGAAGAAGCTGTTTCTGCTATCGCATTTCAGTGGATTAACCAGCCATCCACAAGATGGACACCGCCTAACCCCGACAGTGCCGGTGGAGATCGGAGATTCTACACGGATTTCGAATGCACTGCTCTGGGGAGACTGGAACAATTGGCCAACGTAATACAAGACCTGACCGAGAAGGTAGACGATTCGCTTCTCAAAAATTTCGATGAGAAACAACATTTGACTGAGCACACGCCGCCTTCTGCAAGATCGAGAGCTCTCAAAGTCTTCAATGCTGCTCCAGCTGTTGCCGAAAAACGGTCCCGGCAGCTTGTCCCTTACTTCCTGTGCTGGGCAATAGAAGAAGATGAAGCCGATGGTAGTGAAGCTGCACGTGCTCAAGCATCGACTTGGTCTCTGGCTGACCGCAAGGCTCTTCTGGGCGTTTTTGCACAGTTCATCAATCCAAAAGTGCTCTATCAACATGAAAAAGTTTACGAAGCACTGCTGTTGCTTATGGAGAATGGCGACGTTGAAGTACAGAAGCTGGCTCTTAAAGCTATTTTGACCTGGAAACAAGATGGTGTCAAGGCATACCAGGAGAACCTGGAGTACCTTCTTGATGAAGCCCGATTCAAGAACGAGCTTGCAGTATTTCTCCAGGGGGAGGATGTTATCAAACCGGAGCACCGATCCGAGCTATTGCCAGTGCTGCTTCGTCTCCTCTATGGCCGAACCATTGCCAAGAAGGGTGCTGCCAGTGGGAGGAATGGACTGCAGGCCACTCGACTTGCTGTACTGCGAAACCTTTCGGTCGAAGACATGGGGAGTTTTCTTGAAATTGCCGCAGGCAAGTTGAAGCATGTTCAAGTTACGGTGACAAAGGCCCAGCGAAAGAAGCTGTTCAGTGAACCTATTATCACGACCCGGAAACAAGTTGGCTTTTTAAACATGATCTCATCTCTTATTTCTGAACTGGGGGCTAATGTCGAACCATACACGAATACCCTTGTCAATGCGGTCCTGTACTGTCTTGTTTATTCTTCAAGACAGCTACGTGGCACGTCCGGAGACGATGATGCCAAGGACGAAGAACTTGATGAGAAGGTCAGCGACTTGTCATTACTCAAATCGGCAAGGTCCATGGGTATCAAGTGCCTAACAGCACTCTTTCAAAATGCACAAAAGTTTCAATGGGATCCTTACCAAGAACTGATAATCGAGGAGGTTGTGGCGCCCAGGCTTGATCTGCTCCCAGTTGAGACGACGCAAGGCGTTTCTGGCATGCTTCACTTGCTTTCTACTTGGTCAGCTCTGCCAAAGGCGGCCATGTTCCTCGGTCCACATGGCGAGGTTCTGCCGCAGGGTGTGCTGCCAAACTTGGTTGACTGCATATCCAAGGAAAAGACAAAAGATGATGTGAAGATATTTGTGCTTACTATTCTTCAAAATCTAGTCAAACTTGCCTTGGCACCAGCCCAGGAATCTGAGTTCAATGAGATTATTAAGGCTGAGCTCCTGGAAGCCAACTCTACGGAAATTCTGTCAAAGATCACAGTCGTCTTGCATACCGGTGGTATCAGCAATGCTCTCCTAGAGGCTTCTGTGGAGACCGTCTTGGCTCTCGCGCCGGTTTTGCAGGACTTGGATAATACTCAAACCGTCATTCGCATGTGTAGCTTCCTCTTGCAGCAACCCCCTCGCCGAGTTAATCCAAGGACGAAAGGTCGAATTTTGCTCATCGTTGAACGTTTTGTGGCATTGCATGACGCAGCCAAGGACCAGACCTTATTGTCAGATGTTTACAACACTCTTTCGTCCTTGTTCAGTTACTTCAAAGATAGGGAGAACCGCCATTCTCTTTCCAGAGCTATGTTGGCGATTTCCCAACAGGATTCCGAAGTCGCAGAAATAGCCAGTCTCTGCAACGAACTGAACACTTTCAAGGAGGGTCGAATTGATGAACCGGATTATGACCGTCGTCTTGCTGCTTTCAACGCTATTTCCATGGTTCATGATGTTCCCTGGAGTCCCAAGCAATGGCTTCCCGTTATTCATAATCTCATCTTTTTTATCCGCATGGATGAAGAATTTGGTGTTTTGTCGTCAAATTCTGCAGATGGTATGCGACGCTATATCCAGGATGTGGCAAACTGTCAGCCAGATGAGGTGAAGCCCATCTTTGATAATCAGATGCGTACAGTTCTTCTGCCTGCATTATACGCTGGCTCAAGAGAGCAATCAGGCACTGTACGCAGAGAATACTTGCGTGTCATGGGCTACATCATTACCGTAATGCCCGGGTGGGAACCCGTTGCCGATCTAAGCGGGCTTCTGACCGAACGCAATGAAGATTCATCCGAACCGTCTTTCTTCTTCAATATTTTGAGTCCTGCTACTTCGAGACAGTTGGAGGCTCTACGAACTCTTGAAACAGCGAACACAGTGAAGCAAATGGGCAGTCCGAACCTGAGCCAATTTTTCATCCCCTTACTGGAGCACTTCATCTACGGACGTGAGTATGGTAGTGATGATCACGGACTTGGAGCGCAGGCTACGACTACGATTGGTAATCTGGCGCTGTCTTTGAATTGGAACCATTACCGAATGACTCTCTATCGATATATTAGCTACATCGAATCAAGACCAGAGATGCAGAAGAGCACCATCCGACTCCTAGGAAAATTTGTGGACGCCCTCGTTCTGTCATCGGAGAAGAACAAAAATGATGGCATGGATGTGGATGGAGACGAGGTGAAGGCGACTTGCTTGAGACTCCAGGCCACTGTCCCAACTATTACTAAACTGTCCGTTGACGTACTTGACTATATCCTACCACCTTTGATCAAGCACCTGCACGAGAAGGACGAGTCTGAAGTTAGCTACCGTGTCCCTGTCGGCGTTGTGGTCGTAAAACTATTGAAACTGCTGCCTCCGGAGCAGATGGAGCAGAAGCTGGCTGGAGTTCTCACCGACATATGCCATATTCTCCGAAGTAAAGCCTGGGAAGCTCGTGAAATGGCACGGGACACTTTGGTCAATATTGCGGTTGTTCTCGGATCCTCTTTCTTCGGCTTCATTCTCAAAGAACTACGTGGAGCCCTTACGAAAGGTTACCAGTTGCATGTTCTCTCATATACGATGCATTCTATCCTGGTTGCCACAATACCTACTTTTGCGACTGGTGACCTGGATCACTGCCTTCCTTCCATTGTTACCGTTATTATGGATGACATTTTTGGCGTCATCGGCCAAGAGAAGGACGCCGAAGGCTACACGACACAAATGAAGGAAATCAAGAGCAGCAAGAGTCAAGACTCCATGGAACTGGTGGCTAAGAACGCGTCTATTCGTCACCTCATTGATCTAGTTAAGCCGCTACAGGCTCTTCTGCTGCAAAAGGTTGACTTAAAACTGGTGCGCAAAATCGATGCTCTGATGGGCCGCATCGGCTCTGGCCTTCTCCAAAACCCTGACGCTGGCTCTCGGGATACTCTGGTTTTCTGCTACGAGATCATTCAAGACACATATCGGAGCCAGAAACCAGAAGAAGCCCCAAGGATGGATCCTAGGGTGAGAAAGTATCTTGTTCAGAAGGGAGCAAAAAGGAGTGGCGAGCGCGGTAGCACGACGAAGCACACTTATAAGCTGGTGCGCTTCGCTTTCGACATTTTGCGATCCATGTTCAAGAAGCATGAAGACCTGCGAACCCCGGAAAATGTTGCAGGATTCCTCCCTATCATCGGAGATGCTATCATCGATGGGGAGGATGAAGTGAAGATCTCCGCATTTCGTCTTCTCGCAACACTTGTAAAGGTCCCATTCAACTCCGAAGATGGCACCGGCATCTACCGGGTTGCGGTGAAGGAAGTTTTCAAGAGCATATCGCAGTCAACGTCCACGACAACAGAAATATCCCAAGCAGCTGTCAAACTTTTGGCTGTATTACTACGTGATCGCAAGGAGGTCGTGGTCAAGGACGCTGCGGTTGATATGCTCCTTGGAAAACTCAAGGATGATTTTACAGAACCTCTTTATCGACATGTTACCTTTAACTTTTTGCGATCTGTTATGGATCGTAAGATTGAGACGGCTACGGTTTATGATACTTTGGACTATGTGGGTACGGTTATGATTACGAACGATGACAAAGACACGAGGGATCTAGCTCGTGGTGCCTTCTTCCAATTTATCAGGGAATACCCCCAAAAGAAGGCTCGTTGGGCTAAGCAGCTGAACTTCATTGTAGCCAATTTGAAGTATGATCGAGAGGGCGGTCGCTTGTCAGTTATGGAAATCGTGCATCTCTTGCTCATGAAGTCTTCTAATGACTTTGTTCAAGAAATAGTGGGCACATGTTTCCTGCCGCTATTCTTTGTTCTTGCCAATGACGATAGCGAGAAATGTCGACTGTCAGCAGGGGAGCTGATGAAGGAGATATTCCAGAAGGCTGATAAGGAAAGAATCCAGCATATCCTCGGACTCCTACGAACATGGCTTGATAAGGAAGATAACCCGGCTGTGCAGAAACTGGCTTTGCAAATCTTTGGCTACTACTTTGAATCGTATGGCGATGCTCAAAATAACAAGAAGGATTGCAGACTAGTTTTGAACAGATCTGCAGCTATTTTGAAGGCGGAAGACATCAAGAACACTAATAGCCAGCTAATCGAGACGACACTCGGTGTTGCTCGCCTGCTTGGCGGGTGTATGAGTGAGGAGGCGCTGTCCGCAAAAAGGGAAGAACTATGGAGAGACGTTGCTCGATATCTCCGTCATCCTGAGCCATCTGTGAAGCTAGCGGCGGTGAGATCAGTAAATTCTTACCTTGCCGATTTCGCCAGACAGCGCACTGAAGCCTTTACCGGAGAGGCTATTGATGGGCCGTACGGTCTCACACTCGATCTCGAAGACATGTACAATTTTACGCGGCTCGCACTTGGCTCCCTGAACAGCAACGATATTGATGAGGATCTTGCCTCGGAGCTAGTGCAGGTAATTGTCTTCCTTGGAACCTGTCTCCCCGTCTCAACGACTGTCGAAACAGACGTTGAAGAGGAGGAGGCTGAGGAGCAAGATGAAGACGAGGCAGTCTCAGGACAACGGGAAGGTGTTGATTATCTCTTCTGGAGACTATCACATATTCTCCGAAGAGAAATCCCCCCCAGATCATTGGCGATTAACTCGAAGGTCGCTGCCATGGAAATCTTGGAGACTGTCTGCCGACGTGTACTCACCACTCCCGGCCGACCTTCGCTCAAGACTGTGCTTGTGCCTCTGCAACAGTTGACTGATCGCTCTATTCCTGCCCCCTTTAGTAATGATGAAGTATTCAAGACTAAGCTTGAAGGGGTCAAGACCAGAGCTCAAATTATGATGGACTCCCTCCAAAAGAAGTTTGGCACTGCAGAGTACAGCAAGGTTCTTATGGAAATCAGGGAAGAAGTAAAGGCAAGAAGACAGCAGCGATCGAGCAAGAGAAAGATTGAAGCAATTACGCAACCGGAGAAGTATGGACGAGACAAGAGAAAGAAGTTCGAGAAGAATAAGGAGAGGAGGAAAGTACGATCAAGGGAACAAAAGCAGGCGAGGCAATCATTCAAGAACTGGTAGTTTTAGGGCATTGGCATGGCGTTTTACAAGGATTTTTCATGTGCATATATGGTGTTTTAAAAACCGGTTCATTTCATGTCATCATATAGTATTATTTTAGATGAGCACTAGAGCGTCAATATCTTGGCCAATCGGGCCGTTCATTTTTCCTCTTCTATATTTCTCCCAGCATTTTATGAGAAGGGTATCTTTATTCAAACGCCGACGCCAGTTCAGTGCAATCCTACAATGCCACTAATCGTACAATGGTATGGTAGCTATCCACCTGTATGCAATGGCAGACTTATCACTCCTTCGCTGTTTCTGTCTGACCACTTGTCTCTTCAGGCCAGAATTCAATATCCCCATCCTCACCAAGACTGCCTCTCTTGACCAGTCTTCCCCGTTCCCGCATCAAGTCCTCGACTGTCACCTTCCTCTCTCCAAAGATATTTAAATGGTCGCTGATGACATGTCGATTTCGACAACTAGGGCATGTGATAAGGACCGAGCCCGTGTGATACCCTTGCTTCGAGACATTATGGTGGCTGCGATGACCGCATGGCACACAAGTAAACGACAGTTGGTAGTATGCAGGATTGACCTCTGGGCGTTCTCCTTCGCTTGCGGGCGCCTCGCTGGAATCGTTTGCTTGCGCTTCGGCTTCGGGGTTCAAGTATACTGGTTTCTTGGGTGGGCGGGGAATCGAGTGTGCTGCTCGGATGACGATGGGGGAGAAGGGCTTTGCAGAGCGGAAGGTCGACGGCTGCAAGGGGATTGCGCGGAGCCGTTGAGGGCGCAGTTGCCGTAAAGTAAATGAGAGCAACGTTGTTGCTCTTGATGCCATAGTGTGTGATGTTGCGGATTCTTGGTGGCGTGGTTAAAAGCAAAGAGGGCGGTAATTGCCAGTGGTTGTCGAAATTGCTGAAGAGCTTGGTCGGGGGAAGTTGAAGTTTTGCGGTCGAGAGTTCGAGAAACCAAGGGCACGTCATAAGCCAGGCGGGTCCACGCGAGACACCTGGGGCGACAGTTGGTGGGCCACTGGAGCTGGCTGGAGGCTTGAAGCATGGGTTGCAATATCGCAGGATATTCTCGCATGTACTCCGTACATAATATCGTTTTTAGATCCAAACAACCCAAGCAACGTATTACGCCAAGTTCGATGTCTTCTCATTTTAAATTTGTGCTGAGATACCGCATACGGGCGACTGACCTCGCAACTGAGCGGAGCTCTTGCCTGATGTGATTCCGTGTGTGTGTCGTTCCTGACCAGTATGCTCGGAATCCGGCAAAAATATCCATGGCGCCTGCCATTTGAGAAATACTATGAAGAATTTCTCCTTGGTCTGCAAGACAGGAAATTCTTGCCTTGGGTTACGCAACTTCAACTTTGAACACAAACTACAACGCCCGGTATCCTCTCCAAATCAATCTAGAGCGTCACATCCTGGCCAAGTCCCTGGACAGGCTGCAACCATGAAGATCTTCGTTGGTTCACTTATTTCCTGCCTTCTGGCTCAGAGCGGCCTTGCCATAGCCGGAAGCAATGATCCGAGCATGGCCCTGGCACTTGTAAATCAGGCTCGTCAAGGCAAAGGCCTCCAACCTCTTTCATGGGACGCCAACCTGGAGGCTTATGCTCAATTTTGGGCAAATCAAATGGGAAGCGGGATGCAGCCCTTTGAACATTCCCCAGTGTCATATCGACCGAGCCAGGGCGAAAACCTGTACGAGCAATCAGCCGGACAGTGCGACGCGGATTATGACAGCCCTATCGTAGCGGCAATGCGTGCCTGGTTATCGCAAGAGCGTTTATATACCGGCCAGCCGATAACTACTGGAAAAGAGCCGTGGCTTCATTGGTGTAAGTACAGGTCCTCCTTTTGCACTAGCGATATTGTTCGGGAACAAACTGATTTTCTGAGTAGCCCAGTGTATGTGGTCTACCACCACCCGGATTGGCTGTGCTCGAGCTTACAGCATCTCTGAGCCCTACAAGTTCTTCGATGTTTGCCGGTTCGCCCCAGAAGGGAACATGTGAGTAAACCACAGATCGGATAGATGCTGCGTGTAGTTCTCGCTGACAGGCTTAGTGTCGGTCAGAAGCCGTTTTAGGTACAGCTGCAGTCCCAGTCACATCAGGCCGTCTCTTTGCGCAAAAGACCAAATATCATGTATTAAGGGGGCGATTTATTATCATTATTTGCAAAAGTTTGCGCCGAAATGTTTCAGAAGCTTTATGGAGATGACAATCCCTTTTAGTTGGACCAAATTATGTTGTTAGCCAATACATGTCATGTACTTGATGGTACTGCTACTTCGGTTTGCTGCAGCACAACCGAATCGTGCTGGACGGTCTAAAATGGTGCATCTATTGGTTGTAAATTACTCCGTCTCAAACGGAGTAGAGTCATTAGATATACTAAGCAAAGAAGTTCTTGGTCAAGCCAGAGTGTGTTGTGTTTGTTGCTATGCGTGCTCTTGGCGTCGCTCCTCGGGTAAACTATGTATGTGAACGCAAACTGACTCTATCAGTCAGCCTGTTTTTTTACCCCCTTCTAAATCGCGGAAGCCAAATCAAATTTGGCCTCTCATGTGTACTTTTATCTCCAGTTACAGTTATGTACAGTAAGACGGCTGAAGGAGGAGACGTGCGGCAAATGGCGCGGTCGAGAACGAAAGATGTGTGTGGCTAGTGCACATCTACCGTGGCGCACCGCCACATTCCTTGTTTGCGAAACGGAATATGCCGAAATTTTTGACCAACAACGCGATTGACAAAGCGATGGATGCACGAGTCGCGACTGTGAAAGCTTCAACCATCATCGAACCTCGTCCAATCCATCCACGCCACCACCATCCCAACTGCGATATCCATCAGTATCATCCCGGAACGACCGCTAGATAGCTGATTGCCAGGGCCGCGCTTTTGCAGTCAATTGCGGACACGGGGTTTGCCCCAGCCCCCTGCTGCGCGTTGCGATCGCCTCACCACAGCTGCTCCCTTGCGCCAGCATGACCTGACCGATACGGTCGTCTACTGCACATCATGGAACGATCAAGGCCTCAGGCTTTTCAATCATCTTATGCGCCTCGCCTGCGCGCTTACAACAATTCTCTCCTGACGCCAGTGCTGCCCAGTGCGCCCTCGGGACCCCTCTCGAGAACGACGAAGCGAGGCACCACCATCATAAACTACGCCGAGGATGGTTACGATGACTTGGAAGAAGATAGTGACGACACCCGCCGTCGACCGACTGGCCTAAGGAGTCTGCGCAAGGAAGATTCTGCATCCAGACAAGATTTGGCTGAGAAGGCTGGCAAAGATACCAAGGAGCCCGTGGAAGTTCAAGGCATCTGGCGCGACTGGATGGGCAAGAACCGAGCACTAAAGAGCGACCAACAGAATGCTGCGCAAGCAAGCCTTCCCCTCACCCTGATTCCTATACGAATCGATCTCGATATACCGGCGTTTGTCCCTGCTGCGGCCTTTCCTATCCCAAATACCGTTGCAGTCGATAGCTCTCTTCCTCAATATCGACCCGGTGAGATGACAGTGCCGTACAAGCTTAGAGACATATTTTGCTGGAATCTGCACGAAACACTCATTACTACTGACCAGTTTGCGCAGACTCTCGCCCAGGACCTGGACCTGCCTAACCGCGGCGTGGTGGTTGCCGAGATTAGCAAACAAATTAGAACTCAGCTTGAGGAATATGCAGGCGTTGCGCTTCATCCATTGTTCCACACGGAACAAAATACACCGGCAGCGGTGCCGGCGCCGGCGGCCACAGGCGGTGCCAATGGGACGGCTGTTGGGACACCGAGGCCGAGCCTGATGATGAAGTCGAGAGAAGACTCGCCGGCTTCGATTGCCAGAGCACTTTCACGACCAGATACTCCTGCTCGAGGTGGCGCCGGCGTAGCAACCCCGTCGCAGACTGCAGCACCAAATGTCACGGCGGAAGCTACACCGATCCTGCCGGACTCTGACGACTATAACCCCGATGATACCTACCGTTGCATCATCAATTTAAGCCTCAACCTGTCATCTATGTTGTATACAGACAAGTTCGAGTGGTCACTACTTCATCCTCCTGGCACAGCCGAGGCGTTTGCAAAGATGACTTGTGCAGATCTGGGATTAACAGGCGAATGGATACCGGCAATGACCCACGCGATCTATGAAGCCGTTCTACGGCTGAAGAAGGAGGCTTGCGAAGCCGGTGGCTTGGTTGCTGGCTGGGGTGGACTACAACAAGACTTGCCCAACGATGCGGCTTTGGGGACGGAAGCAGGGTGGAGGTATGATCCGGACCATTTGGCGGATGATTGGGAGCCCAAGGTTGAATTCCTGAGCAAGGAGGAAATAGAAAAACGAGAAGGCGAACGGGAACGAGAAGCCCGGCGATTGCGTCGTGAGACGGCGCGATTTAGCTCGACAGCCGGCATGCTGGGAGGCACGCCTTTCGGCGCCCCTGCGGAAGTGGAGGAGGAGAGGATGGGCAGAGGCGAACGATCGAAGAAGAAGCGACGGTTTAGAAGTCTCAGCCCGCTGAACCGCAGCGGAACGCCTGGAGGTCGTGGAACCCCGGATGTCGGTGGCTACGGCGGTGGAGGCGCATTGACAGACGTCGAGAGACACACATGGAGGTGCACACACTGCCGAGTATGGGGAACCAGTGTATGGGCAGTTCGCGATGGCCCTGCCGGCCCCAAGGTAAGTCGAATGTTTTTCCAGTTGACCGCGTCCTCTTCCCCCGTCCCCTGATGATGCCTGGTGCTAACGGACATGCTAGTCTCTATGTGCAAACTGTGGGTATTCATATGAGCGTGATCGCAAGCTCCCTCGCCAAACCAAAAACCTGCACATGCAAGATCCTCGAGCGGCCTAGGGGTCCTCCGTCACGCAAAGCGGCAGGGACAAGGCGGACAAAGCCACGCCTGAGCGGTGCTCTGGGCAAATCTCGACGGGCTCTCCCCAGTCCGAATCACGCTTGTACTCTAGTCGAGGGCGCTTGCCGTCCAACTCGACAGATTGGTTGCAGACACTTCCCATCACAAGCGGAGACCGTAGCCTTGGCCCTCTGATTGCTCGAGCCGTGGAGTCTGGCATACAAGAAGGACGTTCAGTACGGCTATGATTTTGACAAGAAGGGTATTCACAATTCGTTGGGGGAAGGGGCGTACAGGGAATGTTCTTTCATGCTGCTTTTGATATATATCTTTTTTTTTATTTGCCTCGGTGCTACCTTTGTGAAAGGAAGGGAGGGATCGAAAGGGGGCATGGGTGAGAGACCTTTGTTGATTCTAGTCTTTTTACTCCATCTGAGAAATCTTGGGTGATTTGTTGGAGGGCGAATGGGAAAAAGCTCCGTGTAGAGTAGACCAGGATGTTAGGCGTATCAATATTGCCGGTCAATCAATAAGCATTGGCGGCATGCCGTTTCTCCTCCATCTTGAATATCGTGTGTTTTGGAAGCCATCCATCCTCCTTGAGATATTCTGGCATCATCTGCAGTGTCTCTACCCATCGACACAATGCACTTCAAACAGTGCAAAGTGCGTCTGTTCAGAAAAAAAACATCTGGCTCGACGTCATTTCTGGCGAATAGTGTACTCATTGCTGACCGAAGCGCTGCCCTGCTCTGGCATAGATGATGCTCAAAACCAGGGCTATTCGTACTGTAAAACGACAGAATCTATCATATTCCCAACTACATGCTGCCTCTACCAAGTCGATATCTTCAAAACCCCTTGTAACAAAGACAGCCACCTTTTTAAAACAGCTCCGATTTTACACGTTCCTCTGGATATATACTTGCTCCAAGGCGAATGATTAGTACTCCCAGTGTTTGTGAAGGCGGCAATGCAAGAGACAAAATTCTGTCGAGTACGTGAACCAAAATAGTCACGAGGTGGCGGCTACAGTGGTTGGATTAATGCTGTTGTTGATATTAGCCGTGTGCCTTTGCTTTGTTCTGGCATCTTTCATGTCACTTTGCCGTTTCTGGGTACCGGTTTTTTTTATTTCCAAACTTTCGATTCTTGATAGCAACCAAAGCACGTGGAAGTCCGCAATGTAATACGGAAATAGCCAGGGATGGACAAGCATCAAGAGCCGCGACCTTATGCGTACATGATTCGGCCGTGCCCGTGAGTAGTATTCAAAATAGGACATACAAGTGCGGGTATTGTATCCTTTTCTTCCCTTGCAACAAACGCCATGTGCCCGTCAAAAGCCCATAAACATACATCATTGTTCAAATTTAACAAAAAAAAAAAAAGGTCGGTCATGTCGGCTATTGACGAGGTCCTCCGTGCATCATCTGAGTTGCATCCACTCCTACCCATCTCATGCCAGCGGGTGCCTGCTGGCCTTGAAGTTGAACTACTCCTGAAGGAGTGATAGATTGGACTCCGTTTTGATACTGGTTGTGACCAGACAACTGGCGAAGATTTCTCAGGCGGTCCACCGTCCCGTTGGACAATTGAACAAAGCTCCGCTCCAGCATCAGTGCATCTTCCCACTTCATCCCGTAAAGCTGCAACGTCTTGGGGATGCGCTCTAAACACCAAATAGTTCTATCAAGATATAGATTGCCACCCACGGGAATATCAGGTCTCACATGGCGGCGAGGTATGGGCGGAGCAGGCGCAGAGCCAGGGGGAGCTGGCGGAGGTGGGACATGTGCCCCAAAGACGAGTAAATCCTGTGCGTCTCGCAGCACAGCCAGTAGCTGATTGGCCATGAAGTAGACTTTTAACGCATCATGGTATGTGTAGAATGCGCTGTTTAAACCACTGTATGCAATGTCATACATGTTGTTGAGATACTCTAGAGAATACTCGAATATCAGGACTCGAATGTAGTTTGTGATTTGAGGTGCTCTGGCTGACGGTGCAATGCAGTACACATAGCTGTAACGTAGCTCCTGCTCAAACATTTGCCGAATTCCAGGTGGTAATGTGTTGGGGAGGGACTCCTGCCATTCTCTCATATCCAAGCACATCTGCCAAAGAAACCCGGTAGGGTTCGACAAAGGAGTCTGCTCTGATTGATAAAGAAGCTGGTACCAATATGACTGGGCTCGGCGGAGCTGGAAAAGTAACAAGGCCGGGTCCGCGGATTGAGGACCGGATATAAGTTTCGAATTGGCCGGCTTATCCCCCAAGTTCGACATTTGAGGGAATGCAACATTAATAGATTCGTCCGCAAACGAGAAGCTCCGAGCATGGGCCATGCTGATAGCACTGGTTCAAGTAAGCATGTGATGGCACACACGAAATAGGGGAGCAAGGAAATAACTGACCGGTCGAGAGCGTAGGTACAATAAAATATCTTGCGTCGCATATCGAGGGCGGACCGGTCCGACACTGACGATGTGGGAGGGTCCTGGTGCAATCCCAAGTCAACCACAGCCCTCGACGTGAACCCTATTAGATGCCATGTATCAAAGTG
The DNA here is from genome assembly GCF_000187425.2 of Metarhizium robertsii ARSEF 23. Classification (NCBI taxonomy): domain Eukaryota; kingdom Fungi; phylum Ascomycota; class Sordariomycetes; order Hypocreales; family Clavicipitaceae; genus Metarhizium; species Metarhizium robertsii. The sequence goes on from NW_011942193.1 coordinate 1,704,056, forward strand.
AGCAGGATCCAGCATGGAATATATGGTTAGTAGAAGTAGCGACTGGATCTGAGTGACATATCCCGGCCCAAGCGCTCGATCTGCATAAGACATGGCTCTGCAAACGAAATTGACACCGCTAACATAATACTCATCGTTGATCTTGCGACTTTGAGAGGTAGAGCCGATGGCAAGTACCAGAAACAGCAACCAGTAGTCAGAGTCCCTGATAACGCGGTCGTCTTGACGGTATACGTCGTCTAATATTGTCAAGAGCGCAGTCTCAGAGAAACACGGAAACAATGAGTAAATGTTTGCCATGAAATACTGCACGATCGTGTTGGCGGCCTGTCTAGAAGGCAGCATGGATTGTGGTGGCTCTGGTAGTGAGTCTTTTGTCGTAACCGCCAAGACAAGCCTTGCAAAAGTAATGTTGCCCAGAGAAGGCTCAAAATCTCTAGTGGTGGCATCGACCGATCTGCAAATACGTATACTGTTAGAAACGGTACCGGAGGGGGGGGAAACAGAAACAGGAGAAAAGAGGACAGAAGCGCGCTACTAGGTAAAGCTCGTACAGGATACCAAAGTCTGATACTAGGGAGTTGACGTCCAAGTCCTCCCGGTTACGCGCCGCCTTGCGATGGATCGCAGCTCGAATAGCCGCTAGGGAATCTCTTCTCTCCGCTTCAGTGAGGTTGGTGTTAGTAGTACCATCGGCTTCATGCTGTCCAACGGAGTCTTTTCGAGATTTTGCATAATCCAAGCGTCGTTCGAGCTTCTCGATACGGAGTTCAAGAGCAGCGACATAACTGTTCACACAGAGAGGTTAGCCGGGACACGGGCAAAATTCGTCGCCCTGATGACACACCTCCGTTCTTTGCCTCTGGCAAATTGATCATTGGCTGCCGAGCATTCATTATCACGACCTGCCTTTTCACAAGCGGTGCAAGCAGGTAGTTTGCCATCACACTGAGGTTCACGAGAGGTTAGCTGTCAAAGATGAACCCTGCAAGCATTTGGCGGAAGTACTGTGTACCTTGACCTTGGCGGCACGACCTAGGCAAATAAGATAACGGTCAGTTGGAGAAACGGGCAGAATTTACTAGGCGGGTTTCATGATATTGCATCAACTCACATCGCGAGCACGCCGATACTGGCCTAGAGACCCTCAACAAGGGATTTCGCGAGAAGCTAGTGCGGGGCATGGCGCATTGCCTCGCAAGAACTGCGGTGCGGAAAACTGAGCGCCGTTGGAGTGTGAGGCCAGCCGGGCAAAAGGCCCGAGAACTGTGCTTCTGGGAAGACGACAAGGTGCCAAGGCGATGTAGAGGAGCGTCTAGCAAGCTCGCAAGCACAGGGACTAGCAGTGGTGAGGTATCGCGGAGCTGTCGCGCAGGAGGTGATGGTGAGCTAAGCGGCTTACTATTGACTGAGCAGGGTGAACGGGTTGTCGTTGCGAGTGGGATGGACATGGATGGACATGGATGGCTGGAATGTGCCACAGCCGGACCTGTATGGCACTTGGACGACTGACAGCCACAGAGCCGACCAACGGACTGAGGCGCCGCAAGGCAAGGGGCGGGGCCGGTCGAGGCTCTCTGGCCTTCTCTGGAGACTGGACTGGAAAACGGACCTTGTTCGTTGACCGCGACAGCTGGGGTAATGAGATCAAATTGACCCCAGGGCCGGCCGGGCGAGCCAACTAGCGTGGCGGAGAGACGCTAGGGCTGGGACCAGCAAAATGTCTAGTTTGGTTCCTTGTTCCTTGAGCGGTGCCCATGTATGTATGTATGTATGTATAATGCCGCCTTGGATCGAGCAACCCGACACTTGCTTTGATTTCTTTGCACCACCAACGTGCGACATTAATAAGAGCTGCGACGCGAAACGGGCAAAACAAACGCCGAGAGAGACGCTGGCCGGCTACGATTGCTCCATATAGTTCCTCAATACGCCATCGACCCTCCTCATAGACAAGGCTGGACTCGACTCGAGAACGTCGAGAACCGACGGCGACGGCGGGGAGTGCGAGCAACAAGCCAAGGCCAGCCGAAGAACTCGGAGAATCACGAGACAAGGGAGACGGAATAGCAACTCCAGGTTGCATGTTTCATTCCATCTTGGCCAAGAAGAGTGCCACCCTGGTGGGGTCAGTATCATATCTGGCCAAGAAGAACAGTCGACAATGGAGAACCTGCTCAAGTCAGAGTAGTCGGGAGGCTGCTGCTGTCTAGGTGTAATTGAAGTCGAACACTACTGAGAAGGAAATGCCATTTCTAGAGGGCGAACCAAGGTTGGCCTTGGCCTGTACTAGAGAGAGTTCTGTATCTGGCACGTACATCATACGTAGTCTGCCGAAAACACACCCACGCCCACACCCACACCTACACGCTCTCTCCGTGGAGTATTTTTTTCTGAAATTGTGTGTGTGTATGTACATACATCTTTGGATCTCCTCCCGAACTAATGTCATCAACTGTCTACCACGATCTGCGACCCGTCGACATGCGACATGCAATATTGGCGCCACTCCAGCGTCGGTGGAAGGAGCACCCGGCAGGAGCGATGGAGAAGGGGAAAGAACGATGTACTAATCTGTCAGGGGCAAAACACGGCACACGGAACCGAATGACGGATGACACAAGATCTGTCGTTTTTTTCAAACTTATTCTCGCCCAACACTCCATTCTCCGCCAGTCCGTGCTATTCTGCATGCACGTGTGCCGTGCTTCTCGCTGTTTTCGATGACAGCAAGAGGGTCCAGGCACAAGCGGACGGGGATTCGGAAGCCAAGGCCGGAGGGTCCATGTTTCGAGTCTTTCTGCAATCCTCCCTACCTGGTACTAACGACCTAGGCACCTAGGTAGTTGACCAGGGTGGTGCTTCTTTGCATCAATGCCACCCCATCTCGCCTGTCACCCATCGCATTGTACGATTGAGATGTCGGTATTGCTATTAATAATGTACTCCCGCGTTCTTGGAAGCCAACTGACTAGATTCTAGGCAGCTATTTTATCGAAAGCCAACAACACCAATGGCCCGCGGAATTGCGGAGCCTCGTTCATCGAGACTCGGCGAGACGATTGACTATGCTGTGGCGCGATTGGCCGACATATTGATACATGACGAACTTGCCACTTTATAGGGTTCATGGCTTGCGCGCATCTTCCTCATCCACCAGCCACAGCTCGTGCCTTTGCGAGGTTTCTGTTGCCCATTGATTTCCGCGCTCTTGGGGACATCTGCATACCAAGGTATCTAGTAGGTAGGCTGCAGAGTTGACAGCGAGGCTAGCGGCAGACTGCGGATGGATGGATGCAGTAGTTCTTGGTGAAGATTGAATTCTGGTGCTCCGACCCGCATCTCGACGACAAACGCCATTCCACGTGGCAGCGCCGCGCATCGAGGTACGAGCCAGGGCCTAGGATTGTTTCCCAAGGAAACCAAGGTTGACAAAATGCACTGCACAGCCTCCCAAAGCATAATCTTACGATCGCTGACTGCATACTTGGCGGCTGTACATACATGCCTTGGCCTGGTTGTTGAAGTCTGGACAAGAAAGTGATGTGAACTGCATAGTACTCGAGTCAACCTCGAACGTTGGACGACCCTGGTGCTTTTGGCTGTGTGGATCTGCGGCGCTCTAGTGCTCCCGAGACACTCGCAGGCTCGCTGTGGTGGGGGACTTGTTTTCATCATGAATCGCATCATTGCCATTTTTTAGTTTTTCAGATGGTACCTGCCAGAACCAATGGCTCTCGCAACTGTCGATAGCGCGTGTGCCTTTGTCCACAAGCGGAACGATCAATGGGGCATTGTTTCTGGTGCTTGCCAAGTCCGCAGCCCGTTCAACCAAGCGATGCGACGTTGACCTGCCCGCCAATGCCCGCAGACTTCGGTCAAGTTCTGCCGATGGATATGCATGTGGCTTAGAACGACAGACGGCCATCCACGCGTTAACGAGTGCTAGGAACGTAGTAGTATGTCGGCGATAAAGGGTCTGGTCCAGCATGATGTGCACGTTTCAAATAGGGCAACATTGAATGCACCCACGTACCCGGGTAGGTACCTGGGGATCTACTGCCCGGTATATTGAGCTCGCGTTCTTTTCACAGACATCGGAGCCCAGTAATAAGTCCATGTCGGTACCGATTAGTTATTTGCCAATTGACACAGGAGGACTCGGTGTCCAGTTGACGTGCTCAAGTGCTCAAGTGCCCCAGCGCCCAGGCCATTTCTGCACCTGACGGGTAGACGGCTGGATGGCTTCTCTCCTGTACGGTCGCATTCCGTGCCAATCAGCACACATGCGCTCAATCCACTAATGCGCCTCCGGTTGCTCTTGCCCGAGTCGGTGCGGACGCCCTGGCTGCTGACCCTCTTCAATGTTTGCGAGTCAACCAGCTGTGTACCTAGGTACCTCTCATTCGTGTCTGGGGCTGACATCTTGGGGCCGGGCGGTTCTTCTTGGTCATCAAGACCCTCCTAAACCTCCATGTCAGTCCCTCCTTTCCGCCAAGCACCGCTGACCACATCCTCGAGGCGAGCGAGCACATCTCAACCGCGACTTCATTCCGCACTCTGCACTCTGCACTCTGCACATCGCCTGCGCAGTCGCAGCCCCTTCTGCCGAGCTTCTTCTTCTTCTTTCAACCGCCTTTGCCGCTCGATCCACCAAGGATATATAGCTGTCATCGACTCTGAAGACTACTCTTAGCCACCTGTTAGCCCGCCGCTATAATTTTGCTTTGTCTGGAAGTCAGCGTGTGAACCTTGCCGCTCTCCGCAAACCCTTGGACTGGTGTGCTTCCTCCACCGCCTCGTTGCGGATTGCTAGGACAGTTTGTCCTTGACATCAAAACGATATTACTAGCCTGACTACTACAGCGAGCCTGGCCGGCAGCTCGGTACACATTGCGCCCTTCTCAGCCTGTTTCCGGCGGCCCGGTCCAAGGCGACGCCCCACGACGTACGCAGACTTGACTCGACCAGTCGCACAGGGCTCCTTGTGCAACCCGGTGTCGTTATTCAAATACGTTGGGGCGATACGATTGAACAGGCGCATTCTACGTCAATATTTACCTCTGGCAAGGCGCATGCTCTAGAGACAGGCGGGTTGCCAGCAACTTGAAGGATCTCCATCATGGATCCGGCACACATTTTTAGGCAAGGACTTGGGTCTGTCCCGTCCCGCCCAAATCAACCATATACGGCCCATTACCAGAAACCACAAAGGTCCAATGACGATCTTTCCGATGACGACGGCTCAGGTCACCGCGTTGCCCACACATTGACAGCCTGCTGTCGCTGTCGTCAGGTATGACTAGCCTGCCTGCCAGCATTGCATGCACTCTTACTAACACAATGCCATAGCGGAAAACCCGCTGCGATCCGTCTTTGCCACGATGTTTGCCGTGCGAGAGGTCTGGTTCAATATGCGAATACTTGGATACTGCCAAAGGCAAGAAGATTAACCGATACTATGTCATTAAGCTTCAGGACAGGGTTAGGGCGCTCGAGGCCGAGTTGGCCCATTACACGGATGATGAGAATGATTATCCCAAGACTACTGAAGACATTGTTCGACCTGGAGGCATGATCCGTCTCAAAGCAAGTGATGAAACGTCTAGATACTTGGGGCCCAGCAGTGGCATTGCTATGACCAGGCTGTTGATGGAGGAGGCCAAGAGATACACGGTATCCAACCGCATATCCGACCTCATACCGGAGGTACGGGCTAGAAGCCAAGCTCGGATGCAGTCTATACAAATGACTGGACCAACAAATGGCAGAAAGAAAAGCTACCCGATGCTTAGCGAGGGCCCTGCCGACGGTCTACCGTCTCGCGCAACCATGGACAAACTTATCGAGCTATTCATTCAAAAATGTATGTTTTACCAATTCCGAACTGGCCACAGTCAATAGACTTGGAGGAAGTGCTAACTTGACTCATCTTCTAGCACAAGTATTTTGGCCTGTTCTCCATGAGAAGAATTTTGAAAGGGACATGGAAGCAGTGTACAATGGTGACGAAGACCCGTACAAAAACTTCGTGCTGCGGATGGTTATTGCCATTGCCCTTCAAAAATTTGACTCACAATATGCCGGGTTAGCAGACAGCTACTACTTGGCAGCCATGCAGTATGCCGAAGCTGTGATACGTCCCAAGGATCTCAGGACTTTGCAGTGCCTAGTTTTGATCGGTCATTATTCGCTCCTCACCCCCACGAGAACACCAGTGTACTATGTCATTGGCCTTGCGACTCGCATCTGCCAACAAGAGGGCTTAACGGACGAGCAGACGATCACTACTGGCTATAATTTGGACGAGCAGACCATTGATATGCGAAGACGCCTTGCGTGGATTGTCGCAGTCATGGACTTTGGGTTGTCCTATCACATGGGGCGACCCAGTGGGTTTGCAACAGGAAATGACAAAGTAGATGTGTCCATCTTTTCCACCGTTGATGATGAGCACATCACAGCAAATGGAATCAGTGCTGGCCCTACCAGTCCACGAAAGGCTTTCGCTGCTCACTTCTATCAATGCCGAGAATTACAGGCGGAAATTCGAAGAACTCTCTATGAACAAAAGCGATCCGAACCAAATAACGACTCACATACCTGGTTCGATAGTATAGAAAAGAAGATGAAGTCTTGGCTGGACGCTGCGCCCAGTCATATTCAATGGGGCCCTTCATGGTATTATGCCTATCAATGCTCGGACCTCTCACGTAATGTTTGTGCTAACAGATGCAACAGGTGTGCCACCTTCTATCACCACACTCGGGTGGTTCTCTACAGACCTTCGCCGCAAGTTCCCCAGCCCTCTGCACGGGCAGCTACGATTTGTTTTGAGAGCTCTGCCTTTGTTATCAACCTGGCAGAAAAGCAAATGAGCAGCGGCTTCTTCAGCATCACTTGGCTACTACTACTTATGCTCACCTCATGTTTAAATGCCCTTTTATGGTCAACGTCATACCCAGAAGTTCGGCAGGCCCATTCTCGACAGGAAGTGGAGGATCTTGTAGCCAGAGCGCTGGCGTGCCTCGAAAAGTGCGCAGAACGATGGCCCGGCACTCGTTATACGGCCCAACTATACAGCGTCATCTCCAAAGCCTGCTTGCAAAGCTACGACAGGGCTCCTGACAGCCAGCATCCAATGTTCTCCTTCGCCAGTCCATCGTCGGTCGCTGAGCCACAGTCATCACCCGACAGTTATGTACAGACTGGGCCTTCTCAACAGCTCCCGTACCTGAATCCTCCCCAATTTGGTTTTGTATTCGATTCACCGCCAGAGTCCATGAATGCATATACTTTTGATCCGAACTACCCGCCACCTCAGCCGACTTTTAGATCCAATTCAATTTTCTGCAATCCTGCTACTGATGCAAACGGGAGGAGATTCTCTTATTTCCCGCCCGAAGGTTCACCAGAAGATCATCCTGCCCAGTCTGTAATGAGTCACAATCAGACGACTTCGCCTTCTGTAGACCACTCGAGGCAGATCCCGACGCCACCTGATTCGATCCCGGCTGGCACCATGTCGGCCACTACTCCCAACACGACGCTTTCGCCGCAAAATCTGCCATTGCAGTCGTCAGCTCTATCTGACGCTTCATCCGCACCTCGTGTTGTGCCAATGCAAGACCACATTTCGCCTCCGCAGAGTGGGCAGCCAACTCAAGTAACGCCCAACTTCACCACGGCAAGGCCATCGGTGCCCCAGCGGCCATTGCCGGCCACCACTTCCGCTGCTGATTGGTTCTCCCCTCCCGCTCCCTTTATTTCGCCGTACAACTTTGGACCTATGAGTAGCAACTGTTTCAACGACGCAATGCCTAATAATTTTGCCGAGGTGCCAACTGGTAGCCTTGGTGGGCTGCAGAACATGGCCACTGGGTTTGATGCCCATGGCCAGTACGGCTTCATGCCTGGGAGACAAGGCAGTCTTACTCACTCGCAGCAATTGGAGCTGATGAATGCGTTGGAAACAGAAGGTATTGGAGACATTGATGCTTTTTTGAACGCTGGAAACAACATGGCAGATGTAAGATGGTGTTAGAACTACCACCGAGGAGAGAGTTGCCGAGACTACTGTAATTTCGGCAGACAATTCTTCTCCCAGGCATGTCGCCTAGTTGTGTACCAGACTCTGTATTAGCTTTTGAGGCATTACCGTCATTTAAATGACGAGTGGTGCTAGGGAAAGTGAGCGGGCGTTTTTGGATGGCAAGGGATATGGTTATATACCCAGAGTAACCCAAGACATTTTAGACAAGGAGGACGCATTGCAAATATGAAACTCGTGCGAGAAGCGGACGTGCACAGTAAGACAAATTCATGGCTGCCACATATTCATAGAGTCTACAAAAGTTCAAACGCTGAGCCAACCCGCCGTTTTGCATGTACTTAAACCTTCAAAAGTCGAATGCTGCGAATACCCTCAGCCAAGACATCAATCTGAGGGTAGTACTCTCATTTATCCGTTCAAGTCCAACCTGCTCATGTCGGCCTCCACCGTGTCGGCTTTGACCCTCGCCTTCCTGGGCCGCCTCTTTTTCTTCGCTGTGCGTATTCCTACAGGCACTTCCTGGATCCAACGTACAATAGCTATTGTTCTCTCCGTAAGGAACGGAAAGTCCTTGGTTTCGTCATTGGAATTCCAGTGCCGAAAGGGGTCGTATTTGTATGATGGTGTAGATGATCTTAGGTGTACGGGGTTGACTGTTGGGTCTACGGCTCCTGCTTGAGATGAGGTCTCCAAAGGCCTGCCCCTCTGATTGTCTGGGGAGGATGTTCCTGCATCAGTTTCTCTTAGAAGGGAGGCGGCAGCTGCCGATAGTAAGTCGTTTGCCGCACTACCATCCAAAGGGGCATGATCGCATAGAACCTCCCAGGTTGAGCCTAGGGGAAGCCAGTCCTTCGTCCGGCGGAGCACTTCTTCCCAGTCGGACCGAGCTGGTGCTCGTGCGGCGAGAAATACTGGACACCCGTGGCACAATCGCACGAGACGGGCGACCATGTAAGCATGACGCTGCAGTTCCTTTACTGACGTTTGCAAAAGACAGTGGCAGAGTAGTAAGGAATGCAAGGCTTCAGTTAAGAGGGGATGGTATGTGACTTCTTCGCTTGTGTCCGGCTCTGGGTCATTTTGCACAGCGTTTCTGGCTTCATCCTGGGTCCCAGTTTCTTGTGGAGGGAGATGCGGAGGCGGCACGGCTGCAAAGAGGTCTGATAAGCGGTATACAATGTGCCTTTGTTCGAACGACTTGCAATGCTTGCCAATACCTTTCGCTGCATGCGCCACGCGGTCGCTGAACTCACAGAGAGCCGCTTTTGGCAGATTAGGAGAATAGTCAAAGTAAGAGAGGAAGGAGGTGTAGTCCTTCAATGCGCGTTTAGCCAGGGTTTTCACAAGCCTTCGATTCTCAAACCGTTCGTTTGACACGTCTTGTGTCTCGCTAATACCTTTGAGAGCTGTGTTCGGATTTCCATTCTCGCCTTGGGATTTTTGAGGCGGTGAAGGGTCAAAGCAAGAATCGACATGCTGGCAAGCCATAGTGATGTTTACCGAAGCTCGTTGAAAGAACAGCTGTGCCACAAGTCCACTTGGCTGGTCTTCTTCAGGGAGAACAATGTCCTTGTTTCTTTCTTTACCGTGCTTCTGGGTCTTCTCAGGGCCCAAATGGTTCCGACTTGAGTTATGAGGTGGAACATGATGCCTCTGTAGAGCCAGCGCCAGCGCCGCCGAAAGGTCTTGTATTGCACCATCAAATTCGTGTCGGAAAACTTTGACTGCCGCCCGAGTACGAAGAGCTTCTGCTTGGTAATGTGCCGATTCAATCATGTCAGTCAAAGGTGAAAGACTTGTAGTCTCGACCAATCGCTTCGACGGAATCCTTTCATGGAAAAAGTGGACATATTTGGCGTTGAGGTCATCCCGGTTTCGCTGCAATACCAAACCACCGACTTCTTCCAAAGCAGATGCGCCTTGCATTGTGGCAACACTACACGCTATCTCGTCCAACCGATATGCATGGGCAAGTTTTTGGCATGCTAGAGCTCTGATCCGTAATTTTCTCTCTCCACTCAGCTTTGCACCATGGCTGAAGGGGTCAAATTTTTGAGCACCTCCGTTGACATTGACAAATGTCGAAGGGGCCAAGTCACTTGCAGCCACTACAGCAAAGTTGGTCGCTTCGTCGACTGCCTTGCGAATTTTCAGAACATCAAACACAACAGCCGGGTCAACGGGACGAGGTCGAGGGGCGTTGTAATTTGTGTGAGCGATCATTTCCAGGATCTTGATAGGTAATTGGAGCCATGGCCCATGAAAGGCCGATATATGACGCCAATGCCTAGTATATTCAAGTCAGAAATTGTCTAGGGAGAGACATCCTGCTGTCACCTGAACTGTGGCGTAAAGGCTGCGCCCGCAGATATGTTGGGAGAGTACAACTCACTTATGGCGAGATATAATGAGACCGGTCGACGGAGGCGTGACAGACACGTCTTTTTCTAATTTGGGGCCCTTATTAGGAGATGGTGTTGGAGACGGAGGCAGTTTGTCAGATGGAGTGCCCATCTTCTTGGTAGGTGAAGAAGCATCGCCATCGCTGCCCAATTTGATATTGCTTAACGGCCTCTCTTTCTTGGAGGATTTGGTCATTCTGAGAATGACTAGTGTTGTAGAATGCGGATTTCCTACGGCCCCTGCCTGTTCGACGGCGATTTGTTTTGCATGGAGCTGAGGTTTCGGTATCTCGACGTGGCGCAATTTCGGGCAAAGGTAAACTCCAAAGCTGAAGAGCGAGTATTAATCTGGAAGTCAAATCGATGGACTTGAACTAGATGATATACATGTCACATAATATAGATGGCATAAATGATTCTGTTGGAAGAATAGTGCAATCTCTAGAAGAACTAGAAGAAGAAGAAAAGACACCCGAGAAGAAAAAAGCGAAAGAATAACTGACCATGTGGCGCGGAAGGTGAACAGAAGTCGGGAAGGGAGCTTTAAAAGGTGGGATGCAAATCACGTGCGACGACGTGTTTGCACCGACATCTGGTGAGGTTATCCCAACTTTCAGATACTTCTTTCCCACCTGCACATGCAATGCTCCAAGTGAAATAAAAGCTCTCAACCCGAATTAGGTTCTATTACGTGTCATGAAACTTGAATGATATTCTTGATTCTTTGTCCTTTGATGGGTCAAAACCCACACACACAGAGAAGCCAATGCAGGTGTTATAAGGCTTCACAACCGGGTTACAATTCAGGGTAAATCGGTCAATCGTGGTGCTATCTCTTTTCAAGGAATTGCGTATAAATGCGATTGTAATGATCAAATGGTTAGGATTATTAAATCCACGGCATCGTAGAAGCCTTTAGTGTCAGAGCGGATTTTACTCCTCTATCATCAGACAACACAGGCTAAGTAGCAAGTTTAAAGGTAGTAGTTAAACAGGTCCACAGCCTTAATCGTAGCAAATACAAGAGACTGATCAAATGGTTTAAATCAACAAGTTCAAAAGATAGGGTTAAATAGCTGTAAAGTAAAGTGCTTAATGAATTAAAAACGTGGGCATAAGGCCTCCTTTTTATACTAGCAAAACAACATGATTAATTGGTCCACCCGGTTTTTCTCCCCATTCTGTGTGGGCATTTGCCGCCACACAGTCCATTGATTGATGGCCATCGCTAATACCAGGAGCGCCTCTTGTCTTTCCGTTTGAAACGAAACCTGGGCATGTTTGAGGCGAGTTATGGCCCGGGCTCGAAATGAAAGGCCTCAGTTGATGCCAGCAAACATTGCATGGTTTCTGAGCTCGAAATAGGCTCATTCTTTGTGCACAGTGCAGTCCAGAAAGCTCAGGGGGTAAGAGTATCTGTTTTCCTGGTCGCGTCTTTATGGTTCACACACATTTCATTCTAAGTTGCAAATCACAAAACATTGCACATGAATACGGTCATCTAATTCACAATCCTCATATGTGAGCAATATGCGTTCCTGCCATTACGTCCCAAGATAAATGGAGTGTCTAGTCTACGGCACCCTTTCTGTCACACCCACGGAAGCTATACGCTGTCTATATAATACATTGCGGAAATCCTGTAAAGAAAAAAAAAATGCGCAAGACTAATGAGAAAAGATCACCAGCGCCACGCTTCCCACCCACCATAGCAACGGCCCCGGTACCCTCCTTCCCGCCGCTGCTATGACGACTGACGGGGTAGGGCCAACAACCCCGCTAGAAGAGACCCCCGTGCCTGTCGGAGTAGATCTTGTTGATGTAGTGGATGTAGTGGATGTGCTGGTCGTCGCCGTAGCTGTACTAGAATGTGTTGTTGTGCAGGAAGTTTGCTGGTCACTGCAGGCACAGGGTTGAGTATAAGTAGTTGTCTCAGTCTGGGTATAAGTCTGATTGTTCGTGGAAGTAGATCCGGGCAAAGAAACAGACGGTATGTTGGCATCATTCTTGACAAAGTCGGCACAAGTGATACGAGTCGAGTTGGCGAGGTGGATGACGAAAGACCGATTGCCGAAGAAGGTAGCATCGCCTTCTTTTAGAGATACGAACTTATCAACGTACTCGACAATGAAGGGGTCGCTAGTAATCTTGCCATATTTTCCAGCAAGATCTCCAGCCTGGCACGATGGAAGAGAGCCAGCATCGCAAGGCGGCTTCTCACCACGGTTCGTGGGGTCCAAGTGTGCGCCCGTTGCGGTGCAGTTACCGTTGCTTGCTTTGTTGACATGAAGGTGGTAAGCTGCTTTCCAGTCAGTAAATCCGCAACGTTTAAACATGGCAAATCCACTTTGCCTTGGTTCTTTGACAGTGTACTAACGAAAAGGGCCGCCTGTCTTGGGCAAGTTCTCAAATCGCACAGTGAATCGAACACCCACGCCGTCAGGGGGCGCGGCAGCACTTATAAAGCCTCTAATGTTCCCATCAAGCTCTGGCGCGTGGAAAAAGGGATCCTGCGGAAGTGTAGCCGTGTAGATTACATCAAGAGGATTGTCTGTGATCTCGGGCAAAAGGTCTGCAGCGCGCACAACGTTCACTGCAGCGCCTAGAGCTGCCACTGCCACTGCAACTCGCATCTTTGTTCTCTTTTTTCTTTCTTTTTTTTGTGACGCCGAAGAGGGATTGTACGAGTTTGAGCAATTAATGCGTGTGACATGCACCCCTAGTTGGATTCGGAGTATCTCAGGGTTTCCTGGACAATGCTTGACTGCGAGCAGTTTATATATCACGAAGGCAGAAAACTTGGCGTAACACACGACACTAATGATAGGTCGGGGGGAACTCCAAGAAAAGAAACAGATGAAGCAGATGCCGGATCCAGTCTGGTACGTAATATCAGTCGGAGAGTGCGAGATCGGCGTGTAGTGTAATTTGTGGAAATCTGAAGTGTGCATCCAGCATGTTAGATTGTTGATAATAATAAGACAAAGACAGACCAACCAAAGCACGGGCGGATGCGCGGAATGGGCATTGGGCAACTACTAGAAACGGCAAACAAAGGCCAACAAGATAGACAAAGGAACCACGGGGGCACGAGATGGGCACTTCTTTATTTTATAAATCAACCCCTTGAGTCATTGGCGCACAGTCCGCACTCCGACCTCAGCACTGCACTCTTCTAATATTGTACCTGGTGGCCTGTGTTGATGGGTTCATCAGTCGCATCCATGATAGGTCTCTAACACGTCGACAAACCGTAGCAGCCTTTGGAGGCCAATAGCCAAGAAACATTAGCAAACAACCATGACATTCTAAAACGGCACGAATCGAAGGGGGTGTTTCTGTCCTGCTCGCCGCAATACGAGGTCCGGTAGCCGAGATAACAATGCGTGTGCGCGTATGTACGCTGTAGCATCGCGCCAGTTGTTCTACTCACGATTGCGGTGAGGATAAAGCAACGGGGGCCCGCCACGGATAAATGGCAATTTGACTCAGCCTCGAGGTCTCGTTTCCATTCTACTGGAACCTTGTGTCAGGCCCGACGCCCTAGTGAGACGTTTGCTGTTGTCGATGGCATCCACTTCCAACCGGCCTGAGGTGTAAATCCAAGAGACGGCGTAGCACCAGCAGACCAGCTCTTGGCCGAATGAATAAGTTGTTTGGAACAGCTGTCGGGACTCGGCAATGCACCTGAGTAGAGCTGTTTTGTTTGGTGTTTCAGGGTCCGCACGGATCGCCGCAACCCGCTCCATGGGGCTGGTTTGAACGCTTCAGAAGAAAAGCGTTCCTTGCCCTTCCCGAGTTGGACAGAGATATGGCTGCGGAAGATTTTGATGCGGAAGATTTTCTTTGCCGTGACTTCCGGGGACTATCCGAGTGTGAATCGTTTCGTGTCGGAAGATGAGATCTCAGGCTACCTTGGGATCCTGCCACAACTGCCACGTTGTTTCGTGAAAACACAAAAACATCGCGAGGCCGTGGCTGGGTGCGATCCCTCTGAAGCTGACCATCCGTCATGATCCATGATGGTTATGAGTCGTACCGTGAGGTTTCGCAACACAAGTTGTGAGGTTGGATGGATGCTCGTATGGCATCGTACATACACGACTCGAACAGATAGATGGGTTCTGAGCTATTCTCGGCTAAACTTTCGGCAGACGCACAAACAATTATGGCTCCGTCTGATGTGTAAGTAGGTAGGCAGGCACGGAAACGGACGAGAAAATGAAATTTTCGCTCATGAGCGCTCGAGAAAACAGGCTATAGAAGATGATTAAGGGAACGGAAGAATGGATAATGAATCCGTTCAAAGACGGCAATTCTCCATCACGGTTGATGTAAAGTGCTCGGCAATAGTATGTACATATTATAGAGGGATCACTGAGTATGCATGTGGCGCAGGTCCAGTATGTGGCTTGATCGAGCCGCTCGCTGCCTGTGGCTTGCTGCCCTACGTCTGCCTAATCCTTCAGGCAGGTAGGGCGGACGTACCAGCGACATCTCACATCACCACTGTGTAGCTCAGAGAGCCATCACCATCATTCGCGACAGCAATACCGTCGGTATCACCCAATTCTGCCGAAGCACCTCGACGGCCATTCATTTCCCATCAGTCGAATAGACGGGCTTGCGCCACCACTCCCCATCATGAAGCCCGTCGTCAGTGCCATGCACGCCTGGTCGTGGTATGTCCTGACTCCTCACCCGAAATAACAGCTCGCACTCTCTGTAGCTGAACCCGCGTCTTCAGCTCTTACACTAACTCCGAGTTCCCGCCTACAGCACCGTCATCTCTGTTTTTGCCATCCTCATCCTCAGCGTTCTCGCCGGGCTATACCGCACTGGGCACGAGGAATTTGTTGGAGGCGTTGGCGACCCCAGCCCCGTGGAAGGCAAGGCTGTAGCTGGAACCATCTTTACAGCCGTCATTGTCTACGCAGTACGGGACCCTCGGCTTCTACTTTCAAACTCTTCGTGTGCCACCTATGCTGACCTTGTTGTTAGGCTTTCCTTGTGTTTTGTGGTTTCCAGGGATTACTGCACGTCCGTGAGAACCGAAGAGGCGCAATCGCCCTATAGATCTTTATTTTCAGCTACTACGTTCGTATATATACAGGCGCCGGCGTTGGAAGGGAATTCTCGGGTTAGGGAATATATTTTATTTCGTCGTTTTTTACTTCTTGCCACGACCGAGGTTTGAGAGGTCAGCGATCGCGAGGGAGGCGCCTTTTGGTGCTCTTTGGTGCCTTGGTTGGCCATGGCCCACATGCACTCTTCGGAAGGAGCTTTCGTAATCCGGGGCCCAGCCGAAGTTGGCTATGTGTATCAAATAAACAAGAGATGATAATGTTGATGAGGCTTGATTGTGGTGCTTTTATCTCGTACTCTTTCCTGATCGATGTACATATCAATATTGCCGCGTTACTACAAATATCACGCCGACGGACATGGGCCCGAGGAGGGCTGTGTATGTGTTGGGGCACCCTGTTCACCGGGCGAGCCTCCGAGTTCCAACAAAGTGCTGTCCGCAGCTTCAGCTCAACAACAATCATTGCCCATCAAGTCATGAGGCTACTGCACGCCCCTTCATTCGAGCTATGCGTTTTCACAGATGATCAAGTCCCGCCATACGCCATTCTATCACACACCTGGGCTGATGAAGAAATCACTTTCAATGACCTGTCCCGGCTGCGGAGGCACGATGCTCGCGAGAAGAGAGGATGGGACAAGATACAGAAAAGCTGCGCCGTAGCAAAATCCCTAGCATTAGACTTCATATGGATTGACACATGCTGCATCGACAAATCCAGCAGTGCAGAGCTTTCTGAAGCCATCAATTCCATGTTCAGATGGTACGAAGAAGCTCGCCTATGCATCGCGTTTTTGTCTGACTGGAATGCCGCGACAGACACTCCGGCCTCGACGACGTTCCGATCCAGTCGCTGGTTCACAAGAGGATGGACTCTGCAGGAACTAATTGCTCCCCGTGAAGTCATATTCTACGATCGGCATTGGGAAGCGCAATTCACGAGAGATTCGCTCAGGGAGCTCATCCGCGATATCACAGGGATACCAAAAGATGTGCTCGAAGCATCAAAGGACGGCGGTCTACAAAGTCGCCATCGCCTTGATGGGATTTCGGTTGCGCAAAGAATGAGCTGGGCTGCGAACCGAACCACCACACGGGCAGAGGACGCTTCATACTGTCTCCTCGGCATCTTCGATATCAACATGCCGCTTCTGTACGGCGAGGGGGCCACCAAGGCATTCAGACGCCTTCAAGACGAGATCATAAAGTCCACCGACGACGAGTCACTCTATGCATGGAGCTGCCCCGTCGAAATAGCAGACAAGCGGCAGTTCTGGGGGCTCCTAGCGGACAGCCCTGCTGCATTTGGCAACTACAACGATATGATTCCACGTCGGTCAAGATATCTCACGCGGAGTTCAAATCGGACAGTCACGGTCTCGAACAGAGGACTGCGTTTGGATCTTTTCGTGACGCCCTTTCCGAAAGACACATCGCGTACTATATTTCTCGCCTTTCTGGACTGTGATATGGGACGAGAGCGGTCAAGTTCGTCCCTAAGCCCAGTGATTATACTTCAGCGAACGGCATGGGACAATAACTCGGACATGGCCCGCATTCGGCCTGATATACTCGGCCTATCCATGATGAACAATGTGGTCCTTCCGGACGAACTGGCCACGTTATTATGTACCGGTTCGGGAACCGGGTCGACGCTGCAGCAACCTGAGCTTGGCCAGATCTTCATCCCGCACAAGTGCACCTCCGCCCGCCCTCCTGGCGGCATCGTATTCCATCCTGAAGTCCATCACCCGCTGAACAAACTTTCCCTCAGCGTCCGATCCCGCTCTCCGACGTGGCAATACTTCATCGGCATGAAGGGCAGTGCCGTGGAGCGCTCGTACGAAATCAACTTTGAGCAGAATCCCATTCCAGCCGTTGATGAGCTCAAGGAACCAAAAGTTCTTGGCACAATAGAGATTACCATTGAAGCGGGGGCCGACAAGACCAAGACGAAAAGCGTGTGTCTGGTGGTTGGGTTAGAGCCTTTGGCAGAGAATCCATTTGGTACGCCTGCATTGTACTTTGTTCCATGGTGCGGGTTTGAGGAGCAGGACAAAATTGCCCGTGCCGAGCTTGAGAGGGTATTGGATAAGACGTCGAGGAGAGGGGTCCTTGTGTTGGGCAATGACGTTGTGGTTGGGACATTTGGGTTGGAGACAAGGTATTCGAGGTTGGTATTTACGTTGAAGCTTGAAACCAAGGAGATGAGGGATATGAGAGGGTTTACTTGGTCGAAGTGATGAAGCAAGATGGCTGTAAATATGGAGTGTCTTGCCAGTTGTATTTTCCCATGGCCAAGTACACTCTACTCCTGCACAAGAGTTTCGCTGTTTGGTCAAGAATTCTTTACAAGGCTCAAGGTTTTTTTCTTCTCCGTCTTTCCTTTTGCATTTACCACGTACAGAGTATACTACAGAAACATGCCCGTATATGCTTACCTAGGTAGGTAGGTATATACAAATTCTGTGCAGCCCGACTCACTCATAGCTACAAAGTAAATGCAGCATCTACGAGCCAGCCAGATCCATTCCCAACCTCTCCCTGATATCGTGGCCAACCTCAAATACTCTCTCCTCAGGAACATATCCCATATCCAGCAGCTCCTCCCTCGTAACGTCGGCTCTCTCATCGAGTGCCGCCTTCAGGCCTCTCGCCTTCTCGGTGACGTCCTCAATCTCAGCGATCCATTCCTCTGCCCACTTTTTACTCAGCGACCCCGGGATGCCAATCTGTATGCTCCTGTACGGCAAAACCCGCAGTCTCTCATCGCGCTCGGGATCCCACTGAATCCTGACCTCGCTCGTCTTATCGCGCGGGCCCTGCTCACCACCGCCAACACCACCAATCCGTTCAGTGTGCGCGGACAGCACGCCCTTGTCGAGCAGCGCGATGAAGTGCTCGTGTTTCATGCGCAATGCTAGAATACGCTCTTGCCCGGGGTCCTTGTACGAATATCCTGCGCGGTACATCATCCAGCTCCAGCTGGGCTTGACCCAAGTCATCCGTCCGGGACGAAAGTCTGGAGAGGCATTGAGCTTCTGGTGCTTCACTGCGGCATCGGCAATGGAGCGTTTATACGCCTGGTAGACGGTGATGGTGTCGGGCGTGTATGTTGCTCGTATTTGGCGATACGGGGGTGTTGAAGCCATTTTTGGTGCCGTGATTTTATGGTGAGTAGTGTTTACTGAAGGCTGCTGGTTCTCAATCGATGAGTCGGGGTATATTATACTATTGGGATTGTGAGGGCTTGTTTTTATGCCGAGTCAAGTGTTGTGACTAACTCGGCCTCGGAAAACGTCTGGGCTGGTGATCGTGAGGCTGAGTTGCAAAGCTTAGACTTTCATGACGATTGCTGAGTCGACCGGGGAGGCATTTTCGCTACGAAACGGAGATTGTGTGTTTTGGTCAAGGAAATGAGTCATGTTTCTTTTCTTGGGGGGTTTATGCGTTTCGTGCATTGTAACAACTTGCTGCTATTGGATTCGAGAATTTCGAAGAGGGCACGGAGTCGCTACATGTCTAAGGCTAGTGAAAAAAGATATTCCACTGCCAAGACTGTGCATGAGCAAGAATCCGTCACGATATGCTCCTCATTTTACAGAGTGGCCGGCCTATTGAGATTGAATTGACATGAGAGGAGACGAGTTGAAACGTTGCTTGCCAAACCGTGGCCAACCGAGTCGACACTAGCGCCAAGTCAAATATGCTGGTCGATTGTCGACATCAATCAATAATTCCCAAGTGCACCTACCTAGTAGATTACTTGATCTGTAAGTGCCCATGTGACACACCACCGTGATGCAAGTGTAGCTAGCTAGCATCTTGGGTGACGTGACCAGTCTTGAATACATACTCCGTACTGGCACCGAGCATTGACCAAGTCAATCAACCGTCTGGTCGACATTGATGGGGGGACATGGGGGATTAAGGCGCTGTTGTACGGCATGGGAGTACGTAGTAACTACTCCGTATCGAGCCCTGGTTGACTAGACCCCGCGGCCCACTGATGTCAATCCACTGATGTCTACTGACATGCTCTGTGCTGACATCAATGCTTTGACTTGACATCTGGACGTTCAATCAATGTCCAGTTCTCTGATGTCTGGTCCGCTGATGCGCCGCCTCCACCATCCGCCAGTGGCTGCGTGTGGCCCGACTTGGCCGTGCACAGTGCTCCTCCAGTGCTCCTCCACACGCGCGGCCCGCGAGCTACTGTCAAGCGTCAACAACCGTGGCCAACACCACATGCATCATCCATCTCGAGCCAGCCGACATTCCAACGCTGCACCGTCAGCTCGCCATTCTCAACCCCGGACGCAACCTAGATATACCCGCCTTTCCATGTCTTCATAGCTTTTCTACCGTCTGCTACCGAGTCCAACTGCCTGGCGTGCCCCCGCATCCCATATCCGCCAACTCAGCAACCTCACCGACCTCGACGTTTCTGGACCCTCCGCGACTGAACACAACCACCGCAATCATCCAACGCCGTGCATGTCGCCGCCGGAGGAGCCCGCGGGCCAAGAGGTTACTAGCCAACCTGGCGGCGGAGACACAGCAACTATCAAAGAAAATGTAGAGCCAAGACACCTCTGCGACTCCCCAGCCCAACATGTCGTTGAGCCAGCCGTTGCCGGGGACAAGCAACACGGCTCCAAGAACAAAGACAACGAGCGAGGGCATGCTTCTACTTCCGGTGAAAGGGGGACAGAGCAGGATGCTACCTCTGCCGAAGCTTTGTCCGCATCTTCAAGCCCCGCCGACGACATCAAACAGCCCTCAACACCCGCCACCGGGAAGCAGGTCCTAGCACCATTGAAGCTCCATGAGCCAGGTACACCAGACGTCATGACATCTTCGGTGGCCACGATAAAGGCCCCGGCCTCGTCGTCACACAAAATCGAAAACGATGCCCAATATCTTACGGCCGAGCAGTCGGCCTATGTCGATCCCACACCCGCAACCCCCGTGACCTCGCAGCCACCTTCGCGGTGTCCCTCCACCACTGCAAGATCCTACCGATCCGACGAGCCCTCACCGTCAAGATCCGATGGTGCAGATGAAGAAAAGAGGTATACAAGCGAAGACGAGCAAGATGGCGGCTCCCGGTCCGAAATTCAGAGCATCATGGAGCAGTTCAGCGAGGCAGGTGGTGGGCCTGGTGTAGACGAAGTCATGAGCCCGCGCCTGGAAATCGCCTCTCCCATTCTTTCTGGGCCTGCTCCGCATCCACCGCGGAAGTCGAGCTTGGAGCCGCTCTCGCAGTCGATACCGAGCCCACTCCAAGACTTCAGCGCCTTGCGCATGTCTACCTCGTCTCCGTCTAGTGTACGGTCCAAGGAACGGGCTACCGATGACCAGGGACCCCCCGTTCCGCCCAAGGACGGTGCCTTTGGAACTCCCCCTAGGACACGAGAAGACGGACGGCCATCTAGCATCACGGCGCCAACTTCTCCGCAGCTATCTATGCATCGGCCACCTCCGCCTGATCCAGAACCAGAACCGGCACTGCCCTTCGATTTTCACAGGTTCTTAGAACAGCTACGGAACAAGAAGGCCGATCCAGTTGCAAGGTATCTCAAGTCGTTCTTGTCTGAATTTGGCAAGAAACAGTGGATGGTTCACGAGCAGGTCAAGATTACTAGCGATTTCCTGGCCTTCATTGCCAATAAGATGATGTTGTGCGACGTCTGGAGGGATGTGTCCGACGCTGAATTCGACAATGCCCGCGAGGGAATGGAAAAACTGGTCATGAATCGATTATATACGCAGACATTTTCCCCTGCGATTGCGCCTCCGAAGCCCATCCCTGGTGCCAAACCAAGACGGAGAGGCGGAGATGTACCTTTAGGACCGGGTCGCCGAGGGCAACACCAAGAAGACGTCGAGCGCGATGAGATTCTAACGCAAAAGATCAATATCTATGGATGGGTGAAGCTGGAGCATCTGGATATTCCACCTGTAGGTGACAGCGGTCGCCGATTTTTGAAGCTAGCTCAGCAAGGTATGGCCCGTCTCTATGTTGGTCAATGGCACAAGGGTTCTAACGTGTTGGCTCATTCCTTCTCTCCAGAACTCTTAAAAATCAAATCATATAGAGCGCCACGAGACAAAATTATATGTGTTCTCAACTGCTCCAAGGTGATATTTGGTGAGCTCCTCTAGAAGCATAATCATCACACGGTGTTTTCTCGGTTGCTAATTCTGACAGGTCTGTTGAAACATAACAAGTCCGACTCATCAGCAGATTCATTCATGCCGCTTCTGATCTACGTTGTGCTGCAATCCAACCCAGAGCATCTGGTTTCCAATGTGCAGTACATCTTGCGATTCAGAAATCAGGAGAAGCTCGGCGGCGAAGCTGGCTACTACTTGTCATCTCTGGTATGTTTCACAACGGCCTGCATGCCATGCTCTGCCCAAAATTGCTAACGCAGGTTTCCCACAGATGGGCGCTATCCAATTCATCGAGAACATGGACCGATCATCACTGACTATATCCGATGACGAGTTTGAAAGAAACGTTGAGGCAGCCGTATCAGCCATCGCAGAAAAACACCAAGCCACATCCCCCATCGTCCAGCAGCAGGCAACATTCAACGAAAAAACCGGCATCCATCGCAGCGGATCAAGCGGGCGTCCCTCCACGGACGGCGGCGCAGAGGGCTCAACCCCCCGGCGCTCGACCTCGTCCTACGAAGGCGAAGCCCAAGATGGCGCAGCAATTAGCGGCCTCCTCCGAACCATCCAGAAACCCCTCAGCACAATCGGCCGCATCTTCTCTGACGAAAATGGCTCGTCCTCTAACCCCGGGAGTGCGCCCCGGTCTCCAGCTCCGCCGGATCGCCAATCCCCCCGATCCAACTACCGCGACGAACAGGCTGCTTTGCGACGCCAACAAGAGGTGTTGCTCGCCAAGCACGCGCTCCCTGCTGAAGAAGCGGCCGCGAGACAAGCAAGCGCCGAGGCAGCAGAGGCCCAGCGCCTGCATCGTGCCGAGCACGCAAACGTTGTAGAGACACTAGCGGGCATGTTTCCTGATCTCGATAAAGATGTGATTAGCGATGTTGTTTACCAGAAACAGGGAAGGTAGGGACTTTATTTTTCTAGGCGTTCCAGCGCCCTCCCTTCGACTGACAACTTGTGCTAATATGGTCATATAACAGGGTTGGCTTGGCGGTTGATGCATGTCTGGCGCTATCCTCATAGACATTTGGGGGTCTGGGTCTACAGACCATCTATCTCATCATCATGGTTGAAGGAACTGAGGAGGAGCATAATTCAACACATAGGCATTGTACACCCCATCGGTTTCAAATATCCCGTCATGTAGTAGACACTCTCACGTCGACACAAATCGCATTCCAAACATACCTAGCTAGCTACAATTACTAAAGCCTTTCTACACAAGCCCTTCTCATGACCAAACAGCAAGCACATCAATTGATTCATACCGCATGCGTGCAATTCATCTGGCTTCTTCCAAAAAGAAAAGGGCCTTTTTTTGCTACATCTATATCATCTTTGTACAAAACCCTATCCAAGCTCCAATAAATGCAATTGTGTCTGTGCTATGCATGCCGCTCTATTCTTTATACTTTGCGCAATTTAGATGTCCATGTTTTATATACACTATTTCGATGCAGTGCGGTGTTCAAGGATAGGTCAATCGTCGGATAGTGGTCATTGAAAGTGGGTTGTTATGTAAAGGTAAGGAGAGAGATTAAAACAACCAAATAAGAAACAAATGGGAGCAACAAGGCTAAATATCGTCTAAACGACAAGGTACCATCAAACCAAGCCTACAGAGAACACGGGGCGGGGGGGGGGATGTTCGTTTGACTCATTCCCACATCTAATGGCTCACGATTTTCACTTTTTCGTCAAGCATGACCATACATTAGAACCGACGATTGTAACCTCCTCCATTGCCGTATGTCGTGGATGGTGCATACGCTCCACGATACTCTCGGTCGACACTGGGCACAGTGGGTTGTCGATCTGATGTGCCAATTGGCGCAGCTCCATCCAAAAGGCTCTGGGAGTCATGCGCGGTAGTTGGTGTAAGTGGTCGGTACATGTGGCCGCCAGAAGGAGCAACAGGTGGTCTTATATCGCCACCGCCTGGATAGAACCGCTCGGCAGAACCATTCCGCACATGGCCCTTCTCGTTCAAATCACTCGAGACGGCAAACATTGACTTCTCTGGCATTGGTGCCCGGTCAAGGAGTAGGGAATTACGGGCGTCAAGAGGTGTGAGGTTATCCATGTCGCGTTTGAGTTGTTCTAAGTGAAATGGTTAGCATAGATTAGGGATAAAGCTTTATCCAGAGGAATGTAACATACCAGCCTCCTTTCTCCTCTTTCGATGAGGATTCATCTTGCAGCAAGCGTTAATGGCATTCCAAGCAATGAGAATTGCGAGCACTGCAGTTAACGTAGCTTGTACCGCGATGAGTGCCACGCCCGCAACGGTCTGTGTGGTCTGTTTGATCCCGAACTCTTGCACAAAGAGCAAAATACAAGCAATCGACAAGAAGCGTACGACTTGAATGACAATGTTTATCACGTTTCCCGAACGACGCTCAAAAGGCCGGCTCCATAAGAGCAAACAAAGCATAAGGCCCTCAATAACCAGTTGCGCAATCGTTTGGGCCATGCCGTGACCGTCTCCAGCAGCAATTGCAACACCCTTGGCAAACATGTAAAAAATGACTGGAACAAACAGCCACCAGTACTGTCGCTTATATGATTCGTAGAACAAAGAGTACTTGACCCAGATTTTCTTGTCCTCATACATGGCAGCCGCATCACCATCTTGCTTCTTGAGCTTGTGCACAACTGACCAAATCTTCCACGAGAAAAAGGCCAAGATGCCAGTGAAAATGGCAAGGGTAACAGCGGCAAGAACCTTTGCGATGGTGTTGTCGCCATGGGTAAATTGAAATACGCAATAGAGTACCCATATGCCATAGAGTAGTAAGATGAGAGAGGTAATAGTACGAGCAATAGAGCCCCAGTAGTGCTTTCGGAAGCCTTTCAAGCTCTCTGGAAAGCTGCCAAACAGAGCCCACGCTTCAAGAATGACCTTGACAAGGAGAATGCCAACGACGATGGCGGCGATGATGATAGCCACAATCAGCAAGGCCGTCATGAATATGTTCGACTTGGGAACGAGAAGTTTCTCAGCAAAGGCTTGAATGCCCTTCACTTTGTGTTGGAGGTCATTCGAGTCGCCACTGTCAACAGGTTCAGTCGGGTTGACAGAAGCTTCAACCGCCCTGTTGGCGAGTTCCACAAAAGTGTCAACAGCACGCTTGAAATTGAATAGCCCTTTGTTTGGACTGCTTGTTGAACCATCTGGGAATACCAGCGTGGCTTTTTGAAGGTAAGAGAGGCTGTCTTGGGTCAAGTTGCCGCCCGTCTTGGATCGGAAATCATCGATTGTGGTCTGCATTCCTGACCAGGGAAAAAGACCGACGGAGAATGCAAAATTCTTGGCAAAATTGCGGTAGATGGGAGGATAGTTGACTGACAACATGCTGTTCATTGCCATGCCTTGAAACCACCCAACCACCTCCCCAAAGCTTGGGCTGATAGTGCCTACGGCTCCGCCAGAGCCACTTCCAAGCGCAGCACTACCACCGGACAGTGCAGCACCAACAGCCGATACTCCTGACATGATCAGAGCGGCGCCAGCAACACCGACGGCCACATAAGATACAGCGGGGATATCAGTTGTTTTGCCGTTGGAAACATCGGATTGAACACAGGCGACCCTATCGCCGTTCTGGCTCATCAACCGCAAAGTCGCGTGAGCAGAGATATCGGGTACCTGGAAGGCAATACCAGGCACCATGTTGGCAAACTCGGAAGGGATCTGCTGGTTCCCTTGAGCAGCAAATTGGCCCACGGGAACCGGACATAGGCGTTCAACAAATGTGCCCTTGTCGCAGGGATTGAAACTTTTCGAGTACACCGTGTTACCATAGGCAGTAACGTCGAGTATCGCCGTTACATTCTGTTCTTTGCTGCTAGACCCAGCGATATCGAAATTCACAGTTTTGTTCTCGTTGTTGTAGCTGATATTAATCTTGTCGACTTTGATGGTCGAATCAGAGCCACAGTCGCTGAAACCGCTGGTTTTTAGAATCTGTCCCCCCATTACTCTCGTCGCCATGAGACCAAATAGCACCATGCCCTGGGCCCAGGAGCTCCATCTCGGGTTAGTACGAGCCATTCTTGCCCTCTGCTAAAGATGTCGAGAAATAGGTCGAGATAAAATTGACGACTCGGGTACGGAACAACTTCGATTCGGCGTTTCGGATTCAATCGTTTCAAATTCGGTTACGACTTCATCGGCTGAAAGCTGGAAGCGATATGGTACATATCTACAGGGAGTTTAAAACAAGCAACAAAGAGCTGTAGACCAGCAGATGCGCATGAAATTCGATATAGAGTCGTGTTTGTTCTCCCCAATTCGGCAAAGGTTGCTAACGAAAGAAGGACTATCCAAGGAATTGGTTTTTTTTTTCCAATATTGGTCCTGGATTTCAAAGTTGAAAGACCGTGTTAGAGGTGAATTTACACCAAAAAAAAAATACGTCCAGCGGTGTCGAAGAAGTCAAAAGTTGCCAAGGGTCAACCAAGGTAGAATTGAAGTAAACAAACAGGCAAAAAAAAGGCGAGATCGCACGAAGGGACAGGAATATCGCCTCGTTTACGGATTCACCAGCCGTTGAAAGACTGTTGAAAGGGGAAAGAGAAATCGGGGGAAAGGTGGCGGCCAGTATCTGCGGCTGTAGTTGTGATTGAGGCCGCGATAGAGGTGTACAATGTAGTTGGTGTGGTGGTGGTGGTGGCGGCGGCAGCTCGAACCAGGGGCGGACCTGAAACGCATACAACCAAGGCGGCGCGGTGATGCAAAAGAGAAAGGGTCAGCAGGGAGGTCGAGTATCTGTGATGAGAAAAACGAATTTCCAAACGAATGTCGAAATCACAATAGAATGCAAAATAACACGCAAAAACAAAATGATCAACGGCTGGCGAGCGAGAGACAGAGAGAGAAGGGATACGAAGTTGGGGAGAAGGAAAGGAAGAGGGTGGATCGGGCATGACAAGTACAGAGAAATGGAAGACCAGAACTGAATCGAGAGGGAGCATGCATGGTAAGCATGGACCAGACTGGGCTCCCTGCCTCCCCTAGGGCCTAGATGTTCGCACCGAAGTAATATATCGGCCCTTCGATCTCAAAGTAATAGGGGCAGTGTATGTACATTGGTTATTGGACGATTCTTGGACGGCTCTTGCTCTCCGTACTCCGTAGTTCCCTCAAGTTCGTGTCCCCGTACTCCGTGCTCCGTGGTTGAGACGATCCACACGAGAGCCACTTGCAAGCTCCAGGGGTCAAGGGCGAGGCTGACGAATCAAAACGAGATCCCAGGGGTATAAAACTGGCGGGTGGACTCTAAGCCACGTTGACTGGCGGTGACATGTTGACCAGTCACAGTGTTTGTACTCTGCCAAGCCTGCAGGAACAATACGGCCTCAAGATGTCATGAAGATGGAACAACATTTCAGCAAAGCCAGCTTCAATCTAGGCATGCTACCATGGTGAATACAATGTCGAGGTCTCGCATTGGAGCAGCATGTTCCTCTGGCCGCCGTTTGAACTCGCTGCCAGAATTAAATGCGCTGGGCCGGAAATGCTGCATGTACATATGTAACATTAAAGCCACATGCATGTCTTGGCACCTGGGTTGAGCGTGACGACAAGGCAAGTGTGGCCCGACTCCACATGGCTTCAGGGGCCCGTCATGTTTGGTGTTGATTTCTATTATTAACCAGACTGTCCCAGACATGTCTACCAAATACTCTGCAACAAACAAAGGGGTCAGTTGTTCGTTACGGGCGCTACAACATAAGCCATGTATTTGCGCCACAATTGTTCATCCTGTTCTTCTAATTACCGTCACCGCTCCCCAAACATTTCACGTACTACTGCTCCGATGGCAATGTGCGCTTCACCACTTGCGAACCCTTGCGGCTCTGCGGCTTTTAGACCAAGCCTTAATCAAGACCCCATTAGGCCCGCCAATCGAGACGCGCGGTTTTGCATCCCAATCCACTCTGTGGTCGATCCGTGGTGCGATACTTGAAACCTCATCCTGGCCAGGGGCATAATTCCCGCCACCACCGCGTTGTTAACCGCCAAACAGTCCGCCAGGGGGGGCGACGCTGGTCAGGAGAGTGCAGAGACTGGCCCTCCATGTCGACTCTCGTGGAGCGTTTAGGCGAGTGGTCGACGAGACTGCTGAACGATCCGTCGAGGCCTCTTTGGGGTCTATTCTCACGGCCAGGCCGATGAAGCAGCCTCGAATACAACAAGAATGTCTTGTCCCAGATGGCAATTCAAGCTTTGGTGAGAGTCATGTACACACTAATTGAGCAAACAAGGCCGTTCTAAATTGTCCGGCCAACAATCCCAGCCGTCGATTTACTACTCCGTACTCTCAGCATCAACCGATTCTCTCTCTGGGTTATACAACCAGGCAAATGAATCGATTTTCCCGCAGTGTACTCGGTACGTTCATCTGGTGGATCTGGCAAGGCGAGGAGGCTATCATGCGCAGTATATTTAGAGCCTTGATGGGACGACATGTGTCTTCGTTCGCCGCACTGCCTCCTGTCAGAGGCCGGTCAGGCCGTTTATGCATCGTCGACCAGCTTTCACATGACCACGAATACAGGCACGCACGGATTTCTCGTCGCATACCATTGAATACGAACGAATGCCTCACTCAACTTTGGCTTCCTAGTGGTGGTGATGCTGACTTCAGCCAAGGGATCTGAGAACCGACTAGTACGTATGTACATACTTCGTACCCCATGCACCAACGATTATTGCTCAAAAAAATCCATCTACATTTCAATGCAGAGCTACTTTCGCTTCCTGCATTCCCTGCTGCTGTCTTCATTCTGGGCAAGACAAACTACTAGCTACTTAAGTAGCCAGCCACGCCGTCCTCGCCCCCAATATCCCTCCAAGCCAAAGGCTCCACTGCAGGCTCCGTATTGTACTCCATAACGAACATTGAACCTGGTTGCTTTTATGCACCGCCATGCCAGTCGGTACTTTATACGAGGAGTTGTTTCTTCAGTGTGAAAGCTCTTTTTTTATTTATTTGACCATGTCTTTCGTTTCCGTTCTTGTTTGGTCCGTACAATTCTGGGGGGCATGTTTTCGTTTGTAGGCATTCGTCCATTTCACGCCGTCGTTCAATCCTGATACGTACTAAGTACCTAGGTACTCCGTAGCTAACACAGAACTCCAGAAGAACCTAGCCTAATTTCAGATGGTATCCCTGGCTTATGAATTTTGTGCACGATGCCACGTCATAATTTACTCAGACCCAGGGAAACGAACTGTCCTCTGATGAGTAGATGCCACATGCACAGGCTCAATTTTGGAAGGTATCATTTCCCTGACAATACCCAATCTCCCCTCGTCGAAACGAAAAAACACAGTATTCAGTAGGGGTATCACAACCGCACCATCTTTGGCCCACCCAAACATTGTCAAGTAGTACTCCGTACGGAGTAGAAAATGACTTGTTCGAAAACCAGCCGCCGAGCATCCGCCAAGCTCCACTTGGCACTTCTCCAGATTTCAAGCTTTTCCCCTGCCAAGCAGGCAGGCTGAAGGGGGGCTTGCCTGTGGCATTGTACATACACATGATATCCCAGCAGTTTACACACTTATTACTAGTAGTACTCCGTAAGCTCTTCTTCTTGATCTCTAATTTTAGCTTGTTAAATTCACTGCCAGATTATTTACCATGCCATTTACTCGATTCAATGTGCCCGACGCACTAATAGATGCAATTGACTGTCGAGCCAAAAAGACCCGTCCTCCCGGCGTGACCAGCGGCCGCGCCTTACAACTTACTACGTAGATCAAGTATAAGATTAATTACCTTTAATATCTTTGCCTAGCACATATATGATGCAAGCGAATCTATTAGTGTAAAAAACTAGGGTATCTTGACTGCTTCATGGTAAAAGAAATAGTAGGCCTTCAATTTAAACCCGCAGATAGTATACTTGCCTAGGTATACAATCAAAAAATTGACAGTCGCGCGTTTAAAAGTTCCATGCGATCAAGTGTAGGGTGCTCACAAAAAAAACCAGTTTTGTCGCTTTACAGCCTCAAGCCGGTGCAAGCTTTCCTCGACACACGTCAGCTACCCACCGGGTAGATATTGACCCAACTGAAATGTCAGATTGATGAACCTCATTTGCATATAGCAGACACCTAGTTATGTCAGAAGCCCGAGTTATTCCTCTCCTTTTTTTCGTTTAGCTCATGTTTCAATAAAGTCATTCATTTTTGGTCACGGCTGTCATAATTCGTTACAGAATCCAAACCAAACCAAATATGCATCTATGTGCACCCAGACAAGGTATATCAATCCATGGACACATCTTCAATCGTCATAAATTCGCAGAGGTCAACCCGTCTCTGCAGCAAGCTGTGTTCCACCAATCCATGGTATTCAAAATAAAACAAAAATATATCCTTTGGCATATCCAGCGTCTGAATAATTCATAACCAGCCGCTTAGATGGCGCAAGACCCATTCGTCGTACAGCCCGCGAAACACTCCGTCACTCGCCTCTAAAACTTAACACCATGCCAGCCATGCGTTTGCGCCCTCATCGGGTAAAACCGATAGCAACTGCGCAATCCAACTCGAAAATTGCTCGCTGCAAATGGGAAAGGGCTAAAAAGAAGAAAAACAAAGAAAACCACATGTTCAACTGTAAAATAACACAGTGTTGGTCACTCAAAAGAGGAAGAGAAGTGCATCCTTCAACTGTCGTCCAAACAATAACGGCTCCTTCCTCGACGGGATACTACTGGAAAATTTAGAGAAAAAGCGGCCGCTCGTCCCAGTGCTGTTGTGGTTGTTGCTGCTGCTGCTGCTGCCCCTGCTGCTGTTGCTGATTATGACGCTGGTCTTGGTTATAGGCTGACGCGTTCATGTGTGGCGAGTGAGAATATGTCGACAGCGACTCGTGACCACTAAAGGGACTCCCGTTCACGCTGGATGGGTCCATCATGGTGTCAAAGGTAATTTGCCCGCCAAACTGGCCTCCTAGCTGCACGTCTCCGACGCTTTGCAGCCCAAGAGCATTCATGCTCAGTTGTGGGAATGGCTCTACATCGTTATCTGACATGGTCATGAAGTTGTTGTTGGACGGCAAGTAACTTCCGCTCTGGTTTCCTTGCATGCCTTGCAATCGATGGCCCGTATTATAACCCTGGTTCATTTGCCCAACACCCATATTAGACTGAAGGCTCGGTCCAATATCTTCAAACTGTGGTGGATAGAGCTGCTGTTGGTGAAACTGCCCAGCGGGCATGACAGGGTACATGTAGGAGCTTGGTGACTGAAATCCCAAATTCTGGTGGCTGTAGCTATGCCGTGGCTGCTTCTGTGCTGATTGTTGCGGCATCTGTTGTCCACCAGGGAACTCTGATGGAGTCGCAGCTTGCGTGATGGTCACAGGAATTGCTTGTCTTGGGGCGGGGTCCTGAATTGGACTGATAATGGTGTCAGCAGCCAATTCCTTTGCCTTGGCGTCTACCAGCCGCAGAACGGGGAGGGAAATCTGCTCCATGTGCTTGGCCAAATGAACTGTCAGCTTCTTCCAACTTGGAAAACTCTTGCCACAGAATCGGCATGGCTCATCCTGTGGTCGACCTGTAGTCTCCATATGACACTGTTCGACCTTGTGCCATGTTGGATCAACTCCTCCGGCACGCTTCATGGCAGCTTTCGTTTTCACTTTAGGCTCCAAGAACTTGTGTTCGCGCACTAAATGTTGAAGGAAGTTGTCTCTGCGATAGCAGGTGTGTCGACAATCGTCTACATCGCAGGTCCACCACTCCAAGTGTCTGTGACCTTCGTTCTCATGTCGAACCCAATCGGCTTTCCGTTTGAAAGATTTTGGATCTCGACATTTGTCCCAAGTACATGTAAATGGTTGTACATCCTCGTGCACATGCTTTGTCCAGTCGGATGGTTTCTGGAACTTCTTGCTCTGATAGCAAAGCCGACACTCAAACTCGGCGGGTAGATACTGAGTGGGCGGCATGGGAATGTCTTGCGGGAAGCTTTCTTTATTGATCGTGCCCTCTGTTGGCATGCCCTCCTCCGCTATACCAGCTGATAAAGAATCTGGCGCCTTGGTATCACCCTTTTGATCAAGAAGATTTGCGGTTCCGCCCAGTGTCACGCACAAGGAGCCGCAAGGACAATTAGCGCCCAGGCCCAAGTGCTTAACTTTAGCGTTGAGCAACGACTTGTATCTGGCAACCTGCTGGTGAGCAATGCGTTCCACTAGATAGCCATGTGTGTCCCCCAATGCCGGATTCAACGTTATCACATGTTGTTGAAATCCAGCCAAGTTTGGCGTAATTTCGTCAATGAGATTCGGGTTCGCCTTCATATCATTATCTTCACAGAGCTCGTCGTCGTCGTCGTCGTCATCGTCATCGACAGCGTGGACCTGGTTGACTCTGCGGACGGGAGCTACTGGGGGGCCACCAGACTTGCGCCACATGTCGACGAGACTTGATGTGCTTTCCATGTCAGGTGTACCACCTGTGGACTTGGGAATCTCAGATTTACTCCGAGGTCTTCTCAGTGAATTCTTAACGCTAAGACTATTGAGAGATGCTCTGGGTGAGCCCATCGGAGACGGTCCACTGACAGAGCCGCTTCTAGCATGACCCGTCCATATGGATGCAAAATTTTGGCCCATGGATGCCAGAGTCGTATTGATGCTAGGGGTTTGTTTCTTACCGCTACCAGCTGATCCTAATGGGGGCGACAAGTGCGGTGTGGTTTCGCATTTGATATGCTGTCCCGTTCCGTCGTGAGATGGTGTCTCCGCCTGGCTGCCAGAGCGACCATCAGAACGGCTCCGCGATCGTTTGCGAAGTTGGTTGGCGCTGGTACGTCTTACGAGGCCTCGAAGATCCCTGAGGAAGCTACCTGGTCTGCTGGTCTTCTCTCCGTTACCGCGGCTAATAGACAGCTTCTTCAGAAAATTCCCGCTCGTTACGCCTTCGACGTCAACAACGCTTGGAAAGCTCCGTCGACGAGTGCCCCAGGTTGCAGATCTCGAGATGATGGAATCATTGTCTCGGCACATGCTCTCAAACTTGGCAATGGCGGCCTGTGATGATTCTGGCTGGAATCTTCCAGGCTCGCCCATTTGAATTTCATGGAGTATAGGTGCGTCTCCAAAATTTCGGCAGGCCAGAAGAATCTTTCGATCCACATCAGACATCTCCCCTCCACTGCCACCAAGAATAGTCGTCCCTTCCTTGAACTGGTTTTGAGTGTGATGTCCGAAAGGAATCTCATCATCCTGTTGTGTTTTGCGGTCAATGGCTCGTAGTTCGTCCGCAGATTTCTCCATTGGAGCGGACATATTACCAGGATTATCTGATAACCACCGCCCAACTTCTCGATTGCGTTCGTCGCTTCTTCTTTGAGAAACAATTTCATTGATACTGGGTATTTCGTCAGGAGGACGACTGCTGGGATCAAGCCCCGCTCGTCTGGATCCGGACTCCTGTTGCCAGCGATCCAAGGAATCCCTGTGACCAGTGATGAAGCCTTGAGCATGAACGGTAGATATGAGGTCACCTGCGGAGTGGATGCCCCCGCGAACCGTTCCGGGACTGTCTTCCAACGTGCGCTCAACAGTATGGATGGGAGCGTCATCATCCTTGTCCCAAACTGAGATGGTCACTCTTGGACTCTGGGGATACATGGCGGCAGGAGCCGGGGCAAGACCGTCCTCGCTTGTCCGATTACTACCGCTGTGACTTGGGGTAAGCGTTGATGAGCCGACAAGGATGGGATTTGGCTTGAGCGGTCGTCGGAGCTGTTGTGGTGAGATTGAGTCGGGTATCGTCTCGGAAGTTACGACTATACCAAGGTCCTTCCGATCACTTGTAGGTGGCGTCGTGTGGACAGAGGCTGTGTGTGTGGGCGTCAGAGGATACGGAGAGCCGTCTACTGATCCATGGCGAGACTCAGATATGGTAGGATGGTCCGCAAAGGAAGTAGTCTGATCCCATGCGACCTCATCCAAAAAGGAGGGCGTCGCCGGGTCAATGGCGTTGAAGTCGGCGCCAAAGAATGGGTCGTCGTCGAGGTCGCTAAAGTCGCTAGACTGATAGTGGCTCAGAGTCGCAATCGAACCAGCAGGTGTCTCGATATGCTCGACGGGGGGAGACACGGCTTCGTCTCGACGGTGCGACAAGGTGAAGGGATCGGTTCCGCAAGACGGGGTGTGTTGGGTCCCGTTGCCGGCTGAAGGTTGAGTATTGCGGGGTTCAGAGAGGTGACTTTGCAAAGATGCAGGTGCCTCAGCAAAGCTTGAGGCCATGATGGCGGAGCCGAAGGACAAAGAATCCCCGGCGAGAAACAAGACGAGATATATATCAAACGCAGGGCAGAGAAAAAAAGCAGCTCCGATTGTCAGTCAGTCTGGCTGCGGACCGATGGAGCTCTGTGTGGATGAAGTCACCGGCAGGGGGTCATGTTCCTGGGCTGCGCCGACGGCAATCGCTTCAAGAGGGTCGGGAAGGGGTGCTTCTAGCACCGGCCAGGATTGCTCGGGCAAAACGAATGCGCAGCAATCGAGGGAGCGTCACGGGCGTGATATGGGCTTGAAAGCAGACGGTGGTGTTGTCGGGGAAGAACCTGGCAACGGGTACTTAAAGAAAAAGGTAAGGTGCGAGGGCTGAAGTAGGAAGCGGCTGGTACATACAGTCAATGGATGGGTGTGCATACATATACAATGTACCGTGCGGAGCGGCCCAGCAGCTGCTTATATTTTTCGTCGTTCGTACTAGGAACAGTGGCGGATGCCCTGTCCCTGCTAGTCTGCTGGCGAGATGGATGGCTTTATTCGTTCTTTTCTCACCAATACTCCGTAGTTACACGCATGTCTGGTACGGTCCAGGTGCGCGCTGTACTGAATCCTGCGCTTGCACAGCACAGCTCGGGACTGGCTGGTCGACTGGTGCCCGTGTGTTCTTGCAGAGCGCTGCGATGCGCGACATGGCAGCTCTGCGGCCCCAGAGACACCAGGACACTCACTGGTCTTGTGAAGCCGTACAAGGGGGTTCGGTCTGCTTACTTAGATGCTCAGGTGGTGTAAAGGCCGACGGGGAAATCAACTCGGAGCATTCAGCTTCCACCCTGCCTTCAATGATCCGCGACATCAGGCAGCTCCATCCGCTCACTAGGGCAGCCAGTCAATGGGCTCCCTCTTCAGGCTTCTCCCTCATCTCCCTCACGGTGGGGATGTGCCTTTAACCACATGGTCATGGTGGGCAACGGTTATCTAGCGTCTGTCATGGTCTAGAGGAAGAGTCAAGACAGAACCCAAAATGGAACAACATCTAATACGGAGACTCAATGTCCAGTATTATGCCAATTCAGCCTTGGGGCCGAGTCCCCACCATCCTCTCAACTTGTCTCATCTACTATTTGTTCCTCAAAACCTTAAAAGCTGGCAAGGCTTTAGGTCGTGATCCACTTCCACTGCCACGGGGCTGAATCTGGCCACAATCCGCCTCGCCCAACGTCAGAACGCCTCACAAGGAGCAGCAACGGGTGGAGAGAGGCTACTTGCTGTTCCCTCCCCATCTCTGCCTGTTTGCCATGTAGTTAGTAGTACCCGTGAGAATATGTCTAGTCGATCCAAAAGCGTCAGCCACCTTTTGGGCTGGTTGAGGCTTGACCTCGTTTCCCTGTCATACAACCCGATAGTTGAAGCCGCAATGACGAGTGACTAAAGCGTGCCGGCATCCCGATTTGAAGCCCCCATCATACTATATCACGGAAATACCCTTTGATAGTCCATGCCCTCGTCCGTGCCTGAATATCCGATCGTAGTCAGCTTGGCTCTCACTGTAGCACATACATACAACAAACCTACAACGACGCACAACACCATTTCCATATCGAGGAAGACCGGCTCGATCAAATCCGATCCGCCCCGATAATCACGCCCAAGGGCCGCGGGCAGTCGACATGTCTCCCCTCGACGACAGCTTGGGCACATGGTGTGTAAAGTCGATGGAAGTTTCTCTAGTTCCGATCCGCAGCGTGCAGGGTCTGGCTACCACGGCTTGAATTTCCATTTTCCGCTTGGCACCATTGACCCAAAGGTCAAACGAAGACAAGAAGTGATTGACGATGGTGGATGGTACACTTCCCATAGTGTTGCGGCTGAAGCGAGTGAAAACCCCACCTGCCCTATGTGCACTGTGTTGCACTGCCCACGCCGGAATGACTTGTACTCTCCCACTTTGAGAGCAAGTAATAGTTCAATGTTGGCTTTTTACTTGCCTACCTAGGTAGGTATGTACATACCTGTCAAAAAAAAAAAAATCTACACTAGCAAAGGCAGGCAACTCGTTTGTTTGGTGTGTCCCTCGTTCAGTCAGCAAGGCACACATTGGCGTTGTGACTTGAACTGGTAGCGATTTTTGTAAACTTGGACTCGAATCCCGAAAGGATGGACGGCTAGGTTCCATCTCAATGCCAGCATTCCTGTCTCTTTGCTCCCGAAATAGCAGACACCGGGAGGCCAGTTGACCGCGTGGTGAATGTCTACGACCAGACGACGTTTGGCTGATGGCAGTCTGGGCTGGAAAGCGACACGCTAAGCCCAGATTGGCCACCCATCTCCTCACGCCATAACGTAACCTCTGCGCCAACCTCGCACCGTCAGGAATAGGCTGGCGACATTTGCCAACGACACCTGCTTATACTATCTGGACCGCGATACATCGCCCAGCGCTGGCATCTGCTGTGGCACCTCGGCCACGACACATGGTATATACGCGCCTGCCCAGCCAACTCATCGCAGAACGAGGCATGCAGGAACGGGCATAGCCTCAGGTCAGGCACAACACAACCATGTTCCATGTAAGTGTGGCCTGGTAAGCAGGACCTATGTTGTCACAGATCTTGAGGCTGATTGCCCGCGACCCCGTGCAGCCACATCCCGAAGAACACCTCCACCTTCGTCTTCACAGGGCGCGATCCGTGGTCCTAACTTCTCAGGAGTGAGTCGCGATCCCGCCCCGGGGACCTGCTGCCGTGACAAAGAATCGCGAACCACTGACTGAGGGATCCTCAAATCACACACAGGCTTGTCGAGGTTCGCGCAGCACAGCGCACCTTTGAAGGTGCTTATATGCGCACTGCCCTCGGGCAATTTTCTTTTGCTCTGGTCATCATCAAGATTTTCACCGAGGAGTTTTATGCCATCGGTGCTCTATTTGCTGCGTATGGCGTGGCTGTGTTGCTTGTAGCCGCGTATCGACGGTATCAAGGGAACAGGCAATTCTTCACTGCTGAGTCTTCTGATGGTACCATTCGAAGAAAGTTTAAGACGAGTGGTGATACGGTTTTGCTCATGACGGCGTTGAGTTTAGGGGCATACATCACCCTCTTCGTGTTGACCTGGCGTTTGGTTTCATAATGATATTCGCTCGCGGCTTTGTTGGCGCTGAAGTCAAGGTTGTTCATTTCGAGAAGAATGCGATTCAATTTGTGCGAGGCCTCGGGATGAAGCGGTCGAGATTTTGTCTAAAGAAAGAAGCAAACTGTCGGTACAATGTATATTTTCCCCAAGCGACTATTGTATATGCATTTATCCTTTGAATAGTCACCCAACGCCGTTCAAATGATTCTACTCGAGGCACTTCTAAAGACTAGTTCCTTGTTCCCCTGAAATGTAATATGTACTTCGGAGGCCGTTCAAACGTGAATAATGAAGCAGTAGATGGCCATTATCAACCGGCCTAGATCCCTCCTCGTCCAGGCCAAATGCACATTCTATCAGTCTCGCCTGCCAAATTGTCCTTTGGATCGTTCTTCTTTTTTATCAGATACTTTTTTTTCGTCCCAAAGTTCCTTAAGCGTAAAACATATAACCCCCTTCTCCAGAACATACATGGTGCATTCACGGTGCAGTAAGTTCGCCACAGCGCTGCAAGCTTCGATCGACCGGTTGGTAGGCATCACATGATTCTTGACGGAAACAATTCAATATTCCAGCCCAAGGACCAACTAGTCTTCAACCGTTCTTCTCATCTCTGAATCTCCTTTATTGTGGACTGATGGGTAAAATCTTGTCGCAACCGGCTGCATTGGTCGACTCACATGTGCCCAAACAGCTGTCGTGAACAACGTGTGCAGGATGCGCGGTAATGACTGGCAGAGCATGGAATCCGTATTGAATCAGGCATTCCACTAATTTCAGGTCATTTTGGTAGCTCTAAAGTCCATAGTCGACTCCATCAAATCAAACCTAGGTGGAGTAATATACACCGGATGGAGCTTGTGTGACCCCTGGTGCCATTCGTTGATCCTCCATCAATATTGCTTGATTTCCATCTGTTGTGGCATATTGCCAATCCGGAGTTGAGCCTTGAGCTGCGAGAAGTTGCTGCGACTGCCATGGATTTACACCAGATACAAACGGTGCCCCGGGTAGCATCTGAGTTGGGGTGCTCACGGCGGTCATTGGGTTGCCTCCGGCCATGGTTGTTGGAAAGGGCGGATACGCATCGGAAAAATTCGATTGCCGACGTTCGTATGCTTGTGCTTGAGTCATTTGGATGAAGGGGGCTTGCGAATGGCTCCCGCCGCTCTCACCACTGTACGATAGCGACCTCATTGGCGTTGGAAACTCTCCCCAAGCCATGTCGTCGTGCGACCCAGCCTCTGAGGTTCCAGATGTCCAAGTGATCGAAGCAGAGGACGTCTGCGTGTAGGGAGAAAACTGGCCACTGATGGGCGACTCTGTTGGATACGCATGCCATGGCATTGCCATGTCTTCGGGTTTCGAAACGCTGGCCGAGTTCATATCCGTTGATACCCAACCTGAAGTCGGCTGATTTGCAAAAGTGTACTGATTGCCGGCAGGCATGCCATTGGGCGAGACTGCATAAGAAAGCGCATTAGTGAGAAATCCTCTACGGACAGTTGGGCACTTACCACTAGCATCTGACGAGAAGTAGTCGGCCGTCGCTCCTTGGGAACCTGACAAGGTGACGCCACTTCCCATCATACATGATGGCGTCCCTGCCGGGCTTCCGGTGCCAACAGCAGGAGATGATGATGCAGATGATGCATTTGGGCCACCCGCTTGCCGCGGTGGCGCCTTGGGTCGTGTGTCCGTCCCCGGCTGCTGATCAACAGGGTAAAAGCTGCATTCCTTTTTCAACCGAATGCAGTTGACGCAGCGGTTAGGGACATCTGGCGACGCAATACATCGAATTTTTCTTCGTCGACAATGACCTTCAACCTCCATATTAGCACAAGAGGAAGCACAGAGCCCATCAAGGAAATCAGACATACTGCAGGCAATAGATGTCCTATGATAACCAAGCTTGTTGCGTTTCTTCTCACCAGTAGACGATTGCTGACCTTGAGAGTCCTCTGCTGCCTGTTTCTGTAATCGTGCCGTATCTGGAGTGCTAAAGGATCTTTTCAGCACCGCACTGGGACTTCTGGGTCTCTCTGGTGATCCCATGTTTGATTTCTGATTTTCCCTTGGAGGTGACAAAGTCTGCAATATAAGTAAGCTGCTATCTAGGTCAGAATTCAGCGGAAAGGAGCAAGCACCCACTTGATCTTCTGAGGATTGCGTCAGGTCATAGGCCATTATTCAGCATCCAGAATTTGGTTCTTCCGTAACAGCGTCGACGGCCCAGACCCCCTACAAAATCAATACACAGTAATCGATCACCACGATTCAATAACAACCATGAAAGATTTCGCGATGGATAGTAGAGTCCACACAATCAGCGTGGTTGCGATGGTCGAATCGATCTGTAACACTGGAGTTTTCGCCTAGGTTACTTGTCTGTACCAGGCCCGGAACTGTAATCCTCTGAAAGGCGGTCTAAATCTTGGGATAAAAAACCAAGTTGACAATTGATGACTTTCTTTGATACTCGAAGCCGAATCGCATGTAGCCGAAGACTGGCGCTATGCTGAAAGGTGAACTATGAAGGCAGTAAAGGCAATCGACCGTAAACAGACGATTCAAAGATTGTAAAAGAGTCGTTGAAAACTAGTCCCAGCACCTATGAAATTAGGTCCGGGACGTCCCGAATGAGTCGTTCCTGGTTTGGAGGTCTGCTGTGTGGCTGTCTAGAAAGGGTGCCAAGGGCTTGTGGTACAACGAAGGGAGTGTATTGCGTATACCTGCCACGAATTTGGAACAGCCCACAACAACAAGGGACTGAAAGAGAACAGTTTCGTCTTCTTCTTCTTCCTTTCCTCTTTTTATTTCCGCGTTGCCGGGTCGCCTTTATACCACGCCTGGACGAGCCGAGAGGGTTGTATGCAGCTATTGGAGCATCAAGCTCCAAAATTTCTGATGGGTGACAGAAGGGAAGGCGGATTGATGGTGTCTAGCCCAGAGGAGAAAGATTGGCGGGATGTCTCTTATTAAGCGTCCGCTGACTTTGTTTCTTTTCCTCACCTGTGGACTTCGAAGGCGTGGCGTGGATTACCGGGGTGGAAACGAAATCCTCAGACTGTAGCCAGTCACTCCCAGCCAGGTTTCTCTACTAGAACACTCTCTATTCCATCAGTGCTAGGAAGACTTGCCCTGTCAAGGGGGGACCATGGGAAGGTAGAGACTTGGGAGTCAATTCGGATCAGCGATAGTCCTGGGTAAATAAGAGCCAGTACATGGGCTGACCAATATATTTGTGAGTGGAAGGGAAAATGAAGGACAGGGTCGCAGGCTGGTCACAGGTGAATAAGTTGCTTGCTTGGTTGCTCACTCGTCGGTGCCTCAGCTCACTTTGGTCAGGTCTACTAGGCTTGCGAGTGGCGGCAAGTATTGACTCTCTGATGGAACTCTGCTGGGCGGGGGCGAGAGATATTTTTAATATGAAGCAACAAATGGCCCCCCGGGAATGAAATACATGTTGCGAGGTTCCCTGCCAAGTGACCGGCGGTAAGAATCAGCCCGAATCAGTGTGACTAGTGCGTCTAGTCTTTCTAAATCTTGCGTTCGGTATGCAGGTCCATTCTGCGTCCACATTTTGACAATCAGAGCTGCCATTAGACATGGAACTTCCGTATATCTCACTTCTATCCTAGGAATACCTGGCGTATCTTGGTGGGGACCGTTGAGGTACTTCCGATGAGCAGTTGCGGACCCCTGTTAGAAGCATCTCTCTATCCAGATTAAGCGCACTCCGTACTCCGTCGTCGTTCGTGGCGATTGATGTTGTAATAGTACGAGGCGGGCGTGAGCTGGTTGCATGACCGTGACCGTGATCATAAGCATGAGCACTGAGCACGAGCAACGCTGGGCAGGGATGGTACGACGCTGCCTGCGAAAACGTTTCCCAGAAACTTTTGACACATTGACTCCATGCCTCATCTCTCGGTGGCCAATCTCTCATGTCATCGCGAGTCCCTCACCCCCCCTGACTCTCAGGTTAGTGGGGAGACGGTGCCAACACAAAGTACAAGCCCTCCACTAGCCAGAAAAGGACTGGAATACAGTTGGGGGCTGGAGACGAACGATGGCAACAAGCTCGACAAAACGAACTGTTGCATCTGGCAGCGGCACATCGGCGCAATCTGCACCGTTGCCGCGGCTGTAGCCTTCGATATAGCCCGATACGTCTCTCGTACATATGTTATTAAACAGTAGTACGTAGTATCATCAGTTTGCCGACTGGGACTGCCTCTAGGTCCCGTAGGAGACAGGCACCACCTGTCCACACTTTGGTCACAGGCAATGATATTCATGTAGGGATGAGTGAAGAGGTGCAGAAGTTGTGCTCGTTCCACCTCTTCCCCAACAGCTGCTTGAAGGCCGTGCGTCGGGCGAATCGAGTGAGTGAAAAGCTGCTTGCCGTCTTGTTC
This sequence comes from Metarhizium robertsii ARSEF 23, assembly GCF_000187425.2. Lineage (NCBI taxonomy): Eukaryota > Fungi > Ascomycota > Sordariomycetes > Hypocreales > Clavicipitaceae > Metarhizium > Metarhizium robertsii. The sequence continues at coordinate 1,745,605 of NW_011942193.1, forward strand.
AAGATCAAACAGGAGTCCATGTCAAAGGCTTGCCAATTGGATGGATCCTGGCGGCATCTAACGACGGCGCCTCGGAAGCACCCTGCGGCCTCGCCATCTCTCGCATCGTTTTAATCACTACCTAGCCGCCTTGGGAGTAGTCCATGATCCACACCGGGCCGGGCTTTTTATGGCTTCATCACAGATTTGTCGATGATTTTTGTCCCGAACCACCGTACTGCGCAAACAACCATGTTGCTGCTGCTATCGACAGACTCATGTCTGTTATCTGTTTGAGAGAAGATCCGCAGTCGAGCCAGAGCATCTCCGGCGTGAGTTCTCGTGTCTTTGGCCCGGCACAAACGGCCCTTCCCCCAGCTCCCCCAGGTACGCGTTTCTAGGCTAGCAGTACCTGAGTCTTCCGGCCAGGTCTTAATTTGCGGCATGCAAGTAGCTTCTTAGCGCCGTTGAACGGGTCACTGAGGTCCCAGAGGACTAACCCTGCTTAGGGTAGCACTGAAAGGCTTGGCCAACACCAGTTGCATGTCATGGAGGGTTGCCACACAAGGCAGCTCTGGTCTGGAGACAAGCAGGACAGAGCAAGAATGGGGCGGTGCTCGATTGTTGCCCATAGTGGCAGGTAGGTTTGCAATAGCTCGTCTGTCGCTTACAGTGAGATGGCGAAAAGTACCGACTGGACAATCCAAATTTCATTTTGCTCGTTGACCCTACCGCCGTCATATTCCAAGCTCGCCGATGTGTCAAACGTGTAGAGTGGACCTTTGGGGCATTCCTGCGAGATCATGGCCTGACCGAGATCTACACTCGTCGACACATACATACGTATTCTGTACGCAGATATTATCCAAAGAGTTCCTGTTGGTAGCTAATTCAAGACGCTTCGCTTCACCGGGAGGGGAAAGCATGGAATGTACTCTGTAGCTGCTGGCTAGCGTTGCAAACACGTCCCAAGCGTTTAGGGGTCTTTTCGCAAGGCTGAGACAAGCGAATTGCTCTGAGGCTTCAGTCAAACCCGCAGGTTGCTTCGACAAATGGCGGCGTCTGAACGAGGGCCATCGAGAACGATTGCAGCAAACTATTGTACGACAAGTACCGCAACGTGTTGATGGTCTCGCAAATCTAGAGTCGAGGCCTCTGTTTCCATTCGCCCAAGTACTCCGCCGTCCACCAAATACGATCTGGAGGTACAATTAGCTACGTGCAATCCCAACATATTGTCATCTCGCGCCTAACATGACGCCGGAAGCTGAGCTGCATCCGTACCAGCATAAGTTGGACTAGGCAAGCCGACAGCATCCTTTGGGATGAGAGCGTCGAGGCTCTTGCGATAGTTGGAGAAGCAAATGCGGGCCTGCTTGCCATAATAATACGTCGGATCACCATCCAGCAACTCCTCGCCCCTCGGCCGAGATCTGACAGGCAGGGAGGCAGGCCACAGGATTGTAAAGTACTGGTACGGAGCACTGGTAGTATTGACCGAATCATACTCCGTACTTCGTGCTTGAGCTTCGATTGGCACAGCGTCCCAGGAGCCACACCAGAGGCGCACGACACATCAACCAGGTCCCATCTAGCCGCAGATGTCATCTGGTCTCATACTGCCCTGTGAGAGAAGAAAGGAAAAGCCAAGTCCCCTAGGCGTTCGGGAGAGCCGGGGGAGGCATCCGCACTGCGCTAACGCTAACGTCGGCGTGGTTGTGTTTGCGAAATCTGGTCAGAGTTGCCATGAAGGTGGAGAGGGGGAAGAAAAAATACTCACCAGTCGATTTGGACGCTGAGCCCACCAAACCCAAACCTGGGCCCATCCAAAAACACCTTCGGCTTTGCTTCTCCAAAAAGGCCCGGTTGAGCTCTGTATGTGCTCTGCACTCTGCACGCCATTTCCTCTTCGTCATCCCCCTTCTTCTTTTTTCTTCTTCCTCTTCCTCCTCCTCCTCTTCCTCCTCCTCCTCCTCTCCTATCTGTTATAGCTCTCCATATCTATACAACCCGTATAACCATAATGCCAGCAGAGAGGTCTCGGCACAGAGGAGGTGCTGCTAGGAACTTTGTGAAGGGCTCTTTTGCTAGCTTGCACCAACCTACGGAGCCAAACACATCAGTTGCCTGAAGCCACGGCCATCAGCTACAAGCATTCTTACTCGTCGATTCGTATGATTTGGTCGCCGCTTGCAAGGGTCGAGTTTCTCTGGACACTGGCAGATGCTACGGATCTACGCAAGTACAGTGGTCACGGCCGAGGAGGAGGCCAATTATGCCAAACGTCAAAATGCCAAATGCCCTGAAAGGCAGCTAAGGCGATCGGACGCCTTATGCCCGCTCCTTCGATTTGACGGCTTGTCAAGCTTCGATGCCGCCGACCGCTGCATGGGACGAAAGAGACCTCCGACACTTGACAGGTCCTCGAGACTCTGTGGATCTTGAAGAACAGCAGCGCACCTCCACAAAATGTTTAAACAGACTGTGTGTATGCATGTAGCATGCACTCCGTACATACACACATACATACAGACACACACATGCACACACCATACACACACACATACTACATATATATGTACATACACACACACATCGCTGTGGCTGTTTAGCTGTCCGGTCCTGTTCCGGCAAGTCAACCAGCGCCGTCATGACAGGACCATGCCCAGCTGAGAGAACAACCATTGCCTCGTCGGCCTCGTTTGTCTCGCCTGCCATTGCCTTACCCGTGCAGGGTATGCGATGCCCGTGGGTTCCAATGTTGCAGAAAAAAACGCTCACACCGGTCGATCCACTCCAACGACCCCCAAAATGCAGCCTTTCATGTATGTGGACGCATCTCCGAGGATGGATCCAACCAGGCAAGCGAGTTGCATAACTCGAGTATGCCAAACCTTGTCGGATTCCTTATGGGTGTCCACTTGAACCAGCAACTTGAGGTCTTATCCATATCAAGGGTTCATTATATGCCCACCTTGCTCTTTGACAAAGGACACGACGGTGACGGCGTAGCATTGTACGTGCTCGACCTGGTCTATGTATGATGCCAGAGAAACATCATTGTGCCTATACATGATGCACTTGGCCTTTCTAGGTCGAAATGTCACTCGACGGTTTATTCAAGGCGAGGATGGAGAAGTCCACACAAATGTGGCGCCGCTACCTTTCTCCCCTTGCTCCTACTGTCCATGTTCAGCGTGGGAAATGGGGTCTGGCAACACCAACTAGGATGCTGATTTTATTCTCCGAAGCCGAAGCCGCCTTGCCTCAGCAATCCATATGTATGTATTATACCCTTCCTTATGCCTCGACGCGCAGACTAGCCAGCCATGTCAGCCAGTGTGATTCTAGTCCAGGACGGAGTGCATATGCCGATTCTGCCAGTGGCTGCCTGGGTTGTTCTCGAGAAACAGCCGACGGCCACGGTATCTGATCACTGGTGCCAGTAGTGTTTGCCGGTTATGCCACCAAGTTTAACAGACCTCTTGGTCCTTGACAGTAGGAACACAGCAGGGACCGTTCCAAATGTCTGGTCTTCTACGGTGTACGGAGTACCGTGTCAATGTCAGGAGCTATCACCGCGAAGTTGTCGCGCCCAGGATCCGTTGGCTGTCCCCCCCGACTGACAAACCGCCATGAAGTAGCACCGCGGCTGTCCCAAGTGAGCAATGCCAGGTCGACTGAGTAGGAGCTAGTGGCTTTGCCGACTCAAGAATATGCCACTGCAAATCCCTCCAGCTTGGAACTCATTGCAACGTCTCCTCTGCGAAATGCTCGACATATGAAATGAATACTGCGGATCCCTGCCAGCGCTGCGCCTGCACAACGTCTCAAGGCTCGCATGATTGCAAAGGATTTCCGCGCCTCCCAACACAGCGGTAAGAAGAAGGTAGAAAGGCGGAGAACAAGGCCGATGCAAACCATTTTCGCCTCGCCGTAGTATCGAACGGACCGTTCTATCAGGAGTGCATGTGTAAGTGCTCCATCCTGCCTACCAGTATGTGCGGTGCCACAACGGGAGGCGGCGCATTGCGTCGATGGCAATGGTTCCCCAGCTAGCAACAATGCACATTTCTCCATAGGAGGGGGTGATGGGGAAGACTGACTTCATCATTCGAAATACCCGTTTTATCAGTCGGCTTCGCTGGGACCAGACGATGTCTCCTGGACAGTCCCACGCTAATTAGAATCGTCAATGTCAAGACCATTTCGGGCGACATGCATACGATCCACTCTGGAGAGACTCCGCCCTCGTCATGGCTGTGAAGCGCATTGGATTGGACGTCCTGTCAAGACTCCAGGTCCTATGAATACGTGTGTAGTACATACGTACGGAGTATGTGCATATACATACATACAATTCACCTGTTTGGCCTTGTCAGCAACCCACAGATTGCACTGCTAGGTCAACCAACCATCCTGTTTCCTTGCTACCGCTGATGGCATTGCGGAGTCCTACAGAGGATAGTACTACTGTCTATGAGCTTCCTGAGAAACATAATGTCCCATTGCTTCTTAGACGACACTTCGAACCCTGGCAAGGCCAGCGCCAGGCTATGGGCGCCACCCCCGATCTGAGTGTGCGTGGTGTGGAGAGTACTTTGTCAGAGGACGAAGTAGTCAAGCAAAATATGCAAGCATGCTGCTCCATATTACAGCTAGCCCTTTTTTTTGTTTTTCCTTTTTTAATTCAGGCTAAATTTACTCCGTACTATTCCACATTATCAACGGAGTGCGACTATACGCCAATAATTCGTCACTACCGGTATCTCTGTACCGACCGCTCTTGGCAGCATTGGCGTGTCCCCTATGAGCCACATTATCGCAGCTTTGTTCGGCCTGTGTGCAAGAATCTAGATCCTCAGGAAAGGCCTCGCTTTCATTCCTGTGTTTGGGGTAGTATGAGTTTGGTACCACGCAACATAGCTTTCTGGATCTGCCTCCAGAAAATGGCATCCCCGTCGGAGCATTTCGGCGCCGGCATCACCTCCTATCAGATGCAGTTGACTGATCCGACAGGCTGGCTGTGAATCTGCACTCAGCCGCAGAGAACTTGGGCTCTTAACCTGACTGGCCGGGGTTACCATCTTGAAAGTGCCACAAGGAGGTCATTGCTCATGTCGGTTGGTGTCTCACAGCGCCCCCCTCGCCAACACGGTCGATGTAAAAAGAAGAAAAACGTCGTCTCATTGGTAGCCAAATTCTCACTGCCATTTATCACAGACCACTGAACTAGGTCAATACGTGGTACGAATACACCGTCAACGAGAACCAATATGGGGGCCTCAATATTGTACAACATGCCATGGCCATGGCCTGCCTCTGGCATGGAAATATTCCGTACGCGACAAGACTTTGGCCAGCTTCTGTTGTTCCAAGTACAGTCCTATCGGCAGATATTTGCCATGCCGTCACGTTGACACGAAAATATGGCACGTTGCCGACTCACATTGTTGTGTGCATAATTATACTCTACACTTTTTACTGTCTGTTTGTGAATGTCTATTAGCAATGACGCACTGGTTGGACGAAACTCCCGCCACAAGCGGACGCTCTCAAAAGGCGTGGTTTGGGTATCCCAAAGTGTCTCACTTATGCCCCAGATGTAAAACATCTGTACAGAGCTCGCCCCGTGCATAGATCTGCATGGAAACATTTCTTACCCTTATCTGGCATTGATGAGCACACATGGTCACGTCAACGTATTGTACGGAGTACAGAGTACGTACAGCCATCATTTGTTCAAGACATTGTACGCAAAGTCCTTCCTGCGGGACCTGTTTAAAAAGAAATTATATCACGATCTCATCCCGGTCGTCAGATATTGGGCTGCATTCATTCTCGCCTGACAAGAAAGGGGGGAAACAGAGGTGCCAGCGCCCTGGGGCTGGAACAAGACAGCGGTGCAGTAGTATTCTCGTTCAGCAACGCACGTCAAGTGATACAGGTGAAGTCGTGCATGGTTGTTTGATCCGGTGATCATATAATGATGAAGTCCAACAATACCAGCACGCGGATCTGGTTAGTGCTGCCACTGGAGACTGGAGGTCGCGTCAACTTGGGCCTTCCTTGCAGCCACCAACGCGGGAAAGGCACAGCATATGTATGTATTGTCATAGCATCTGCCGTGGAATAGACTCAGCCTGTATCAAATCAACTCTCCCATTGGCTCCTCTTTGTCCCTGGCATTTGAATCCAATCCACACTTGTGTTGAGCATGTGCTGGGGTTTGGTTGCAGGAACAAGTGTAATAAGATATTACCCCTAAAACTGTGTCTAATTGGGGGACCATATTGCCATCTCGGGAACACGGGCACCACTTGTCCTAGGAGGTGAGCTTCATTTGTGATCAGGGGGTGGGTGATTCGAGGCTCAGGAGTCAGGATCCCTATGCCAGCCCAATACTGCATAACAGCTCGAAAAAGACATACCAATTAACTTTGAGAGCACTACCAACGGACGCGGCGACACGGAGGCCAAGTGGCTTCTCTCTCTTGGAAAAGGGATAGACGCCTCTTGACCGGCCCGCAACGGCTGAACCATGGTCAACACTCTGGAGCCAACATATTGTTCAGCTTGGGCTGCCGCCGGGGCGTATGACGATGGGCCGAATTATAGAATCCTCAGATTGAAGTGAGCGCTCAGTTCTGAAGTGTAGTAGTTACATTACCCGTGTTGTAGGGTAGCGAGATGGCCACCTCTCTGGTAAGTGGAGATTTTTCCCGCACCGTGTTGACGCACGGAGCTGGGGAGTTCATGCACAGTATCAAGAAACCCCACCCGAAGAAAGTCCGCATCGTCACGATATATCTACCACATGATAGAGGTATGAGAACGGACTGGACAAGTTTATAGGGCGAATTGAAGCCACCAAGAAGCGTGTTGGGGTACTAGATTCCCACTTCCTCTTCCCTGAGAGGCATTCGCAGTGGAACGATAGACACCTTGTACAATACATGTCGACTATATCTCCCCAGTCACCGCGGCTACAACGACAGAGAAAGCCACCAGAGACGATCCGCCATGAGCGACCTGAGGCGAGCATGGGCTAAATCAAAGCTCGGACTTGTACCGGAACCCTTTATGGAACTGGAGGAGGAGGAGGAGCTGAAGCAGGAAGACCAGGCGGGGGACCAGGTACCGGAGCTACCAGAACATACGGATGATGATTCCTCTTCGGCTTCGTCAATGTCATCGACTGGCACCATTATTCCCACACCGAGTCAACGACTATTCGCTCGTCCCCAGGGGTATGATTTATCCTTTTCATTCTTCGTCTTTTCTTTTTCCCTTTCCCCCCCGCTCTGTTTATTTTATATTTTCGCGCCAACCCTTGCCTTGCTGACCGAGACTAGTGTTGGTACTGGAAGGACTCTTGAACCAATACCCTGGACGACATACTTTGAGCGGCAGCTTTATATGCAATCCGGCGATACTCAAGGGGTAATTTTTCACGCCTATCTAACATCTCCGGCAGACAATGGCCCCCTGTTTGTCATGCATCATGGAGCCGGCTCGTCAGCTCTTTCGTTTGCCGTTGTGAGCTCCGAGATTCGGAAGCGGCTTCCTTCAGCCGGAATCCTCGCCATTGACTGCCGAGGTCATGGATCTACGATATCGCCAGATGGCACAGAGTTGGACCTCCGTCTTGCCACATTGTCTGCAGACCTGTTTTTTATGATTCACTCCACAAAGGAGCAAATGGGATGGCACCAGATGCCTTCGATTATGCTGGTTGGCCACTCTCTGGGAGGCGCGGTTGTGACAGACCTGGCCTTTACAGGCAAGTTGGGCACATCCCTACTCGGATATGCTGTTCTTGATGTGGTAGAAGGCTCAGCCATGGATGCCTTGCAGAGCATGCAGACTTATCTCTCTACTAGACCGAGTGGATTTGCAAGCATTGAGACGGCAATTGACTGGCACATACGGTCACGTACGATACGAAGCTCCGTGTCGGCCAGAACGTCGGTTCCTGCGCTTTTGAGACAAGAAGAGTCGGCGACAGCCTCTAGGCCATGGCGATGGAGAACTAACCTGGCCGCTACCCAGCCGTTCTGGGAAGACTGGTTTGTGGGATTGAGCAAGAAGTTCCTGGGCGCGAGGGGGGGGAAACTCTTATTGTTAGCGGGGACCGACCGCTTGGATACAGAATTGACGATTGGACAAATGCAAGGTAAGCACGCACGGAAGTAATCTCCTCCCTCTGGTTTCTGTATAGCGGCAAGTCAATACGTGCTAATCACAATGGATAGGCAAATATGCGCTGCAAGTATTCCCAGAAGCCGGCCACTTCATCCACGAGGACATGCCGGAAAAAACTGCCATCTCGTTAGCAGACTTTTACAGACGAAACGATAGGAGCGCACTTGTTTTGCCGCCCAAAGTATCTGATTTACTTAGACAGGGAAAGAAAGTGTGAGAAGAGCAGAGATGGTTTTGTTGAAGGGAATACAAGGGCGATGCGGAGGCTCGTATCAGCCCGAGAGCTTTACTGATAATACACAGCTGCAAGTGCAATAACGCCTTGTCGGCTGGATGAAACGTCTCTATTGGTGCAACTGGAGCCGGCGGGTGCGTCTCGGTGCAAGCACAGTCATCCGACAGTAGATAGTATAATACTACTTGCTTCGTTGTATGACGATATTATTTGCCGTTACTGGCATCTATTGGGCAGGACCCGTGCAGCCCTTCCCAGGTGCCGTTGCCGATTCGCATCAACGCGACATGACGTAATGACTGGCCAAAACAACCAGACGACTAATACGACAACCAGCCTCATTTACGGCCTTGGCGTTGAAACATGTGCACAATGTACTTGAGTACGGAGTACTCGACATGTATGTACATGGCATGATCAGTTGCATGGGCCACGCCACCTCCTGGCCGGTCATTTTGACCAAGTACCTACTTAAGTACTTAGGTAAAGTAGGTAGGTGTAATTAGGTGATGGGCTCAGCCCGTATGCATCTAAAACGAGACAGATGCTCTGCCGAGGTTGGTTTCTGGGGTAGCGGCCCATTCAGAGCCTCTCGTTGCTTGCTTGGCACTTGTTACAAGTAACTTTGGACATGGTTTGAATTAATTCGGTGCTAGTGCTCGAGGACCCTCCCCCTATGGTGGGTGGGCGGTGGGCGGTTGCTCCGTACACCAGACTCGACATCAATGTCAATGGCGCAGCCAAGTTCGTTGAAAAGCTACTTAAGAGACCCAAGTCTGCCTCTGCACCAGACCAGACTCTTTCATAGTCCCTACTCCCTCCCTACTTACTACTTAAGTAGGCACATAAAGTCTATTGGTGCAGGTGCATGTGGCTGCCAAGCAGGTCCGATCTCTCTCCCTCCTCGATCTGGCGCATCTCGTCTCCGTCACCTCGTCGCACTTTGGCCTCCCAAAACTTTTTGATTCTGCATCCCTTGCTTCCGCCAACATCCGGCCCCGTCGCCGCCATCTTGTTCAAACACCTAAGACTCTATCTCTAGCGTGCCCTCTAGTAATTATACCCACGATGCGACCCTCATTCGTCACCTTGGCAGTTGCTGTCAGCTTCGCAGCCGCACAGCAGCTCGGCGAAATCCCCTCATGCGCTGTACGACCACCTCTTGTACCCCCGACACAATCTCAAGCTATCTTGAACGTCCCCGGTCTGCTCAATTTGCTATTTGCTCCGGTTGCTAACGGCTCATTGGTTACAGCAATCATGCGTCTCGTCCTACGTCACCGGAACGAATATTGCAGGCTGCAAGCCGGCCGACATTGTATGCATCTGCAAAAACGAGGCGTTCATTCAGGGCATCTCGTGCTGCCTGGAAAAGGTCTGCGACCAGGCCGATATTGACAAGACCATCAAAGTGGCTACCGGCCTGTGTGCCGCCAGCGGCGTCGACACTCCCAAGCAGCTCGTCTGCTCGTCTGGCTCTGCCTCAGCCTCAGGTTCTGCCGCAACCCAGACCGGAAGCTCCAGCCCTACTGCCAGTGGCTCGCAACAGAATACGAGCGCCCCCTCTGGCAGTGCAACTGCTGCCACAACTGCTGCCACTTCGACTCACACTGGTGCTGCCGCTCCTGCTTTTGGCAACCCAGGCGGCCTTCTCGGTGCTGCTTTGGCCATCGTTGCCGCTCTCTAAGCAACAGATGGCCTATAGTTAACCTGGGTACCTAGGTAGATACCAAGTAAGTAGGTAGGACGCGAACTAGGCTGCTGACGGTGTACAAAATGTGCAGAACCAGTGGTGATTGTGACGGCGACGACGGCGGAAGCTCAACTTGTTTGTTTGTGTACGAGCGCCGATGTATATAATAATGCTTCCTGTACTCTGGCAACCCGACTTAACTTGTTCCTACTTATATATCGGCTTCCCAAACCGTGCTATTGTCTTCAACCTTGCATCACTGTGCTGCCCTTGCCAAATTCAATCCCATTGACTTCCCTTGGACTTGGCTTTTGCTTGCGACGGCGAAAAGCATGCCCAGAAGCCCTCCAAATTGGATTATTATAGAGCACGTCCCCTGAAAATAGGAGCCTGCCCCAAACTGCTTGCCCACAGCGGTGCAGCTGATTCAATGTTGCCTTTTGTACGCGCCTAGATTGCTGAAGTGGTATCGAGTACGGGGTACAGTACTCCGTAGAATCAGGGCCACCCCGTCTCTCGCCCGATCTCTCACCCGGACACCCCGCCATTGTACTGCCCGCTCTGCTGACCCCACTGGCATCAGGCACGACTAGAGACATGCTTCTTTTCTTTGGCATCCCGACTCTTCCACCCAATTCTTCCTTTTCGCCCTCCAATTCGTAGGGCCCGACCTCCTCTTCCTCCTCCTCTCCCCCCTCTCCCTTTAAAAAAAGACACCATGACCCCGCCGGCAATTATTGCGCCTTCAATTCTGTCTGCTGACTTTGCTCAGCTGGGCGAGGAATGCGCTCGTACTATGGAACAAGGTGCCGACTGGCTCCACGTCGATATCATGTTTGTTCATCCAATGTTACCCAACTGCCGTTTGCAATGTCTTAATGCAGCTCTAGGGATGGCCACTTTGTTCCGAACATTACATTTGGAGCTCCCGTCGTTGCCAAGATCAGAAAACATGTTGACAAGCCAACCGAGGGCCATGGCAGAGGCACCTTTGACTGCCACATGATGATTGCAGAGGTAAATACCTTGCCGGGGTGCGAAACGGGGCCGAGCGCCGGTCTGTGGAGGGCGCAGACTCCAATTACTGAAGTTGGGCCATGGCTGACGGATTTCCTGCTTGTCCTGTAGCCCAAGAAATGGGTCAAGGAGTTTAAAAACGCCGGTTGTGACCTGTATTGCTTCCACTATGAAGCGGCATTCTCGACGGCTGCCGAGAGCCCCGAGCAGACGTCGGACAAGAAGACCAGCCCCAAAGATCTCATTCGGTATATCCACGCCAACGGAATGCTTGCGGGCATTGCCATCAAGCCAGACACGTCTGTTGATGTGCTGTGGGATATCTTGGAGACTGCCGATCCCAAGGAGAAGCCCGACGTAAGCGCACATCTCCCTGGCGGCTGTTGTTTTTGCTGACTAGACAGATGGTTCTTGTCATGACGGTCTACCCTGGATTCGGCGGCCAGAAGTTCATGGCGAGCGAGCTCCCCAAGGTGCAGGCATTGCGGGCCAAGTACCCCGAGTTGAACATCGAGGTTGATGGTGGCTTGGGGCCAGGGACTATCGACCAGGCCGCCGATGCTGGGGCCAATGTCATTGTTGCTGGTAGTGCCGTGTTTGGCGCAAAGGACCCGTCTGAGGTTATTTCTTTACTGCGAAAATCGGTAGATTCGAGGGCTGGTAGACTATGAGTGTGCCGTGATGGGCTGCCATTGGTTGAAGTTATTTATATATATACACGAATAGACGATGGAACGATGCTTGGTATAAATAATAGAAAACGCAAACCGAGGGTCTACTGCTCATTTCGTTTCAGTAACGAGGATATGTATCATCTACTAGCCACGGCCAGGCACACAAGTCGCATTTTGAAAATCCAAGACCTGCGTGCAACACATCTTTGGCAGATGAAACCACATGAGCCAATGTCTCCCTGGCGCTAACATGCATTGCATTAGGCACTTCAATGTTGGTGCAGGTCACGGCAGCGGGCTTAGGGGGCAAGTACGTATTAATAGTAGCGGCGACTATTTACTAGCCAAAGGTCTGCCAAGCGTCTGTCGCCGCCAGGCGGTTGCGAAGTATCTAAGCGCCTCGACGAGATGCAATGAATGGCATAGTAAATACAATTGGCTGATGTCCTGAGTGTCGGTGGAAATGATTGCACGTCTGATGTCTGTGTGCTGACGATTGGCCTTCAATCGACTGTGCTTGCAGCGGAAAACGGCGCCAGGCTCGCCAAGCGCACCTTTTCATCCATCCATGAATTGATCCAGTCGGTGACGGTGTATTTCAACATTGACGTACTCCGTACATGTATGTAGTGGGACGCCGACAATGAGGTGGTGCCACGGCCCGGAAAAATTTCTGGGTTCTGACGGCGTTGGCCCACCTCGGCGGCTCAAAAGCTTCTGGAGAAAAGAAGCACTTCACACTCGCCTGTCCTTGCCTGGTTGTGAGCGTGTTTTTTTTTTTTTTTTTACCCTGCCATACCAAAGTTTACCTTGGTCTTTTTTTTTGTTCTTATACAATTGTTTCAGGCGTATTCGCAATGAAGAGAAAGGCAGAAGGCCAGGCCGGTGGCAAGCAAGCCAGCAGCAAAAAATCCAAACACTGTACGTTTTTGCGCTCCCCCGACACCACCACCACACCGCCACCGAGGCAACCTGTCGCAAGTACCGGACAAAGAACTGACCTCGTTATTCGGACTTGAACAGCTCTCTCGGCCGGGGAGGCACAGAAGCGGTTCCGAAGCGGCTTATTCGACAAGTCTGTGTTGGACTCGTACACTCGTGAATATGCCACCTCTTCACCCTACAAGCACGCCGTGATCCACGAGCTGGTCGACGACAAGCTGCTGCGCTCTGTGCGAGCGGAGGTCCGCGAAAACGTGCAATTCACTCTCAAGGAGACCGACATTTACAAGATTCACCAGTCTGGAGACTTGGCCAACTTGGATGGCCTTGACGACGAGTCGTTGGCCAAGCTGCCGTCTTTGCTGGCCCTCCGAGACGCGATTTACTCCGAGACGTTCAGAGACTATGTTTCCGGCATCACTGGCTGCGGTCCGCTGAGTGGAAGGAAGACTGACATGGCAATCAACGTGTACACACCGGGCTGCTTTCTCCTCTGCCACGATGATGTCATTGGCAGTCGCAGAGTCAGCTATATCTTGTACCTGACTGATCCCGACAAGCCGTGGCAGCCGGAATGGGGCGGTGCTCTGCGCCTGTTCCCCGTAGAGGAGATGACGAACAAAGACGGCCAGGTGGCCAAGACGCCGCTGCCCGACGTTGTCAAGGTGATCCCCCCGGCCTGGAACCAGCTCAGCTTCTTTGCTGTCCAGCCGGGGGAGAGCTTCCACGATGTGGAGGAGGTGTACCACGCCGCAACCAAGGAGCAGCTAGACGAGGACAGTGGGCGAGTTCGCATGGCCATCAGCGGCTGGTTCCATATCCCCCAGCTTGGAGAGGAGGGCTACATCGAGGGCGAGGAGGAAAAGAACGCCAAGAACAGCAGCTTGATGCAGCTCCAGGGCAACCCGGCGCAGTACGACGCCCCCCAAGCCAAGCCCGTCAAGATTGACAACCCCACGTCTAGCCAGGACGATTTTGAAGAGGACGATTTGGAGTTCCTGCTCAAGTACATTGCGCCGACATACCTGATGCCCCAGACGCTCGAGCAGGTCTCGGAGCACTTTGAGTACAACTCTAGCATCACGCTGTCAAACATCCTGTCCAAGAAGTTTGCCCAGCGATTAAAGGACTATATCCAAGAGCAGGAGAAGCAGACTCTCCCGCAGGACAGCAAAGCCATCGAAAAGTCCTCGCCCTGGAAGGTGTCCCGGCCCCCGCACAAGCACCGCTATCTGTACCAGCGGCCCAGCGAACCAGACCAGCTGCGCACATCCCAGGAGGAATCTCCCATCACCGAGCTCCTCGACATACTTCTGCCCAGCAGGCAATTCCGCCACTGGCTTCAAATCGCCACAAAGTGCACCGTCCAAAGCCACGACCTTGTTGCGCGCCGCTTCCGCCGCGGCGCCGATTACACCCTCGCCACAGGACATGAAGGCAAGGCCCGGCTCGAGCTCGGCCTGGGCATGACGCCAACGGACGGTTGGGGAGACGATGACAAACAGGAGAAGAAGAAGGAGCTCCAGGTCAAAGGCAAAGGTAAAGCCAAGGCCAAGGCCAAAGCCGAGCAAGAGCTACCGTCCAAACAGGATGGGGAGGACGACCAGGTCGGCGGCGTGGAAATCTACATGGCCGGCGACGAGGACGAGGACGAAGATGCCGCTGTATACAACACCTTCGGGGACGACGACAATATCCTCTTCTTCCAGCCTGCGTCATGGAATGAGTTGACTATTGTGCTGCGGGACAGTGGCGCCCTCAAGTTTGTCAAGTATGTGAGCAGGAAGGCCAAGGGCGATAGGTGGGATATCTCGGGCGTCTTTGAGATAGAAGACCTTGACGATGAAGATGAGAGGGAGGTTGAGGGGGAGGACGGCAATGGAGAGATTGCTGCTGGTCCTGCATTGGGCGAGTCAGATGATGAGGATGAGTTCCAAGGGTTTTCGTACTCGGAGGGAAGTGAGTCTGATTAAGAGAAACAGGGTGTTTATGAACATTATGTAAGAGCTAGATTGACCATGAATTTGGGTATATTGGAGCGTTTGAATACTCCAGATATCTGGCATATATTTTGCTAATATACGAGATTGTGCATTCCACCTTGAGCTCGCATTCAGCCGGACTGGCCTTTCCTTCTTCACAGCTTGGGCATGTGATGGACGCTGTGGATGCGGCATAGAAGCCGGGTATATGGTGAATACCCGGCATGCTACCGGCGCGCATGGATAGCATACGCGAAGTTGAGTAGCTTTTTAAAGCCCGTCTGGGGCTAGGAGAATGTCATGTTGGGAGAGTAAGAGTCATCCATGTCAAGTAGCCACTCAAGTTGGGCTCAACGAGTCAATCGATACACTCGCCAATTCCGACCGCAAAATCTCCGTCACGCTGTCTGCTTCTCGAATCCTCCCCGACTGTGTTAAATGATTGACTGTGTCGTGGCCCAGAAAGGCAATCCACGGTAGCATAGCCATGCCTTTGATGCTGCTCCATTTGATCTTGTCAGGGTTCAGCTTTGCCACTAACTTGCGGAACTTTTCCTTGTCGTTGAACAGACGCAGGGCTGGCGCGTGGTCTGGATGCGTGGGGTGATAGAGGTGGAGATGTGCCTTTTCAATCTCAAATCGTCGAGGGAGCAGCTCGGCCGTGGCCATGTGCGCGTCAAACAGTTTCTCTGACGCGGCCCCTCGGCTGTATGACTCGACGGTAGATAGCCAGGATACCGATCGCCAAGGGGAGACGAGGAGTCGAGGCAGGAGAGGGCTGTTGTGGTAAAGCTGTTCGGCATCCAATACGGTTGTGATAGCTGCGTCCAGGCTTCCGTGTTGTGGTTGACTCTTCGTGCGAGCAATCTGGACCAGTATGAATGCGGCGCGACTGATTCGTACATCCTTCTCCCAAGAGAGGCCAGTGTCGTTGACTATTCGGGTTATCCATTCCCACGCAACGCTTTCTAAACCTTCTGCAATGAGCAACGGCGTCAACGCTCGAATAAAAGGCTGGTCATCGAGGAACCTGAGATTCGCCTCAGCACCGGATGATTTGAGCCACCGAACAACTCGTAGTGCTGTTTGTGATGAAGAGACATCGTGGGGGGAGTTGGATGCGGAGAGTAATTGTCGCTTGGCCACCATGCATCCTGTAGCGGCTGTGAGTGTCATCATTCCTTTGGCCACGGCATGGTCGAATACATCCATGGGATCTCGCTTGGATACGGGCAACGTCTCGGCTGATGAGTGGGAGCTAACTTGCTTGCTGTAGCTAAAGAGTGGATTGGAGAGAATGGACTTTAGATGTCGGGTTGCGGCCGAATGTCGAATAAGTTGGTCAGGATCTGCGACTCTGGCCAAGGCCGCGGCGCGCTCGGAACCTATTCGGCCATATTCACGGTCAAGTTGCTGTCGAAAGGATGCCTTGAGGCCATCCAAAAGCTTTTGAGACTGCTGTTTCGATAACCCAGCAGGCTCGTGATAGCCAGCGAAGAGGTTCCGCAGCGCTTGGGTAGATTTTGTTGAGAGCATGGTAGAGGGTCGCAGAGGGAGCTAGCTCTGCCTATGGCGGACTCATGACAAAGATGCGCTGGCAATGATAACCTTGCCGTTGGACTACTGGAGGTGGTGACGTTTGCCTTGGATCAGCCCAGCCAAGACCTTCGACATCACGGTGGTCAACGTCAGAGTCTCGGAGCAGCATCACGTGATGAGATCGGAGATCTCATTGTCCGTCATTGTCCAAAGAGAATTGAAGGAGGGGAGCTAGTGTGGGGCGGGCAGTGTCTGTGCCTCGGAGCCAAGTTTTTGGCCTCAGGATAGAAAACAAAGCGAGCTACGGAATATCTGTACGGAGAGCGTCCCTGACATTGGTTCATCCTGCTGCAGGGACAGCCGAATGCTGACACGTACCAGGTCCAGGCTGGGTTGCTGAAGTGTGCGATCGGAGATGCAAAGCGACGAGTGAAGACTGAAGTTTCCGCACTCCGACGTAGGCGTGGCACTGCTCCATGAAAAAATGGCAAACCCGCACGTGTGATAGCGACGTCGTTTGCTCGATATGTACTTGTATCTAGTTGATAGACGTACGTAGAGAGTGCTGACCAGCGGTTCGGGATGGACGGCAACGTCCCGATATCTCGAGTCCGGTCAGATCTTGATTGTTTCGTCAGTTCCATGTGTCGGAGCTGCCGAGGTTGCTGATGTGGTCGACAAGACTGACAATGGCTGGCTGCGCAAAACGGCGCAGGAGCCCCAATCCAAGCCCAAAATAGTGACGAGATCGCCATGCAACTTACCAGGGCGGAGAAAAAAACACTTGACCACGTTCTATGCGCGGCTATGGAACAAAGGGCTTGGAAAAGTGATGGCGCGCGCTTCCATTGTCGGCAAAAGCACCCCCAGGTGAGCTCCGAAGACGAGCACCTTGCCGTGCTTGCGCAGAGACCCGGCCAGCGGAGAATACATGTTTATCAATCCCTTTTTCTTTCTCCCTGAAGTCGTCTTGCACACAGAAGGGGCGACACAAGGACAGGGATTCATCAAGAACTTGGGCAGCAAAAATAACCCAGTCGGCCTGGAAGCACCCCACTGATTGCACACGATTGGGAGGGAGCACAGATATCATTGCAACAGAATGTTGCTGGGAAACGCCATGGATGGGATAAGACCCAGCCAAGGCAGGGACGTAACCGTCCACGGTGCGGACACGGAGTGCAATGCAACGCTGATGACTGCCTGATGTGCTGGTGATGTTGAGGCGCAAACATACCCCAGACTTGCCTAAAGTACATCAATGGCATAACGTCTGGTACTTGGTGTCATTTACTTGCCACCACCAGCATTGGGCTGCACTATTGCGTATGATCCGCCGCTGGCATTGAACGTCATTTGGACATGATACTGTGCATACAAGTGCCTGTCAGGTCAAGTGTACGCGGCATCTCCTTTTGGCACTGGAAACATGCGCTCGACGGCTGAAGTGCTGCGTCAAGTGTCAGCACTGGTGCACCCCACTGTAGTTCTTCACTGTTGGTTCAATGTTGAGTGCTGGCTGGGCACTGGGCCGTTGCAACAGTAACGTCAACTGGCCGACGTCAAGCAAGGCCAGGCCCGCGCCGGGGCTGTTCGGTCAGTGACATGGACTGACCAGACCAGTTCAAACCATTTAAGCGGCGGACCAGACATGACTTAAGGCTTTAAGGCTTAACATTTGAAGGCTTGGGGCTTGAGGCTTGAGGCGCATACCCGACGTCGCCTGCCTGGCGCTGGTCCAATTGATGGCTTCCATGTTCATGGCCCAAAGGCCCACTAGACCAGGCCAGTTGCTCCACAGTGCTGGCAGCGCCAGAGACATGGACACAGAGCACTTGCGCGCACCTGCGCACTTGAGTTCGAATGGACCCGGACCACCAGACCGCCTGCACCACCCAGGCCCCGGCTGGTAGCTGCGCGTTGCCCTTCAATGGTCGCTGGGTTTGGTGTCCGGTCGGTTGGTGCTGGCGCCCATCAAAGTCAAAATCCTTCGTTGACCTGATCCATTTGGTCTTTGCTGCTTCCGGGGAAAACCTCGTGCCTCCCTTACCACTTGCACCATTCTCAAACTCCTCCTCCTCAACAACGCTCATCGCTTCGCAACACATTGCCGTGTCCTCATCCACGGGACTATCTCTTTATTTCGGAGTTGGCCCTCAGCCGCCTCTCCGTCCCACTTTGTCCTTTTTCTTTTAATTTTCCTTCTCTCTTTGCAGAGGGCCACCTGATTTGGCCACTGCGTCTCTCCAGACCTCTTCCACCTCAGACCCTTCGCCTCCCGCCACAAACCACAAACCATCTCCATGTCCGAAGTCGCATCAAGGTCGTCCGCCACGCGTGGCAGAGGCTCTGGCCGAGGCGGTAGAGGAGGTTTCGCCGGTCGAGGCGGCCGCTCCAGAACCAATGGCGACAAGTCAGACCACAAAGACGAAAACCTCGGTGCATTCGAAGACGAAGGCGAGTTCGCCGAGCTCCGCAAGAAGTATGGCGATAAAACATCTGTCATCCGCGAGATGTTCCCCGATTGGTCCGAGGCCGATGTTCTTTTTGCCCTCCAAGAGACAAATGGTGACGAGAACGAAGCTGTCGCACGCATTGCTGAAGGTGCGTAGTCCCCGTTTGCACCTGAATTTTTCACAGCTACCCAAAACCTGCTATCGCAATGCCCACGCCTCCCTGCAGTCAATTCAGGCATATCACGAAATCGAGCACATGCGTGTCGAGTGTGTCAAGCCTTTCCCATTGCCCTCTCACTCTTTTTTTCTAATTTTTTTTTGGCATTTGTTCGAGCCCTGTACATACATTATCGTGGTGCAGCCCCCAAGCTGACTCTATCTACTCCCTGCATAGGCAACATCTCCCAGTGGGGCGAGGTCTCAAAGCCAAAGAAGACTGCCCGCACAAAGGCGAAGGACACGACGACTGCCCCTGCCGGCGAGTCGACCACGTCGGCCTCCCGATCTGCCCGTGGCGGACGGGCCGTCTCTGAGGGCGGCCGTGGTCGAGGACGGGGTACTGATAGAGGTGCTCGTGGTGCCGCCGGCCGTGGCCGCTCATTCCAGCCCAGCACCAATGGCACGCGTAACAAGGAAAACCAGCAGCTCTCGGTCCCTACTGAGGAATCCTCTGCCTGGGATAATGCCAAATCGAAAGACGACAAGCCTGAGCTCAAGAGTACTGTTGCGGAGAAGTCTGCTCCCGTCGAAACTGCTAAGCCAGCAGCTCCCGCAGCCAAGACGTGGGCCAGCATGTTGCGCCAGTCAACCACTCCCAAACCCGCGCCTGTTGCTCCCAAGGAGGTTCTTGCCCCGAAGCCTGCTGATCTTGAAGCTCAGCTTGTATCCGAGCCCGCCCCAGCCGAACCCGAAGCCATTGAGCCCGTAGAAGAAGAGACTACCCCTGTGGCTCAAAGCGCTGTCCCCGTCCAGGCCCCCGTTACTACCTCTGAACCTGAAGCTGCTCTGCCCCCAACCAAAGACGAGCTTACCGAGACAAATCTTGAACAGGTTGTTGATGCCTCTAATCCACCTGCAACTGGCACAGCTGCTAGCACCGCTGCTGACTCTTGGGACCCGCGACAGAGCCCCGTTAGTGCTTCCGCTACACCCATCTCGGCTGCTCACCAGCAGCATCAGGCTCAGCGATCTGCTGCAAGCGGATATGCTGCGTCGGCGATCAAGGCAACTACTGAACGATCTTCTCGTGGCCCTAGCTTTCAACGACGAGTTTTGGACCAGGAAGAGGCTGTTCGTATGCCAGGCAACCGCGAGGTGGATCGAGCTGCTGTTAAGTTCGGGGCTTTCAGCCTGAATGACGGTGACGAGGACGTTGATGGCGAGCGTGAGGAACCAGAGACTCGTGCTCAGCCCCCGGCCGACTCTCCTGTCGCTCATCCTCGTGCCTCTCTCCCTCCTGTGTCTCAGCCTGTCGCCGTTCCAGAACCATTCTCTCAGAAGACTGCTGGCGCCGTACCCTCGGCCGTCACCGGAGCAGGTAAGTCTGGGCTTGCGCCAGTTTGTTGGATGACTGAAGCTAATGTAGCAAAACACTGTACAGTTCCCACAGCTCCCGCTGCTGCTCAGGCTTCTGCTGCTGCTGCGACTCAACAGTACGGCCGATTTGGTCCTCCCGACACCGCCACTGCTGCTGCTACACAAAAGCCTCTCGATCCGTTCAACGCCGCCCAGCCTACTCCCTCCTCCCAACCCCAGTTCGACAGCTTTGCCGCCCAGACTACACAGCCTCAAGTTCAGCAGCCTGGTGTAGCTTTTACCTCTGCCCCATCCGACTACTCCAACTACTACACTGCCAATCAGCAAGAACGAAACCCTTACAATGTTTACGGACAGCAGTACGGCGCTCAGCAAGCTGCCCATGGCCAGCATGACGGCGTTTCTCAACAGCGTCCATTTGCCGGCTACAATGTTGCCGATAACCTTAGCCAATACCCGCAGAGTGGCTCTCTGCACAATCAACCTCGATTTGGTGGTTCAAATGACAGCCAAAACAGCGGCCACTCAACTCCCAATCCCGCAGCTCAGGCTCAGCAGCAAGGTCAGCAGGCTCAGCAGGCTCAGCAAACCCAGCAAACCCAGCAGCCTCAGCAGGGGGCACCTGGCTCGCAGCCTCAGTCTCATGGCCAGTACCCTGGATACAATCATCCTTATTATAGCAACCCTTACTATCATCAGTACTACTCCGGCTACGGACAAGGCGGTTTTGGTCCTTATGGCGGCAAGGGCGGAATGTATGGCCAACCTTATGGAATGTCTCCCAATGCGCCATATGACCATGCTTCGTCTCCCAGCACATTTGGCGGCCCATCCTCACTTCATCGTGATAGTAGCCTTGGCTCTGGCCTCGGCGAGTACGGCCGCGCCGCATCTGGTCAGGCGGGTAGCCAGCCTGGTTTGGGTGGCAGCAGCTTTGGCGGTGCTCACGACAGCTTTGCTCGTGGCGCCTCCTCTTTCCAATCTCAGAACCAGTCCTTCAACAGCCAGAACCAGCCCCCGGCCTCGGGCTCCGCTGACGACTTGAAGCCTTTCGGTGATAGCAAAACGGCGGCCTCCGGTCCCTCTCCTTCTCTTGGCGGCGGACCTCGTCCCGGATCTGCTACCAACAATGCCCCGAGTGGCCAGAGCGGCCTCCCTCCTCCTCAGAATTCCCAGATGGGCGGAGCCTATGGCGGTTATCCCAGCCACCTGCAGGGACACAACCTTCATGGTAGTGCCTACGGAATGGGCGCGGGCGCGGGAGCCAGCCAACACGGCAACACTCCCTACGGCTCCTACGGACAGGGTTTCGGCAGCGGTGGATATTACGGAGGTGGCCAGCAGCAGCGTGGCGGCTGGGGCGGAAACTACCATTAGTGGGGTAGGAACCGTGATCGCGATGGAAAGCGGCGAGGTAGATACCGCCCAGAATATGGCGAGCGAATACGTGTAAGGGAACGTGAGGAACGCATGATGAGAGAGCTCGGCCTTGACTTACCGAACCCTTGAGATGGGTCGTCTTTGTGTGTTTTATATCGAAGCATGGGAGGGGAAAACATGATCACCAAGACACGTGCCGCAACGCACAGGTGTTTAATGGGAATTACCGGAAGAGAGGCAAAGGAAACAGCAATGGGCCGGATGGATTTGTGTTTTTTTGGCCCATGGCGTACGTGTACAATTGCAAAAGAAAACCTGTTTACTGCGTTTTTTCCCTTCTCCTCTTGTTTTTGTCGAGAATATCCTATAAGAAAAAAGAATCAGGGAGGGGAGCAGCACTGGCCAAGACAAAAAGGAAAACGATGGTGTGGAGTTTATTATTTTTCCTACACGAAATATCAAGCGCCGATAGTTCTTGGACGAGTTTGCGACTTTGCGAGGTCTTCTTTCCTTTTCCTGTCTCTCACCCTCCCACTCTTTTTTCCTTGATAATATTGTTACTGCTCTCACCTCAGGTAAAGGCATGAAAGGTTGACATTGGCTCACGAGGATTTTCTGGTAAAGGGGATGATGACCCAGGACAGATTGTATTTGACGACGGGAGGGAATGTGCGTTTTGAGGAGTTTTTGGTCGTCTCCAGGAGATGCAATGCGATGGGATGCGATAGGAGATAGTCAATCAGAAATATGCACATTGTCAATGGTCTTATTAGGCGGCGGATTTGGTTTGATATGAGATGTCGTATGGATGAAAGAACTGTAGAGGTAGGGCCTGCATCTACCTATAGGTAGGTACAGAGCCGATGCTCTCCATGTTGAGCTGGGCAAGGAGGCGGCTTTGTATCTGACTTGACCGTTGACGGCGTGAATGAATAGCCTGCTGCTATCTTCGTATACACGCGGATGGATCAGCACCCTCAGGAATACCCATTGATCCAAGATTGGCTTCCCAATGCCATTTTGTTGTAGCTCTAAGCATGGTTGATGTGCAAATCCCAATGGTGGTAAAAATAACTTCCGAAGGCGACGGCCGCCTTGCGCAACCTATCACGGCCGCTTCCGCACCACACCGGCATTTGGTCCGCGTTCCATATTAGGTACCTGCCCAGGTACTTTGGGTGCCTACTGGGCACTGGTACCTACAGAAGTACCTACGAGGTAGTAATTGTGCTACACTAACAGTACATTGGGTTATTCCCCGCAAAAGGCTAAATACCGGGCGGCGAACTAGAATCCGATTGGTGACACGGCCAAGAGAAGGAAGGTGCAGATTCAAGGGTTCAAGGATCAAGAGCTTCTCTTGACCACCTCGTCCATGGCAGACATGTTGGGTACTGCTGCATTGAAGTGCCGTGGCTTTTCTTCTCTCTTCTTTTTTTTTCGACATTAGGGCCAGTATTTCCCCGTCATGTCCACGAACGCGTACAGAGTACTCCGTAATGGGTGCTGGATTCTTGCTCCATTGTGAGAAATGTGCCATCTGGGCAGCATCGGGAATGGAATCGGCAACAAAACTCAAATTTGGGCCCACCGTCTGCATCCACAAACCACACGAACCTGCTTGAATACGCGCTGAATGGCGCTTCAGTTACTCCGTACGGATCTGATTGTAGTTGGTTATCGGTCCGTTGACAAGCACCGGGATCCACATGGACCAAGTTGTGCCCGTTTACCTGGCATCTTTTAAAAAGAAGCAGCTCCCCGGTTTGTATTGCTCTCGAGGTCCGGACGAAGGGTGTGTCTTGACGATGCCATGAGCCCTGTGAGGTGAAGACATATTTCACAATGGGCTCCGAGCCTCTGACTGCCGAAAGGGATACGACGTCGAGGTCGCAACAGGGACGGGCGGATTCCGACGGAAACCACAACACCAGGACCGTCTCGGTGCATACAAACCATGATGACTCGGATGCCAGCCTTGAGCGGAACGAGCCCGGCAGCCAAGATGAGAATGGTGACTTGCCCATGTCCAAGGCACGATGTATTGCGCTTGTGGCTACCGTCACTGGAGCCGCCTTTCTCAACGTAAGTCGGTCAAGTTAGTTTGGGTGGCTTCTCTTCGCCTGACGGAAATCACTCAATACTTTCATTCCCCTTCGTGACTCTGGATAATTGGCAAGGGGGAGCAAAATAATCTAGACAAAAGACTAACTGACAGAGACTCTTTTGCCAGGTTCTCAACATCCAAAGCGTCGTCATCATCCTCCCTACCATTGGACGACGCCTCGACATCCCCGAAAGTCGTCAGCAGTGGATCGTTTCTTCCTATTCCCTTGCCTTTGGGTGCTTCCTCTTGCTTTGGGGTCGCATTGCCGACATCTACGGCAAGCGGCTCATCTTCATCCTTGGTTCCCTGTGGGTGACGTGTGTTACGGCGGCGAATCCGTTTATGCCTAATGAGACTGCCTTTAATTTGTTCCGAGGGCTACAGGGACTGGTAGGTTTTGACATGCACAATCATGTGCAATGAGATGAATGCTGAAGGCTTATTCGATAGGGAGCGGCGGCGACGGTGCCCACGGCTATTGGGATATTGGGCGTCACGTTCCCGCCGGGGAAAGCAAAAAACTACGCCTTCAGCACGTACGGTGAGTTCAACTCGAGCCCAGACTCGGCCACCCGCTGACCTTATCTTGTCAAGGAGCTGGCGCCCCCCTGGGCAGTGTATGCGGCAATCTCCTCTCCGGCCTCATCGCCGAATACGCCAATTGGAGATGGGTGTTTGGCGCGCTCGCCATCCTCTCCGCCATCATAACAGTCGCTGGAATCTTGCTCATCCCGCCTCGCCCGCCTCCTCCCCCTCCCTCGGACACCAAACTAGACGTCAGCGTTTCCGAGAGCCAGCCCCCGGCGGTGGACTGGCTCGGCGCAGCGCTCATCACCACCGCGCTCCTAGCCCTCAACCTCTCACTCACAGAAGGCAATGTCGTTGGCTGGGCCACGCCCTGGGTGCCCGTGATCCTCGTCATGTCCATCCTCCTGATCGCGCTCTTCGCGCTCTGGCAAATCTGCCTCGAGCGCCGGCATGCCCGCGGCGTTTCTCGCGCGCCGCTCATCAAGATCTCCGTCTTCCGCAATAGGCGGTTCACCGCGGCCATGGTCATCATGGGCCTCTTTTTCGCCGCCTTCAACAACTATCTCATCTTCACTACCTATTTTTTCCAGGACTTCCAGGGACTATCGCCGCTGAACACCATGCTGCGGTATATCCCCACCGGTGTGACGGGCGTCCTGGTGGCTCTCATTGTAGCCCAGCTGCTAAGTCGCATACCGACACTGTTTATTCTTGTGTCTGGAACGCTGGCCACGTCGGTGGCGTGTCTGCTGTACGCTGTCCCGATCCCCCCGACCACGACGTACTGGGCGTACGGGTTTCCCGCCATGGTACTCGCCGTCGTGGGCGCCGATACCTCCTGGCCCTGTCTGACGCTGTTCACGTCCCAGGCTCTCCCACGAGAGGACCAGGCCATTGGTGGAGCGTTGATCAATGCCGTGGGACAGTTTGGCCGCTCCATAGGCCTGGCTGTTGGCACGGCTATTCAAACGGCTGCCATGGCCAAGGCGCGTGGCGTTGTCGTCAAGGAGGCAGGTCCTATTCGGCAGTGGGACGCGGATTCGCTTACGGGCTTGAGGGCCGCCAGCTGGGTGAATTTTGCGTTTGGAACGGCCTCCTTGTTGGTGGTTGTGACGGCGTTCAGGAGCATGGACATTATAGGCAAGTCGAGACCTGCTGCCACTTTGGTCAGGGATGAATCTGGCGGCGGGATCGTCTCGGCGGAAAATAACAGTAATGACCCCGAGAGGACTGTGGCGGAGAAGAAGTAGCATAGCTCGGCGAGCCAAGTGTTATAGATTTGCATGCGAATACAGCAAGCCATGATGACAAAATGATAAGTTCTCGTATCTCTATATGACAATTCTGTACGTACTTGTTCTACTCATGAGTGGTATCGTGTCTCAAAACTCGGGGGTATCATGCGTCTTTCTAAGCGCCAACAGGGGCCAAAAACAGAAAAAAAAAAAGCGAGGAAACAAAGCACCATATTCTATCCATCCATTCTAGCTTCGACATTGAACACATCCTCCGCTTCTATGTCTTCCATTGTCTCCTCGTCATTGGCCAATCTTCTCAGCCGTTCCCGGACCTTGGGGTCCTGTTCCATTTCCTGCCATACTTGGAGGTCCCATTCCTCCACGTTATCGTCCAATCGGTGCATTTTCCACGGGGGCCAGTGCCACACGCCTGCTACCAACATGTTACGCTTGATAGTCTTGCCGACAAGTTCCAGGAGGCCTAGAAACGCGAGAACAATAAAGACTGTCGCCCACCATACAGCATCGTCGCCGAATGCTCGTGTAAAAGTATGCCGAATTAGATACGGGCCTTCTGGACCTGGTGCATAAACGCCGTCTAAAAAGGACAGCCAGGCAAACCAACCCCATGTTGTGATGAAAAAGGAACACATGACGATGGTTGATTTGTAGTGGGTTTCGAAAATGCTATCAACGTGTTAGAAAAAGTCTGTTTTTGAAGAAACAAATGTGTGCAGACTTGACTTACAATAGCTTCCAGTTGATCCACAGCACTCCGACAGTAAATGCGAGAGTCCCGAGTGCGTATAGACCCTCGTCGCGGGCGGTAGGAGAAATCCAACCGTACCCTGCCCAGACGCCGTACCAGGCAATGACTCCTTCAACTGCAGCCAAAAACATCCAGCGTGCATATTTCCATGCATTCAGTCCCATGTTGCGTTGTCCATATACGTAAAGCTCCGGGACAGCAAGGAGTGTCTCGGCGCTCAGATCCTGTTCCCAGATACCCATGCAAATTGTGCATAGGCTTGTGAACAGGGTGTTGAATACTGTCAAGCTCGTGGCTTGGTAGAGCGATGTACCGGTGTATCCGTTGTATCTTTGATACTGAGCAGTTGGTAGGTAGAAGAACATTTCTTTCCAAAACGTGTAGAGAATAAATTTCGCTGTCCGAACATAGTTCCATCGACCATGAACCAGAAGTAGTCGTTGCAAATAACGAAATTGCGCAATGGCGTAGTCTGCAACACGTGCAGCTTGAAGTCCTTCTTTTCCAGATATTCCAATACCCACATGGCTTGCTTGGATCATAGCCAAATCATTAGCTCCATCGCCAATGGCCAAGGTCAAACCGCTATGCTTGTTGCTCTTGAACTTTCCCAAGGAGGATCGTACAGTTCTGACCAAAAGGGCCTTCTGGGCAGGAGATGCACGACAGCAAATCACCGAATCAACAAGCAGCATGATTGCGAAAAATTGTTTTGAAAGAGTGTTGGACTTTTCGACAGCTGCCAATGTTTGACCATCAATGACAACGACGCTGTGTATCGACCCGGTGTGCAGCTCCTCGGCCAGTGCCATGAGCTGAGCTTCCAACGGCTCTTTGGCGACGTCCAGAACGTACAGGTCGGATCCAGGGCGGCATATCCGGGCGGAATGTGCAATGTTGATGGCCGTCTCACGCTTGTCACCAGTCAGCATCCAGATTTTGATGTTGGCTCGTCGTAGTCTGTCAATAGTTTCGGGAACCCCTTGCTGGAGCTTGTCTTCAATCGCGGTTGCTCCGACAAGATCAAACGACTGTTCAATCACATCCCCTGCCGCCTCAATGAGGTCCTGCCGATTTACAAGACTGGTTGATGCGTCGTCGTAGCGCTTTTTCCAAGCCTTGTAGTCCTGATCGGATACAAACTTTTGGGCATAGAGCAATGTTCTCAAGCCTTCTGTTGCAAAATCGTCCAAGTGCTTAAAGCACTTGGTAAAAACCTCGGATTCGTCATATATGGTAGAGTCTTCAAGGAAACCGAGATGCTCTGGCACGGATTGCGGTTGGTGATGGTTCGATTGGCTTAGTAGCCTCGTTCTAGATACGTCCAAGGAGACCCCGCGCGGTGCGGACAACCCGCCATGTGGACGGTCATCGGAGAGTCTCCTGAGCTTGTGGACTTCAAACGACTCTCGTCTTTTCATGGAAGGTCGCTGTTGATCGATACTGCGGCCTCGGTGTAGACCGGCAGTTCGACGTACCGTTAGACTCGGCCTGCCGCCGAAACTATTTCGAGGTTCGTGCTGTTGGCTTCGACGGTACATCTCATGTTCAAGATCTGCACTTTTTCTCACTTCACTGGCCTTTTGCATAGCCAAAGAAGCTAATTTTAACCTAGGCAAAATCACCGAATCGGCACCTTTGCAGATAATCGATATCCGCCCATCTGGATACCGGACAACGATTGACATGCGTTTTCGTGCGCTGCTGAACTCGATCACATCCAAAATCTCGAATGTCATTTTTTCAGAGCCCCCGCTAGGCAGAGGGACTTGCAAGGTGACTGATTTGGCTGTACGACGGGTAACCTGATATCCCAACTCGTAGGCGGCCCGAACCAAAGCTAACTCATCCGGCGATGATGCTTGGAAATCAATTTTACCGTCCTGTACTTCAGGTAAGCAAGTGTGGCACAAGGCAACCGCCAACAGATACTCTTTAGCTTTCCTGGCAAACGCGGAGTGTGGTCGAATTCTGAGATAGTCAACGAGATCAGATGTATTGACGTCTGGTTGGATATGGTCTGGGCGACCCGTTGAACGCCATTGCGAGGACGACCGTCGGCCACCAAACGATGCCCTTGATGGAGACATTGGCGTCTCTAAGTCGTTTATTTGTTCCTCAAGAATGATAGGGCCGGATTTTTGAACTGAGCCTTTTCGGTCGGAGTAGCTGATCTCTCCGGAATGTGCAGGTGGTTTCTCGATCTCCTCATCATCGGTCAGGTCCTCATGCAACCAAACGGTGCCTGCAACACTCAATTTGCGGAATTTCATTATGTTGTCCGTCAAGGTTCCAGTTTTGTCAGAAAATATGTAGCCAACTTGACCCAAATTCTCCAAGATGGTGTTGGTGTTGCACCGAGCGGGAGTATCAGACTCTTCATGGTACATTTCGATGTCGGAATTCAGTAGCAATAGCTGGCCAATCTTGACAATCTCCAAGCTAATGTAGAGAGCCAGAGGAACAACGTTGTTAAACATAATAATGAATGCGATGATGATTTGGTAAAAGGGGACCGTGGCCATATCCAAATACCAAGCATGCTGCTCATAATCGCTTTTCCATTTGACATAGCCCATTGATACGCCAACGGAAAGAATAACAACATAAGTGGCAAGGGTTATAACAACCATGTTGACGACTTTTTCAAGTGCCGGCTTTTTTGCTCTCGGGTGCTGATTTGAGTTCATGCGCACCTTGCATTCCTCTCCAGTGTTGATGACAATCCCGGTAGCAGACGTAGTATTTCTCATGACGCTCCCTCTGTAGATGACATCATTCAGCGTCAATGGCACAGCTTTCCCATTCACCGTGACTCTACCATCGAAATTGAAGAGTTCAGGATTCGGGTCTTCGACAACAAACTCAGCTTGGGAGTTTGCGATTCCTTGAATCGTGCCACAACCCTCAAGGGCATGACAAACCTGCTTGGTTTTGAGATTAGTCTCACCATCGAGAGCCATCGTGTCGATATACGTCAGACTGTTTTCTCCATCACTGTGTAGTAAGACCAGATCGGCTGGGATGGGTTCATCGCGAGAGAGCCTCACGATGTCCCCAACCTTGATGTTGCTCCACCTAGTCGGTACCCAGCGAATACCCTGAAACTCGTCGGCGGGTCCAGGCCTAGGTTGCGCTGTAGTTTTAATACGGAAAGGGTTCAGACGATGGAGTAGATTCGGTGGCTTGAGTTTCCCCGTGTAGTGGTCTTCTCGACCAAGGACTGTCGCAAAGTTGGCATTTTCCACCTTGTCCAATCGATGTCTCCTAAAATCGTCATATCCCTCCTTGGCGACTGTCAAGAGAATAAAGAAAAGCAAAGGCAAGATTGTTGTATACGACCCAGTCGTCGACAATCCGGGAATCTGTGGTCGAAACAAGGTTAGCGGGACAAAGGCCGAAGGCTCAACGGCGAAGCAGAGGGAGGGACACGACTGGTGTCAAGATGCTCACCATTTGCGGCACGCCAACACACAAAAAGTAAAAGTTTCCGACGCGAGTGAATTGAAAAAACAGCTGCTTCGGGATGAAATCCCACACCGTGTATCGTGAGGTCCGAACATTGTTGGAGATGTATGCGTGGCCTCGTCTGGTGTCGATCAAGGGCTCGCTGTGCTCAACGGCAAGTGGGATGTGCCTTCCGTCTTTGGATGCAGACAAATGCTTGCGCCGGAGGATTAATTCGACCACAGTGGACTGATAGAACTTGCTGGCGGCATCACGGAGCTTGCTCTCCAGCTGCTGTATTGAAGGGGCTCGAATGGCCGGTGTTTTATGTCGTCGCAATTTGGATTCGTGGGTATTTTGGACCGGGCGCTTTTCCGTTGTGCTGTACTCACTCTCGGCCATGATGCGATTGGAAGCGAATCAAGGAGAGCCGGACACTTCCCGCTGCCAACTCTTCGGAATCCCAAGAAACGAAGGACAAGGGCTCTGAGGCGAGATTGGGACTTGAAAAACGAAGGATGCCAACAGCAAACCCAGGCCTTCTTACGTTGCTGCCCAGCTCGACGCATTCGTCATGTCCCAGTGCACTGGCGAGAAAATACCCACATCCAGAGTGAAACCAGGACGGCGCCTCGTATCCAAAAGATGGAGTAAAGGGACTATTGCACAGGGGTCTAGGGCGTCTTCCGGGTCGTGGGCGCGTTGTCCAAGACAAGGTCTCGGATCGAGCGACGGAACCGTTGAAGCGCCTGGATTGGTTAGGCAGTGCAATGCAGTGCTACGTGGTGTCTCGACTCTTATTTTCCGGCAGACAAACGACGAAGGCAGCGAACGAAGGACTTGTCTCTCTCCCCAAGATCTAGAAAGAATTTTCGAGTCTCGCACAGAGGAGGGCACGGTTGTATATCGCTCCGTTGGTTTGCTCACAGACTACGGAGTATTAGTACTCCATTTACACGCCACCTCCCTTTTCACCAATGGATCATTGATCGACAACAACACGCAATAGATCTACAATACCAGCGACATCGGTTCAAGCGCTGGTTGCACCGCGTAGGCCCATTCCCGCCGGGCTACGGAGTACTCCGTTCAGCTACCGCTAATATTCAAGCACAATACGGACATTGACTCGAGCGCGACCAGGTGGCAACCTTGTGAACACACTTGGGTGGACTGGACAAAGAATGGTGGCCTCTCGCCTCTCAGCATGCAGCCGTGGTTGGACAGCGCCTTGGCCTGCCCCCCTGAGGCGGCGTCCGCCAACAGACCATGTGCGCCAATCCGCAAGCATCAAGCCAACCAGCCAGCCCCAGAACTGAGCACGCCAGGTCATAGGGAACAATCAAGAACTTCCATTAAGCTAATAAGTCAAGCCACGTGTGGGCGGCAATGGCGCTTGCGCCGGAACATTAATCCAATGTGCATAAATAGGCCCCTGCATGTGGTGGCTTCATCCCAATAAAGGACCTGTTGTGGACGTGGAGGACTTGCTCATCCATCACGATGAACTATTCCCGCCTACCACAGCTCTGCATTGCCTTGTCAGAGTGCTCTTCTCTCAATCGCCTGGGCCCCTGTATCCAACGACGCTGTCGGTGTCAATAAATAAAGTGTCAGTATACGGGCTTGGTGAACTTGTCACAGGACATTGTAATCCGGAGCGAGTGTTAAAGACGGGTAACGGTTAGGTAAATTCGAAAATGGCCAGGCGGCTGTTGCTGGCTGTACAGTTTATGCTTGTTGTTGGAGGCAACCTTTCGTGGATGGCAAGGGCAGTCAACATGTTTGTTACAACAACTCACAGGGGCGCCTACACAGAAACACGCAGAAGTTATGGTGTCAATTTTGTATTATCTGCTCAGAGCTATTTCTGATATCCCAATCTAGGCTCTTCTAATTCTTCTGCCCGGTGTAAGTACCTCAACCAGTTGCCTGACCGTACCAATTGAGCCAGTTCACAAAAATATCAAATTCCCCTGTGTAACGCCATGGCCGAATTGCGCTGCTGCTCGTCTAAAATAAAAATGAAACAAAGAATAATAAGCTTAAAACAGCTTGCGATTTTCAGGTTCACGAATCAGCGACAACAACCTTCCGAAGAAAAAAGCAAGGGAGAAAAAAAAAGCTCCAACACACAAAGGTCATGAGCATTCATGCGATATCCATCCGGCTTTAAACCAGAACGCCTCGAGTGTTCCCTCTTATGCCTGCACCTGAGGGATGTTGTCCATACTACCACCATCCTCAAGCCATTCCTTTTTGATGAGCTGCTCACGGGCGGCAAAAAGATGCTTATAGGCTGTCTTCACAGTGCCGTCACTAACACCCGCTTGCTTCGCAATAGGAAGCGATGAGCGAGGTTCGCCGACAAGATGACAAGCCATATAGATACACGCGGCAGCCACGGAGAGGGGAGATCGTCCAGCAAGCGCCGAGATGTCGTTTGCCTTCTCCGCCAAGTCTCGGGAAATCTTGGAAATCTTTTGCTGGTTCTTGAAGCCGAGTTGCGACACGTACCGGCTGCAAAGATCTTCGGCACCAACAGAGGTATTTTCGTAATTGGTCACAGTGTTCAGGCCCGTTGCGCCCTCGCCCTCGGTATCCTGCAGCTTTTGGAGAAACTTTTGCAGCTGCTTGAAGACGCGGCCGACTTCCTTCTTGCTGACACTGGTGAGGTTGAAGATTTCACGAAACGTTCGCGGCACGTTGTTCTGCCGACAGGCGATGAAGATGCATCCGGCAATCACAGCTTCCTGAGGCTTGCCCTTCATGAACTTGTGCTTGTCGACAAGTTTGAAAATGTGCTTGGCAGCGTTGGAGACGTTTTGGCCCATGTTGATGGCTTCACAGAGCGAAACAATCTCTTTGTAGGCCTGCATCAATCCCTTCTGCGCCTTATCCTGGTTGGCGTTGTTCTGGGTCCGCGAGAGAGCCTTGTGTGCCTTGGACTCGGAGAAGGCGACAGTCGTCGCAAGCTGTTCACCTTCCACGAACTCATCCTGCGGACCGCCGACACGGCTGGGATCATCGCCACCGTGATCGTCGTTGGCAAAGGTACGCCATTCCGACCGCGTGTCGATGATACGGGTGCCGACGACAACACCACAGCTCTGGCACACCATGTCACCGCTGGAGAACTCTTCCACTAGGTTGGGCGGGATCTCTTTGCAGTCTGGACAACAAAGGATGTTGTTCAGGTCTTCTTGGTAGCCTCCGCCATTCGCGTCTCCTCCTGGGGGAAACATCCTGGCTTCGTCTGGATTGGCGGCGCGACCGCAGGTCACTTGGTCAGACACTTTACGGATTCGCTTGGCCGCCTCGAGTCTTGTCTGCAGCTCTCGTGTCTTTTCTTAACTACTGTTTTGCGAGCTGAAGGGATTAAAATCTCCCTTAGCCGTGGGGAAGAGAAAAACGCAGCTGTGAGCTGGGCCGGGGAGAGTAGTGAAATGCACGTTGGCGGACGAAGTCACATGACCACGCCACAATTAGGAAGTTTGCTTACTCCACACAGCTTCTGAAGCTAGTCCATTATTAATACGGCCAACGGGTCGTCAATCATGTACTAGCTTGTAGTAGTAACTTGGTCATTATTGCAAAATCTTGATTGGTCTGATCGATGACTGGTAGCTACCAGAAGCAGAAACCCGCAGAATCTTTTTCTTTCTCGGCACCGTCCTGCACCAACTTAAAAGGTACCTAGGTACTTGGACACTTCACTTCAGTACTAGGATGCATTGAGGGACATTTGAAAGCCGGCGCGTGGATCCGAGATCGGCCAATAATGGTCCTCGCATCAGCATTTACCCACTAAAACTTCCACACCTTCACGCTCAATCGAGTTGACATTGCAGCCGTCAGTCAGATGGGCTGACTCACGTTGAGCCCGGTTCGACATAGTGCTGGCCCGAATATTTAATAACAGTCTGGCATAACTCTATATTGCCAGCATCTCCTGGTGACCTTGCAGTGATATTGCGAAGTCACAGCCCGACAATGGCATCCACATCCACGCCCTCTGGCTCTGGCTCTGGCCAGCCGGGTTTGCCTCCAGTTGACTTGAAGCCGTTGTTGACCAAGCTCTGGCCCGTCAATAATGAGGTGACGGCGGATGAAATTGCCGAGGCCATTTCTCATTTCTTCACAAACCAGGTGACCGAGGCGCAGACCGCCGCGCTGTTGATGGCCCTTCATTTCACCAAGTTGGATTTCCGAGCAGACGTTCTGCAAAAGACTGCGGCCGTCATGCTGGAAGCTGCTGAGGACATCCCGGTCAAGGAGCTGAATGAAGTTCTGGCGAGGAGAGGCAGGAAAGAAGGCGCTTACAATGGCGGCTTGGTACGTTCCATACTGTTCTTCCATCTTACAATACAGACCAGGGCACGCCGTTGATACTTTGACATGTAGTGCGACATTGTTGGCACAGGAGGTGACTCTCACAACACCTTCAACGTCAGCACGACAGCATCCATCCTCGCCTCTTCGCTTCTCATGGTGTCCAAGCACGGAAACAGAGCCAGCACCTCCAAGTCAGGCAGTGCCGACATGCTCAACAGCATGAAACCCAGGGCGCCGGTCCTGAACGCCGTCAAGTCCGGCTCCCTCGTCAAGGTGTATTCGGTGACCAACTACAGCTTCCTGTTTGCGCCCGTCTTCCACACCGGCATGCGCTACGTTGCGCCCGTTCGAAAACAGCTGCCATTCAGAACCATCTTCAACAACCTGGGGCCACTGGCCAACCCCGTGGAGGATGTCTTGGAGGCACGTGTGATTGGTGTTGGGCGACGGGACCTTGGTCCGGCCTTTGCGGAGGCGTTGAAAGCTGCTGGTTGCCGCAAGGCCTTGATTGTCTGTGGAGAAGAGGAACTCGACGAGATTAGCTGTGCCGGCGGGACTCTTTGCTGGATGCTGCGGGAGAAGTCTCCCGGAGGCGAGGTTGCTATTGAGCGCTTTACCATTACCCCGGAGGATTTCGGCGCCACGCGTCACGCCCTCAGCGAAGTGTCGCCAGGCAAGGAGGCGGCTGAGAATGCCGAGATCCTGCGACAGATTCTTTGCGGGGAGTTCCCGGACAATGATCCGTTAATCGACTTTATAGCCATCAATACGGCTGCCCTTTTTGTGGTGTCGGGCATCTGTGAGGCCGACACCAGTGACATGGGGCACGGCGATGATGGCAAGGTCATTTTGGAGCGCGGCCACGCCGGTCAGCGCTGGAAGGAGGGCTTCAGGAGAGCCAAGTGGGCTATCAAGAGCGGCCAGGCTTGGAAGCAGTGGCATGCATTTGTCGAGGTTACCAACGAGATCGGCTCATGATGGATACAGGAGTCTGGCACTTGTTGGACCTTGTGATAAAGACGGGTCAGATGGAAAATTTGACGTTTCACACAACATTTATATTTACCTAGAGATAAAACAGCCTTAGGGATATGTGCTATCCTGCAGCGCCATGTCGAACTTGGCCTCGCGTCGGCAGCTCGTGAGTACTACAGCAAAGCCACATCACATGATTCATTACCAAGTCCCATTTAGTATTATTTTCCTCCTCAGTCGTCTTCTCCCCCAGCTACTCATAGATCTCTCCGTCTCCTACTTCTTGGTTTTCGTCATCAACGGCTACCTCTGTCCACCCCACTCGACCTGCATCTGCGGCCCTGTGTTACACCCTTTGCTCACGTCAGTAGTTTCTTCCTCCTCTTCAACCACCTCTTCGGCGCTGTTGAGCCGTGTACTATCCGGGACGAATGGATCAGAGGCTCTTTGCGCAGATGGTGGGTGTGTCAGCATCATCACGCTGGGATGGCGAGTCGGCGATCTCGACTTGTCCCTCCGTAGTCCCGCCTCAAACTGCTTCCAGTCTTTTAATAAAGAGCCCGTTTTCTTTATCTGGCAGATGTATTCTCCTTGATCACTGCTCCTCCCACTTCGGTCTGCTTTGTAAAGGTGAGTCGCAGGCCCAACGTGCGGCTCGGTTGATGCCATCCGGCCGGCCAGCGACTTTCGAATAATGTAATTTCTTTGGTCCTCATTTCCGGATTCCAAAACATTGTGTACAGACATACTGTGCGTCGTTTGTGGCAGTTTCGCGCTCGAGGGTTGAGAATCAATGCAGTGGACTTGGCTGTAGGATTGCTGTTGCCTGTACTTCAGGACAAGGATAACGAGGGCGGCAACAACGCCGGATATGATGATGATGGTGGCTATTATGGTGACGACGATCCAGATTCCATATTCTGTAGTCTGGTCTTCGAATGACACTCGTTTCGACAAATGCGCCATGGTGACTGTGTTTGGCGAACGGCCACCACCTCAGGATGCTCATATCATGTGGTGAGCATGGCCCGAGTCTTGATTCAGAAATGGGGGAAACGTCAAGAAATACGAGGGGTCATGGAATTTGTCACTTTGATTGCTTCATTTGGCACCAATCATCCGGGGTGTCGACTGTGCCGCGCCTTGTCTTCTATTATTGGCGGGTTGCGTATGATGGAAACATGGGGGGGTGAGAATGCAGGCCGGCAAGAGAGTTTGCCGTCTGGAACAGGCTAGACATGGCATGCTCTCTTGTTTTGATGAGAAAACTTGTCGTTTCATTTTATTTTTACGATATTACTTGGGCTTTGGGTTGTTAGCCAAGCGGATAGAACTGTATATTTGGCATCTAGGACATGACAAAAAAAAACGGGAATTGGGGTTTGCCGCTCTATTGGACAAATAATTGAGATCATGACAAACAGATGGTACCGCGACATCTCTTGGTGCCTCAAACTTTTTGCGGCATCCAGGGGCGCATGGATCATTGATTTAAGAATAGATTGATGATGTGGACAAATGACCTGTCCAGCTAGACGTAGTCAACACTGCCGAACGAGGGCTGCGCCTCCATCTTATAAACGCATTGGCCACCAGAGAGAGGGCTTGAATATTTAAAGTAACAAGGTGCGAACCAACAGAAATGCGTGTGGGCAAAAGTCGATGCCGGACCAGACAGGCATTGCCGGCTTTCGCTGGAGTGCCTTGCAAAGCCATTGGAGCACATGATTGGTCCTCGGGAGGCCATGTTGGGCGCTTCGGCCCCGGATTTCGAACGTTGTTCAATGTTGACGTCAAATTTGACTAGCAGAAGCAGCACTGACATCAATAATCAATGGCTCTGACTAAAGCTCAGGGTGCCTGGCTGGCTCAACCGCGGGGAGCCGGGACCCGCGGCCAGGGAACATTGAACCAGACGGCCAGGCCAGGCAGCTACTAGCAATACTAGTGCCAGGCAGTCCGTGGCGCGCGGGGAGCCCCTGACTGCCCGTCTGCACATGTCAACTGGCCAGCCCCTAACGGACTAAAACTAGTGGCACTGGAGCACTGGAGCACTGGAGCGCCAGCCCAGCCGCCCAACCGCCGACCAATTGGGGCAACTTGACCGCCCCAACATTGAAGCCTCCCTCCCCCGGACGCGGCTCTGTGCCGAACATTGAACCCCACTGTCCCTGCTTCCCCCGATTCCGCTCCGCTCATCACCGACTACTACTACGTATCATATCCGACATGCAACTTCTCCCTCGCACCTTCCACATGCATGTTCCTCCTGCGATCCTCAATCTTCCTCCGAACCAACTCGCACTTCAACAACGCTGTTGACGACGCGCGCGTTGGCAATGTCGGCCGTGTCCAGGTGCATCCGGCCGCTGTCGGTGATGCGGTCCTCGCGCCTCGCCAATGGCTTCCGTCGCTATTCCAGTGCATCAAAGACTCCGCTGCCCCTCGAGGGATATCGCGTGTTGGACATGACCCGTGTGTTGGCTGGTGTAAGTGCCTTCAAGCCTTGACCGCCACCAGCTCCGACCAAGAGTTTCCATCAAGAGCTCACATCACGTCGCGCCGCCAACATGGTCGGATGGACTCTGCTGACACCGCCATGATCCAGCCCTACTGCACTCAAATTTTGGGTGACCTTGGGTAAGTTGAGCATTCTCCACAGCTTCCCAACTATAAACTGTTGGACGTCGTCTTTACTAACCTGCTCTCTTCAAAATACAGTGCCGAGGTCATCAAAATTGAGCATCCCGTGAGAGGAGATGACACGCGCGCGTGGGGGCCGCCATATGCCGCATACAAGCCGGATACAAAGGCAGATGGCCCTGGAGAGGCTGCATATTTTCTCGGGGTAAGCCAGCCATCAATCGATCATCTCCGTCTTGCCATGTTACCACCTTGCAGCCGACAATGAATTCAGCTTCTGGCCCCGCTGACATCTCATGTCACAGGCCAACCGAAACAAAAAGTCACTGGGTCTCTCTTTCCAGCATCCAGAGGGGGTAGACATTCTGCACAAGCTTGTTGCCAAATGTGATATCCTCGTCGAGAATTACCTTCCCGGCACATTGAAGAAGTACTCGATGGATTACGAGACTGTACGCAAGATCAATCCCGGTCTCATTTATGCCTCCATCACCGGCTACGGGCAAACAGGGCCATATGCCAACCGCGCCGGTTACGATGTCATGGTGGAAGCTGAGTTTGGCCTGATGCACATCACCGGCCAGAGAGACGGTCCTCCCGTCAAGGTTGGCGTAGCCGTTACTGATCTTACCACAGGCTTGTATACCAGCAACAGCATCATGGCAGCACTTCTGGGCAGGGCCAGCACAGGCAAGGGCCAACACATCGATGTGGCCTTGAGCGACTGCCAGACAGCAACCTTGGCGAATATTGCCAGCAGTTGCCTCATCAGTGGGAAGAAGGACACGGGTAGATGGGGCACGGCGCATCGTGAGTAACTGCACCCGCCATCAAAAGACGGGAAGCTGACAGGCCCTAGCCTCAATTGTTCCTTATAGATCATTCAAGACTAGGGATGGAGACATCCTCTTTGGCGGTGGGAATGATCGTCTGTTTGGCGTCCTATGCGACGGCCTTGGCAAACCTGAGTGGAAGGATGATGCAAAATTCAAGACAAACGCGGACAGAGTCGCGAACCGCCAACGGTTGGAGGCCGAGATTGAAGCCATCTCACAACAAAAAACCACAGAGGAGTGGCTACAGGTGTTCGAAGGCAGTGGTATGCCCTACGCAGCCGTGAACGACGTACAAACCACGCTGAACCACGCCCACACAAAGGCGCGTAACATGGTTGTTGAAATGGAACATGAGATTTGCGGTCCAATTAAAATGGTCAACACCCCCGTCAAATTCTCTGAAACCCAGCCTTCCATCCGCTCCGTGCCACCTATGCTTGGCCAGCACACTGACGAAATTCTCAGTGACCATCTTGGTATGAGCCAGTCGGACATTTCAGACCTGAAAGAACGAGGGGCCATACGTTGAAAAAAAAAAGATCTTGTTAAAAGAACATTAGACATCACATAAATACATGTAATAAATCCATCAATTCCATCTATATCTATCTCCACATGTTGTTGTCGCGGTGCAGGCTCATATGGATATCACGTGATGGCCATCCGCCGAAGACCTGGTCTGCAATTGTCGCCAGACTCACTCAATCCATCGTGACTTCACTCCCTCCCTGAGCTCCGGGAATATATAATTATCGTTCATCGCCAACGAATGGTAGATGGGTTTCTCTTCTTCGGTTATCCGTCACCAGCTCTCCGAGCATCGGCACACAGCTTCCATGCAAGTTTATGCCTTGACCAATTTCAGGTCATCCAGATGATGGCGTCAGCACCAGAGACGCCGGTAGGGGAGGAATGCATAGCTGTTAAGATTATGGACTCCGACCGCACGCCTTCCATCCCCTCATCTGTCGACATGAATGCCACACAGGACATTTCAAATGAGATTGTAGGCCACCATATCGTTAGCAGCAACTATGCGCCGCAATTCGACTCGGCAGCTGCATTCATTCTAAGTCGGATTCGAGATACCAATGACAACTTCAAACCACCCAGGAGAGGCTCATCAGGCATTCTAAATAAGCTTGGCCGAAAAGGGGGAATGGTAGAGGCTATGGATTCATGGACAATGCCGTTGCCAAATGCCCCTACTCCAGCCTTGTCCCTTACCTCGACGTCGCATCAGGAGCAACTAGCTTCCATCTCTTCCAGCTTAAAACGCAAGCGCGACCCTGAGTCCGAGGCTCCTGACTTTACACAGAGTACAATTGCATGTCCGGAGTCGATGGTCCATTCTCATTCCAAAGTCATCGCATCTGCTCAGCCATCAACTGCCGAGAGCAGCACACCAAAAACTGCCTTGGGGAACCTCCACTCATCAATCAGCCTTTCCGGTCAGGCCGCAGTTGAAAATATAAGAGAAAAGAGGCTTTCAGCCATTACGGATGGCATTTCTCCCGCAAAGTCAGAGTTGGTGGGCTTTTATGCTGGGCAAGCATCCGATATAGTCGTGAGTTCTGTCAACACGCTCCATCACGGCCTTGTATCAAGCTAACATGGGCACTTGGAGCGTACACAATATTTCCTGGGGAAAAGAAGGACAGATTTGCTGAATATTCTTTCATTCTGCGACCAACTTCGGCCTCAACTTCTTGCTGATATTCTGGTGTCAGTGTCGAAAAAACATCCAGACTTGCCCATTTTCGACTCTCCAGACTGGCAGAGGCCGATTTCCCGCTCTCTAGACGCCCAGATTGCTGCGGCAGTACGTCGTGCCCGTCCAGCTGGAAGGCCTAGACATGGTCACACTGTACTGAATCCGAAATCGAGACAAAGGCAAAAGAACGCAAAGAAGGCATTAAAACGTCTAATAAGGGCAGAACATGAGGTTGACACCCCAGAGGACGAGGACGTCGAGGAGGACGTGCTCCCATCTACTTGGCCAAAGGCTGGACAAGGCCTATACTCCAAACTTCCTCCAGAAACCGAAGACAGGGCATTCCTAGCTGACGACAATGATGACGAATCGTTTAGCCATTTCATGGTGGACAACCTTGGAAAACCAATGATTGTATCGACATGTGCGTGAAGGCTTTTTAAATAAAAGATTGTGGATTGTCTGCGCTCATAACTGTATAATGTAACTCTCTTGTATACCCAATGAATGCGGAGCAGTACGCCTAACAGGATTTCTTTGTCGCCGAAATAATGCAAATGAGACAAGGTCCAGTCAAGACTACATTCATACACTTGAAGTGATCGCGCAATGGAAATTTCATACTCGATGCCAGGCTGGGTATATTAGAAGTTATGGAGACTATTTCATCGCCTCAAAAAGAAAATTAACTATTTACATCGTTGCAGACATGAGACCCAACGCCAAGACATTACCGGATGCAAACGCTAGATCGTTTTCTATCAACTATAGCACACTCAGGCCGTTGGTACAGGCTCTTCACACATCAGGTCTGGCTAATCATTTGCAGTGGCAGTCGAAGGTAGACAGAACAGTCTTGATAATGCCACCAACAAGACACAGAAGACTGTCAACCACAACGTTGACGACCACCTTCAAGCTGTTGACGACGAGGATGACTTTGGGGAGAATGCAAAGGCCAACGAGGCCAGTGATGCGGCCGCCCAACTCGCCTACAACGTCAATATAGTTGGGGCAGCCCTTGGTGCAGTAGGCGACGCAGTCGAAGTTGCACTTGCCAATGCCAAGCTTGCAAGTGAGGTTCTTGATGATGCTGAAAAGACTCAGGCCCAGGCTAGCCTCAATGTCGGCCTCGATAACCGCGAGACCAAGAAGGTCGGTGTTGAAAGCAACAACGGCATCAACGACACTTTCGAGGTAAAGACCAGACAGAGCAGCACACACTTCCTTGAGCGCAACACTGATGTTGGCATTGACGTCAATGTCCACCCCGGCAGTGAGCTCGAGCGCGATAGCGATGTCAGCGAGGAAGACGATAGTAAGAGGGCTAGCCTGGCACCACTCATGCTTTTCGTCATAAGCGACGATCTTGTTGGGAGCGGCAGCGCAGAAAGCGCCTAGTTGGATGTTGACTGAGGCGTAGACCGTGGCATCCGGCTTGGGCCAGGCACCAACAATCTTGTCACCGACACATGTCTTTTCGCCAAGGTCGAGCCACTGACCAGGAGGGCAACTGCAGCACTTGGTCCAGTGGCTGTAGGTCATGTCGTGGGGGCATTTGTAATCCTTGTAGAGTGCCCTGGCGTTGTTGATGTTGAGGCTTACTTGGGCATCAAGGTCGATTTTGGAGTCAGCCACAACATCGGCATTGGCATTGACATTGCCATTCACGCCGAGGACGGTGGCAGAAGCGAGACCAGCCAGGCTGGCGAAAGCAGCAATGAAACG
The DNA here is from genome assembly GCF_000187425.2 of Metarhizium robertsii ARSEF 23. Classification (NCBI taxonomy): domain Eukaryota; kingdom Fungi; phylum Ascomycota; class Sordariomycetes; order Hypocreales; family Clavicipitaceae; genus Metarhizium; species Metarhizium robertsii. The sequence goes on from NW_011942193.1 coordinate 1,787,563, forward strand.
CATAGTGTCTTGGTTTGGTGAGAGTCTGCTACAAGCAGTGACTAAGGTCAGGTATCAAAGAGCGACTAATTGTTCAGAAACGAATGAATGACGAAGCCGAAGCGTTCGAGGATTTTGCAGTTGCTGTTGAGGAGTCTGAAGGCTGGGGAATGATGAAGTTGAGGAGGACCACACATCGACTTATATAACATTCACGGACCGTGCTTCTTGTGATGTTGGGCTGCCTGTAAGTTGTCTCCTATCTCAAATTGGTCCAAGCACGGCGCATGTACAACAACAAGGTCCAAATTAACACAATGTTAGTACTCCGGTCTGCCATGAGAAGTCCACTTTCCATCATGCAAAGCAAGTCTCTACGCAGACCGGCCCGCCACCCCGGTTGACCAGCTCGACCAAAAATCATCGTGGACTGCATACACTCCGTACCGAACAGGGCCCTCGCCCATGTCGCTGGTCTAATTTAGCCGGAGACGGTGCATTTCAGCCACCACCTGATGGTCACCGTCATACGAACATAGAGCAAGTGATTTAAAGCAAGCAGGGGTTTCTCTCGAGTATCTGTGGAGCCTGGCTGCCGCTCTTTCATAACATTCTCGCAAGGGACAGACGGATCACAGCATTTACCAGGCGCAACAGCAACACGATGACGGATTTCCACATGACAGAGCAGGGGGGGGTACGAAGTACGTACATATGTATCAAGAAAACAGGAGGCAAACATTGAGGTTGACAGCCCCACAAGATGCAGGATATGCCGGAGAGAAGATTAGCAAGAGGCCCGTGAACAGCGCCAGATATCTACGCTTCCCATCCGATTGGGTCTGTATAGCATATGGACCAGTTACACAGGGCCGACGGCAAGGGACGCAATACTCAGGTACGGGAGGATTTGCAGCAGCTATCGGAGAAATTACGGAGTAGTGCTTGCGATGACAGTTGCACGAGACGGCTATGCCAAGTCGGTGATTCTAGAAAATGTTACGGAGTGGCCATTGTTTTTCAGGTCGGATTTGCAGACACAGGGTCCGATCCCGGCACTCCGGTCCTCGAGGCCTTGTCAAGTTGTGGTACCTTGGCGAAATGGGCACTTATTTGCCGGGACAAGATTCAAAGCGCCTGGGCTGTGGCTTTTGCGGTCTTGGGCACCACGGGCAAATCTGACCAGACGTAACATGGGCCACCTCTGCTGCGGCAGATCCACGACATGACGGGCCCTTCAAATCCTGGTTTGACATTCTCCATACTCGATACCACGTCTACCCGATTTTCAGCAAAATATGGAGTACCCCGTACGGAGTATTAGCAACTTCAACTAGCCAGCCGGTGGAAGCCATCTGACAGCAGGCTAATATCAACTACTACTAACGGATCGACTGTCCCAACTATTCCCATCCTAGCGTCACATCCACCTTGGCAGCCTCTGAATCGCCACGTGAAGCCCAGCTCAAAGTGTCTGGTCGCCAGTCACGGAGAATTTTTGTGTGATAACCCAAAAATCGGACGACGAGTTCCACTACATGGCCTGGCCTGCAGAGACGGTAGCCACTCTCATCCTAACCACAAGGTTGGATTCTTGAGGCGAATTTGCCAGGCTGAGACAAGAGTAATACGTACTCCGTACTACTATTGTACTCCGTACGCTGCCAATGAGGCTAGTACTAGAGTTGTGTAATTTGAATGGCCCGCTTCAGAGACAATGTTACGCATGTACTTTTTGCAGCAGGAAAAGACAAAAAAGAGAAGAAAAAAAGCAAGTTTTCCTCCATGCCCAATGCCTGTTCTTGGTCAATGGGTCAAGCAAGACTGATCCCCGTGGCCCGGGCCTCGACTCCCAATGTCTCACCGTACTAAGGGGTTCGACAGGGCCAGTTTCTGATGGAGAGATCGGTTCTGATACCAACACAACTTACTCCGTACTCCGTACTACTCCGTAGTATCACCCGCAAACCAAGATCAGCGGTCTGATACCCCAGAAGCGGGAACGGGCGTCTGTACGGAGTACAGGGCACAAAGTACTGGGGTTGGTAGATCCATGTCCCGTCTTGTGTTGGTGGTCGCCGCCTTGGCGGCTGCAAGGGTCAAGATTCAATGTTGGACACTGGCGGCTATGCGTGGGCCTGGCTGGTTGAGAGTACGGAGTACGGAGTAGTACATACACTGTGTGTCCTGGACGGTCGTCAAGCCATGCACTCTTGAGTTCTACCAGAAAAGAAAAAAATGAAGTTCATAATCTCATCGCCGCCCGTTCTGGCTTGGGTGATTCAGGCGTCTCATTCCCGGCCCATCGCGCATGTGACAATACTACCCGGGTCATGCAGCCACAAATCTCCCTGCAAGCTACGGAGTAGGTAGATTGAGGCTCAGAGTGGTCTGAATCACCGTTGCGGTGTTCCTGAATAACGTGGTCTCCAAGAGGGTGTCGACATGATCCAGAAGTCGTTCGTTCGTTCGTCGACGACGATCCTCTAGCCAACGGTCTGGACAGCGAATCACACGAAGCAATCTGCCGAGTACGAAGCACAATACTAACAGGTCTGGTGGGAGTGACAATAATGTCGCCCACGGCGAGTCTCCCTGCGGGAACCTTCCCATCAACCAAGTCGCCGGGCTCGCCACAAATGTCAATCCACTTCATAAATTTCAGAGAACCAAGCCCCTCAGGCCCAATAGTATTGCGGTTGAGGTGGGAAATGTGCCTCTTGGCGCGCACATGCCCGTGTGGCTGGACGAGCTGGGCCATTACTTGGCTGTCATTTCGCCATCTCAGAGGTCAAAGTGAGACACCAAATGGGACAGTCACGATAGTACGGAGTACCCAGTACTATACTCCGTACTATTGGGCACGTTCCAAAAAAGCACAATGGTTCAATCTTCAAAACCCCAGTCTCATTTTCCAACGGATTGACATCCCATGGCAAATGATACACGTCGTTTTCGGAACCTGCTTGCCGGTCGCTAATCCTGTTGGCCGACTCCTAACGAGGACCCTGCCCAACCAAGTCAAGGGAGTGAATGAGCGGTGCTCAAGCTCAGCTTCGCTAACAGAGTCAAATATGTGCATCCCCGGTCATGGCGGAATCCCCCTTTTTCGCTGTGCCATAATGACGCTGCCTCGCGCTTCAAAGTAAGACATTGCAACAAATTTTTTGTTGGGTCGCAGACGAGAAAATTTTGACAGACTGCTGCGTCACCTACGTATATGACTGGTATTATTGAATGTTGCACAGCCAAGGCGCCGAAGTTCCGGTGCCAGAGTGTCAAGTGCGATTTGCCTTTGTCCAAGTTCTCTTCTGTTACTACTGCTCGGTGCCAAGTACGTAGCATGAGTCCGGTGCCTTGAGTTTGCGGGCTGTTGCCTCTTCTGATGAATGCTGCGGGAATACGGGAAATGTCTCATCTGACTTATCGCGGTTTCCAAAAATACTAGTACTCCGTACGTTGCCAGTGTTGCTCTGTTGATCTACGGATTACTATCCGTACTTTTATTACTTGTCCTTTCAACTTACATACTCTTGGCCATTCATTTACCGATGTCTCCACCGTCCTCGCCATCAGGCAGGGCGATATACCTGAGATTGGTAACAGAACAAAAGTTGTAAGCAAGATCAAGTACATGCGCGGCTCAGACTTGCCTTTACGACGTCATTGCCATGGTCGTAAAGAGACGGACACGATTCCCTAAGAACAGAGGGGTTACGCACTGGGCAAAACACACAACTACTGTTCATGGTCGGGAAAGACGAGTCATCCCCCAAAAGCAACGACAATGGCTCAGAAGTATCTGTTTGTTGTCATCACTGCCGCATCACCGCACGTAAATCCTAGCAAGACTAGGTATGGAGCACCCTGAAAATAGGCAGTCCGGTGAATAGTGTAGTGTCCAAGTGTCCAACAGTACTGTACTTGCCGTAGGCAGACAGATTCTTAAATGTACAGTGAGGCGAGCAAATATCCTGCATCACGGTGATATCAGAGTCGTCCCCTTGACCTTGCCGCTCTGCATCTTAGCTGTTCTAGCACCAAATTGGATCTGTGCACCGCGTTAGGACTTTTTCTGCTCCGTGATCGCCGTATGGGATTTGACGGGCAGGCTAATTTTAGCACCTCGGGGTGTCGTATTCTACAACCAGAAACATTTAGAGAACCAACACTTACAGCACGTTTTTTCTCCCTTGCCACGACGCTCATACCCATCTCTTCAGCTAGCAAGCGCAGCACTCGCTTGCCTGGCTCAAGCGTCCCGTGGCGGCTGTCGTCCATGTCATCGTTGGTAAACCCACATTTATGGGAGACAGGGAGCTCGATGGCCCATTTTACAAACGTTTCGTCAAGGTAGGGGAAGCGCACTTCTCGCTCCCAGGTGGCCATGACCCTGTCGTCTCGTCCGAGGTTTCTTTTCCCCAGACGGCTTACGTCGAGTCTGAGCTCGTCGATGAGGCCAGTGTAGCCGTGGAGGTTGAATGCTGTCTCATGCCGGATGTAGCCGCCAAAGAGTTCGTCTGCGCCCAGGCCAGAGAGGAGTACACGAGCGGTGGTTTCATACGGTTCTGGTTGCGAATCATGGCTGGTTTGACCAAGTCCGGCGCCCCTTGCGGCAAAGTAAAGCGCGTAGGCGATGGAGAGGTCCATCTCCGTATTGTGGGGGTGCATTAATTCAATCACTTCGGGACGATGTTCTGTGGCCAGCGAGAATGGCACGTTTACCTGCAACATTGTCAGTGGAAGAGAAGAGCCGGGGGCTAACCTGGGCCACGACAGATCAAGACCTACAATAACTAGACGCCATTTTCGCAGGGGACAAGCAGCGAGGAGTTCTGCAAACGCCTTCCTTCCTGTAATACGATCCGGACACAACTCAAAGAGTTCATCCTGAGAAGCACCCTTGTTGTGGGCTGCAAGTCTGGGGTTCTCAAAGGCAACATTAAGCAGGTCTATAGGCTGGTCCGGCGGCAAGATGTCACTTGCGAGACGAGCCAGCACGGTGCAATCCAGCCCTCCGGAGAACAGGACCGCAATTCTGGCATCCGTGGATGATGCCTTCGGTGGTGTGGGTACGCCCAACACTCGCAACTGCAGAGATTCGGTTAGAAGCTGACGCAGTTGGGCTACAGCACCGGACTTCTTGGTGAGACGAGAGGATTCCACTGGGATGGAATCGTTGAAGACGCCGATTCCTGATATCTAAACGGACGAGGGGTAAGCAGCCGGAACGGAAGCCGACGATGCGGTGCTTGCATCGTGAATAGACTCACTAGTGAGTTGTCCTCAACCCAGTCGTGTCTGGTGAGAACGAGGTCCTCTAGAGCAATAGACTGATGGCTGAGTTGCAACGTGTATATCCCGTCTGGTTCGACTTCGCTCCATCCAGATGTCAGAGAGTCAGAAATGCTCGCCAGAAGAAACGGCTCTCCGGGCTGTACCAGCAAGGACCGCCGTCCTAAACGGTCTCGTGCATAGTACAGACGCTTCGCGGGTTTGTCAAAATAAATAAAAGCGAATGGGCCTTCAATCTCACGAAGTGCATCAAGCATGCCTTTTCCATCATCCTCCAAGGAGCGGCGGCTGGCCACGCTCAACAAAGACAGAACAGCCTCGCTGTCATTGCCGTGGACTTTCTCCCCCCTAATCTTCCAAGCTTCTCCGTTCCAGCAGAGCACTGAGCCAGTCGTCTCATCCACCAGCGGCTGCTTCGTTATGTGATTCCCCCGTAAACAAAGCACGGTCGACGTGAATGATAGCGATACAGCATCATTTGCGCCCAGGTTGGTCGTGACAGTGCCCAGGTAATCGGGGCCACGACAGCGAAGACGACGTTCCAGGGCGGCCGACAGTATGGGACATTGTCCAGCTGTGTAAATGGCGGCATGGATGCCGCACATATTCCAGCCGGCGCCTATCAAAGGTGAGACGCTCTTTGGGGGACCTTTTCTGTCTCCCTTTGTGGTGCCGGCACGAGGTATTACTACTCGGTAAGATGGATTCGTTTTTCTTGCGGCCAAAGACTGGACCCAGCTCAAGTGAGGTTCATGGTTAGCCAGGGCCCACTTTTACTTTTGGTCCTGGGCAGTTGAGAGGTCACTGGTGCTTACAGGCCCCATAGAAAAGTGAATAGAGGCAGTCGCAGAAGGTTGAAGTAGAAATTTGGGCATCTTGATTTTCTGACGCTTCCATCAATGCCATTTTGGCCTGGTCAGCGCCGTTCCATGATTTCATGTTTACTCGCCAGTCTCTTCTCCGTATGCAACTCTGATAAACACTTTCTTTTCAAGTTTGGCACCAATATGGAATATACCACTCGCGCGACGAAGTACCTGTCACGGCCCCCAGCAACGAACCAACTCCGAGATATGCAGAAGCATAGTATGTAGATAGGGCCGCGTTTACGAATTTGGGGTCATCTCAACGTTCCCTGCGTACGACTCGTATTGCTCTATATCCGATGAAACCCATCAAATGAAAGCACAAATCCAGTAGTCCGACCACATGATTTAACCCTCCACTGCCACACAACGTCACCGCCTACCCTGTTGCTTACCGCCGATCTGAAGCTGACGAGCGGATACCAAAACCGACGAGAGAAACTCAGCTTACATGGTATCTATGACCCAGGGCGCACGAGTGCAGAACAAGCGTCTCATTCCTGTCAGAAACGGAGTTAAAAATGGTTTCTGGGCCGGATCGCAAGGAAGCGAGGTCGACTTATCCCCTTCCCTCACCCGATTCATAGCGAAGCCTTGTGCCGTAGGGCGTTGACATGCATTCAAGATTTGGAATTTAGAATTGAGAATCTACAACTGGACTGTCTAGTACATACGTATTTGGTCGTAATCGTCCCCAAACCCCTGCTGTGAAAACACTAGCTGATGAAGAAGGGTGTCGCTATATACGTCATGTTGTTGTCTGTGCATATAAATGGCCTCTGCTCGGCACTAGACTGAATTTGAGAAGCCCATTTACAAGATCATGCAATTCGAACAGAATCCAACCAAAAGAGAGAGAAAAACGTCCAAAATGTCACCGCTTCTCCAAACCTTCAGCCTGTTGGCTGTGGCAAGCCTGGCCTTCACCACCACCGGTAGACCACCCATCTCGCACACCACTCTGAACACCACCACTAACAAAGTCTCCCCCTCCAGCTCAATTATCACCAGCTTCAATGCCAGAGACAGACGCCGCCAAGGTTCCCCTGCGTATCATGCCCCTCGGTGCATCCATCACCTACGGCCAAGGCTCCTCCACCGGCAACGGCTACCGCAACGACCTGCACAAACTCCTCACCGACAGCGGCTACACCGTCAACATGGTCGGGTCTCGCAAGCACGGCTCCATGAAGGACAACGACGTCGAGGGCTGGCCGGGCTTCCTCATCGACGAGGTCCAGTCCAAGGCCGAGGCCGCCGTGCCCAGCCGTCTCCCCAACGTCTTCATCGTCAACGCCGGCACCAACGACTGCGGTCGAAATTTCCAACTCGACGGCGCCGGACGCCGAACAGACGACCTGCTTGAGTATCTCTGGAAGGCATCCCCAGACTCCACTATCATCCTGTCCACGCTCCTCATCAACCTCTACCCCGTGGTTGAGGCCCGCGTGGAAAAGGTGAATGCGCAAATCAAGGAGGTTGCCAGGCAAAAGGCCGCCCAGAAGAAGAGAATCGTCCTGGTGGATATGCACGCCGCCGACGGCCCTCAAAAGGCCGACTTGGCGGATGCCACACACCCCAACGATGCGGGCTACAACAAGATGGCCAAGATTTGGTTCCGCGGCATTCAAGAGGCTGCGAGCAAGGGGTTCCTCAAGAATCCCAAGCCTGTTCCGGGCGCGTAATTGGGTGCCAAAGGCCACGAACACACGTCTTTTACCTTTGATGGAATCATGTCCATCAGAGGAGTCGGAGGTGGTGGCGGACGACCAGACGCACTTGCTGTGAATGGAAGCTATGACAAGGCAACGGACCATGTATCCCCATCTTTCGTAATTTAAGCGCCAAATGTTGGTATTTATAATCCAGAAAAACTAGAAATTAAAAGGCTTATTTAACATTATAAATGACAATTAGGGAGCATTCTATCACAAAGTCAGTTTGCTTCCATGATCACGGTGGCTGAGGCTATCGCGAGATGGCCTTGGCTAGCGGGCCGCGGCGCTGCACTAATTGCGCTGGTACGTCTAACGCGTCACAATGCGTGTATAGACGGTCTATTTTTTTAGTCTTTTATTATTATTAGCCTAGTATAGCCTAAAATTATTTTAAATTCTACGCTTACACGATACTCGTATCATGCTTGTAATTTCATTTGACTACAGAGCGAAATAATGTAAAAGTTAACATGGTAGTAGATTAAATCCGCAACTTTTTTTTGTCTAATTCTTATTATATGACAATAAGAGCTCCGGTAACCAATCAAATATCCGGTATGGTGTAGTGGCTAACATCGCTCGCTCTCACCGAGCAGCCCAGGGTTCGATTCCCTGTACCGGAGGACATTCTTTTTGACCCCACGACCCTTTCCACATCGTGAGATGGTCCTTTTCTTTTTGCCCTCGCTTCTCACTCCACAACACTTTTGAGCATCTTCAGGTCCTCCACTCCTCCATCAATCAATCAAACATCCGGTATGGTGTAGTGGCTAACATCGCTCGCTCTCACCGAGCAGCCCAGGGTTCGATTCCCTGTACCGGAGGACATTCTTTTTGACCCCACGACCCTTTCCACATCGTGAGATGGTCCTTTTCTTTTTGCCCTCGCTTCTCACTCCACAACACTTTTGAGCATCTTCAGGTCCTCCACTCCTCCATCAATCAATCAAACATCCGGTATGGTGTAGTGGCTAACATCGCTCGCTCTCACCGAGCAGCCCAGGGTTCGATTCCCTGTACCGGAGGACATTCTTTTTGACCCCACGACCCTTTCCACATCGTGAGATGGTCCTTTTCTTTTTGCCCTCGCTTCTCACTCCACAACACTTTTGAGCATCTTCAGGTCCTCCACTCCTCCATCAATCAATCAAACATCCGGTATGGTGTAGTGGCTAACATCGCTCGCTCTCACCGAGCAGCCCAGGGTTCGATTCCCTGTACCGGAGGTTCAAGGTCTACCAATCTTTTTGTTGTACAACACGGCCTTTGTTTTTCTTCTTCTTTTTTTATATACTTCAGCTTCCAGGCAAAGCGTCAAGTTTATTGGTCATGGGCTGTAGTCATCTTCTCCCCTGTCAAGCTAGCTAGTAGCGTTGTTGGCTTTTTCTTTTCTGTTGGGCAGTTAAATTTGTCTGTGATGGAGTATGGTGCTCTTATATCAGACATCACCATGATAACAGAGTGAGCAGGACCTGCTTAAATTCTTATGCTGTGATCCTTGTCGGCGGAGCATTGATTGCATAGATTCAAAGTTTGCAGTGTAAATCTGTACATATTTTTTTACTCACGCGCCTCCCAAGTATCGTGTTTTGCTTTCAACGAGAAGTAGCATTAACAGTCCACACAGCAGGTTCCTTGGTTCTATCTGCCTGTGTAGTCTTTTTTCATGGGAACAGATTACCAACGGGCACCAAATCGGCATTCTGCACTTAACAATACATATTTCAATACCACCATATAGAAACCAGGCCAGATAAAAGCAACACACACGGACTTAACCAAAGGAAAGAAGACGCAATGTCATCCGTCCTTATGCAGGGTAGCTTGCAACCACGGGGATCGTTGAGGTTACCTCTGGCCTACTCCGTACAGACTAGATGCTTTGAAGTGCTCACAATAGTAGACACAAACGAGCTCGAGTCACAAAATACATGGTATGGCATCAGTTTCAGGGTGGACAATCTTTCTATATTCCATTCTCGGCGGAAAAGGCGAAATCTATGTCGATAAAAATCCATCCCTATGATCGTCTTCAACATTAATACCCAAGGGAGACGCAACGCTCCAATACAACGGGTCCCGTGAACCTTCATCCCAACGTTTTCAAGTGCCTATCAACAAGCACAAAGTGGCAAACAGTACGACAAGTATCTTGGTACATTACATGAGCGAACGATTTTCGCTGTCCCGATTCCATCCCATCTTCATAAAATTCGTAAGTGAAAAAACTGTCTTGTGTCCGCAGGAGAGCAGTCTTGTATTGTGTGAGTGATGGCTGTGAAGCCAACCATGGTCTATATCTTCCGCAGTGAGTTATTCCCGGAAAGGTTGGAGGCCCAAGTTGGTCCAATCCGCTTGGTTAAAGAAGTCAGGCTGCGAGGACTGGGAGAACCCAAGATTTGCACTGGGAATATCAGCAAACAAGGGCTGCTGCAAGTTGCTACCCTTGTTAGTGGAAGTGGCAGGAAACAGTTGGAAATCCGAGCCGTCTCCATTGAACACCTCGTCAAAGCCCTCGTCAACCTCGCGGAGTGAGTTCGGGGTGAAGAGCATCGCATTCTCTTGTCCAGAGGGCGAGAAATGAGGCGGAACCTGCAGCTGCGGAGGCGGGCAGGGTTGAGGAGCCCGGTAAACGGGCAGCTGCTGAGGTAGAATCTTGTTATATAGCTGGTCCAGCACCTGCAACTGCGCAGGAAGCTGCATCGGCGCAGCATAAATATCCTCATCATTGAGGATGAAGGTAGATCCGTTTTGGTATGGAGGGTACTGCTCATAAGAGGTGGCAGAAGATGGAGAGGTGTGCTCCAGTGTCAAGTCCATACCATCTAAAGTTTCCGGCTGGATACCGTATGCAGCCAACCAATCGCCATCCGACTGGTAGGTAGGGAAAGTCATGGCGTCCTGATCCTGGGGAGGAGTAGGGACGCTGTAAGTGGGAGTGCTGGACGGGGTGGACACGCTGCCAAGAGGAGGAGTCTGCTGAACAGAGCTGGCTGGGTTGCTAGAAAGCTTCTTTCCGTTGGTTTTGGTTCGAACGTAGGTCCAGCCGTGTGCCTTCTCCATGTGCTGCTTGCAGTTTGATTCACGCTTCGACTTGTATGGGCAAGGCTTGAATAAGCACTCAAACATGGCAGGCGCATCAGAGTGTTTATCATTGACATGGCGATCCATCTCCTTCTCAGTAGGCCAGCCAAACTCGTGATACTTGCAAGTTGGGATAGGGCATTTCCATGGTCGGGAATGCGTCTTCTCGTGCTTGGTCAGGTCGCAGGGTCGCTTGAACTCCTTATTGCAGCCGGGCTCACGGCACTTCTTGGGGGCCAGCTCCTCAGCTGTGGCATTCTTCTTTCTGCGAGCCATGGAGCGCATGATCTCCTCCTCGTCCTCACGCTGCTCGGAGAGTGAGCGCTTGAATGTGATGGGGGCTTCACCAAGATCTACCGGTTTTCCAGTGGCCATGGAAATGGCGGATCCGTCTTTTCTCACTCGAATAAGTTCAGCGGGGCGGCCATTCTCTGCAATACCCCCGTAAAGTCTGATCTCATCCTCCCTTGGATTGTTGTTAGCAGGATGGTCTAGCGCTACGAAGCACGGTACATACTTGTCCACATCCATATTGTCGCCAGAGCCGGCTTTCTCCCTGGCGGCGGCGAGTTGTTTACCATACTGGTAGATTTGTTCCTTTAAGTCGATGAAGTATCCATTAGTATAAGGGCGGTCTCCTGATCGAACCTGCTCGCGGTCCGTGAGATATTCGACAGTTGCTTGAATGCATCGAATCGAGGTAAGGCAGAAATCGAGATACAGGGCGGGGGACTTGGCCGTCTCCTTTAAAAGCAATTGCCGATAAGTATCACTCCAAACGCCGTCATCAGTTAAAAGTTGACTCACCGGTGCCATAAAGATCAGGGTCTTTTCAAGATCTCGAAGGCAAATAATCTCCTTGGATCGAATTTTTCGAGGTACATCGAGCACGATAGGCTCGAAATCCTTGAGCGTTTGTTTCTGAAGAAGTGGGCCAAGAGTGTGTTCCTGAATGCGGTTGAAGGCTTTCTGGCTTAGAGCGGGGAGAAGCCCTTTGGTAGAAGACGCACCGGAGCCAGTAAGGGCTGATGCTGTCTTCAGTGTCTTGGTGTCCTTCTTGTCAGATGTTTGAGCGGCCTCGCACTTCTCGTTGATAGAGGCAATAGAAGAACCGAGACCGCTGTCGGAAGCTTGCTGCTTTGATCGACGCACTGAGCGAGGGCGCAAGACCCGGCGCTCAGGCTCGGGGTGGGCCATGGCTGGGTAGACGAGAGGAGGGTCGAGGAAGCCGCGAGGAACAGGAAGGCTGGTATCACGGAGGGTCTTGTTCTTGGGGTTGGGCGACAAAGAAAGGTTCTCAGTCTTTGCGAGAGCCTCGTCGATGTCGCTTAGGGTGAGAGCGATGCGTCGACGATTGGCGTCGACGACGTCGTCCAGATGAGTCTGGGACCGGGAGAGTTGAGGTGGAACAAAGGTGTCGTCCAAGGTTGAAGAGACTGGAGAAGTGGGTGAATGAAAGGTGGCACCCTTACGGAGGGTCATAGTTGTTTTTAAGGCCAGGCCACTCTCATTGTCCCTATCAGAACGACTCACAGGAGCCCTTCGACGAGGGTTGGCGAAGGACATGATGAAGGCTGAATAGACGTGGGGTAAAATGATGATACTGGCACGGGTGTCCTTGAAGGGCTGTGCCGACAACCAGACGGATTAGCTTTTGTGTGTCCCGCAACTGAAGAGAGGCACAGCTGGATGGCAGAAAGGTAATGGCGTCGGTGTGAGTCACAGCCGTTTGTGCCAAAAGATGGGAGGTTCGAATTGGAGCCACCAAGGACCTGGTGTCCGTCCCAGCAATGTAGAGAGGAAGGGCACAAAACGGGCAGGGTATATTGAAGTGGAAGAGAACAAATGTCCTTACCCAATATACCCGTCAAAATTGTTCGGCAGCCCTTGTAATGGGACACAAGCGTGATAGCCCGGACGATGGTATTGCACGTGGAATAGAAGCACGCGATATGCTGGCGCGGATTGAGGACCCCTGAATATGTCTATGACTCGGAGAAAACACCGCACGTCGATGATGGAAGAGCCGATGCTCGAGGGATGCTCGAGGGAATGACTGTTATGAACAAGCAGATAGATTGAAAAGGTTGGTGGCTCGGGCGAAGGCACTGGGGCGCAAAACGCATATATGTGCGAGAGGCGGAAGCGGGAGTTGTTCGGATCGGAGGCACAAGGGGGGTAGTGGTAGTCGTTGGAGACGACGGGAAAGGGCCCGCCAAAGGACGAAAACACACGATAATAGCCACCGGATGATGGTGGGCGCCAGACAAAGAGAGACAAGATGGATGAGCGGCTGGAAGAGTCGAGGGACGACAGACGTTGGGACGAGAGAGAGCGTTTTGGTGATGAGGCGCGACGGAGCCAACGGCTTGCTTGCTTAGAAACGCACTGGGGCATTTGGCCAAATGCCAGGCGTCCTCAGCCCGGAGACGCTGCTGCCTAGAGTTCTGACCTAAACAGGACTAGCGGCTTCCGCAGGCTGGTGGGTAGCCCAGGTGGGCTGTGTGGAGGAGGGTAATCCCTGTCAGCAGCGTCGCGATTGATAGGCCGGAAGATGGGGCGGTACTTTGCAGGGTAACGCGGCGGAACAAACAGAGAGCCGAGAGGGTGGGCGACTCGAGCCAAATTTGCTGGCGCAGAGCCGCATCCTCACACAACCCGCCCGGGCATGGGCTGACCTCGACGTCTCTCGTCAGATAGCGACCGAAGTATCGGCGCTATGACAAGTGAACCTGGTCACCCAAGACGTGACCCTTCCACAGTCCGCCACGGAACCATTGGAGCCAAGCTGGGCCCCCTTGGCCCCGTTCCGTTCCACCATTCTGTCAATCCCCAAGTCGCATGCTTGAGCACCAAGACGACCTTGTCATTTGCCCTTGCCCGCCAGAAGGCAGCCAAATTCCGCATCGCATCAAGAGAGCCAGACAAGATAAAACAAAGGCCAAAACATCCACACCGAATTGTCCCAAATGACGACGGGCATTGCGTCTGCATACCACCTCCCCAAGTTCCACTTCCCAAAGAACCGCTAGCATGCCTGGGTGCGTCGGACGGCGGGACGGGAGCAATTGGGACCTTTGCAAGACGACCGACTCCAACAAGCGGACTGTTGGTCGGGATGATGACGAATTGCTTCCACGTTGGCTTTCCACCGTGTCCGGCATGACCCTTCCGTCGCCGTAAGCCTGTCGCAATGCCTTACACGCAACATGCGAAGGGGGGTGGGTTGCCCCGAATGCCGGTTCGCTGATTGTCGGAATCATTGGGTCTACCAGCGCGTCCCCATCTACGTCTACGGCTTGAGGACATTGACATACATACATACATACAATAGTGACACTGTCTGTCCCTCAGGTCTCTCGGTCTCAGCCTGCAGGTCTCGCGCTTTTTGACAAGTCCCTGACGACCGACTGTTGCTAGGACTCGGCTGTTGGACCCGTGTTTCTCGTGGCAGGACATCCCTTTCTGTGGATGCTTGAACGATGCTTGAACTGGCCATCCTGGTCCTCAGCAGATATATTGTACGTACATGCAATATTGTTACGGAGCACGTTCAATGTCCTATCCTATCCCAGCACGTCACGATTGATGAAACTACGAAGTGCTGCAGCAGGAACTCTCGAACTGCGCCCCCTGGCGGCTGAAAGACGGGGATCGATATCCTTCGATGCTTATTAGCTGTTCAGCCACGACATGGCTGCCAGCATCGAAGTTCTTTGACGTTTGCTCTGGATATAGGACAGCGCTGTGACCAATACCTCGTCAAGGTAGTAGTACTCAAGTGCTCGCAACCTTTTGTCAAGGACTTTGGAGCACAGCAGCAACCCACATGGCTTCAATAACAACGTTGGCCCCGAACCCTGTCCGTTTTGGCCATTTGACCTGTTGATTGCATTGCCAACTCTCCCTGGCTCTCGAGTTCTCGAGTCCCGGCTAATAATACCTACATGTGGTGGCGTCTGGAGAGCCACCGAGCACCACCTGTGACATTTGCTGCATCTATTGTCAGGCCAGACTGGCTTATTCCACTTTTCTGTGCATTGTCGCAATCGCCAACCTGCGTCCAACCAGGAGAACAATTGATCTGCCCCAGGCAAGGTCTGATGCCGGGTGTCTCCTCCACCATCGTAGGGCTGCCCAGTCAGGATCTATCAAGCACTCAAGGGCCACTCGGTCGCCAGTTGAAAGCCAGTCAACCAGTCGAGAGGAATGGCGCCGAGACACCTGAGTCACACTCTATCCGCTTTGCTGTCTTTGATGCGGTGCATTCGTGTCCGGCGGTTTCCTCTTTCGGCCGTGTAACAACCAACGGACTCGTCTTGATTCCGCGGATCACATCCGCCGCCGTCAAGGGTTGCATGAATTCTTTTTTTTATTTCTCTTCTGGACACGTATTGGTTTTCACAGGTTTGTTGGCAGCGCGAGCCCAAGTGGCATTTATTGCGGCCAATTGCGTTGTGTTTAATCGAGCAGCCTACGTCTGGGGTCGTGGAACCCCATGAAGATCCGATACTACTAATAGCTCAAGGCATCAGTATTTCACTTGTTGACTTCAGGTCAACAAGCTGTCTTCGCCAAGGAACGGTTTTGTCCTACTCCAGTGTGTGGAACCAGCCACTCACTGCTGGGGCCGTGTATGTTTTATTCCGCTGCCTTGCATACAGGGCATTGCGTCACGAGACAGCGGCCAAGAGTGGCTCTGCGATCGATAGCCTCCTAACACGATCCGGTTTCCTCAGGCTCCGGGGTGAGGAGGTGATGCCTGAGCCGCTAGAGTCAAGGCAGTGATATTCTTACTGGACTGCCAGCTCTATGCTTCCCCTGTGCTTCGTTAAGTGTTGAATCCCTTCGCTGGGCAAGGGCATGGGCTACACCGGGCTCTATTCTACATAGCAAGTAACTGCCAAGATTCTGTGGTGATTGTGTCCAGCACTCTACTCTACGATTCTCAGACGGCCCTGCATGTCGGACGGACAAAGCGTATATGCAGAACCGATCCGAAGCCCACGCCAATGCCGTCGCCATACGAGTCACTGGCACTTCATGGCAGACTAAACAGTGCCTGAATACCTCTTGGACGCCGTTGTAACTACCCAAGTATTTTGTAGAACCACCCCGAGCTCACAGCAATGACTTGCATGGGCGCCCGTTGCCTTGCTCCAAACAAAGCGCAGACCAACAATGACGCCCAGACACTTCTCACAGTTTGAACAAGCCCAAAAGTCTTATCAAACCCGCGCAAAAGACTACGACAGCTCATGGCACCCACAATACACGGCCCGGTTCATGGAGCTCATTGACATTCAGCCCGGCGACCGTGTGTTAGTCCTCGCCTGCGGCACCGGCCTCGAAGCTGTCATTGCGTGCCCGCTAGTCGGCGACAATGGCCTGGTGACAGCCTTGGACGCATCCACAGCAATGATGGACGTGTGTCGCAAGAAGCAGGCGACCGATGAGATTTTATCCCGCCGCCTGGTTCTCATCCAGCATGATGTCACGGATCTTGAGTCCTGCGAGCATCTCGGAAAGGGCTCGTATGATGTTATCATTTGCTCCAATGCGTTTGTATTATTCGACGAGCCCGGCCGTGTCGTTTCCCAATGGGCTGGGTATCTACGTCGCGGGGGCCGACTCATTGTTGACATTCCCCATGAGAATCACCCCCGGCAGGGACTCTTTATGAAAAAAGCCATTCAGCAGATGGGCATGACGTACCCTGCGAGCCGGTCGTGGATCGAATCGGTCGACTCGTTTCGTGGGATCCTCGAGGCACGACATCTGCACGCCTTTCGGGTTGAGGCGCTGGATAAAGAAGCCGGCAAGGGACATGTTTTTCTTGGAAGGGATGAGATTGGCAGCATGTTCGATTACATTACACAGGACCATTTGATGGAGTGCCTGGCCGATGAACAGTTTAGGAGCAAAGCAAGGTTATTGTTCGAGAGGGAGTGGGATTCAGCGGCGGAGAGGGAGGGCAATGGGAAGGTGAAGGTTAGTTATGTTCTTTATGTGTACGTCGCCGAGAAGGTGTAGGGATGCAGGCAGTGAGACGTCATCTGCCAGTGATGTATATGTGTGAAATGCAGTGCGTTGGTGTTCTGCTGTAGTTTTTTACTTTGAATTCATCGGTGCCGCAAGTCCTGGCGTTTTGCGCGACCACATGACTATCAATGAGCTTATGAGCTGATTATTATTATGAACCTTGACAAAATTCAGGGTTTTCATGCAGGAAACCCACCAATGAAGCAAGCTAGGACTCCGTTCTTGAAATGAATCGTCATGAACAAGGCCACAGCCATGACAAGCCACCACATATCATCGTCTACACAACCCTCGAACACGTTCGTCCAGAGGAGCCATGAAAATCCATATCACTAGTGAAGATTGATTGTTCAGTTTCATGAAAAACATATGTAATGCCCATGATGCCTCGCAGTCATTCCCAGCAACCCAGAGCAATCAACCACCTCCTTGACGAAACATGGCTTTCCAAAACGCTCAAGAGCCCACGGAGGAGCCTTGGGGACCAAACATCACCGAAGAAGAAATCGACGACGAAGCAGCCAGAGGAGGGGTGGATCTCGACGCAACTGAAAAAGAGATTGACGACAACGCAAATAAAGAAGGAGGCGAAGTAGTCAGACAATACCTTCGATCCCCGGTTAATCCTGTTGTACGCGAACATCTGTGGTGTATAATTTATAATTAGAATTAGAAGAAGAAGAAGAAGAAGAAGAAGAAGAAGAAGAAGAAGAAGAAGAAGAAGAAGAAGAAGAAGAAGAAGAAGAAGAAGAAGAAGAAGAAGAAGAAGAAGAAGAAGAAGAAGAAGAAGAAGAAGAAGAAGAAGAAGAAGAAAAAGGAGGAGGAGGAGGAGGAGGAGGAGGAGGAGGAGGAGGAGGAGGAGGAGGAGGAGGAGGAGGAGGAGGAGGAGGAGGAGGAGGAGGAGGAGGAGGAGGAGGAGGAGGAGGAGGAGGAGGAGGAGGAGGAGGAGGAGGAGGAGGAGGAGGAGGAGGAGGAGGAGGAGGAGGAGGAGGAGGAGGAGGAGGAGGAGGAGGAGATAACCTTAAACGGCCTCAAACTTAAAGACTGGCTACATCAAAACGCCGATCAATTTCCTGTCCGTTCCAGCGAGGACAGGCTGGCATTCATCCGCAAAGAGCTGTGCTTGCCTTCTGAAAAGTCCGCCGACGAGATTGAGGACCGATTCTACGAGACTCCCTCGCTTTTGCGCGCTGTGCTGCTTCCAGTGCACTGTTATGCGACTCAGAGGAAACAATACGAAAAGAGTGATGCGGCATTAGAGCTTGCGTATAGCATGTGGAGTTTCCGCTGGAAAAACATGGAGAATTGGTTCAATACTGCTGCTGAGTGAGCCCATGTGTTTCGGTCATTATGGGACCTGAAGGCAGCAAGGCTTGAGGAGGAACCGCCAGAACATGTTGTTGAAGAAGGGTGAACTTGGCGATGGTTTGGATTGGAGGTCATTGGATACTCGGGGCCGGATTTGGTATTGGTAACTGACATGTTGCCATGACTGTCAGCTGGACACAGGGATATGGATATGTTTTGGGGAAGAATGGATACTCAAATTTGAATTTGGAGGAATCGATACTTACTCGGGAGGTGAAGACGCAACCGCGAGCTGCATTTTCCGTCTTCGCAGCGGGAAAAACTCCGGATTGGCGTTGAATCCAGCTGGTACTTGAGCGACGGAATAATATATGTATCTTGATCTGCGCATTCATCGATCTTTTATACAATTTATCCGCTTTTTTTTTTGCCGAAGCCCATCATCAAAGATGACATTGATAATTTTGATCGTCCCTAGCCTGTCATACATGCGCCCATCCATTATGGGCTAGAACCTGCATCTCATTAATTAAACAAAACACGCCGGGCTCACGATTCCCACTCTTTTCCTTTTCCCAATGCCTAACCCTTGATCGTACAACTATCCCTTCGAATGTAATTGATGTCCAGCGTTTCAACCTGTTTTTCCAAAGCCCTATGAATATCCCCCACGCGGATACCCACGATCCGGCTGGGTGTGTAGCAACGTATGCCTCGGGATTATAGCCAACTCTCACTCTGGGGTTGAGATAGACGCCGAGTGTTCTGGAGAGAGGATTGTCGGCGTGTATGAGGCAACATTCGGAGCCTTCTAGGTGATGATTCGCCAGGGAGTCGGGGACGCCACGGAAGCGTAGCTTGGTTGAGGAGACGAACGGCTCGGCGGGCATAACGACTGCAAAGGAGTGTTAGATTTCATGAATCTCGGCAGGATCCCCCCCTTGTGGTCCGAAAAGACAGGTGTTGAGACGCACCAATGCCATTCCAACAGCTAGTGACAGGCACGGCGTCCAAATTGCTTACGAGGGCGTTTCTCGATGTCCTCGCTTTAAAATACGGCCAGGTCTGCATCACATGTCCGTGGCCCTCGATATCCCGAAGCGCAAAGGTATCATAGTACAAGGGAGGTTTCGCAAAATCCAGCGAGCAAGCTGCCGCATATTCACCGCCATTCGTGTCCATCAATGCCAGCACATCCTCCACCTGGCAACAATGGAAAAGTCAGTCATGCTGCATTCCCCAAACGTGCTCGGGGACACAATCTTCACATCTTACCGTGAATACCACATCGTTAAGAAACAGCACCTTGTCAAACTCAACACCCTGCTTATGAAGATGCAGCAGATCCTTGATTGTCTTATTCCTCAACCTCGACAGGTACGGGATGCGGCGCAACTCCTTCTTATTTCTCGGCGTATCGATCCAGCCCTCGCCCTTGTCCGCACTGTCCAACTCGTCCTGATGGGTCACATCAGACACCTCCACGCGGTGCGGAACACCTCTTATTTCTAGATGTCGATCCAGCTCACGCAGAACCTCCTTGCTGTCGTCCCAACTGCCGCTCTCGAATATACTGACAAACACATTCTTGGGCCCAAACGTCTCTGTCAACCCAATGACGGCGTCGTTCCAGTGGCTCTTCAGGATGGCACCGTTGTTGAAGTGCATGCTAGCAATATAGATTCGCTCGTGCGGCCGCGACGGCCCAGGGGTTTTGGAGCGACGTTGCACATCGCCGTGACTGAGATTGTGATGAATACGGAGCACGTCGATAAAGTTGAAGAGCAGGAATAGGCATACTGCTACTCGGGTAACACGTAGGCGGAGGATGCGGCGCATGTACAGGCGGTTAGCTGGGGTGAGGACCATGATTGCTCTCCCAGTGTAGCTGCGTGGTGGATTGGGGAAGCACCATGACCTCTCCGACCGCTCGCTGATGACGTTAGGAGCTGGAACCCTCAATGATCATGGCGCAGAGACTACAAGCCTCAGTTGAGGTCCGGCAATGGGGTTTGGGAGGTTGCGGCAAAGTGTGCGTGTATAATGGATCTGATTGCTTTGAGGTTAGGTTACACTCGAGACGTCCAGCTTGCATGTGTCCAGATGTCCGCACAGGGGTGCCCAGGAACTTGACGTTTACGAAACGCCCCCAGACGGCGTGGGCAGCCCCAGCCGCCAGCCCGCTTGCCCGGTACCTGAGGTACATGTAGGGACATGCGTCAACCAGTAATGTCAATGGAGTCTGGTGGTTCCTTGACGAAAGGATGCGACAACACATCAACTTCTCAATACATAGTATGTGCGGCTCTTCGCAGACTGTATTTGCTTTGATGAGTTGCATTATACGTGGACATCTTTAATCAATTGTTAATTTTACAACTGCCGAGTACCGACCATTTTGCCGACTTCCAGCACCCAGTAAATTCCTTTCCTTACACCATTTATTTTGTAGCCACTATTTCCACTCACATTCATTACCCCCCGACAAACACATGCACAGGCACACGATTCCCTTTTCGCTGCAATTCCCTATTGGAATGCACCGTCATCCGCACTTATTTCGCAAAGTGCAAGTCGTAGCCCAGCCACTTCCTTCGGACAACCTGCTCAACGGACAAACCGGGGTAACCATACGTCAATGGGAGGAAGAACCACCAGCCAGCAATGACAATGGTCAGCACCACGCCACAGGCAATCCAAGCTCCCATCATGCTCTGGCCAGCTAATCTCTCGCGCGCCGTAAGGTGCTTCTTGGGGCTCTTTCTGGGGCCTCTGGTCTCGTCAACTGGTTCTGCACTGAAAACAAACTCGATGAGCGCACCGGCGACTAGGCAGGAGGCAAGATGAGCAGGTAAATAGTGGTGTAGGAAAAGCTGGCGGCCCATTACAAAGAACGGAAAGTAATGGGTGGCCCATGCAACCCAGAAGAAGCCAGTAGAATTGTACAAGCGGGAACGCGTACCTGATGTCCACGTTAGTATCTTGCGCCCTAACCATTGCGCCATTGAGGAACGAAAATTACTTACGGTGGTCCAATGCATCGATGCCTCGGCGCAGAGAGATCTGATCAGCGAGAACAATCCCAATGTAGACAGCCAACAAGCTGCTGGCAAGCCACCAGCCAATTGGGTTACCAAGAAAATAGATCTGCTGGCGGGTGTCGTTCTGTGTCCAGAAACTGACGCCGCGCAACAGGAATGGCCACTGATAAGGATGGCTGGCGTAAGGGTGACTGCTGGTCAGCTTGCTGTTGTGGTAAAACATGGCTCGCTGAAGCTCAAACCACTTGCGCAGGAACGGCAAAGTCTTGACTTTGCGCTCCGGCTTCTCTCGTCGGGCATCGTCGGCAGCCAGAGACGCAATATCTTCAACCAACCAGATATTAGAGCTGGGGGCGATCTGCTTATTGCCGTTGATTTCCTGTTGGTGGGAACCCCATTCAGGCAGAGGCTTGGTGTGAGTCCACATGGCAACTTTGCTGGGGAAGTGAATGAGTTTGAAGTAGCTGGCAATCGTCTTGAACTCCTGGCCGTTCTTGCCGTTCTCAATCCGAATCTCAAACAAGGTGTCGTTGACGCGACTGCCGTAGGCATCATCCTGAGAAACAGTGGTGAACTCTTGGTTGGTAGGATAGTAGGGAGAAGCTACGTCGTGTGACAGGAGAACCGTGTCCGTGCCAACGTGTCTCAATCGAATCAATTCATTATTCTTGACCTTGCGACCCATTTGCTTGTCGTCGCTAGAGGGGAGAATCTGCCAATAGTTGTTGGTATCATTGTGAGGGTAGCCAGTAACCTGCTGACCCTGGCTGGAAACACGGCCATCGTCGTAACGCAAGGGATACTGGTGGGGATGGCTGTGCAGGAACGCCTTGGTCTCCTTATGTTTGATCGTGATGGTGTCGTAGTATTGAATATCGACCGCATTCGCCAACATGGCATTGTCACTCAATGTTTCCTGAAATTCGGGCGACATGAAATCATCCCCGGGGCCGGAGCGAGACAATACGGCAAAGTGGACCTGGAACCAGAACAAATAAAACAGGAATGGAAGAATAATGAGGCCGACAGCACGAGCAGCAAAGTGCCTTCCAAACTGAGGAAGGCTGATGGCGCCTCCCGGGCGCTTGATGTCCAGCAGATCCCAGAGATCAATGATAACCGCGGCACCAATGGTGACGAAGGCGAAGGTACCGACATACTTGGTGGACATATCGCAAGACAGGGCAAAGCCGGTCAGGATGAGCCATTTCCACCACTTGCGACTGAATGGTTCGTGACGAAGCTTGTAAAACTTGATGTAGAAGAGCAGACTGCATGCCATAGCGAGGACCAAAGTAGCATCAAGAAGAATCAGTCGAGTCTGGCCAATGTGGGCGTTGTCAAATAGAACCAGACCAGCGGCAATGATGCAAGCAGGAACGCTATAACCCGACTCCCACATAATGAGATACGTAACAGACACAGTCAAGGCGCCCAAGATGGCAGGGAGAGCTCGGAATGCCACATAAGGCACTTTGTTGTCAATGTAGGAATCACCAATGTTTTCGAAATGGAAGTGGCCATCGTAGCCCACCAGCCAGCCCATGAAGGCAAACAGAAGCTTGGCAAAGGGAGGATGCACATCGAAGAAGTAGGTTCGTTCGAGGTAGTATGAGGCGAACTGCGTTGCGATGGGTCAGCAAAGAAAGAGGAAGTACGATTGATGATTCTTTCGGCCGTTGTAAGCACCCACCTTGCCAAAGTGAACTTCGTCAAACACCACCTCATTGGGGTGACTAATTCCCCAGAATCTGGTGACAAAAGCCAGAATGGTGGTCAAGGAGAAGGCAGCCCAGTGATCGCGCTCGCAATTGGACGCATTCTTCTTAATTGAGGCTTTGGCAAGCTTGTCGAGCTCTACGTCAACGGCGGAGGTGCTCGAGTCGGCCTTTTTGGAGCCAACGTTTCTCTGCCGCAAGCTGCCTTGCGGTGTTTGGCTACGGGCCATGATTCTATAGTCCAAAATTTTGCGCGGTCAGCGGCGAGACGTACTGAATGAGTAGACGGGATGCAAGGGGGGGTGCGGTGCGATTATTTTCCTCGTCATTTGCGATCGCGTTGGGATTCAGGGACTGGCGACTCACAAAACGGCGGGGAGGCTTGATGCCCAAGATGCAGAAGAAGAAAAGGTATTAGATACAAAAAGGAAAAGGACAAGGAGAAACGAACTGAAAGAACAGAACCGCCAAATCAAGACACGCAAGTATGTGTGTTGAAGGCTTGAGTTGGAGATGCAAAGGGTTGGCCTCCCTCCTTGCCAAGAAACGAATGATGAAGCTGGAGCCAGGAGACAAAACCTTCGACACAACGTGTCAATGTGGCCAAGTCCAGCAGCTCCCAGCGCTGGACGGCCTACGTTTACGGACCAGGGCAGGGCAGGCAGACGATTGGCTCAGACGGCACCAGTTCGGCCCACAATCCAGGAACTGTCTCCTGTTCAGCCCTTGCTTGATGGATCAGTTATCTTTGGAACACCCTGACCAAATATCTGGGTCTAGGCTATCGATGAGATTTACGAGGGAACTAAACGCTAATGATGGTATTTGTCTTTGCCCCTGCATATTGCAGCTCCCGTTTCTCTCGGGATGGGAGACACGTTTTGGCCAAGTCGGTTTACGGCATTCCAAGTCGAGTCTAAGGTAAGTTTGTCTAACATTGGAAAGATGCAACCATTGAATACATTTAAGTATTTGCGGAATTTGTACTTGGAGATATTAAGAAACAGCTATTCGCCTCAACGCTGAAAAAACAAGCCCCTCTAGTCCCTTTCTCTAGGGAGGGACCCTCCGTGCTAAAGTGTCAACGGTTGAAGCAGCCGAGCCAGTTTCTGTACTCTGATCTTGAATGCTTGGATGCCCCAGATCAGAAGCTTTATGATAATTGATCTTTTCAAAATGATGCCATCTGGGAAATATTTCTGCTAGTGTTTTCACCCATCTAGACACCCTGATAGCCATGAACAGCATTCGCCATCCCCCATCCCCATGCCACATTCCACACCACACTCAGCACCAAACTCCCCGACTCTCCGGTGCGCTCCGAACAAATCGACAAGACCGCCGTCTTGGGCCTCCTGGCCATCTCCCCGTCCACCCTGGGGAGTTTGCAAACTACCATTGGCCCAGCCATACCGAGTAAACACCACGTACATTGTACGTAACGAATTACCCAGGTGCACGTCCAGGCTGGGCCGCGATGCGCACATGTGGACCATCCGCCACACCAATTGATTAGCTAGGCCGCCAAAACCCGCCAGCTTTGCTGCCCCGCCGCGGGGTGAAGGACGCCGGATGCCGGAGACACCAGGAGCTCCCAGATGTCCTCCGTCCGCTCGAGATAGAAGTTAGTCGAGTTGTCCTATTTCCTATTTGTAAACCCTCATCCCCCGTCCCCCATCGCGCGCCCTTTTCACTTTCAAAACACACTTTCTGTAGGATACATCAGCCCCTGTCAAAAGAGAAACCACCCTTACTTACGCGCAACGGCTCTCGTTCTTCTGCATAGGTATGTCGTCGATCGTTGCTCGGCTTGCCCCGCGATCCTCCATTGGGAGCATCACCACATCTGCTCGACGAGCGGCAGTAGCAGGATCAAAGTTCACACCAATCTCAGTTCTTCCTCGTGCCAAATCAACAATGGCGGACCAACAGATTGTTTTCACAAAGGACGCCCCTTTCCGTAAGTATCCCAGAGAGCTGTGTGCTCTGTCCCTCCTCCGATTCGGCTCCGATTGTACTGATAAGCTCTTACGAAATTAGCTGTCGGCCCTTACGTGAGTCCTGGCCCGTCAATGGGAGACGGGGGAAATAAAAAATACACCCCGCGCTTGCGCGAATACTAACGAAACTTTCCCCACGTAGTCCCAGGCCATCAAGACCCCCTCGGCCATCTACTGCTCCGGCCAGATTCCCCTCACTGCTGAGGGCACCTTGGTTGAGGGCTCCATCGCCGACAAGACCAAGCAGTGCTGCCAGAACCTCGAGGCCGTCCTGAAGGAGGCTGGTTCTTCCATCGCCAAGGTTGTCAAGTGCAACATCTTCATCTCTGATATGGCCCATTTCGCCGTACGTACCTCATTTCTACCTACCTGTTCTACTTGGCTGTGATTTAGAGCTGACCCTTCACAATAGGAGATGAACTCTGTCTACGAGAAATGGTTCGCACACAAGCCTGCTCGCAGCTGCGTCGCCGTCAAGACCCTCCCTAAGAACGTTGATGTCGAGATTGAGGCTATCGCCCTCCCTTAAGCGTGCGTTGAGGTAGATAGCATGTAGCTAGGCCCGGCCAGAGCAAATCAAAACTGTAAAAGTATATCAACCTGGTCCATAGTATAAATGTTTCATCATCGATAGTCGTGACAAGCATCGGGGTCTAATTGTCTTGATATCGTCTGTTTGCGTTGCATAGTTCTCTACAGCTAACGAGACATGGGCCAATGACTGTTAATTCTTATTTACAAGACATAGTCTAGCTCCTATATGCATCTATTTTTAAGCATTCCAAATCACGATACGTCCATCGACACCGCTCGCTGTAATAATTGTTAGCTATTTAGATAAGATGAATGAGGGAACGAGGCACGTCACATGCGATGGGATATACGCACAACTAAACTTGGTGACTCGGCCACCAGAGGACTCAAACGGACGGAGGGTAGTAACCGTATTCTGGTGGATGGTTTTCAGTTGCGTGTCATCCTTGACTTTGCCCTTGAGATCCATCTGTCTGAACATGTTGAGCGCAGACTCCTCACGCTGAGCCCCGGCATCACGGCCCTTGGGCTCAACGGGACCCGCAAGCTGCCAGCCTGATTCGCCACCCTTGAAGCGGAAAGCCTCGCAGTCGTAACCGGCTGCGATTATTTCATCTTCGCTCTTCCAGATCAAACTCTTGAATGGCAAAAGCTGTGTCGAGACGGTGAGAACGGCGCGGGGCGGCTGTTCAGGGCCAGAGGGATAGACAACGGTAACACTACTGTCGTGAGCGGCAAAAGCAAGGCTGTCGCCGCTTAGGGAGAATGCAACAGAGTGCACCCAACCAGCAGAGTTGTTCAAGAACTCTCCGCAGACGGTGTTGAAAGGAAGTCTCTCGCCCCAGACACTGGGTTCAGGCTTGGCGTCGACCCCTTTGATAAAGCTAGAGAAGACTCTGGCATGGGCATCGGTTGAACCGGCGGCAAGGAGTACTGAGTTTGGGTGCCATGCAACACTCGTTATAGTGCTGCGGATGGGCTTCTTTAGGTG
Organism: Metarhizium robertsii ARSEF 23; assembly: GCF_000187425.2. Taxonomy (NCBI): domain Eukaryota; kingdom Fungi; phylum Ascomycota; class Sordariomycetes; order Hypocreales; family Clavicipitaceae; genus Metarhizium; species Metarhizium robertsii. Next base: position 1,814,139 of record NW_011942193.1, read on the forward strand.
CTTGGATACCCACCAGTCATTCTCCTCTTCGAAGTAGCAGATGGCGATGACCCGGTCACCGGACCCAACGGCGAACTTGGTTTCAGACGGGGACCATCGAACGAAGGTGGCGGCTCGACTGATTCGGAGAAGGACGAGAGTAGGTTTGTACCCCGTGGGAGACGGCTCCCAAACCAAGGCGTTCCGGTCTATCCTCTGTTAGCTGGAAATACAAATGTGAGATGCCAGGTAGAGCTCTTACCCTGAGAGCAGGTAACAATGCGACCGCTATGAGGAGCGATGTCCACACTAGTGACAGTCTTATCGTGGCCCTTCAGCTCATCCTTGAGCTTAAAAGCGTTGCCCACTCTGCCGTACAGCTCGACATACGAGTCTCGGGCCACAGCCAGAGTGCCATGGTCAGCCGAGAACGAGTGGTCCGCGATGGGGTTATGGAACAAGTGGTGAACCTCGGGATCCGCCATACTGATGAGTTGTCTTTGGCGATAGGAGTAGCTCTCTACTACCGCAGGTCAAGGAAATCTAGTTGTAAAAGTAAACGTTGATGAACTTGGCGACGATGATGGCGGGGTGAACCTCTGAGTCTGCGAGTACGTCTTACGTATGGTGAGGGTACGTACCCACTAGGTGGAGCTCGGACCACCCATAGCTGGTCGCAGACCACCGCAACATCGCGAGGCACGAAAACTTACGTTTTTCAGCATTATTTCTTGCACCTGCGACCGCCGCGAACGACCAGATCCCACCTATTGAGTCACCTCCCACGAGAATATATGTAGAATCATTGTGCACGCATATTTTTATCAGAGTACCGCAGCAATTGAGTCACCATGGCTACAGCCGTCCCTACTCGGGGTTTGGTGCCGAACGCTTCCCTGCCTGCCAAAGTTCAGCCCATCCCGCCCAACCAGACGTGAGTGAATACGGTCGCTGCACCCCTCAAGCCTCCATCTGACCCTTTTAGGCTATATGTAACGAATCTTCCGTCTTCAAAAATCCAAAAAGCCGATCTTCGAACTGCCCTTTACCTTCTCTTTTCGACGTACGGGCCAGTTCTAGATGTCGTTGCTCTGAAAACGATGTCCATGCGAGGGCAAGCACATATTGTCTACCGGGATGTACAAACAGCTACTCAAGCTATGAGGTCCTTGGAGGGACAAGAATTTTTGGGCCGGCAGCTTGTGAGTGCCATTTAAATTCCTTTGAGAACCTGGACACTGACAGGAGAGTCCAAATCCTAGAAAATCCAATATGCCAAGTCGAAGTCGCACTTTGTTTCCAAATTGGATGGAACTTTCAAGATGCCCAGTGCATCGGGAGCCGCAGTGGTCGAACAAACACAACTTCAGCAAAGCATTTTCAACGCGCCACCACCGGGATCCGTTGCTCCTGCGAAACCACCTGCTGCTGTTGACCAGGTCATGAACGACGCTGGTACGCCAGAAAGTCGCGGCCAAAAGCGAGGACGAGAAGACGAGGATGAAGGCGAGGATAGCGAAAGTGACGTGGCAATGGAGGAGGACAGTGACGACGAATGAGCTTCAGGTGCCTGAGACGAACAATATTGTAAGCCGACAACACAGTGTCCCGCTCAAGACACACCGACGTTTCATTGAATAGCCATTTCTTTGGGTATCCACAGGCCTACACATCCTCCAACCAAGCCGAGCCAAACCATCAAGTAGTTCTGTCTGGAGCACTTGAAGCTGGATATGGCATCTCCAAGCAAGCATGGATGAACAAAGAAGGCGGGGACTCCTGTAACAGGGTGGTGCTATAGCGAACAACATGTATGAGTCTAATGAGTCCAATCAAAGACTTGAAGTATTCGAAAAACTCACATCTGCGGAGATGCCACCAATTCCACCAAGCCCTCGGAGGCCCTCTTTGTACTCATCGGGGACGAGACGGCGAAATACGGTGTCAATATTGAAGGCAGGTTCATGTGGGGGAAGGCCGTGGAGACTAAACCAAAGGCATGGAACCCTATATGTGGGATGACGATGAATTTCATAAGTCACGGTCTCTGTGGCTTGAGATGTCGGTTTGACGATGGCGGCCTAGCATAATCGTGAGCATATGATATTACAGCTACATACCAATAGTAACAACCACATACCTCGTCCGATTCATCGTCAATCATTTTATCGTCTGCTGTCGGAATGTCATGGGTTGTGGGAGAAGGGGATATTGTAAAGCTGTCCAGATTCAAATCCAGGTCGCCCGGTATTTCTAGTGGACGAACAATCTGAATATATGTAGTATATCCCAATTCGGTGGAAAAAGCCAGGTCGAGAGCTGTGCACACTTTGAGCTTCCATCGCTTTCTCAGCGGACCCAAGGTTGCACGGCAGTATTGACTGTCAAGATGATGACAAGCTTCTGCAAATTCCTCCGGATTGATGAATGGATAGTTTTCAATATCCATGTCTTTGTCTGTGAGAAGAAGGGCGGCTCGATTGCCTCCGTTATCACGAACGAGGGCTAACTTTGGATAGTTGAGTATTAGGGCAAGAACAGTCCTGTGCCTTGAGAAGGAATACTCCGTAGCACACGTCTAGCAAATACCTGTCAGCTAGGTTTCCTTGTGTCTTCATGATCCCTTTCCTATGGCTTGTAAATAGCTAAATTAAAGACATGGCCGCATTTTAAATGCCATGAGAGTGAAGCGCAAATAAGTCGGGGAGATAGGTTGATTTGTTCACAAGTACTGAAATCTTATGCCACCAGGACACCAACATCGGGGTTTGCAGAGGGGCGACCTCGGGAGAAAAGTGGCCCACATGCAACCACCAACTAACGAGAAATGGTCGGGACTGGTCAGGTCTGGTCAGGTCACCTACTCGACACTCTCTGTCCTTTTCTAGGGGTCCCCCCTGCTGGTTGGGTCGCCCCGTCGTCGACTCGTCGCCCATCAACTTGCATTTAGTCGTTCACCACGATTAATTTGCAACGTGTCGCCATTGCGAAGGACAATATACTCCCGCATCGTCGAACCGGGCTGTTGTCGACGGCACAAATAGCACTAGCTTTGGCTCTAGAGCTTGCTTGCGGTCCAGATTCTCACGGCGATTGCGTGGTTTCCTCCGCGCTGCACGAGATGAGCCAGCCGGCCCAATGATCCGCGATCCATTTGACATCCACCGCAAGAACGCCTTTAAAGCCACAGCCTTCCAGACAGTCCAACACATCACAACAACAGCAGCGCATGTCGGCGCTGCGGCCCTCGACATGTCCTTCCATATCCCGAAGAATGTTCCCAACTTTGGAGCGCCGCATCGAGACCTAGAGGACAGAGCCTGGGTAGCGCTATCTCGAGGCAAAGGGGATGCGTCGCATGGTTTTATAAACGGCGTCCAGAGGAAGGTGTCACATTACTTCGAGGACGATTCGTTGCCAATGTATAAAGATAAGCCGTACGGGTACGGGAGGAAGCGATGGTGGCGAAGAAAACGAGTACTAAGCACAATTGCGCTTGCTTCGTTGACGTTTCTCTGGTTGACTGGGTTCTTTGGCGGCAATGACGAGAAGCGGTCCTCGACGTCGACATCTACATGGGCATGGCTGGGCATGTCCAAGATCAACAAGGCTGCTAATTGGGATGCAAGACGGCAGAGTGTTGTCGAAGCGTTCGAGTTAAGCTGGGATACGTATTCGCGCTATGCTTGGGGTACAATTCTACTGGTTCCCTTTAGTTTTTCGTTTATGCGCTGCTGTGTTTGCTAACTGGGATTTTTTTTTTGCTTCAGGCTACGACGAGTATCACCCAGTTTCGAAAACGGGGAAGAATATGGCCTCCAAAGGATTGGGTTGGATTATAATTGATTCACTGGACACGATGATGTTGATGAACTTGACATCCCGAGTAGAGCATGCTCGCGAATGGCTGGCGAATTCATTGACTTGGGACCAAGACCAGGATGTTAATACGTTTGAAACCACGATTCGCATGCTCGGCGGTCTCTTATCCGCTCACTATATTTCCAACGAATACCCTAATCTGGCACCTGTGAAGGACGACGACCACGGGAAGCCGGGCGAGGATCTCTACTTGGAAAAAGCCAAAGATTTGGCTGACCGGCTGATGGCTGCATTCGAATCCGAATCTGGTGTTCCTTATGCTAGTGTAAACCTTGGCAAGATGCAAGGCCTTCCCTCGCATGCAGATGGCGGCGCCTCTTCCACTGCTGAAGCAACCACTGTTCAACTCGAATTTAAATACCTTGCAAAGCTGACTGGCGAAACTAACTTCTGGGAAAAGGCTGAGAAGGTTATGGAAGTTGTTGACGATAACAACCCCAAGGCTGGCCTGGTCCCTATCTACATCTACGCCACGACTGGAGAATTCCGAGGCTCGAATATTCGCCTGGGAAGCCGGGGTGATTCGTACTATGAGTACCTGATCAAGCAGTACCTTCAGACGAACAAGCAGGAACCTGTATATGAACAAATGTGGGACGAAGCTCTCGAAGGTGTTCGCAAGCACCTCATCACGTACACGGAACCGACTGGCTATACCATCATTGGGGAACGACCAAGTGGATTAGACGGCTACCTGTCACCCAAGATGGACCACCTTGTATGCTTTATGCCTGGAACTATAGCCCTAGGTGCTACCGGGGGACTTACGGAAGCGGAGGCGCGCAAGCTTCCTTCCTGGAATAAGAAGAAGGAAGACGAAATGAAACTCGCTCGGGAGTTGATGCAGACGTGCTGGGGCATGTATAAGGTCATGGCCACCGGACTGGCGGCCGAGATCACATACTTCAAAATCGCGGATCCGCCCCTGCCAGAATCGGCACCACATCACCCGCCAGCCGAGTTCGACCCTGACCCTCAAGCCACCTGGCGACAAGATTTCCAAGTCCAGCCGAACGACGTACACAATTTGCAACGACCAGAGACTGTGGAGAGCCTGTTTTACATGTGGAGAATCACGGGCGATGTTAGATACCGTGAATGGGGGTGGGAGATGTTTGAGTCGTTTGTCAACTACACAGCTGTTGAGAACGAGGGCGGCTTTACCAGTTTGAGCAATGCCAATACGATTCCACCCGTGACAAAGGATAATATGGAAAGTTTCTGGCTGGTAAGTCTAAACGTGCCGTGGATGTACGCGGCTGCATATGACTTGGAACAGATTGCTGACATCTATCTGCAGGCTGAAACCTTGAAATACCTGTACCTCCTATTCTCGCCGAACGACTTGTTACCCCTGGACAAGGTCGTCATCAATACCGAGGCACATCCGTTCCCTCGATTCGACTTGGGCAGGCTCTTCTCAACTGGATGGAAGCGCAAACCTCGGGATGCCAATGGCAATATTATTGGAAAGACGGGGACTGTATCTTCATAAATCCCTGGGTAGTGGAGTTGAACTGACGTATGTTTGCATCTATCGGCGGCGGTAGTGTTCAGCTTTAACTAACTAGTGAGCTGTCATCTCTGTCATATATATACATGTTTTTTCGTTGTTAAACTATAAATCTATTGTTGTAATGAAAGTAAAGAAATGTACGATGGGTTCACTGATATCACGAAGCCAAGTAGGGTGACGGGCGTGTTTGCTGCTGTACATCAATATCTGGGCGGCAGCCACAATGCTTTTTCTTCGGCGCGTTGAAATGAGGCGGTGACACTCCCCTATTTTCCCTGGGGCCTCCAGTGTAAATGCCGACTACCTACTACACAATGGCTAATCATGGCGCTGGCACTTGTTCCTGTCACACGGCACGCGATTCATTCTCCCAAGGCTGTTCAGGCGTGGCGTCGGTCGTGGGGTTCATCCAGCCACCAGAGGTCCTGAGAGCGGTGAATTGTATTGATATGGCTTGCAAGTCCCGATAACACTTCACAACAAATTTTGTTGGTACTATTCTATTACTAGTACTTGCTCCGTACTACTTGGAACTAGAAGGGAGCATTGATGTGGTTTGGAGAACAATTTGCGGAAAGGGGGCGCCAAGATGTTTAAGTCGACGCAGATGGTTGGCGAGCAGGGGGCTGGTAACTAACAAGTAATCGGTTGTTGCAACCAAGACTGGAGATGATGAGGCGGTGGGCGCGCAGCCCTTGCTGCCAAAGCCGTACATACATACATACATAAAATGCATGTTATGTACGGAATATGGCGTAATGATGCCAGAGGCTCTGAGTTGCGTTGGACACGACAAGTTGAAGCTGGTCCAATCGAGGAAGCCATCGCTGGGGTTTACGGCAGCCCATATTCATGCGCCGCCCAGGTCTAGCCGCTGACGGCTTACTCTCTCCGCGTTGCCAAGACCTCAGCGCCTAGCCAGGCCAGGGGAGGGGACAGAAGTTGTTAACTGGTCTGTGCGATTGAACCTGGAAGGGACTGCGGCTGAGTGGCGTTATTGCGGACGCCGCTGTAACAGATTGATGCGCTGGTCATCATGACAGACCAGACGCCAAGTCGCTTTACGATAGTGCACACTCCGTATTCCAATGCTGGTACAGACTTGGTGCAAAACACCAAAACAGGGTGCAGTAAGCCACGGGTGAAGTATTGACATAGACAAAGAACCTTGAATGCTCTGGTGAAACAAGAACAAGTTGAACGCAACGTCAAGTTACCTTCGGAACCAGCCTGCTCCGCACGTCGCCGTTGCATGTTGCATTCGGGACATCGAGGCTAGCACTCGTTCGGCGTCGGTCCATCATCAATCAATCACGATAATCCTTGAGGTGCACCACGATATCAACCTGCCAAACCCTGGCAACCTGGACCCGAGCCACCAGTCAGTTACATGTGTTGGCGCCCATCCTTGGACATCCTTGGATGTCTGCATGTGGAGGAACGCCGCCCAACACAAGAATCGAAGCTGCCTGGCCAAGAACCACACAGCAACATTGAAGCAGACGGAGGCTTGATCCACCGCACCCACACACAGCCCGACCATTCTTTCAATGTTGATATCTCTGCATGTGGCAGGCATGGCTTCCTTCCGGCGCTAGAGCCTGTTTACAACGCCAGCAGATTACTAGTTGGGAGACGCCCGGCCATCTTAAAGTACGCAGTCAAGCCGGCCTGCCGCCCATCTTTCCCCAACGGCAATCCGCTCCTCTCACATACAACAGCTCTTCTGCTCCCGCAGTGACGCACACATCTTGAACCTCCAAGAGATTCCATTGCGTTCTGGCATTGATATAACCGACATCGCGCCCGGTCCGAGGGTGGCGGCATGTGCTATTGGCGCCAGCAGCTGTGACTTGACCGTTCGTGGACCGCACCGATATTGACCGCCGAGCGTCGTCAAGCTGTCGACGTCTTGACTATGGTCAACGGGACCAGCTTCGACTCTCAACAATATAATAAGCTGCCGCTCCGGCACCATGCCTGAATAGTTCCCTAGCCATTGAAGTCTTCAACAGCCAACATTCGACGTATTTACCAACCTTGATATCGACTCTGCCGTCGCTGGCGGGCTGGTTGGTGTCGTCATCCCGCCGCCGAGCCTGCGTCCCGCCAAACGCAGATTCCAACGCACCATTGAGGATGGCACCGCCGCGAGATATTGAGCTGAACACTGTCCATAATTTCAAAGCCAAAGAAGAGTCCTTTACGCACGGCAGTTCCCACAGCATGCGCGAGCCAGAATACTACGACAACCAACCGCCGCCCCGCTTCCAACGCTTCCTCGATGGCTTCAAGAGGGACACCAGCCTTCCGTTCTTCACGAACGACCACCTTAGTCAAGTCAATAGCCATGCTAGCCAACGCCGATATGGGAACCATTACTACGACTTGCGCCTGGCGGCGCTCGAGTCCGCAAATACCGGGTTGGCGAGGAAGCTCAAAGGGAGGCATTTGCAGATGATTGCCATAGGAGGTTCCATAGGTATGCCTACTGGATTCTTTTCTTTATAATTTTTTCCCAAGCTACTTGATAGTATACGGGTTGTTCTAACTTTGGTGGCGTCGTATAGGTACTGGTCTCTTTGTCGCTTCGGGCGCTGCCCTACACTCCGGGGGTCCAGCTTCATTACTTATCGCATTCAGCATCGTTGGAATTATGCTCTATTGCACTTGCCAGGCTCTTGGTGAGCTGGCCGTGTTGTTTCCGATTGCTGGGTCCTTCTCGTCGTGGGCAACACGTTTTCTGGACCCCTCATGGGGATTTGCCATGGGCTGGAAGTGAGTTTGCACCACAACCCGTCTGCTGGCCCCCATGACCGATGGTGTGTATTGTGCTAATCGCTCCCGTTCTGTAGCTATGCAGTGCAATGGCTCACCGTCTTGCCACTCGAAATCATAGCTGCGTCTCTGACAATAAGTTACTGGGGCGAGACGCTACCAAAGGCCGTTTTCGTCAGCATATTTCTTGTTATAATTTTAATGATTAACCTCTTTGGTGTCAAGGGCTACGGTGAAGCCGAGTTTACCTTCTCCATTATCAAAGTTATTGCCGTCATCGGTTTCATGTACGACTCACCCTGCTTAGTTCTACTTGTTACAGCCACATACTCTCTCCTCTATCTCCAGGCTTGTACAAATACGCCATTCCCTAGTCAGACGTGTGACTAACACATAAACATCTGCAGTCTTCTCGGCATTGTCCTCAACTGCGGCGGAACACCAGACAGAGGCTACATTGGCGGCGAGTTCTGGCAAAATCCAGGCGCCTTTAACAACGGCTTCAAGGGTCTCTGCAGCGTCTTCGTCACCGCGGCGTTCGCCTTCACAGGCACCGAACTCGTGGGTCTCGCAGCCGCCGAGACAGCCAACCCGCGCAAATCCCTCCCCACAGCGATCAAACAGGTCTTTTGGCGGATCACACTCTTCTACATCGTGGCCCTGACGCTTGTCGGCCTCCTGGTCCCGTACAACGACCCCCGCCTCATAGGCGGCGACAGCAAAGCCGACGCCAAGGCATCCCCCTTTGTCATCGCCATCGAAGAAGCCGGCATCGAAGTCCTTCCCTCAGTCATGAACGCCGTCATCCTCGTCGCCGTCCTGTCCGTCGGCAACTCTGCCGTCTTTGGCTCCTCGCGAACCCTCGCTGCCCTCGCCAACCTCCAACAGGCCCCCGCTATCCTCGGCTACGTCGACAGACGCGGCCGGCCCCTCGTCGCCATCCTCGTCGCCGCCCTCCTCGGCCTCCTCGCCTTCCTAGCCGACCTCAGGGAGCAGTCTAGCGTGTTCGACTGGCTGCTCGCCATCTCCGGCCTCTCCACCGTCTTCACATGGACGTCCATTTGCTTCTGCCACATCCGCTTCCGCCGCGCCTGGGCCTCCCGCGGCCGCCGCCTCAGCGAAATGGCGTACAACTCCCAAGTCGGCGTCATCGGCTCCTACGTTGGCTTCAGCCTTAATGTCCTCGTCCTCATTGCCCAGTTCTGGGTCGGCGCCTTCCCCATCGGATGGCAGGCCATGACCGCCGGCGAGGTCACTCGGAACTTCTTCCTCAAGTTCATGGGCGTGCCCATCGTCTTGCTCTTCTACATCCTCCACAAGCTGTACTTCAGAACCAGCTTTGTCAGGGTTTGCGACATGGATGTCGATACCGGCAGGAGAGATTTCAATCTGCCCATTTTGATTGCGCAGGAGCAAGAGGAAAGAGCTTCGTGGCCTCAATGGAAGAAGTTTTACAAGTTCATGTGTTAGACGTCTCTGGGCATTGTGAGGCGGCCCACAGATCCATGTAGCCGGTAATTTTTGTCTTCTAAGTGGGTGGGATGTAGATTTTGAATTTAGCGATCTCTTGTGCGGGCATTTTGATTCTGGCCTGGGTGGCGTTGGACATTATGATATATGGGCGGCAAGTGTTATTATTATGTTGTTATACCAGGTATACGCATCACCGATTGTATATATGGTCAAGGATATAAACATACCCGCTGGCAACTAAAGTCAATGGGGCTCTTTCACTTAGTCGCTGACGGGTAAATGAAGGAGCAACAGGGCAAGTGAATGACCGAGAGACCCAAAAAACACTTGCATTTGATTTACTTGCATCGTGACTGACAGGCTTATATTTATGTCACAAGTAGCACAACATGCATGTAAGTTACATGTAAGCGGAAAAACTTGAACTGACACTGCACAGGACAAACATCAGCAGCAGCAGCATCTTGATAGTCTTGTACAATACGGTTAAGTACATTATGTGCCCGAAACATACAAGCTTTACCCCTCGTCCTTGTCCACGGCTGTCGTGATGCCCGAGACGGTGTATGATAACAAAAGACAAAAAAAAAACATGTTATGGTAGAATGTGTTTGAAAAGGGCAGATAGTGGCTCAATTTCCGTGGATTGAGTGCATGTCCAACACAACGGGGATAGATAACAAACTAGGAAACAAATTCAGCAGAGTGGTAAAGAAAAGGCTCTCATGAATCATGAGCCATTTAGGCGTATAAGTCGTCATACCAACACAAACTCCCCGTACAACCTTCGCGCAACAAGTACAAGACCACCTTGTTGAACAATCCTGATCCTCTGTCTGTAATCTTCTGGCGTCTTTCTCGGAAATACCTTTTTGCTTCAGCATCTCAGAAGTCCCAGAAGCTCTTTTGAGCGGCACCGGGGTTGGTCTTTCGTGATGTAGGTTTCGGGGTGTCATCGTCACCACCACCACCATAAAGCCAGTCGCGGTTGGTACCCTTTCGGCCTCCCATACCATCACCAGCAATGTTGATCTTGTTGTCTTCCAAGAATCGGGCCTCGCCTCGTTTATTTTCCTTTTGGGCAGTCGGTGATTTATCGTAAGAAGACCAATTGGCGTCCATCATTTTAACAGCCTTCATCCTTCCCTCTGGAATGTGGTGATTGCGCGAGGACCCAGGAGCAGGCGATTCGTCAGTCATGGCGAAGTGGGGATCAAAATCATTGCCACGGCCCTTCAAGTTGGTAATGTTACCGAGAGCACGCTTGGGCTCCGGCGTAGCGCCTTCCTGATCAAACAGTTTGTTCTTGTACAAGCCGAGGCCGTCATTGTGCATTGAACCTCTAGGGCGGGTGTTTGCGCGCTCTTGATGTGGCAGCTTCTCGCCATCATCCTGAAGCTCAAAATGGGTTTCGGCATCACGGCGAGCTTTCCCAATCTGGTGAGCTGAATCATCTTCCATATTGCTAGCCTCAGTGTCCCAGTGACGAACATCCTGTGCTCGGTACTGTTTGGTGGGCTGAGTTTTGTGGGGGGTGGTGAAGTCTTGGAAATCCCACTGGCTATCATGCTTCGATTTCGGACGATTCTCGAATGAGACACCAGGCTGAGGTTTGTCCTGGGGATCGGATCCATCGGCAAAGTCGAAGTGGCTATACCTTTGAGGATTAGGCTTGATGTATTTGTTCTTGGTGGTCTTGGGCGTCTCCTCCTCTTCCTCCTCAATATGCTCTTGGCCCTCAAAGATGCGCATAGGCTGAACATTCTTGCCCTGTCCAGCCTTGCTCGGCGAGGCTGATCGATGGTGGTTTTCTCCGTAATGCTCACCAGTAGGATCGTCACCCAAGACATCAGCAAAAGACCGCTGTCCTTTACGGTGACCTGCATAAGGTGACACGACAGTCTCGGACTCAGCAGCTTCAAGCTCCTCTCGATTTCCAAACAGTTGCAGAGATGCATGGGGGTCGCGCATGGCGTTGTTGGAACTGCAGCGGGATCGGATCACGACATCGTTGTGGCTTTCGGGCCGCGTTGGGGCTGCGCCAGTTGACTTGAGGCAGGACTGGATCAAAGTGAGTTGCTCTCTGCTATCCCGAATAGGCCAATTGCGACCAGTCTTGCCGATGATTTCCATCTGCTTGAGTAAGGAACCCTGGTCCCATTGTTGACGGATTTGAAGAATCTTGCCCTCCTCGTCGAGTGTTACAATGTGAATCTAGACATGGCAAGTGTTAATTGGAAGCCAATTCCCCCATGGTGCTAAGCCAGGCCGGTGCCGGCTAACTATTAAGCGTGAAACCAAAGCTGTGAACTCACAATGGACAGATAGGCAACACGATCAGACAGGAAGTTGTCGTCCAGGCCGGGCAGGTAAGCGCCACCACTAGTTTGGAACTCCAGAGCCGTATCGACTTCGGCGACAATGACGGTTTGTCCGTCGACAATATTCAGGAACTCCTGCTTCTTGACCTTGACCTGCTTCTGGAGCGTGTTGAGGTGCTTAATGATCTCGGTAGCACCAAAGACGGACGTCGTAGTGGTGACATAGTGCAGCGAGGCCTTGTCAGCCAGGAGAGAGGAGCTGGGAGAAGCCAAAAACTGCTTGTACACAGAAGCCATGGTGTATCTGGCTCGATGGACGCGTGGGATCAAGGCGTGTTTGAGGTTGAAGATGAGGTGAGGCGGAGGAAGCGCCGGCGTTTTGTTTGTTTTTGTCGATTGCGAGGGGCAGGAACGTCGAACAGCGGGGCAGAAAGGCAAGGTGTCTATTAGTATCCTGAGTAGGTATCTGTGGCTGTTGTTTCGGCTCCGGCTGGCGGTTGGCGGTTGACGGTTTCACAAAAAGGAGGGACGGCGAAGATGTAGAAGGAGGAGGAAGAGCCGGCCACAAGAGAGCGCAAATTGATAAGAGAGAGCGGGATGGGCGAAGCAAATTCAGAATACTAATATGACCAGGCCTGGCTTTTGCGTCGGCGAGGAGCCACAACTTTTCGAAGCAGGGGACCGTGACACGGCGACGACTGGGGCGTCGAGGCGTCAAGTCGTGACCTTGGCGAGGGGCCGGATGTACATGCAACAGTGGTAGCTTCTCTCACGTTGCTCACTTTTGCTGCACCGGGTTGGATGGGCAAATACTCGTTATTGCGTACTCCGTAGTCAGTCCTGGAGTCTTTGTGGCCGACGGCGCGTCTGCGTCACATTCGTCTATCCGGGGAAGGAGCAAGTGACGGCGCTGGAAAATTGGAGGACGGGTCTGGTTGAGGCGGCAAGGGGACAGACAGGGGCGTGAGGCGACAACAGGGACCGGCAGGGACCAGCAGGGCAGTGCAGGGAGGTGCCACGAGCCAAGGAGCAATGCAATGCTGGGGTTAGAAATCAGAAGCTTCCGCTAGTACAACTTGAAGAGGGATGATCAATTGATGGCATTTGGAAAAAGGGGGATTTGACTGATTTGACCTGGTCAACAAACACAGTGGGCGTTGCCACGGCGCCGACCGCGCTGAGACGCGTTTATTACCTTTTGAGGTCTTGTACGTCAAGTGCTGCATGTACTAAGTACCTAAAGTACTTATTAGTAGCAATAATCCGCCAGAAGCCAAACAGTCCACCGACACAGTGTTGTATGTACATTGCACAAGCGGACTTCGTAATAGACGCGCAGTGTCAATTGATATTCCAGTACAGCGCTAGACAGTCAGGAACGGTCACATCTGCGCTCATTAGCTTCAATGTCGACAGGACCGGGCACGTGGATCGCGAACAGATATTACATGCATATGACCGGAGTACTTATGTACTAGTAGTATCTACTCCGTACGACGAGTACTTGGTATGAAGGCCCTTTGGTACCCACCGTCCCCCATGTGTTTCATGCAGGTACACCCACTGTACATACTTAAGTACTCCGTACGGAGTACTCATTCTGAGTCGCAGGCAAACGAGTCTTTCATCTCCCGACGCATGAGCATGAATGATGCTAACGGACAGGTGGATGCAATGCCAGCTTACAATACATGACTTTGTATACTACTATCCCTTGCCTGGATGATAATTCTAGTAGATTATTACCATCCCCTCTACTGGGCATGGAGTGCGGAACGTGTATTGTACATGCAGAGAGTACTACTGCGTTTGACTTGACGCTTGCATGACGATTCGACAAACGCAGCCAGACGCCCCGACTCTGTTGAATGCCACCATTCCATGACCAGGCTATCCCAGCATGCCCTTGAGCCAAGGGACGAGGAAGAGGTAACTGCCTCCCAATAGGTAATTAAATGGTTCGCCCCGGTTGAGCCGGCATCCTGTTCCGGCTAGCCTTGTGATTCTGCTTTCCGGGGATCGGTATACTAGTTGTTTTTTGTCATCTCCAAAGGTTGATCAGCGTCGTAGAGATGCATGCGGAAACTTTGTCGGACATTTCTGGCAAGTCAGAACAACAACGGCTTGCTGGCCTGGTGGTGCCCGTCGCGTTTCACGTGTAACATGCATGTACTACGTACTAGTACATGCACACATGCGGCACACTAAAGCCCCGAGTTTTGCATGCTTCCTAATGCGCCTCAGCTTCGCTATGTTGAGCCAAAAGTCAGCACAAACGACATGTCGGTGAGAACTTGAAATATGCGCGGCGTTGAGGAGCCCTTGCGTGCTGAACCCAGCCGGAATGGTGTACTACTACTACGGAGTACCACAATCGTGCTTGATGCAAGCGGAAACGAGTGCTCTCAAAAAAGCAGCATTTCCTCAAGCTTCGAGCAGCTTCCCATCCGGCTTCAACTGTGGCTTGAATTTTAAGCCGGGTCAGCCAGTCGACCAGTCACAAGCCACGGCTGGTGGTTCCAAGTGGCCCCTGACCCGCACCGCCCGTCAGCCCGTCAGCCCGCGCCACACTTGCCTTCACCGTTAAACACGGTGAAACGCCTCGCTTGCTGACGTCTGGTTCCAGCTCTAGCTGCTCGTGAGACAAGCACATGTGTCCACGACACACCTCCTCACCATCTGCGCGCATCCGACAGGCCCAGCATCCTCCTGTGCCCAAAGCTCGTACTCACGACCTTCAAAACCTCCCTTCAATCGTCGACACAATTTGATGATCCTGGCAGCGCCCGCTGCTTCACCGCGATGAGGCCGGGTGGCAAGGCAGCCGCCGCGTGGCGCATCCTGCTGTCCTCACTCTTGTGGACAGCTGTCCTCGCCAAAGATGAGCCGTCGATGACGGTCAATACGTTTGAAAACCCGCCATTGAACATCAACTACTTTGAGGACAGCGACGTTGTCATATTCGAAGACAAGATCGAAGGCAATGTCTACCGATCTGCAGACGCAGGCGTCTCATGGAAACGGGTCGACTCCGTTCCTGATGGCAAAGTTCTCGAGCTCATTATGCATCCTTTTGACAAGAAAAGGGCCTATATAATCACCCCCAGCAAAACTCAATTCCGAACTGAAGATCGAGGAGAGACGTGGACCAGGTTCAATACAAAAGCCCTTCCCAGCAAGTTCCAGCCCGAGGTCATGGTCTTCAACGCCGGCGATCCCGATCGAATCATATTCAACGCAATGGACTGCGACGGAATCTTTTGTGACGAGCAGTCAATGTATACCACCGATGGTTTCAAGAAGACCCAAGCCCTTCGTGTCAGCACGACAGGGTGTTGGTGGGCCAAGTCGTCTCCCGAATTTACCACTGGCGAACCCGAAACGGATAAGTCGCGAGTGCTCTGTATCGTTAGAGATTCAATATCTTTCTTTCGGCAAGAACAGAAGCTTGTTATTTCCGACGATTTCTTTGCTGTTCAAGACAAGCACATCCAAGAATTTGAACCAAACATCGAAATGAACAAAGGCGTCACCGGGTTCCTCAACTTGGCCGTGGTGAAGAAGTACCTACTGGTGGCAACCTCCTCCCCACACAGCGACGAGATGGCCCTGTATGTAAGTGATGACACGAAAAAGTGGCACCGAGCCATGTTCCCCAAGGACGACAGTCATGACCACTCGCATAGAATCAACCAAGGCGCATATACTGTCCTGGAAGGCACAAACTACAGCATTCAGGTTGACGTCATGACTTCTCATCCTTCACGGCCCATGGGTGTCCTATTTACCAGTAATTCGAATGGCACCTACTTCACCGAGAATATCCCATACACTAATCGCAATACCAAAGGCAATGTTGATTTTGAAAAGATCTCTGGTATCCAGGGCATCTTTCTTGTGAACACTGTCAAGAACGGTGCAGAAGTAGCAAAGGAGAAGACGGACAAGATCATCGTGAGCCACATCACCTTTGACGATGGCCGAACATTTTCGGAAATCAAGTCTGGTGACGACAGACTACATTTGCATTCGGTCACGGAGCTGGACAACATGGGCCGCGTCTTCTCCAGTCCTGCGCCAGGGTTGGTTATGGGAAACGGCAACACGGGTGAATCTCTGGGAAGGTTTACCGACGCCAATCTGTACGTCTCTGACAATGCTGGCTCGACCTGGAAGAAAGCTCTGGATGGGCCTCACAAGTACGAATTCGGCGACTCGGGTTCAATCTTAATCGCCATCAAGGACTCAGATAAGCCAGACATTAAGGAATTTTCATATTCACTCGACCACGGAGATAACTGGAAGAATGTGCCTTTACCTAAGGATCTCAGTATTAAGCCGGACGTGTTAATTACTACTCAGGATTCCACCAGTCTAAAGTTCATGCTTTTGGGTGAAAGGGATCGCACCTTTCACATGATTGCTATTGACTTTGAAGGGCTCAAAGAGCGAACTTGTGAGGACAAGGATTTGGAAGACTGGCACGCCAGAGTTGACAAAGACGGCAACCCCAGCTGCATCATGGGCCACAAGCAAACATATTCTCGCCGCAAGAAATCCGCAGACTGCTTCATCAAGAAGCCGTTCGAGGACCCCGTCCCCAAGACAGAGGACTGCGAATGTACCGATGCCGACTTCGAATGCGACTACAATTTCCAGAGGGACAAGGACAACAAGTGTGTCCTGGCGGGTCCCATTCCTGTGCCCAGTGAGGAGTGCAAGGACAACCCCGATGGCACGTTTAAGGGTTCCTCCGGCTGGAGGCTTATTCCCGGCAACACATGCAAAAGAAAGAGTGGTGAACAAAAGGACGACCAGGTCGAGCGAAAGTGCTCTGAAGGCGACACAAAGCCCTCACAGCCACCTGCTACTGGCGAGGTTACTTTGAAGCAGAAAATCTTTGACTTTAGCCACGACAAATTTGAGAAGATATATCTCGAGAAGGGTGATGCAAGCACCTCCACGGACGAGACTGTCATTTTGTGGCCAGCATCAGATGGGAACCAAATTTGGCTATCTCAAGACCATGGCAAGGAGTGGAAGCAAGTTCTCAAGGGAGAAAATGTTCACGGCATTTTCCCACACCACTACTTTAATGATGTCGTTTACTTCACAACTGACGACAGGAAAGTCATTTACACGGTTGACCGTGGACAATCCTTCCACACCTTTCAAGCCCCATCAAAGCCAAAGACCGGCGCAGTGCCTTTCGCATTCCACCCAGATAGGAAGGACTGGCTATTGTGGATGGGTGAGACTTGCGAGAAGGTCGGGGGGAAGGAGTCCTGTTTCCCCGAAGTGTCTGTATCAAGAGATCGTGGAGATAACTGGAAGACGCTGCGACGTTATGCAGAGAAGTGCGAGTTTACCGGCAGCTCTGCATACAAATTCCGCGACGAGAAGCAGGTTCTTTGCCTTGTCAATGTCGAAGAGCGTATGAATTCTAACCTCACCGTCATTACGAGCGACAACTTTTTCGACGATGAGCCAGTCAAATTTGATGGGCAGGTAATCAACTTTGCAACCATGAGCGAGTTTATACTTCTAGCGAGCAAGGATCCTGAGACTGGCGCCACACGTGCGGTTGCCAGCATGGATGGCAAGAATTTCGAGGTGGCACGCTATCCCCATAACTTTCACGAGGGACATAACGACGATTACACAGTGCTGGACAGCTCTACGCATGCCGTCAATCTCTTTGTTCGTTCAGAGGCTGGCGCTGGCCGCCTGTATGGCTCGATCATCAAGAGCAACTCGAATGGCACATCGTATGTCGTTAGCGCAGCAAATGTCAACAGCGACGCGGACATGTATGTCGACTTTGAAAAGGTTGCCGGGTTGGAAGGGGTAGCTCTGATCAATGTGGTTACCAACGCAGACAACAAGAAGGAGACGACGAATACGTTGCAGACCAAGGTTTCGCACAACGATGGATCCCAGTGGGGATACCTGCCGCCTCCCGCAAAAGACGTAGAAGGCAAATCGTACTCTTGCAGCAGCGCCAAGGGAGACAGCAAGTGCGCCCTTCACTTGCACCACTATACGGAGCGCGACGATAAGCAGCGGACGTTTGCTGCGGACACTGCTGTGGGATTCATTTTCGGCGTTGGCAATGTTGGGGCCAGCCTAGGTGACATCAAGGATGCCGATACCTTCTTGAGTACTGACGGAGGCATCACCTGGGCAAACGTAAAGAAGGGACACTGGACTTGGCAGTACGGTGATCAAGGATCTATCATGGTTCTTGTTCAACGAGCCACTCGCAAGAATGATGTCAAAACCAAGATTGTGTCCTACTCTACCGACGAAGGCAAGACCTGGAAAGACATGGAGTTCTCCGAGAGCGAAGTCACCGTATTGGATATTACGACGCTTAAATCGGGAACCTCGCGAAACTTTCTTTTATGGTGCCGAGACAACAAGGACAAGATGATGACGGTTAACCTCGATTTCAGCGGCCTCGCAGACAAGCCATGCAAATATAACAAAGATTCAGCAGCTGAGTCGGATTATACCTTGTGGGGACCTCAACACCCACTACAAGCCGATAACTGCCTGTTTGGCCATGAATCCAAGTACCTTCGCAAGAAGACTGATCGCAAATGCTACAACAACGAGAATCTCAAGCGCTTGGTGGAGTTTAAAAATTGCCCCTGTAAACGAGAGGACTTCGAGTGGTACGTCATCAACCTGCTACGAATTTTCCTTTTGCCCCCTTCATCCCTTCAAGACTCACTTAAGATAACTGGGCTAATCTGTGTCTAGCGCCTACAATTTTGAATTGGAAGATTCTGATTCTCAGCAGTGCCGACTGGTTAAGGGCTACCAACCTCTGTCGGGCAAGGAGTGGTGCTCCAGAAATCCAAACGCAACCTCATACTTTGACCCAACAGGTTACCGTCGAATCCCCCTCTCCACCTGTGAAGGCGGTAGGGAACTGGACAAGGCATCTGAGGAACATCCGTGCGAAGGCCACGAGGACGAATTTGAGAGGAAGCACCGGACCTCAGGCACGGCGATATTCTTTGCCGTGGTGATCCCATTCACATTGGCGGGGGCCATTGGCTGGTGGGTTTATCGTAACTGGGACGGCAAATTCGGCCAGATTCGACTAGGCGACACATCTTCCAGTTTTGACAGCGACCGCCCATGGGTTAAGTACCCCGTCATTGCGATATCGGCTGTGGTGGCAGTAGTGGCAACCCTACCCCTTCTCGTCGGCGGTCTCTGGCGATCGGCGACGGGCTCATACAGCCGGGTACGTGGCGGTAGCGGACAAAGCTGGTTCTCTAGTGGGAATCGACGGTTTACGACTAGAGACAGCTTCGCACGGGGCCGCGGTGACTATGCCATTGTCGACGATGACGAAGGGGAGCTGCTAGGGGACGATAGTGATGACGAGGTATGAAAGATAAAAGAGACGGGGGATGGGAAGGGAGGGCAGTAAGAATCAGTGTCGGCGTTGAGCCGCGAGTATATTACCAGAAAAAGCCAGGAATGGCCGCTTCGCGGCTCCCCAGTCTTATTTAGCGTGGCTTCTTTGTATCTTGGACAATGTATGCATGATGAACTGACACGTGCGATCTACGTCACGAGCCGCATTAACTTTTAATAGCTGTAGTTAGTGTTGAAAAAAAAGTGTGACGAGGAAAACACCTGATTACGAGGCTAATAGACAACTCCAACTACTAATCCCGACTAAATTGCAAATATAATGTGTAAATTAGTGACTATACTGGCCAAGCCCAAAGTCGTGAAAGTTGACATTTACAGCAAGCAATCAAGGCGTTTACTGCATCAAGAGCGGCAAGTAACTTGATCATCAGTTTGAGAGGTGGGTGGTTGCCTGCCTACAGCACCGATGACGACTTGGCAACTCATCTGCCTGCCGGCCAGTCCCTCATTGGGTATTCATGAATATTTTCGCCTTTTTTTGTGCTTTTCGAAGGCCTTAGCTTTGCTGCAGCCTTGGTACCTTGCTTGATAAGCAGCTACACACACTGGGATACAGAGTCCAAGGTATTAATTCTTCGAGGAATATGCTAGAGCATCACGTTGAGGCGAGCATTAACAACTCCAAACACCCGAGGATATATACAATATGGGGAAAAAAAAATAAAACCCAACTGGAGTTGAAAGATTGCGGATATTCGAAAAAAGAAAGCCCCAATCCCAGTTCATTCCCACCGATTTCTCCCAACTTTTGAGATGCCCTCCCATGTTTGTCTTTTTATTTTCCCGCCGGCTCCTACAAAACAAAAATCAAGTTGGTATTTGAACTTTTCTTTTGTGCTCTTTAGTGGTGGAAGAGACGAATGTTTTGTTGGACAAAAGTGATGCCTAATTTTTCGGCGGTTTCAAAGACGGCATTGTCGTTTTGGCTGCCGCTTGGAGCGGCGATGTAATTGACTCCTGAGCGGGAGGTGCGGAAGACGTTGTCGATAAAGGGGAACTAATACGTGTTAGTCAATGCTTAAAAAAGAATTGTAACAGGGGCGTGATCCGGGGTTCGGAAGGAAGGGGGGGGAGGAGCGTACGAAAGCGTCGCTGGAGACGCAAACATTCTTGAGTTGCTTCATCCAAGCTTCTCTCTCCTCGTCGGTGAAGGCAGGAGGAACCTTTTCGAAAATGGCCTCGAAAGCCTCACGCTCGGCACCAGACTTGGGGAGCTCGCCACTAACGAGAAGGTCGATGGCGTTGCTCTTGTCGGGCCGTTTGGTGCCCTTCTTCCACTTGATGTTGAGGACACGCTCGTGGAAGCGCATCCACCAGTTGTCGGCCTTGTCGCCGGCAAGACGGGTGCAGTGGATGCGGGACTGCTGGCCCGCACCGAGGCCAATGACCTGGCCGTTGTAGGCGTAGCAAACCGAGTTGCTCTGTGTGTACTTGAGGGTGATGGTGGCGACGGTCAGGTCGCGGGCGGCGTTTTCGGGGAGGGCGCCGGCATCCTTGGGGGTAATGATGGTGTCGAAGGACTTGGGTGAGATTTCGACGTCGTTTCGGTGCTGCTGGAGGGTGACGCCGTAGACAGTTCGGGTCTCGGTGGGAGAAGGGTTGTAGTCGGGGTCGATCTGGAGAACGAGGTACTTGCCGCCCTTCTTCTTCTTGAGGATCTCGAGAGCGGCATCCTCATAGCCGGGGGCGATGACGCCGTCGGAGACTTCCTTGGAGATGATGCTTGCGGTGGGGACGTCGACAATGTCACTGAGGGCAATGACGTCGCCGAAGCTGCTCATGCGATCGGCACCACGGGCGCGAGCGTAGGCCTGGGCGAGGGCAGAGCTCTCAATACCCTCGATATCGTTGACGAAGTACACCTTGCGCTCCTCTGCGGTCAGGGGAAGGCCAATGGCGGCACCAGCGGGGGAGACGTGCTTGAAGCTGGCGGCTGCGGGTTTTCCAAGTGCCTGCTTGAGTTCCTTGACCAGGGGCCAGGCGTTCAGAGAATCGAGAAGGTTGATGTAGCCGGGGGAGCCGCAGAGGACTTTGAACGGAAGTTTGTCGGAGACGGTGTAGGCGGCAGCAGGCTTCTGGTGAGGGTTGGCGCCGTATCGGAGGGCCATGTATTGCTCGCCCTGGCCGGCGAACTCCTTGCGGAAGAAGCCAGAGATGGCAGTGTCGTAATCGGCCGTGTGCTCAAAGGCCTTGAGGGCATATCGGTTTCGGCTCGCTTCGGTGATGTCGCCCTTTTCGAGCTCCTCGAGGAAGCCAGGGTAGTCCCGGGGGTCGCTGAGGATGGTGACGCGGCTATGGTTCTTGGCCGCGGCCCGGATGAGGGTCACGCCTCCAATGTCAATCTCCTCGACAGCCTCTGGGATGCTGACATTGACCTTGGCAACAGTGTCCTTGAAGGGGTACAGGTTGCACACGACATAGTCGACCTTGGCGATGCCCTGCTCGGCCAAATCCTTCTCGTCCGACTCCAGGTTGCGGGCAAGGATGCCGCCGTGGACAGCGGGGTGCAGAGTCTTGACACGACCACCGAGCATCTCGGGAGCCTTGGTGATGGCGCTGACATCCCTGTTTTATTTTAGCCAACGGTTCATTTCTCTCCTTCTTCTTTTCCTTTTTCTGTCCGGTGCAATGGCGGCGCGTGCGTATACTTGGGCTCTGGGCATGGGAAGGGGAGGGAAGTTCATACTCGACGGCAAGGCCGGCCTCACGGATCATGCGAGAAGTTCCTCCCGAGGCGAGAATTCTGACATTCTGTTGGATGAGGCCCTTGGCCAGATCCAACAACCCCGTCTTGTCGTAGACGGAGAGAATGGCAATCTTTTGGTTTGCAGACATGGTGAATCACGCCAACCTTTGTGAGGAAGGGGGACGAAAAGAGAGGAAAAGGAGGAATGAGACCAATTGCAAATCTCTTCTTCTCGAGGATTGCAGAGCCGATCGGTGGCGGTCGCAATGAGAAGAGAAAGAAAAAAAAGTTTTGGCGGGGTAACCAGGAATTTGATAGTATCGCGATGGCGTAGTTTTGGTGGGTACTAGGGTCGAAACAGGCCGTAGTGGAGGGGGGGTTGTCGGGTGCGCGGGGCAATCCGGGAGCGGCAGTCGTCAAGTTAGGGGCCGAGTAAGTCCGTGCCAGCGCTGTACGTGCCGTGGGAGAGGGGTCAATAGTCTGGTGCCAGGCATGTTGGTGGGGCAGCCGCATCTGTTGATAGTGTTTAGCACTCATGTCGGAATAATTAAGCACCAAGTCACCTGCCCGAGGTACCCGAGTCTGGTTTGGTGTGCACATGCATTGATATGCTTTATTTCCATCCCATCAGAGAGGTAGATATTGCTGCCACGTTGCATTATTTACAAAGCTCTCGAGCGGGTAGAGGACGCCAAAGAAAAATACGCTCCTTTCGTGCAGTTTCAGAATGGACCTATCTACGGCGGAGGCTTGTGCATTGCCCTCGGTGCGTCGTGTTGCTGTCGCTGTCACTGGCACCTGTAGCTCGACCGCTTGCGTCTGATGCGCTTCACCTCCAACCGACATCAACAGGTCCTCTCAGGTTCCCACACACAACGCAGCACAGCACAACACCAGACTTGACCCTCGGTCATCGCCTCCCGTCGCGTCAACGCCCTCACTCCAAGCTCATACCCGACACATGCCCAAGAACTCAGCTACACGGCTAGCTAGCTGGCATCATGTCACCTAAAACGCTAAGCGTCCTCTGCTTCGGCGACTCCCTCACCTCGGGCTACTATGCCATGGGTCTCGAGTCCCATCCATACTCCATTGCCTTTGCCGCCAAAGTCCAGGAAGCCCTGCCAGAAACCAAGCTTCACGTCTACACCAACGGCAGACCAGGCGACGTTGCTTCCTTCCAGCCATTTCGCCAGAGACTACAAGCAGAATGTGAGTATAAACATGCCCCATCCTTGGCAATTAATTCCACTAGGGGGGAGAACTCGGTCATCCAAAACAACAACAGCTCTCTTTTATCGGCCGTGAACGCTGCAGACACAAGCTGAAATGACCACCCTCTCATCTGTGACGCACCAACTCACAACATGACATCATAGGTGATAAGCGGCATCACGACTGGGTAATCATCCTAGGAGGCACAAAGTACACCCCTCCCCATTCTCTTTCAGCATGTTAATAGTCGCGGTTTTTGCCTGTTCTTACATTTTCACAGCGATCTGGCTTACATGGTTCCCCCAGAGGAAATGTACAAGTCCTTCCAGGCAAACTGGGACATAGCCCTCGCAAAAGGCAGCAAGGTCCTTGCATTGACCATCCCCGAATCCCGGTCCAAGCCTGCGTGGGTAATACAGAATAGATCAGAGATTAACTCTTCGATTCTGGCCCACGAGGAGTTTAATTAGTAAGGATGCCCTTTTCTTGGTCTTTTGGAAAACAAAGAATAAACCCCCGTGGAAAACGCATAAGCGTCACGTCACAACGATGGGCCAAACATGGTAGCTGACCTTATCTCCCCCCGCCCCCCAATAGCCATGCTTTCGATCTCCATGCCAAACTGCCGTACCACTCTCTATCAGCAGAAGATAGGCAAAAGTACTGGGACGACGGCCTGCATCTGACAGACCAAGGCTACGAGTGGATGGGCGGACACATTGCCGACGGCTTCTTGGCGGCACTCCCCTCGGCGAATGGTGTCAAACCATCGCCGGCGCCCAACAGCTCTAAACGGCCTTCCAGAACAAACGACAGCACCGTGTTCGAGGAAGAGACTGGCAACCCTGGGAAACTAAGCGAGGGATACGTGGTGGTGCGAAAGAAGGATTTGTGGTAATGGCCCAATTATAAACTAGGTTTATAGGATAAATGGAAATGAGCAAGTCTAAGATACTTCTTCACCGGGACTCCTTTTCCTGTGGTTTTTCCTAAAACGCCAAAGAAGAAAAAGCAAAAGACTGAAAAACGTGTACGCTACTTTTATGCCGCAAGGGATCGGGATCATGCATCCATTCACACAGCCAGATTTACTGCCACAAAGTCCTGTCTCATAATATTAGTCCAGAAACCAACGCTGGTGTACCTTTTTGACAAGGAATGTAAAAGAAGGAAAAAACTCACAGGAAACTCCTTCTGCAGGGAATTGGTCACGTTTTCGACCTCTTCCGCCAGGCTCTCCACATTGGCATCCCATCTGCGCATCTCCTTGCCCGCAATCACCTCTGCTCTGCCACTGCCCTTCTCCCCGGACGCTTCTCCGCCTTCAAACCACACAATGCCATCCAGCTGGTCTATCCGCCCGACGAGGCGTCCCTGCTCAATCATCCGGGCCGCCGTCTCCTCGGCCTTGTCCGCATCCAGCCCCAGCAGCGAGCCCAGGGCCCCAAACTGGATGTTGTTGAACAGCCTGGACGTGCCGAGCAAGTTGTGCTCGACGACGGCCCTCGCAAGGACAGTCGACCCGTCGGACGTCGTGGCCAGCTGGTGGGGCTCCAGCGCCTCGGCGAACTTATCTACCTCTGCCTGCGAGAGAAGCCGGTCCAGGAACATCTTCTCCAGGATTCCGAACTGATCCAGCTGCACGGACCGCTCGTCCTTGTACAGCCTCCCGAGCATGCGGCTCCTCATGGGCCCGGCGGGCGCCAGGATGGCGCACTTGATGGCCATGCCGAGGGTGTGCAGGCGCTCTTCCTCCACGACGGCGGGCGAGAAGCTAATCTCGTGGTATCGCTGCGAGGCCGACAGGAAGTCCCTCTTTGCGTCTTGGATGCGCGCCTGCGAGAGTCTAAAGTGCAGGTTCAGGTCTGGGTCGGACACGGTGTGCATGATGTTCTTGAGTTTGTTGATGTACGTCTCGGCGGCCGTGGGGTCGTCCTCCTCGAGGTAGTTCCGGACTATACGAACCCATATCCTGGCCTTTTCCTCGTCTGTGACTTTGCGCTGGGAGCTGTCGAGCGGGATCTCGGCCAGGACCTTGGCGGCGTCTGTAAAGTCCTCGTTGGTCTCGTGGGCTGTGGCCACGAGGTCGCAGAGGGTAGCTTGGGCGTCGAAGAAGGACGAGGGCTGTAACGAAAGCGCGGAAAGGGTGTGCGTGCCGACTTGGATCCAAATGTCTGTGTTCTTGAGGGCCTTGAGGGTCGCCACGAAGGCGCTGAGGACCGAGCGGGTGGCTACCACGCCGAGGGCCTGGCCGAAGAAGGAGTCGGCGGTAGCATTGAGGTCGTCGATGGCGCTGGGTGGTGAGGAGAGGTTCTTGATGTCGGCGAGGAGAGCTTCGTAAAGGGGTCCCTTTTCGCCGGATGCTGACTCGGCTTGGGTCAGAGCCTGGACGACCTGTGTGCTGGGCGCCATGGTGGTGCGGCTGTATATTCGAATTCTCCCCGTTGGAGCCCAAATATGTTGTTGAGGCAAGGTCCGAGAGGTGAGACGTGAGGGCTGGGGTGCTTACGATGCTGTTTGCATGTGGGGAAGCTCTGAAGTCCTGGACTTTGAAATTGGCGGGGCGTCAATTATCGATGTCGACTTATGGGGGAGCTTTAGCGGGGCAGTGACAGCTGTGGGCGTCAACTGATGCCATTGCTCTCATGCAGAGTCTGATGTGTTTTTATGGCCCGTGGAGAATCTTCGGCCTGATGTATCTTTAGAGAACTAGATTTGTAGAGTCTACTCCGTACAGCGGGTTGGATAAAATAAAGAGAACTTGGGACTTCTGATTAAGCTCAACCTAGGCATACTTGGCCTCGTCCCAGATGAGGAAGGAGCAGAGTCAAGCCTGACCTAATAGGTCATGTTTGTGCAATAACTACTAGACTTGTGTAAGTATGTACAGCTAAATTTAGCCAAGACATTTCCTGGGACTCGAGCTTTCAAGCCCGCCACCGTCTTTGAAGTTGTTGGAACGCACGGCATAGGAGCCATGTACCAGGCCCATGGACACTGGACATGATGCTCATGAACCCAAGATACATCAACGCGCAACAATCAGATGCAACAGCAAGTGCCTTGCACACAATTGTATTGCAGATTTTAGAAGAGACCCATGCTATGCCACAAAATAAACCCCAACAGTAACAAGATACCTTTCAACGCATTTGCACAACGCCATCTCCTCAACCTCTCCCACTCCCATCATGGACGACGAATCCTCAGCTAGAAACAAAAACCCTTATACAAGTTCCATCTAAAACCCATCCTCTTTGCGGATTGGTGTATATATATCTCAACTCTATTCATTTGTTATGCCACAGCAGCGTCCGCAGTCCATCCCACTCGTCGCAATCCTTGTAGATATAGACCATGCTGCTGCGCAGGCTGGACTGCAGGTCCTCGGGATGCGTCTTGAAAAGGTACATGACCATGGCCCAGGAAAGGGAGGCAAAGGCCGGCCAGGCGTAGTAGCTGATTTGGGAATGCAGGGGCTCCTTGGAGACGACGGGGAACCCGTGCCCGGGCTTGACGGCAATGCGTGCCAGCGCCAGCGCGACACGCGCAAAGATGTAGATGACGATTTGCTGGCTGACAGACGAGACCTTGCCGTTGCGCTTTGACCGCTGGCCAAAGACAATGTAGCCGCCCAGAAGACCGGCGATGAACGTGTCGTAGGGGCCTGCGTGGGTTGGAAAAGGCTCCGTGTCAGTTTAGAATTCTAGCAAGGGGTTTCTATCCCGGGCTCGACAGGATGGCGCGCGTCACGTACCCTCCTTTCCGGGCGTTGGACCCCAGTGCTTCAACGCAAGCACAGTCAACTTGTATATGGTTGCAAATCGGGCCAGGTTGGTGGCATGCTTTCTGGTAGCCCTCCACACGAGACTAATCTTCTGTCGGAATCTGTGTTTCCCGCGGAGCAAGGTTCAGTTGTGTCAGCATATCAGTTGGACCAATGTCGCCTTCATTCACGGTTCGCAGGCGGGCGGGCGGACGTACGTTCCCGATCGGAAGAGGAAGATCATCCTAAACGACGCGCCGTGTTAGCTTCCCAACATTCCGGGACTCGTATATTTTGTAGGCTGCAGGCACATCAATCCGTCTACTTACACCAGCGCGTGTGGAAACCGGACCTTTGCTCCGTAGACGGCGCCGTTGCGGGCAGTCTTGACGAGCGACAACAGGTCGTGGTATCTCGGGTCAAGCGCAATGCGCTCCAGGGCGGCCTACACGGGAGCAGAGCCGCGGCCCCAAACGTCAGCGTACAGTTCTCAAACTCGCTCTTCCAAAGCTCCAAACTGTGCCGATACTGAGCATTGCATCCCGTACCTTGAGAACTTGGACCGACGTCGCCATCTTGTGCCTCGGCAGAGGGTGGGGATGTAGGTATGTGATGTCAGTCGCAAAGCCGCACGGCGAGAGGCAGCGGCCTGGTTTGCAGGCAGAGGGCGAGGCTCAAAGGGGGGAGGTTGCTTGGTTCAAACCATCGGCATGCGCATGGACTGATAGTGAAGGAAATGCGCTTGGGTCGGGGTTGGCAGAAGGGTTGACAGTTCGAGAGGATGCAAGAACGCAGACAGACATGTCCGGGATAATATTCATCAGTTGGAGCCTCGGAATGCGGCTTCGGCTTGTGTTGGCTGCGTAGCGCCAGCAGCTTCAATCCTGGCCACCGGCGGGGCCTAGCACTGTGCAGCCAGCCCCAGTTGGCCGTGACTGGGAGTTTCCGTGCTGTCATAGGGCACTGGGCCATCTGCAGGTCTGGAGCCGGCCGCCCCGCGACGGGGCAACACGGTTGGACGGGCTTGAGCTTGAGGGGCAGATGACGCACAAAGTTTGGCGTCCCCGTCTGTCCCCGTCCTCTGTGCTGAGCTGCATCTTTCACATGTCAACGGTCATTTCCATGTCATCTTTAGTTAGTACTACTAGTACTACTAGTATCGACTCCATACCGGCGGGCACATGGATTGACCAGACGTGTCAATCACGTTGCAATAAACTCGCTACATACCATCACGGAGCATAGATCCAAAACGGCAAGTTCCCCGGCCCCTTTTGCTCAAATGGCCCATCTGGTTCTTCTGCACAACTTACATCCATCCATCCATGCTTGGCCCAAAACCCGTCAACACCACCGCTCATGAGGTTCTCGCCACTTGACGCCCAAAATGTCGAATATCTTCCTCTCGTCCCTGCCCTCAACCAGCTCCCCCTCCGTAACGCGCACCCTGCCAGGTCCCCGAATCACATCTTTGTACAGGCCCCTCTGGTTCAGACGCATCCCCTTCTTGGACGCTAGCAGCCGCATGCTGCGATTAAAGATGTCATTGCCAGTAAAGTAAATCAGCGCGCCGCCCATCTCCGACGCCGGCACGAGCAGGAAATCGATGCGTCTCCAGACCGGCCGGTAGTCCCTGTCATTGATGCCCTTGGTCTTGGGGAGGACGCAGCATCCGTGCCATTTGCTCCCATCTCCGCCAGCGTGAAACGACGCCAGACGCGCCGTGAGAAAGCCGTCCTTTTCCAACGCACGAACCAGTTCGTCGAGAAAGGGACGCAGCTGCGCTACCGACTCGGTGTCTAGTTTCGTCACGATGAAATCAATGTCGCCGGAGCTGGTAGAGCCTCTGCGGTAGCTCCCTCCAATAATCAGCTCGGCCTGCGCATCAATTCTCGCCGCCGCCCGCCTCACAAAAGCCCCGAGGGCCTCCACCTCACGGCGCGGAATCCTCGTGTTGAGGTCGTCGTAATGCTCGACGCCAACTCGC
Source organism: Metarhizium robertsii ARSEF 23 (assembly GCF_000187425.2). Classification (NCBI taxonomy): domain Eukaryota; kingdom Fungi; phylum Ascomycota; class Sordariomycetes; order Hypocreales; family Clavicipitaceae; genus Metarhizium; species Metarhizium robertsii. The sequence continues at coordinate 1,843,197 of NW_011942193.1, forward strand.
TGGCTGGGGTTGAGCTTGGCCTTTGACTTGATGTCCTCGAGCGTTCGATATCCTTGGGAAACCCACTGCTGCGCCTGTTTGTTCCCCACGCCGTATATCCGCAGAAATACCTGGAGAGCGCCGTCCATCGGTTCGTCCTGCGCATATTCCAGTCGTTGGAGTTTGTTTGTCGTGACAATCTCCTCAATTTTTTGCGCGATTCTTCGCCCAATATGGGGCAGCTGGAACGCCTCCTCCTCTATAGTAATCCTAGTCGCTTGCCTCTTCAAAGTCGTAATCGCCTTCCGGTAGCCCGTCGTCCTCCAATGGTCATTCACTCGATCGTAGTAGTTGGCCATGCTTTGCAGAACCTCAATCGTCCTTGAGTTTGGGTTATTCTGAAATGCATCCTGAGCTCCAGCCTGATTGCAAGCAAACCGATCCTCAAACGGGGTGTGCTTGCCACCAAATCCGCGCTTCTTGCCCGGCCCAGTCGTTCGCTGCTCTTCTTCAGATGACGATCGATCCTCTTCCGCATGTAAATGGGGCTCAGCCCCGTCTGTCGTAGATCGGCTATCGTAGTCGTCGTCATTCTCAAGCGGAAGGCCCTTAAACTCCTGCATCATCAAAATGTACTGCGACAACTCATCATTCCCTTTCGAATCGTTTCTCTCAGATTCCTCGCCAGAAACCCGATATTCGTCCTCCCTACTTCTAGGGACAACCTTCTCTCCATCAGCAGCCCCCCCAGCATCCACCGAACCAACACGCTGCGAATCCTCCACATCAGGCGTCCCCAACACCGGCACAAAATCCCACCTCCTTGAATTCCTATGCTGAGGCTTGATCTTTAACGACTGGGTCGATTCCTCCGAACTTTCCACCTGCGCTTCCTCTCCATTCTCCTCATCTTGCTCTGGCTGCCCCGGCACCATATACTTCCTCTGCCTCGCATCCACCACAGCCCTGAATCGAATACAATCAATCGGATATTCCTCATTCACCAACTTCACTTTCCGCCCCGAAATAATCCTTTCCACGTCCTCGTACTGGATTCCCTTGTCGACAATAACATGCGTGGCGCTCTCTACGTCTGGCGTCCACAAAGCCCCGTACTCACGGGCCTTATTAATGCGCAGTCTTCTTAAGGGCGCGATGTCATTGTTGGGTATATAGTAGAACAACAGGCCCTTGAAGATTTGTTCCTGCTCTGGGCGGAGATTGATCGAGTCGCGTTTCCGTTTCTTGGGGCCCGTTGAAGGGGAGTCTATTGTCTCAGAGCGTTCAAGTGAAGTCACGCTATTCTTCTTCAGACGAGCTGAGTCGGGTATTATAGTGCCATCTTGGTCGAGGAGGCTAGTAAGGCGGTTGCGCATGAGATTCTGAGGCGTGGCTTTTATAGTTGTTTCTTTGGATAAACCCGGTCGCTCAATTTTCTCTATTTGCTTCCGTGGTGATTTATTCTTCCGTGCCGCTTTGCCTTCATATGCTTGCGGTCTAGGTGGTATGGTCCTTGTGTGGAAGAACCGTGCCCGTACCAAACGGTCTTGTTCTTCAAGTGCGTCAAAATCATCTGCATCGTCTTGCAACGCCTTTAATCGATCAAAATAGGCGATTTTCTGGTCAAGAGTTGGCTGTTCAAGCGCCATGGTCAGAGCCTGGCTCGTGCCGGGGTATGTCTGATAACTCCGCGATAATACGGATGCAGTTTTTTTGCTTCAACACAGCGGCAACAAGATCCTGGCTAGTTGCATCGGTAGTTTTATGGCACCAGAGGCGAAATATAATAGCTTCTCATGTTGACTAGTGACTGTGCCGGTTGTCTGGTGCAAAGATCAGCGACGACGTCTTGGAGGTGCAGATGGAGCGTGAATGTTGTGGAGGTGAAATTGAATTCATCGCAGGCATCCACTCCAAATTCGTACCGCACAAATTCCAATCCCAGTAATCCATATCATCCGTCTGACCATGTCGTAACACAGTCATAAAAAAACAAAAGCTGCCTGGTGAAACTTGTTGATTTTGATACACAATGCTAGCAATACACTGCTGTCTCCTTTGTTCCACCATAACTAGAGTTAGATTTAACTACTAAAACATTATAAAGTCCCAAAATATAATAACGGCGGGAGTAGCCATGGTTGATCCGCTGGCTATGACATCGCCAGCCCAAGAATTCCGCCCGCCGCCCTTGGTGTCCGTCCACCCGCATTTTTGAGCGCGGTACTATTGTATATAACCATACCCGAATGTGTGTGCGTTTGTGTATATAACGATGACCCAACTTTCCGGGCGTTTATGCCTCTAGCCTTCAGTATTATTGATGTACAGCCAATGTCAATTCCCATACCATGATAGAGCCTACCTCCGTAGGGATGCAAGCAAAGCAAACACAAAAAACTCCAATCGCTTATGCAGCACAATTAATTCCATTCATGACACGTTTGTTTCAAGCACCAAACCATCTTCAGCCTTTTCTCACCTGGTCTTTGCGGCGTCATGGCGACCGTTCCTCGATCACCAATTTAAGCCCGTCCGCTCAGAGGTGTCAATTTCGCTTCCTCAAGAATGATCTGCAGCTTTCGCGTTTCTCGAGCCGCCGTCTCGCGCTCCTCTTGAAGATCCATGACCTGGATCTGCGCCTCGTTCATCTTAGAAACGACTTGCTGGATCTCGCTCTCAGCATCCGCGAGAGCCTTCTCAAGTTCAGCGACCCGAGCTCGGAGAGTCTTGATTTCTACTTCTTCCTCAAAGCTCTTGGGAGTAATAGCCTGGCCTGAACGACCGAAAATACTAGCCACGCCAGATTTCAGCAGTGAACCCTTGCGCGCAGTCACGCCTACGCCAGCACCGCCATGGATGCGGCCAAGTTGCTCATTATGAGCTTCACGAAGTTGAGAAAGTTCCTCTTCATGTCGAGACACACGCTCCTCAGAGGCGGTCTGTGCCGTGACAAGCTGCTCCTCGAGAGCGTGGAGACGTGCCTGAAGTTCGGTGATTCGCTCCGAGTTCAATTTTCGGTCAGAGTCGCCTCGGGCTACAGTATCGGCAAGACGCTTTCGCAACTCAGCATTAGTGGCTAGCTGTTGCTGAACCTGAGAAGCAAGCTGCTCAACACGCATAGCCGACTCCCCAAGCTCGTCAGATAGAGCCTTCTCCCTGTCAAGATTCCGGGATTCCCTATTTGACAGGCTCTCAACCTGGTTCATAAGGCCATCTAAATGCCGTCGGGCGGCATCTCGCTCAGAAACAGCTGCTGAAAGAGATTGCTCGAGGCGCTCGATAGCAAGCTTGGTCTTCTCATCGGACAAAGCGTCACCTGTGCTAAGCTCCAGTTTCTTAATACGCTCCAATGACTCAGAGTAGGAGCTTCGCAGGTCCTGGTAAGCCTTCTGAAGAGATTCTGAGGTGACAGGGACATTGGGCGTGCCATTGGGAGCACTTGATCGAGCCAGTGAAGGGGGAATCAGAATATCCTTCTCCTCAAGCAAAGAACGAAGGGAAGCAATCTCTTCCTCGGCTCTATCAAGGTCCATCTTCAGACCGCCAAGGCCCTTCTCAACCTGCCACTTTTGCTCCAGTGCATCCTCTGCACGACGTCGCAAGACATTGATTTCGGTGCGCAAACTGGATATTTCCTTGTCAAATCCGGCTTTTCGTGGTTCTAGCAACAAGCGTTGGCGCTCTGCTTCCAAAATCTTGATTTTCTTGGCGTTCTCGCGGTTCTGAAACTCCTGCCTCTCGAGGAGATTCTTCAAGGCATTGTGTAAGGCGTCACGTTGAGCCTCCACGTCTTTCAATCGCTCTGCAAGGGCTTCTCTTGATTCGGAATGAGGCTGCTTAACGCTCTCCGACCTCGCCAATCCACCCAAAGCAGGAGGGCCTCTAGCCTTAAAAGAACTGGTTGCTACCGAGTTTGATCTTGCTAAGGCAATGTCGTCAGGGCCAAGTGAGTTGCGTAGTGAAGTGTTTTCTTGCTTTAAAGATTGAAGTTGATGTTGCATCTTTGTTGATTCATATGTGAGGTTAGCATACGAGGCGGCTTCGGCTTCCAAACCTTCCACTCTGGCTCGCAACTGAGGGACAACCTCATCTCGAAGGTTATCTCTTTCATTACAGGTGTCTTGTAATTCACTTTTCAGTCCAGATAGTAGGTCTTCAAAGTTGTTCTTGGACTCCCGTTCTTCAGCAAGGCGTCGCCTCAAATCTTCGCAAGCCTTTTCTAAATCCTTGACGCGGTCATTGGCATCCAGATTATTCATGTGAGCAAGGTCCATTTGTGAAGCCTTCTCAGACAGATCCTTGATCTGCTGATCGAGGGCTTTTCTTTTTGTCCTTTCATCCTGCAGCTTATTACTTAATTCCAAACGAATAGTCGCCTTCTCCTGCTCTGATCTTCTTTGTATTTTTTCAATCTCTTCTCTGCTTTGGTCGTACTCGCTAAGTTTGGCAGAACTATAGCCGGAATCGGAAAAGTAATCGCTCGATCTTTTGCTCGGCGCTTGGGGGTTGTTGGCTTGTTCTTGGAGCCTATCAACTAGGTCCTCAAGGTCCATCTCACGCCGAATAGATGCAGCCAGCTCAGAGCTGATGGCTTTTAGCTCGTCCTCCATCTCGTCGATTTCAAGAGACGACGCGGTCGTCCCAGGAGGTGGTGTTGATAAGTACGATTCGCAGTAGCTGATTGGATTCGATGTTGCACCATTGGAATTACTAGATGATGAATTTGATCCGGCGTTCCTCGACGTTTCATGCGACGCATTTACGCTTTTACCCGGGGACAGTGGCGAAGGAATCGAGGAGAAATCTGTCACCGACGGCGACGGGTTGGACCAGCCAAACAATGAAGCAAAAGGCGATCCTTGACCAGGTGATCTGGGTAGTGGCTTGTTTAAGTGCGGAGATGCAGCTAGCTTGGCCGATTCGGGGGATCCTGATTGTCGCCGAGATTCTAATTGACTTTGGGAAGCTGACGATTCGACAGTATCGAGTTTTAGGTGCGGGGGCGTTGGTTTTGGAGCCAACATGAGAGGACTTAGAGTGTGGTCTGCGTGGTCGCCGTAAAGCGATTCGATTTCGTCAAGGCTGTGATCGTCTATGGCGTTCCCAGGAGTTGAACTGCAGGCGTTGTCTTCGTCTGGTGAAGACGAATTGGACCCTTGTGAAGTTAATTCGTCATACACTGACAGCACGCCTGATGAATCAGAAGAGTCTCTGTGTCGAAGCTCGTCTGCTGGAATGCTGTGGGCCTCGGATGCTCCCGCCTGGGCGGAAGCTAAGATAGTGACTGGAGATCTAGGATTTGAATTCCAGTCAGTACAAGATACTGTTCAAATTTATAGTGAATTCGAGCATGGATTCATGGCACTCTGCCGTGTCCGTTACGTGAGCCTAGCAGAGGCAGCCGCACGCCTTTGACAAGATAGAAATGAGGCTTATGCTGAGAAGGCATAGGTGGCCAGCTCATATAGTCGAAACGAAGTCAAGACTCGATGGGGCAAACGAAAGGTGGACCAATGTGGTAGGGAGAGAAGCCCAATAGCAGGGTTGAGGAGGGGTCAAAGGAGGGCGAAACTTACGAGGAAGAGGGCACCGATGTTCGAATCGACTGCGGATAGTCGTAAAACGTCGGACTATCGACAGACGGTGGTCTGGCAAATCTCTGGCCCGGCCTTGGGAGAAGGTCAGGGTTCAATGGAGCAGGCACCGCCGCGATAACTGAATCGCGTAGAGATAATGATGCGGCCAAGGACGACGCCGATGAGGACAACGGCTTCCGCCTGATTGGGGTTCTGAGAGGAGGAGGGGGGAAGTGAGCAATGGTTGATTGAAACGTAGTTCCGGCAACAGGAGTCGCGATGGAAGTCAAGGAGCTGAGACTGCTGGTGACGCTATGTCCTATGGGTAGACAAGGAGAAGGAGGAGTGTCAAGGTCAGAAGGCGTTTGATGGCAGATCTTGTCCAAGGAGTCGTCTTGTTGCTCCTGCGGCTGCGGCGGCGGCTGTTGCTGGTGGTGGTGGCTTGAGAAGAAGAAGAGCTCGTCGTGTCGGAGAGTGTCAGAAGACTTCGAGGCAGATGTTGTATCAGAAGTTGACACGATGGATGACGGGCCTGGCTCCAGGTCCGCCAAGGCATGACCATGAAGCGAAGCTAATTGTGCCATTTTAGGACTCGCGTATGTGACCAGACCGAGGAGCAATGTCTTATCACCGGGTCATTAAATTGGCCATGGAAAAAAAAGGATGTAGCAGTATTCGGCAAATTGAACGAGAAAGGGAGAGAAAGAGGCACGGTCCAGGGCGGCGGACATTGGGAACCATCAACGGTGAGGGCGAACTAGCCATCAGACGTTGTTGACTGGGGGGGGCCAAGAACAGGAAAAGATGGCGCGAGGAAGAAGGGCAAGGGTGACCGAGTGTCGTCGCAGGGTCACTCCCATGTCGAGGCACAGTGGAGAGCGCGCGTGGATCCCAAATGGGTTTAGCGGCAGGCACCCGGCCGGGAGGGTGGCATCGTCAACGACTGGTTCCTGGCTTCGCTGGCCGAAAAGGGGTTGAGACTAATTTGCACAGGGCAGGGGTCCATTGTCAAGCGGCGGCGGCTCTTGGGTTGTGCAAATCAATCGATCACACATGAATATGCACATGCATTTAACCGTCCATATGATTACCCAGTCTGCAATGCGCGAACAGGACGATGGCAAAGGTCTGGTGGATGGGTTGGCGCGGCAGGCCAACGTTGAACACGCTCGCGCTCGTCCCAGTGGCCTTTCTACCTAATCTACTCAGGTACTTAGGACTTAGTATGTATCCCCCCTCGCTTCCTCCTCCTTGGTTCGTCGCCCTTCTACCGAATACTACTCCGTATGTACAATGCAAGCAATTACAGAGTACGGAGCACAATAGTATCGCCAGTCCCGCTGCTAGCCACTTTATTGGACCCTCCTCCAGATTACTCTTGGTGGATCTTTGAAAGACAAACGCATCGCGGCAGCGTGGGCAGGGTTGTGCGCCTGTCCCCGGACGAACCTCCAACCTCCAAGCAACCACTTGAACCAAGCCAACCACATCCCGACTGCGCGTGCGCCACCCCTGGCCAAACGCCTGCAAGCCCGCTTGCCCGCACAAAGAGAGCAGCCAAACAGTTGGGCCGACGCCATCGCCGTTTGGGCGGGCTGTCAGTTCGAACGAACGCACGTTGGCCAGACATGTCAGCCTCACCACCACATCCTGACATCCCCACCATGCTATCTGGTTCTGGATTTTGTTCCTTGGCTTGGTTCTGGCCAGCCGTCCGGAGGGGAACGGGTTAAGGAAAGACAGACACGTCTTCATTTCGACAGGATAAACCGTCGTGCTCCTGCGCTAGTGACGGGGATCGACGGAGCCTGCACCGGTTGCCAACAGGACGGTGACAATTGCATAATGCTTTCAAGCTTTGTCGACTGGGCTTGAAGCTAGCAACAACGTTCACATGCACACCCCGTGGCGGCAGCAGCGCTAGTTTGGGGCTATTTTGCTCAAATGGTTACAACGGTCATGAAGCGTGGCGCTCCTAATAACGCTTGGAAACCTCTGGGGTGCCACAGTCGCGATGCAGCAAATCGCCTCGTAGGACTCCGTAGTTCGTACTACGACTGGGCGGCAGTTGCTCTCTGCAGGTACGGAGTACTCCGTTCTCGGTACACCACTGCACAAGACCGCGCGCGTAAATATGACGACTGGCATCGAGTATCGACCCTGCCTGTCTTCTTCAACCCCCTGTCTACTAATAACTCCGTAGGCATGTATAATTCGCTGTGCAGAGTCAATCTCCAAACGATTGCTGCGACAGTTACTCCGTATTTTCTGTTGTAACCCGATCTGGTATCCAGAAACCAAACGAAACAGGAATAAATACTACTCCGTACAAAACACGGCCTTCGCCGACGTTGGCGAGGCATGCGAGGAAGATCAAAACAGGATGAAACCGTAAATGGTTCTCACGTTGTTTCAAGCTGTCAGTGACAGTGCCTAGCGCCGGCACTACGCTCTCGGGACTTTTCCTTGACGTAGGAGGATGTGGACGTACTTGTTCGGTGGCTTCCACTGCATCATCCGTGTACGGGGTTTTCCAAGACGAGTTCATCTCATACACGTATATGAAGATGTTCCGTATATTCCGTGTACTAGGTTCACGATACGGAGTACTACGAGTTTTGGATACCCGGTCTGCCGGGATGCAACTGGTTTTAGAAGCTCACGCATCATAGCACCAATCCTGCCCTCGTCTCACTTCAGACTGCACTTCACCGTAGTACATACATATCTCCGACTGGTTTGAAATACTACTACAATCAACCAGGGACACTTATTAACTACCTGGGTACACTTATAGGCTAGGATATTTGCACATGCCGAGGATCGTATCAGGTCAACGCATCAGACTAATATGGAGTCACGACTCCACAAGCCAACAAGAGACACACGGACTGGTTGGCTGGCCATGTACGGCGGCCAAAGGACTCCGCTCCCAGGTCTTGGTCGGAAGGGGACCAAGATGAGGTTGGCAAAAGGAACAAGGGACCTAAAAGGAGAATCGCCGCATTCAGACTTGGGGGTTGTTGGTTGCATGGGCAGACGACTAGCAAGGTACGAAGTACATCCAGCCATGGTGTGTAAGCGCCTGCAACATTAAGTTGTTAATGGATTGGCCAGGCTGAGCTTTTTAACGGTCCGGTCGATTGCTTCAACGCAATCAATTCATAGCCAGTCAGCCAAGCGCCGTCGCCGCCAAGCCTTTGCGCCCCTTGCACCCTTTCATCGACAATGGCGACTTCATTGGGAAAGAAGAACTCGTGGCGTTTGGTGGTTGTCATCACGAGGTGTTACCATGATGCGTTTGCGTTTTGCAAACCACGTGTGCGACGATGCAGGTCACTCTCATGCGTATCGGTGCCGCTGGGCAGCACTGGAGAAACTGGGTTTCCATCGCTGGTCTATCAAGATGGCATCGTCAACCAGTCGCAAGCAACCTAGCAGATGCTTCAGAAACCATCAGGGTTATCAACCACACAAAGTGAAGCATGCATACATACGAGTACCGAGTACGGAGTACCAGGTCCCAAATGTTGTTTCCCTGCCAAAAACAAGAAATCAAATCTCTTCCAAAACCTTGATTGCTTTTTGGCCCTCCACCAAAAATATCTCCGTGCCCTTGTATCGTACGACTGCTCATGGCATCTTGCTTGCTTCTTCCACTGGCACTTGACATCTTCTTGCACGGGCTGGCTCACTGGGCATGGGCACCTTGTCTAAGGAGTACTCACGCGGCTACGTACCTGCGTCGGGAACCACACCGACTTGTCTCGGAGCGCCTGACGCATAAGTAAGTACAATGTAACTAGTAACTACACGATGAAGAAAAAAGCAGAGGGCAAAATCTCGTGTCCCCTTTCCAAGAAGCCATTTCGCTATTCTTCCTCCCCGGACAGAAGCTTCGGTACTTCCAAATTGGAAGACCCACGGCCCACCGCGTAATTTCAGATGTCTGATAGTCCATGTCCGCTCCAAAAGTGCTTTTTGGAGTAATCCTCGCCATGGCTTCAACTGTTGGCCCAAACACAGCCTTGGCTTAAATTAGCTGGCGGGGGCGTGTCTTTTTTAGAAGTGCTACCACTGCTCCGTCCGGACGATACTCTGCAATCAGACTGATGCCGTAGGTTCTTCCTTCGCTAACGAGTCACATTGCTGCTGTCGCTCGTCCAAGGCATTGGCTGGAATGGGAGACATCACGTTGATTGTTTGACGATCGACGTCCAATCATGGCATATGGTCTTGGAACAATCGATTTGAAGTTGTCACCTTTGTGTGTGAAGCGTGTGTGAATGGCTCTTGATGTCTGCGTTTGGTATAGCGGTGATGCTCGCGTGATAAGTTTCCATTACTCCGTGCTGTTGTTGAATATTCTGTGCTAGGCTAGCTCTGTATCCTTTGTAGATGAGTGCAATGGACGAGAGATGTAGGCTCGATCCATTATGCTTCTATTCTTCGACGCAATCCATGCTCCCCTAGTGCCACTACGTCTCACACAGTTGTCTCTGATGCTGGAGTGCGCAATCGAGTGCGGTGCCTTGGGATGCGTTTACTCACATATTTGACCGCGCGCTGTATTGCCGGTTCTTTGGCAAAACAAGCCTTCCTGGTCTCTCTACTGTGGGCGTCGAGTAACGTTGGACTGATGGGTAATAAAACTCTTATCCTGCCCGAACACGAGAGGGTCTAGCTACTCTATGTGCATGTCGTAGTATTCCATTCAATAAAGAGTCGGCGAATGCCACACTACAGAACTAGTTTCCCCTTGGGCAGTAATGCCCAATACCCGCTGCAAGAACATTTGCGCTGCTGTGCAAGCACAAAGGTGAAGCCAGGGCGACTGCCAAACACATCTTCCATGACCGCTGTGCATCTTGTGCATCTCCTCCATCTGCTTGTTCCACAGCCGCTTCGTAGCTCTGTCCTTTTGAAGATGTCCACATGCACACCCTTGGCCTTCCTGGCAGCCAGACTACTCCTGTCGTCTTGTACTCCCAATAGTTCAAAGTCTGCAAAAAACAACTTGGCCGGATCGGTGAGCTTGCGGAACGCAGGGAGGTCCTTGGCAAAGAGCTTGCTCAACACTGGTAGGAAATACGAGCCGAGAGACCCACTAAGCAACATTGCCATCTCGAAATGAGCTTGAGTGTTCTTGATAGCAATGTCCATCTGCTTCCCTTGGGGAGGATTGGGTCGGTTCCTGGCCATTCCGGGTATGCACTGTGCGTATGTTTGCCGGATATCCGAAGCCAGTATATTTAACAACTTCTCAAATTCTGTCACCTTAATCAGGCTCGTGGACGTAACCTGCTGCATTTTTTGGTATGCTTGCTGCAGTTGAGGATTGGGTGGTTTGGCACCGCCCTGTTGATCTCCTGATGCCTGTCGTTTATAAAATTCGATGGCTTTGTTGCTAATGTTCTCTAGGAGGGAAATTCTGCGGCATACAGCCGATACAAAACTGCGACTTGAAGATGAGAGCAACAAGTGGAGTGACACGTCGTTCCTGTCGTGAAGGTATTGGTTCAACTCCCCAAACCGCTGTGGGTTTAGTCGTTGTATGAAGTTGTCATCATTCATCAGCTCAAATAGACAGTCAACCAACCAGCACAGTAGATCGACAGACCACTTTGCGCAGCCTGCGAGAGCTTCCACAACCTCTATAAACCTGGCATCAGTCTAGGTCCATCAACGTAGCCTCTGCGCGGGGATCAATCTCACCGTGTTCATCCAAAGGACTCATCTTCTCTCTGATGTTCATTGGCGTGTTGCTTGCAAGAGTGATGAGAATCACAACATTTCGCATATTCAGACTGATTATGGCAAATTTGCTCTGAAATGATCGTCTACGAGTTTCCCCCCGAAACCCTAAGCTACTCATTATGCTGAGGCAAGACTGCAGCGGAGAGTTCCTCATAAGCGAGTCATGGTGCGTCTCCTCAGAATAATCGACTTGAATCTTCAGAATTCGAATGATTTCACTGATCCAGTCGGGTAAAAATCCTGCCTGACGTTAATTTCGCGGATTTAATTAGCCGGTTTCTCAATGGCAAATGCTTACTCTTTCTTGTTGCCAGATGTTGTACAACAGCTAAAAGATCATCACAATTGCTCTGATGCCACAGACAAGATGCCGCTGCGATGGATAATGCTGCAATGGTAGCAGGATAATGGGCTAAGCCACGTTAGGCCATCTTCCGTACGCAATAAGCAGAATTATAACCTACGATCTTGTGGAGAGCTGCCAATGTCACCTAATGGATACTCAAGTTTGTTCCACCGGACCTTTGCATCGTCTCCAATCTGTATCATGGAACAGCAAGTCGGGGAGAAAGCGACTTGATGGCCTGTTTGGTGTTAGCCGTATTCTTCAATATATGCAAACAAATGTATGCATGGCAAGACTTACATGGTCCGCTATCGGAAAAGGTCCATCCAACCTGTCGCAAGGTCATGACTTTAGTGAGATCTTCATTCGCATATATTTCTTCGAACGTGAATCGATCTCGATACTCAATCGACCCATCTGACATTGTCAAAAGAAGGACTTTTCTGTACTGGATATCCTGAATTCCAATGACGACCTTGTTGATCACGATGGATTCCAGTTTTTTAAGCTTTATGGTGTTTGGCAGGTCCGACGAAACACTGTTTCTCCGATTTCCCAGCTGTTCAAAGGCAGAATCAAGACTTTGCTTGGATTCGATGGCTTCCCATCGATCCAAGACGCTCTGGGCTGATTGGAAAGATCCATCACCCACATTCCTCGACCTCACAGTCATGATCAATGGCGGAACTGTGCTGGAGCCAGTGTTGTCCATTACGGCCGGCAAGACATGCAAAAAGGAGAGTTCAGCCATCGAAGCGTCATAATTTGTTTCGTTGGGGCCAGCATATAACCAGCTGGCCGATGCAATATGTGTTTCCACAAGAGCAGGATTTAACCTTGCATTCTGGGGCATGGTTATTTTCTCTGAAGAGGAACCAGGTCCCCCCCACTGTATTTCGATTTTAAGGAGCTTCAATTGCCGAGACGAGGTTGCAACAGCAGCGAGCAGGTGTTCTATATTGCATTCAGCCGTCTGATGTAGGGATTTTGTGGTTGTTTAGAAAAGACAGAGCCCACTCACTTTTATCGGAAGCAAAAGCTGCATGCGTGACAAGCTCGTCAGATGTGTTTATGCTCTCGAGCTCCATTGTTGTCTCCTCCATGCGGCCGTTGTTCTGTGACCAGTACATCTTCAACATACCCCCAGAGCTCACACAGAAAAGAGCGCTCTTGGCCGAATGCGGATGATTTGGCCCTATAGCATGTACGAAGGAGCTTTCATATTGATACCCGTTTCCACTCTTATTTGCCGGCCCGTACATTACGTTGAACGGTTTCTTGGACAAGTCAGAAATTTCGACAACACAATTCCGAACATATGGCCAATAAAAGGAGAAGAAAAACTCACCTGCTGATTTGTTGGGGCCACAGGGAGCCAGTAACAGCCAGCGATTCCATGGAGGTCGTCAATCGTGTCCGTCTCCCATTTTCTGGTTATGAAGGGGTGGTTCAACGAAATGGCAAAGCTCACCAAAGCAACTCTTCCAGCCGCATCTATTACAGCTAGATCCGGAGTGTTTGTCGTGCCCCATTCCAAATGCACCAGGGGAATTGCTGGCGTTCCCTTGACAAGGTCACAAGTGGTCGGCTCACTGAGCTCCCAAGCCCCGGTGTCCGGATGGCATCTTAAGAATCGAAGCTCGAGAGTCAGACCATCGGGAGCCAATGAGGCTATTGTGCCAGACTTGGACCACGCGACAGCTCTGCACAACAGTTAGTATGGTGATTTCGTGAGAGGCTACGCGTGAGTAAAATTTCATACTGGCAGGCGCCTCGGTTCCTCAGCTCATCTAGCCGTTGCTGCAGCTGTTTGCCCTGGGGTCTGACAGGAATAGAGAGAGGGACATCGTCGCCAAACAAGTCATCGACATTGTCGAGGTCTACTTGCATGGAATTATCCAGTATGAGAGGCATCTTCTCGGCTGTCATCTGAGCGGGTTTGTCCAAGTGCACTATGGGTATCTAAAGGTCAATCAGGTTGGAAGCAAATAGCGTATCGATAAAAAGCGTCAAAGAAACAAAGACATCAAGAAAGAAAAGGAAAACAAAGGGTATTAGAAGAGTTTTGGCGCTAGCAACTCAGCGATGCAGCCTGCGCATGGAAAGGCTGTGAAGGTGTGCAGGCAGCGGACAGAAACAAAATGGTCGATGATTGGCAGACGAGATCTTTCTCTCAATGACACGCATGAGGTAACTACTAACTGGCGCGCGGTCGCTGCACAGCCTAGCTCACAGTGTGGCCGTGCCCACGGCAAAATATCGGCATTCAAGGCAAAAATCGACGACAATCAATCGGACCTGACTCAATCTGCATCACTTACACACGCAGCAACTGCCGGTTACGCATATGTCAACCATGGAGACGTGCCTTGGCTTTGTGAAATGTACGGGGTACATTTTCGTGTATAGTATGGTGCATCTTTTATATATTTCTTCAACGCGATTTCACATCATAACCCCTTAGCAGAGACCACGAAACAGCACACGCAATCGACTTCGTCCGCATTGCGAGCCTGTTACAAGTTGTATCGAAAGGACTTATTCTCACGGTCTGTTAAATCTTGTAAACCATGAGTTCTTTCCGGTGGACCATGATTGCGCTCTTTTTCTTGCTTCTCTCTCGCCAGCGCGAACCGCAGACCCAGGGCCACAACAAAACACGCGGCAAAACAGGCCATAACACCAATAAAGCTTTGATCGTATCGTGGAACCCATTTCCTAGACATCACGTCGGAGAAGCCCGTTCGGACAGGTTATAAGTTCTAAATTTCGACAGCCACCTACGCATCAAAAATTAAGGGGCCCGTGATGTTGCCCAAGGAGAAGCCAATAAAGGTTCCTGCGGCATATACAGCTTTTTTGGTGTGTCCAGCCACATTTGATGTGCCCAGGCCAATGCACTGAACCCACGAGGAGGAGAAAAAGTTGATCAAGTAGAAGCCGGCAGTACGACCACCCCGATTAGTATCAGGCAGTTGCCACCTATCCGTCGTTGACGCGTAATCAGTCAGTCACAAAGCGTGCCACGGAGAACCATGACTGAGGTTCTACTCAAAGAAGGCCACATCCAATTATCACAAAGAAACAGGACGCAGCGATGATGAAGAACCGGGAATTGGGTACAATGCGACCCAAGTATCCTGATCCGAGGATACAAATGAAGGCCAGAGCACCAATCGGCAGATTCAACAACAGAGATGTGAAGACGTCGATTCTCATGCTGTTGAAAATTATAGAGCCGAAGGCAGTAACGACACCTGAGCCCGTGAAAGATACCATGGGCAGGGTTATTATGCCCCAGAGATGATGATCAGTTAGCGCTTCTCTTAGCTGGTAAGGTTTGAAGTGGTTGTTTTCGGCTCCGGCATTGTTGGCCCGAACCCGTTCCTCCAACAATTTTCGCTCCTCCTCTGTGAAGCCCTTGGCATTGTGAGGTGTGTTTGGAAACACCTATCAAAGTACAATGCCTCAAAGAAAGGTAATCGCACCAGCGATGAGATACATGTATTGCCATGGATGGACTGGGCCTCCTGATATGTGGCCCAGGCTGTAGTTGATGAGGGGCGATACTAGGAGTGAGCCGCCACTGAAGGAATACCAGTAGCTGGACCGCAATACTTGTGCCGAGTGGGTGTACCAGCGGCCAAAGATGACGGCCTGGCCAAGAATGTCCTTGTCATAGTACTGAAGTGCATATGCAGCGCAAAGCTGAAGATGCTGCTAGAGGATGCAGTATACGTACTAGTTGACTTGTCTTTCGGAATGTAAGTAAAGCTAGGATTTATGAGATGGGGATGCATACGACAGGCATTAGCTTCCAGTCAATCGTTCGGAGAAGTCGTCGGTTGGTCGTGCCGTCAATCTCGGCAAAAGACGGGGCTTCTCAGGGCGACGTTTCTTCTACGCTAACACTATCGACGCCACGGTCAGGATTTTAACCAACTCTTAAGCTATACTTTGGCTCCCGTAACATGATAGCAATACAGGAGTAACGAGAAGGGTAAGGGAATGGAAAATGCCTGGTAGTTTCCTAACCAGGTACGGACAGCACAGCTTATAAATGGCTCAAGATAAGTTTTTTCTTTAGCCCTTTAGCCCTTTACATAGCAACCAAGGCTACCCCGGATTCCCCCCGCAGCACAACATCGGCAATCACCGTTTGAACGACATCGGTGGCGTCAAGACCAGAGGTCACATCAGTTACGCGCGGCGAAGCGTTCAATGTTTCCTAAATAAACTTATCCTTGGGTCGCGACCCACACATTCCGACCGGTCGACGCTATTCCGATTGGCATGTATCCGACCCCTGCACCTTCCCCGGCTCGTTCGGTCAGCCATTTCCGAGGGCTGCTTACTGGTCGCTGAAAGCTGGCCCGGGGGATGAAGGAATTCCAACGGAACTGCTCACATGTGCAGTGCTGCCAGCTGACCCGTCCAATTGAGGGCAGTAAATCGCGGGGAGGTTGGCTCTGTCGTCAACCTGCTACGTATTTGAATTCTCGCCTCGCCATCCTCCTCCCTCAGTTCTGGGCTGCCGAGCCATGTAGCAAACTATTGAGAACATTCGCAAGCCTCAATATATACTCGTTGATCTTAGGTGATAACTAAATTGGGTAATTCTTTATGCCCTGGGAGAACTATGAAGCTAGCCACGCGATTGCTTAGAGCGAGGACGCCGTCCAGCCTCAGGGTAGCTCGGCAACTTCGACCAATTCGTCTTGCTTCCACCTCTTCGGCCACACAAAATGGAAGCTCCAGGACTCTTTTGTATCTCGGAGCTGGCCTGCTAATTGGCGGTGCTGCCGGTGCTTCTTTTCTAGGGCCTCGTTCTGAGGGAGTGTTATCGGGCGTCACTCCTCGATGGCGGGATGTACTTGGAAGCCGTGGCGCACTCTCTCGCAAATACGCCGACAAGAAAACCATGCTGAAGGTACGCTGGGAAACGAAGCATTTCAGATTCGAATGCTAATTTTTTCTTCTTCACGTAGGCGGTTGACGAAATACGATCAATACTAGGCGAGGATGCAGTCAGTGTAGAAGAATTCGACCTGGAAGAGCACGGCTACTCCGAATGGTCTACTTCCAACACAGAAGTTCGACCAGTTGCCATTGTTCGACCCCAATCAACAGAGCAAGTATCAACCATCGCTAGAGTATGTACCAAGTACAAGGTGCCAATGGTTCCTTATGGCGCAGGGTCAAGCGTCGAAGGTAACTTCAGCTCCCCGTACTCTGGCATATGCATTGATCTATCTACCATGGATAATATTGTAGCACTACACGCCGAAGACATGGACGTGGTGGTCCAACCAGGTGTTAACTGGACCAATCTCAACAATGACCTCAAAAATTCTGGACTGTTCCTCCCCCCAGATCCCAGCCCGACAGCCCTAGTCGGCGGAATGGTCTCGACAAACTGCAGCGGTACCAATGCCACGAGATATGGCACCATGAAGGATTATGTGGTCAACCTGACGGTGGTTCTCGCTGATGGGTCCATCATCAAGACCCGTAACAGACCCCGAAAGACCTCTGCCGGCTACAATTTGAACGGCCTCTTTGCCGGCTCCGAAGGGACTTTGGGCATCATTACTGAGATTACGCTGAAACTAGCGACTGTGCCATCTAGCCACAGCGTTGCAACTGTCACGTTTCAGAATATCAGACAAGCTGCAACTGCAGCGGCTTCAATCGTTCGGTCTGGTGTACCTGTGGCCGCTGTTGAGCTCATGGATGACGTACAAATGCAAATAATTAACAAAAACGGAGGTGCTGGGGGTAGAATGTGGAAAGAACTACCAACTCTATTCATCAAGTAAGATAAAAAAAGAGATGCTTCCATTTCCAATATTTACAAAAGCCTTGAATATTCTAACCATGTTCGGACAGATTCTCAGGAACAGATGCCACAGTTAAGGACAATATAAAATCCGCCCAGACGGTTGCCAAATCCTTTGACTGCAAATCATTCGAATTTGCCAGTAGCCCCGAACAAATGGAGGCCCTGTGGTCTGCAAGAAAGCAAGTACTGTGGGCGTCTTTAGCGGTGAAGCCGGAGGGCACCGAAGTTTGGTCTACAGATGTAGCTGTTCCGCTGTCGCGAATGGCTGACTTGATCGGCAAGTGTCTTCCATTCACCTGGGACGGGATCGCGCTAATAAGAGTAGAATTGTCTCAGGAGAGAGCAAGAAAGCTTGGACTATTTAACAGCATCATAGGGCATGTCGGCGATGGAAACTTTCATCAGATGATCATGTATAACCCGAACATTCCCGAACAGAAGAAGGCGGTTACAGACTGTGTCAACTTGATGGTGGAGGGTGCTATCGCAATGGAAGGAACGGTCTCAGTAAGTCCTGTCTGATCCAAGATGTATCAAACTTTGGTTGTCTAATTACCCCGAAGGGAGAGCACGGTATCGGACTCGGAAAAAAGGTATGTAATCAAATCCCCCGAGATTGGTGCAGGCGCATGACATTGTCTACTAACAATTTCACTAGCATTGCTTGGCAAAGGAGCTTGATGGTGCAACGCTGGGAGTCATGAAAGCTTTGAAGGACTCTCTTGATCCCCAGTGAGTATTGCCAATATTCGAATGTGAACCGTGACTAATAAGATAATAGCTGGCTGCTTAACCCAGGGAAGGTCTTCGATGAGTAGATATTAGCCGTGAGTCCGTGACGTATAATTAAAATAGTGACATATTTGATCGATCAAGAGACAGTTCAAGTGCCAATAAAGCAGCTGTGACTTGGGCATGGCTAAAATTGCAACACGGTAGAGTCGAAGTAAGAATAGCTCTCCTAAGCTGATCATGTCGTCAGTAGCAACCACGGATGCTTGAGCCGAGACAGCCAATCCCGCCGCCATACAACCATTGTGGGGTCTAATGCCTTGATTATCCGACCGTCGTCATCATGTGTTGACTTCACTTCATGCTTCATTCGGATACCACATTCACCCACGCAAGCGAGACAGGGGCCCTCGCCCAAGAGCAACTAGGACGACGTATCGGCAACGTCGCCGGCTTACAACTTTCGGCAGAGGAGCACTGCAACGCTATTCAAGACCACAGGACTCGAACGCAACGCGGAAGAAGCGTCGTCAGAACACAGCCATGAAATCCGGTATTCGCCGAACTCGTCGGCTGCGCCCCTAGATGCCAGAACAAGATGGTCTTAGCGCAGCTGCACAATGCCGTGGATGCCCTGGATCTGTTGACGTTTGCTGGGACTACTAGTACCCAAGATGCCAACGACTTGAATGGCTGCTCGGCGACTACGCCCCGACTTACCGGGTTAACAAGGATGTCAAGCCAGGAACCGAACCAACAGCAGGCCCGTGGAGAGTCAGCCGGTGAGCAAAGGATCCGGAATAGTTTCACCCTGATAAATAAGGATCTACTATCCAAGAGCGAGGCTGTTCAGTCCTTTGGCTTCTTCTTTGAGAAATTATGGCCGCTGAAACCCATCGTGCCAACGTACTACAAGGACAGGACCCGTCATATTACCACCGGCTGATTGCAGAGGAGCCCCTTCTTAGTAAGTGCCTCATTACAATATCTTCAAGGTACGCCGTGTTTGTGGGGAGTCATGCACAGATACGCTCGGCAGTCGTAGAGAATATTGCAAAAGTACTTGCAATCGGTCATGTGGGCACTGGGGGTCGATGGCCACCAGGTCAACGGGTGCTATTGCGAGCATGCTGCTGCTTATTGACTGGCATGTCAAGGCGATCAATTTCCCATCCGATTTTACAGATGCCGATTGCGAGAGCGGTGGCCCGTTGACGAGGAGTGTGGAAGTAGGCGGGCAGCAGCGCTATGGCATGACATCTGCCTTGGAGAAATTGAACATCTTGTCTCCGGCTGACAGGAGCAATAATATGTCATGATGCCCTCGGCCTATGCGTACATGCGACTTGGAAAGAGTGCTCGCTGATGTTGTACAGGACTCTGCTATCAAACGCCATCGCACTCGGTCATGAGAGGGGGTGTTTTGACCACGACTTTGCACCCAATTTTGAACCGATCTCTGACCCTGTCGCGTGGTGGGACGCTGCCTTGGGCCGGCATGGGGCACTTCGCTTGTAATAAAAAATAAAAAAGATGAAAATAAGTAAAAATACATAGATAAATGGCTCGGACATTTAGCGTGTCTCCCGACAAGACTTGGCTTGTGGAGAAATCAAATTGCCGGTCGGGCTTTTTTGTTGGCGGCCTACTGTAGACACTGTAATGGCAGGGACCAAACGATTCATGTATGTACATGTATGTACTTAAGTACGTACAAGCTTCTTTGTCGTTGCAGAGCAAGTAGTACATGGGGTTGTAGGGAGTACCGAAAGCTCTGCCGAGCCATGATGCCCCTCGGCACTTCGAAGTCAACTGCATCCGTGTAAGATATCCCCTGATATCTGGGTGAGAAACTATTCAAGTGTCCCGGCGTATAACTCGAGCATAATATGGAAATTTCTCGGTGGTACTGCAAGAGATGATGTTACCATACTTCCAGGGGGCGCACATAAACAGGGACGGGACCATTGATGAGTCCACGACACACCCCTCCCTCAAAGAACTTGACCTCTTTAACGGAAAATTTCCCTCGTTGGGGGCTTATGCTGAAATGAACTTGTGGGGGGTTGAATTTCCGGCCAAGACTTCTAGAAGACGTCGCCTGTCCTTGTTCAGAGCAGAGCCGGCAAAAGTTTTAAAATGACAAGCCATATGTGAGACCATGGTATATTACTTGACGAAGTTGGGATAGTCTCCTGCTGAATAGTATGCAATTTGTACATATGAAATCACTTGCCGTAATGACTATGTCTTGATGTAATTACTATCATCGAGAATGACTGAACTAATCCATCCCCTTGAGACTTCTGGACGTCATCATCACGCGCAACGGTCACCTCTGCTGTATGGCTGACGGGCTGACACACTGACAGCGCCGCCACCGACTTGATATTCTTCCGACTTTGCACGTCCCTGACTCACAAATGCCGACGCAACATCTGTGCCTTTACTCCGTACAAGGTATCTTACATATGTTGTCGGTGCTGTTTTGCCGTCTTCGTAGCCTGTTCAAGCCGCCACGTGGGGTAAAGTGTGGCTGAATAATGAACACGTTCACCGTATTTTTGTATTAGACGTCAGGTTTGATTATATGGCGTTTTTGTCTGGTGTCATTAATCATTGATGACAGCTGCCGAAAAATTTGGGAAAGACGATGCCCCCTGCGGTGGCTGAGGATCTTGAATTGGACCCCTGATCGTACGGTTGGCCCCGGCTTGAACACGGTTAATACCTAGCAAGTACAATCGTCATCTCCTCTCGTGCGGGCTGTGCTTGACGGGAGAAGCTGATGACAGGAACCTTGGTATGAGCCAGAGCTTATACTGTGGAAAAGGACGTCTTACACCGAAACAACTGGCGGTTACAGAAAACGTGGAAGAGCAAAAATTTATGTTTGAGACAACAAGAAAAGGGAACCGTTTGACACCCGCCGTTGAGACAATCATGTCCTCTCCCCCTGCTGTGATACATGGTCTACTGCGGACTACGTATGCGAATCCAGATAGGTATTCTCTGGATTTGCTAAGGGAATCAAGGGGGAGCATCGCTCGTGCCTTTTTCTTCTCAGCTTACAACAACGTCTTAGAAGCTCGGCGGAATGCAACGTCTACTATCAAGGCTTCCGGGTTGGGCACATACCGACTGGAGACCACTGTAGGCTGTAAGTACCTGACAAGATTGTGACAAGCGAGTACTCGGCAGTTGTCGGCTGGCCTTGGGGACCAAACCCATGCACGTTTCTTAGAAAGGGTAGTAGAATAAGTGCCTCAACTCCTAGATGCTAGAACACCACAGTAGGCGAGCCTACACATCGAGATAAGCGACGAAAGGTTGCGATCATGTTCAACGCTTGCCGGAGAACCGTATTTCAATCCAAGTCCAAGCCCAAGAGTCTGGTTTGTTTCGTCTCCCATCACTCAGTATAATTCTTGTGATACATGAACCGCTTCTACGGACAACGCTGTAACAGTGTCCATGGTGTGGATGAACGAGCTGACGCAAGTGCTCAACTAAAAGCGAGTCAAGCACAAGTGACGAGAGAATCGGTGCAATGCCCCTCATAAAGACGAGAACCTGCTAACCTCGATGACGTTGTGGCACTTTTTGATACGTATGTTGTGTTATGCTGTGAGATGGCCTCTTGTGCGAGCCTATATGCTGTTCGGCCCCAAGTGCGCTGCTCTGTTATACAACAAATGTTTCTTCTATGAAGAATAATACTAGGTGGTGGCAGTCAGGATTGGCTAAATGATTGCTTCGGCACATGGAAGCAACCTAGCTATGCAACTGCATTCCTCATGACTTGTCCTACTCCGTACATGGTATCCACGACATCCCGTCGGCTGTTGCTGCTCCTCATTTTGAAGGTCCAGACCAGACTCGTAATATATCCTGGGCAGACTTGCAAAAACCAATAAATTTGTTTCCTAGATTGCGTCGGAAAGCGCAGGAGAACTGCCTAGCGTCGGATCGCAGTAGTAGTACGTAGCCGTGTCTTATATTTCTTTATTTTTAGGTGGCTCTTGTTCTGTCTAGCCAAGCCACATTTAGGGGCTCTACCCTGGCGAATGTTGAGTGGCCGGCAGCTTGCAAGACATGATCTGGACTTCCTTGTTGCCAAAGGCCAAGCACTCTGTACCTCGTACGGAGTAGTCGTATCACAACGTTGAGTAAGCGAAATTGTGCTTCTCAGCCTTTCTATGCGTGTGACGGAAAACTATGCCTGAAGACTCGGTTAGCTGTTTTGGTGTTTGCGGCCGCTCAGCAAGCCACAAAACCCCAGTCTCAGAGTTCGTGTTCATCTTCTGTCATTTTGAAAGGCGAGAGGGGATAGCTCATATTTTTAGGCTTACATACTCCGTAAAAAAGATTTCAACGAACATCGACCAAGCTCACCATTGAGCACAGAACGCGAAGAAGCTGCAGGTGTGGAGCGTACCTACAAGATCTCTGGAACCACGACGTGGCCGGAGCTCAAGCTTCACCTGTTGAGTCTGGTGCTTTTCCCCTAACTTTCCATGACCCTGGCCACCAGCGGTGGCACTTCCCCGCGGAGCTGGACTTGAGTATTCCGTCCAGACGTACGTACATACGGAGTATGTACACAATGTTCGTTGCCGAGTGCCACAAGTTTTCTCCGTGACGATCTTCTGGTCGGTGCTTGTTCTGGAGCTGCCACATTGTTCGCTTCAATGGGGATGCGTCTTGGCCCGTGGGCCGCCGGGGCCGTTACCTCCACCGTCATCCTTGAGCTGGCTGAGTATAAGGCGTATTAAAAGTTTTTCTTGGCTGCAACGTCGTTCTTGTCATGGAGATGGCCTGACCGGATCATGTGTGTTCACAATCGTGCTTTGCGAGGCGTGGGAAGAAGGGGGCTTGATACCGACTCGGATGCAGGCACGGCCAGCCGCTCTTGCACTTTGTGCTCCGTGTACTCGGTGCACTGTTGTCTGGTATGCTCGTACTGTCAGAGTCCTGTGTATAATACCAGTGTGTCTGTGCAACCTGCCCCGGATGCCAGTGCAAAAGAAAATAATACATCAAGATATCGCTGCCCACGCCATCAACTTTTGACGTTCTACAGATTCTCCGTACAAACCACCAACCGACTTATACCCATCCCTTCAACGACATGGATGGCGAGCCTGTTGCTCAGATTCAGATCATTGCTAGCGACATGCTCTTTTTCGGCTTGCTGCAACTTTGAACAATCCGGACACAAGGGTAAGTGCTTGGGCATTTTGCGGTATTGCCCTCCCCTGCCCTGATTACCTTAATCGAGCACAACCTTGGCATCGCCAAGCATCTCGTACAGTCTTTTCTCCCAGGCTTTACCTTGACTGTGGGCTCTATAATACAATTGTACGGCATATTCTGTTGTACACTGTACAGCTCGCAAGCCCCCACCATTTCTTGTCGTTCAGTCTGCAAGATTTCTTCTCACCCAGTCCAGCGTCTGGGAAGACTGCAAGGAGCTTGCAAGTGCGAAGGATCAGATTGGGGAGCGTCCTGGGCCCTGTCAATTGCTCCGTTTGTTAAGAACGGGGTTGCATCCAAATTTATCCAGTCACAACTACTGAGTACACACAGGTACATACTTGACACCCAGTCAGTTAATTAGAGTCGTACGTTTTTGGGCGATAGCTCGGTTGCTGGGCTAGCATGGCTCAGGTCGACAACAGCCGGGCCTGGGAGGCCGACGACAACGGCAATCTCCATTTGGCTTATCCCATTTCTCCCGTCTACTATCAGGACATGAAAAGCTTTCTCGATCTCGACTCTCCAACCAAGAGCTCATTTTCTCTCTCGACCGGCGAGCACGACCATGCCGACTACTACCATTCCAGCTTCTTGTTGTTGGATTCGGTTCCTGCTGCGGTAGCCATCATGGCAGCTAATGCGCCTTCAACTATTGAAAAGCTAGAGTCTATCGCTAGCACGTGTAGCGCCAGGGACAATGGCCACCAAGCTAGACTTGGCTCTTCCAATAGCCTTGCGACATTTCCAATGTCTATCAGGACAGAGACATCATGTACCAGTTCCAATAGCTCCACAAGAAGCCGAAACCGACACTACATTCTGCCGAATGCCGGAGGTCCTTTTCGTCGACGACGAGTGCGAGACAGTTTTACTGACGGCGGCGACGATACCGAACATTCACATATGGGCAACACACAGCATCACTGCTATAGTAGCATAAGGCTCATGAACAACGAGGTCGTCAAGAAAGCTGTACCACCACCCCCAAAGCCTCAATCTAGAAGCTCAAATCAAAGATGCAACCCTATGCAAACATTCAAGCCTCTGCGGAGCTCTTGCCATGGCAGAGTATCATCCTCAGATGGCCTGCCACGGTCTCCAGCCCTGACGAGGGATGAATTCGAGGCACTGCCACCTACTATTCAACGCAAAGTAAGTTAAGAACACTGGAGCAAGACGCATCGAGAACAGAGCAGCAAGTGATTGAATTGGAGACTTGACAAGACGGACACACAGGAGTCACCAGTTGACAGGCTCTCAGCCCGAGCCTGGCATGTACTCCTTTAGGATGGTCCTGCAAAGAAGCAATCCGCATATTGATGGCACATAGACAAAGGCGGAAGGTCCAGGCACAGTCGCAAAAAAAGTACGAGATGCCAGTTTTGTCTGCAGCAGGCGCAACTTTGGCATATCGTTGCTTCCGCTATCTGTGCACTGGCTGCAAGTTGCTGATCTTGGTCGTTTTGGCTAATTAAGTATGATTGCTACGCCGCTCTGCCTACTCCCTCAACCTCACGAGGGCGCCTCCTTGTCACTTTCCGTCTAGTTCAAGTCATCATCCTTGCTTCCGCTTATGTCGTCATCTCTTTTCATTTTTCTTTCTTTCTTGTTTTTTTATTTTATTTTGTTCTAGTATTTTCTTCCTAATAATTGCCCCGGCTCGAGCACATGTTTACCTCGCCCTTTTACGGCTCTTGTCGTACTCCCTGCCCTTACCCATCCCCTGGGCCCCAATATTGTTCGGTCCTCCCCTGCAAATGCAATGCACGGTCAGGCCCACGGCGGTGAGCCATGAGATGTTGACCAGGGATGAACCCAAAGCAGGCCCAAATCCAACACCCCATGTGTTCTCTGTACGGCGTGCGGAGTACTTGCAACAGTCGTGCTTTGTCTGATTCGCAAGCAGAAGTGCCCTTGGCCGTCCAACAACACCCCGCGCGACTCATTCGCTGAAAGGGTTCTAAGCGTTCCCTATTTGCTTTTGTCCCTGCATCCTCCTACCCTCCACACTTTCGTCACAAGTCATATTCAGACCAAGGCCATTCCACATACGGAGAACTAGGACTGTGCTGTGGGCCTGGGCTGGACGTACTCCGTACTAGTTCCAGCGGTCAAGCACCATTCGGGCCACGACAGCACGTTCCCTCACACCCTCGGTTCAAAACTGACCAGCCAGGGACGGACCAGCTTGCGTAACTGGTCATCCCAAGAGCAATCTGTTAATCTAACAGACTGTCGGTTGTGGCTGCTGGGTAATTAGGGGTGTCCCTGTTGTCCTTGTGCCAGGAAGATGGAGAATTGCTCTGGGCTAATAGTACATGATTGTGCTGGTTTGTACGACATAGTACAGTAGTACAAACGCAATATGGCCCTTTAGTTTGCCGCAGTTCACGATGTCACCGCAACGTACCCGCTTTCTTGACATATGGTTACCCGTGGTGTGTGTCAGGGCTCGTTCCTGCGTTGAAACATGCCATTCCCTTTCTAGCACAACTGCCTCTGACATGGTAATCTCAACCCGAGATCTAGCCATATGTATATCCCATCCATCCCTTTCATGATCGCTACTTCCTGTTTCCTTCTCCCCCTTATCCGTCCAGATGAGTCGTTTTCCATGTTTGACACAAACACTAATTACCTCCTGATCCCGAATAGTACTTCTCAACGCTCGAGCGCCTCCGGATCACTCAAGGGCAAGATTACCAAGAAATAGACAATTCTGGCCAGGAGAGCTCTGATAGTCTCTCTTTTGCCTTGTCTTGTGACGAGGAAGACAGACCGCCTCTCAGACTTGGCTTTGGACAGGACGAACTTGAGAACGCTCCCCATCGCCGGCCTCAAGGCAACGCATTGCGGATATATGCCAGTCCAGGGAATCGCCTTAGCAGAAATCGCTACGCTAGCTGTGACCAGTTGAGGGGACAGAGCTCGGGACAGAGTATGATATCGGATGCAACGGAGGAATCGATCCTTCGAATGGGAAAACGGCAATTGCGATTTGAAAGTCTACCCAGAAGTTCGACGAGTCCGAAACATAATCCTGGCAGCATGGTGTCGCTTTCTACTAATACCACAACTGCGGCCCCGGATCTCAAGTCTACTGCCGATTCCATGTATGAGTCGTTCCGCTGGTTAGAGGAGGAGGAGGACCTGGATTTGAAGTTGTGCCTCGATGACCATCATTTCAATTTACGAGGCGAGGATGTGTTGGCTGAGAAGCACCGGCCGTCATTTAGACGGCACATGTCCATTTCTAAGCTTCCTTTCAGCAGTCGTGCTTCGTCTACGTTGAGTCGACCAACTACCAAGGACACCTCTGTGAGCCCGCCACTGATGGGATCACCTGTCTCAAGCCCAAGTTCACCTATTCTTGGCCATGTTCGCCGAAGATCACGGGCTCTTTCTCTCATCTCGCCTAACAAGCAGCCAGTTCCAGATGCACCTGTCTCGATTGATGCCGCAGCAGCACATTACCAGGATCCAGACGCAAGGATGAAGCTCCGAGTGTATCTTGCCTCGCCACACAAATTTGACGAGGCCGTTGAATTTGGTTTTCCATCAATTGAGGAAGTACAGAGCAGCGAAAATTACCCACGACGTAAGAGGGCAAGTTTGTCACAAGGACAGTCAACTAACTCCATGGCCAAGTCAAATGGCTCTCCTGAGGATGACAAATCCTCGGTCTACAGTGATGGGGCCTCTACTAAGGAGCCCGAGTCGCCTAGGACCCCAGAAATGGAGAAATCTCTATCAGTCAAACCAGTTCGCGTTAGCCAAGAGAAGGACGACATATCAAACACGGCCGGTTATGCTCAAGCACCAGCAGCATGTCGGGAAATGACACTCCGTATGACCTTGACACGGCCTGATCTTCGCGCAAATGAGGATCAAATCTATGGTTGGCAAAAGACCTCCAATGGACGAAAATCTCAGGCCAGAGAGGAGCCGTTGTCGCCAGTGTCTACTACCCGAGAAGGACACTCGAAAGAAAGCATTGAACGGCAGCTTGCCACTATGGATCAAGAAGACCTACTGGCAAATGACAATGGCGTAATGAAGAGATTCTGGAACCGTGTGCGTCGGTCATAATTTTGTGCTGATATCGGCCTGAACTACTCGAGAGATGCCACCGCCGTATTTGGCTTACGAATCCTTTTATCTACACGTCCCGAAATCGCAATAATACTCAATCCCGCACATGTGTACATCATACACAAGCTACACGAAACACAAGACACAAATACATGAGCAAGCAAGCCCATCTCAGAACTGATGTCACGAAATGAGTTTTTTTTCCTTCATCGCTCTCGCTGCGCTTATACCCTTTTGCTGTCTCGATTTTGCTTTTCATTCTTCCCATGCCCAACTTCACGATTCTGACGCCAGATGACAAATTTTGGTCATTTAGAAGCGATAATGTATAGATGGTCTGCTTACGGTTCACCTCAACCAACGTCACACCATGCCATTAGGAGTTTGACGGAATCTGACAATCATTTTACTACTTGAAGCGAGTTTTTCTTATTTTCTTTGTTTGAACTTTGAGGGACCTGGTCTGTTAACGAACGATGAGAACTATGGACGCACAGGGGAGAGGCCCTGTTTGATTATTTGACTGCGCGTACTGGAAGTTCAAGGAGTCATTTTACTTGTATGGGGGAATTCGATGGGATGATGGAGATGCAAGACATTAAAGGTAGTCGGGTAGACACACGACTGTTGTTAATTTAACGGCCCGTCCACGAGCTGGGCACGTTTGTCCCGAATCCACCCTTGTCTAGAACTACCGTGATGCGTATTGATGAATGCGGCGAGGTTATGTTGTTTCATCACGACTCTCGGGCGCTGGGTTTGTGGGTTGCGGAGCCAGCGCCGAAGCAAGAAAGCACCAATATCATGTGGCCAAGTGTGCTTTGTACAGCATGATATCACGGCGCTGCATACATACATGTATGTGTGTACATGCAACCTTTGTTACAACGTGATTGTATGTAAAGTATGTATGTATGTACTTTGCAACCCGCTCAACGTGCTCAACGTGCTGTAGGCCCAAACAAACCAAATGCTTGGTGCAGCAATCTCCTGCATAAAGCAGTTGCTTTTTGGTCCGGGCATGGCCCCAAGCCCCGCTTCTCAGGAGTGTCTTGTTTATTCTTATTTTTCTTTTGCTCTTTTATCTGTCGTGGGCTAACCTTTTTTTTATTGCTTGTTCTCCAACCACGCGGCGTTTACAAGTCGGGTAAAAACTGACGGCGTTGTCGTGGCCCAATTCCATAATAGCCGCTGTTCCGCAATTACTTTCCTTCCCGGCGGCGAGGGCATGGAAGAAGCGTGGTGGCTTGATTTAGCTCGCTGCAGGGTCGATGGATGGGACGAACAGGTCGAGACGGACAGGGCACCCTCGTTGGAATCCAAATGCTGCGTCCCTGTAACTGGACTCTCGGACCAGTACTCCATAGTCGAGTCGCAGCTTGTAACGCGCTCTGGCTGGCAGACCGCAAACGGCGCCTCAGCCTCAGGTTGTGATTATTACTATGGAGCTGGTCGGGTGGTCCTTCTTTCGGGCCTGGCCGGGGCCCAGCCGCCATTCTCTTGCCCCCTCCCTGGTGGCACACGCGGGTCCGAGCACCTGCAGATGTGGCAAACCGCACATGTGCAAGACCAAACCAGCTCGAGCTACTCCGTAGTACTAGTAATATACAATTACAAGTAGCTTGCTGGTGGACTTTGGATGATGCCGGGGACGTACATATTGGCTGCATGAATGGATTGCTGCTGGTTCAATGTTGGTAGTGCGGGCCCCATTGACGCCTTTGGGTACTATTATTTTACATGACAGCTTGAGTTGCAAGTTGGATCGCCAAACTTTACCAACAAGAGCGTGAACAAGATCTGGACCTTCTGTGTGACAGAAACAAGCAAATTGATGAGCACCGTGCTCAAGTACCTGGGACAAGCACTCTCGAGTGCTGTCGGGAGCCCCATATCCCGCGCAACTAGCTCATGCTCGTCATAAACGCCTCAAGTGCTGCCTGCTTACCCCAGCCGTTGGTGTGGAAATTAAATATAGTAGTACAGTAAAAAAAAGCGCACGCCCTCTTTCAATCCTCGATATCATCGTCGCTTAATACTAACTTTTGATCTAACATGCCGGACATGCCGCCTGCTTTAATCCGCGCAGTCTTCTTGCGTGGACTTGATTCTTCCGAGGGTTTGTCTGTAGCCCAAGCCTCGCCCAGCGTTGCATCATCCTCTGCCTCGAATTCTTCATCGGCGGCAGCCGTGACGCCATGAAAGGACACGACTTTTTCAAGATCTCGTAGTCTCAAACCTGTTCTTCGGGTTCGTGCCATGTGAGCCATGTAAGGTAGGCGGTCGAGGAGCATTTCCCGCTGAGCTGAGCTGCCCAGTGACAGCAAGGGCGATGGGGCCGAGGATTCTTCCTGTTGCTCGGTGGTGTTTGCAGTTGCAGCGCGTGCCTGTTGGCGCTGCATCCAAGAAGAAGGCTCTCCAGAGGATTGGGTCCTCAGAAATGCATTTGCTCCGTCTGTTAGATTTTTTGTTGCCAGTTCTGATCCGCCCTTCAGTATCCTTGATGACCACATGTCGATAATGCCCTCAATCTCTTCCTTGGCCTTCCAAAGCTTCAAACTTGTTGGATAAAACATCTTGAATGCATCGCTGCCTTTGGTCATTGTAGTTGTCTTGCGTTTGACCGGGCTTGGTAAGGAGAAGAGCATACCTCTAACGGCGACTTGAAATGTCATCTCGTCCTGCCGAAGAAGATGGCTGCCTGTCTCTCGACCGCTGAAACCACCAAAACCGCCCCTACCTCCAAAAAATACGTCTCGGGACGGACAGAGAAGATCGCTTTCTGATAAACACTCTATACATTCATTGACATAGTCCACTGGTGTTGATAAATCCATAGGGTCAGTGCTCTCACATGAAAGAATGTAATTCTCATGGAGGGCGGATATGAATGTATGAGTGTCTGTACCGATTTCATCAATAAGAGAATCAACAGATACTTGCGACCTCTTCGGCCGGGCATATTCTGATAGGAACGGGGGAAGGTTTTCGACAGCATCATTTGCTGGCGCCTTTTCGTCCCTCTTGTTATACACGATTTTGCCAACTGCGTGAAATATGCCCAGGCTGGCTTCGCGTTGCGATATCAACTCTAGGCTCTCTGCTTCCCCCTTTGTCAAAGTAATCGAATCCCTCGTACTTTTTTTGATTTTGGTAAAAGCGACCTTGGCTCCCCAGTCCGAGTCTTGGTCCCCTTTGAGGCACAAGAACTCGAGAGAGGAGACGGCGTTTCGAATGTCTCCAATTTCGCCCAGTCTCTTAAGCACTTGGGGTCCAGGAGTTCGTTTGCGGCCAGACTTTCTCGCTTCCTTTAAGACGACAAGCTCCAGGGCCTTTGCCAGGATCGAAGGTGCAATTGCATTGAACTCTATCACACCAACACCAGGGTGACGAAGTATTTCTGGTCCCAGCAGACGGTGAGCCGTAAGGCTATCGGCTGTTGCGGATGTTGTTGTCAACAAGGTCTCTGAAATGACCAAAACAATCGGACTGATCTGATTCCTATGCTGAGGTGCCTTCCCAAAGCTGGCTAGTGAAGGCGTGTGCGCAGCCAAGTACTGGAGTATTGTGCTGCGGAAAGAGGTCAACGCTGACGAGGACCTTGAAAATGTGTTTGGGAACTCCTCTACGAGAATGATTCGCTTGGCTCGACTTTGAGCAAGCCCATTTGAGTTCTTCATGGTTGTGTTAGCCGGCTCCTCCACATCCAGTGTCCCAAACTTGCCGCTACGGCCAAGGAATTCCCCGAACTGGCCCGACACAGAAACATATCCCGTGCCCGAATTCGTCGTAGGGTTTTTCCATTCAAGGAGTTCACACCCCATATCGGTCGCCAACAGCCGGACAGTGGTTGTCTTGCCCGAGCCTGCTGCCCCTTTGAGGATCAAAATCCGCTGTCGCATGCGTCCTGACATGACATCCTCTAGCCATCTTCGAACATCTGCAACTTTCTTCTTGTGGACTGCCAGCTCATCCAGATTTCGTGGCCCGAACCGCTCCGACCATGGTCGCAAATCGTCATCGACACCAACTGGATTTGCAGGTCTGGGTGGTTTGAGGAACATTGAGCCAGTGTTCGACGACTCGCTCGCCGCAGTTGCACTCCCATTTTTCAATCTCTTACGGGCATGTTGGCTGACCAAGCTCGATGAGCAAGCCTTGAGTTCTGATATTTCGTCATCTTCGGATATTGGATCGCTGATGGGGTCATCGATGGGCGAAGGTCGCTTTTCGCTGCCATTCCCCGGCTTCGTGGCCCGTTGGGCTTGTTTCAAAAAGAGTGCTTTGAGATCGGCCGTCTTGCCCCTTTCTTCGATTCGTCCAACATTTTTGGACTTCTTGGGGCTGGGACTGCTACCATTCTTCTGTAAGCTTGCCTGCCGCGTCTTTCGAGGAGAAAAACTGGTGCCAGATTGGCCCGCAAAACCTTTGCCCTTGGGGGAACTCGTAGACGCAGTCGGGGCTGGGTCTTTTGACGAAGAGCTTGGCGAAGACAGAAGGAAATTGGAGAGGGTGTTGGCTCGAGGCTGCTCATCTTCGTCATCAGACGCCTCAACTGGGTTCCGCCTGCGGCGTTTCGCGGACGGTGCCATCAAAGCGACTGAAGCATTTGTGTATCCGGAGTTCCATACGGGCTGGGTTTGTAGAATTGAGCTCAACCAGTCGGTCGGGAAGGCTGCCAACTGGTCTGGTGTTGACGGCGGGTGATGGGAGAAAGTAACACTAAGTACTTAGAGGTAGTTGCGTCGATTCAACATTGAATGTTTGCCCCAAGTCTGGTAACTGCATGCTGCCAGACCAGACTCGACCCGACTCGACTGGACCCAGCCAGCTGAAGTGCCAGGCTGCCAGGCTGCCAGGCACTATGTTAACATCACTGTGGTGACCCGGTCCACTGGACATGGAGGCCATGCGCCAGAACTAACGTCAATTCCATGTCCACGTGCACTCAATATCTGTCTGGTAGCTTACGGCGACCTGGACCCCACCAGGCTTCAACATTAACTACCCCGTACCACTTGACATGCAGTGCCCCAAACACTGATGTTGTCGTCTGGTCCATTTGGGCATTGACTTCTAAAGTTGATAAAAGTAAGCAGTCACTAGCGTGTGCATGGCACCAAAGGAGCATGCTTATCAACTGATTTGTATTTAATTAGAGTAATGAACAGATACAATTTCAATTTGTAATGACTCACACATAGGTGTACATACAGCGGAAGACAAGTTTTCCCACTCAAACAATCCTTTACAAGTACATGCGATCCAAAACCCTTCGAGGTTAGAAACTCCATCCGTGAAAATTGTCCACAAACGTTGCAGCCGCCCGGAGATAGAAAGTATCCTCGTCTCCCCAAAGTCTACCAATTTCCCTCATTGATCGAATTGCTAAGCAGTCAGTTAGATTATCCAGTCGGAAACTTTAGGGGCCCATCACTGGTAACCTACCCTTGACATAATGTGCATCGCATGAAAACTGGGAGTTCAGCGCCTTGTCCTGGATATACTCCCAGCCACGGCTATTGCAGTCCTTGTCAATGTTTTCGAGATTCGGACATGGCCTTCCCTTCAAGACAAAGACTGCAATGACTAAAAGCCACCACTGCCTCACAAGGCTGATGTGATACTTGGCTGGGAAGAATGGCAGCAAGACCCTCAACGCATAGCTGGTCGTAAGCAGATGCACGATGAAGAAGTTGTAATTATGTGATTTATGGTCGACCGATGTAACAAAAAGCGCGACGGAGGCTCTCTGTGATGATTCAAAATCCTTGACCGGATCGGAGATCTTCCAGGCATTCCAGTACTCCATTATCAGGTCCTCATGATTGGTAATCATGCTTTCAAGGCTTCCAAAGTCAATATCTTTCGACAGACTGTCGAAATTTTCATCCTCTGACATCTGGACAAGCAGATCAAGCACTGAGCTGTTGCTCTTAGATGAGGGCCTCGTGTAGGACGCATCAGCGCTGTACTTGTAGAGAAAATTGTGCTGTACTGACGCCAGTGTGAGAGCCTCCATTGCGACCTCTCTGCTGTCCATTTCATATGCATATCCCAGCTGAATTAGAGGGTGGCCAACTAATACACGTCAGTATAGGTGGTTTCGAGAACTTTGGCGCCGTCATATTGAACATACGGCCGCAAATTAGTCCATGGACCAACGGCTTGTCGGACGAGAACAGAAAGTGCTCAACCACCTTCTTCCAGTCATAGGCGTATTCCATGGCCAGTTTGTCCTCGAAGAAATCCACGTATGCTCTTTGATAATGCCTGTCTCCTAAAAAGTCGACCCAGTCACTATCAACCAGTTCCGCCGGAGACGGCGTCCAAGCGTCCAATTCCTTGGCCTGTTCCTCATAAACATCGTGGAGCTGATTCGGTGTGGCACCGAGTAAATATGCCGAGCTCAGAATATGGGCATTATGATTATCGAAACGGAGCTGGTTATAGACGACAGAATAGTTGACGTGATTAGCCTTGAGCAGATGCTTGAGTGACCGCGCCCTGCGATCGGGGTTGGTTTCTATATGGTGTACTTCCACTGGGGTCAAGTTGATCGCTGCAGCCTTCCGGTCGCCACCAAGCACATATGATAGTATTCCAGACATTCTGGATGATTTAGCAAGACCGCATGATTTCCTGTCGGTAACTGTTGGGTCAAGAAGTGGACTCTTTTATGATGCTGAAAGCGTTGAGGTCATGAGTGGGGATCGAGATGTACAGTCTGGTACTCCGTACTCTACGGAGTATTAGTGGGGGGGAACCGGGCTCTTGCTTGTCCTGATTGCACAATGCGAGTCCGCGTCTTTTGCACCTCAACAGACAGACACAGCACAAACAACGCTCCAGACCCCATCACCGCGCTTCGACTGGTGCAGGCCTACCGCCACACTGCTTTTGTCAGAGCAAACGTCTAATTCAGACGTAGTGACCACCGCCCTTGATGCGGGAGACCGATTCGAGATAACCGTTCCGATGAAGGAGGATCGGATTTCCATCTATGCAGAGTTGCTCTCGAACATCAGACAAGTCTCCATCGCTGCTTCATTGCCGTCGCCTCCAGGTCCCAGGACTGTAGCCAAAGTTTTCGATGGCGGTCGACGGTTATGCATCGAGCATGATGGCCAGACCGAGGCCCTGGATCTGCCAGGAACGGTGTTTGGCAATACGACATTGCAAGTTTCCCAATCGGCTTCTCGCGAACTGACATGGCGATTGCCACTGTCTTCAGAAGGGACGCCATTTCCGCACTTCTCACCCGAAACTCAGGCTGTTCCGTGGGTTGCTTCAGACCTTGAACATGGATCTGTCATATATTGTCGAAGCTGCAACTCCATCGTCATTCCCAAGGACACCATACAATCCTGGAAAGACTTGCCTAGCGAAAACTGGGCCGAAATGATGGAGTTTTGGCACTGTCACAAACCACACGATCACAGTGAGCATCAACAAGAAAGCTTGGCAGATAGAGGATATGGCGCCAATAGTGTTATAACTGCCCAGCCTGGCACCGGCTTTGTTGACATTACCTCATTCATGTTTGATGAAACCAATTGTCAAAACTTACTTGTAAGTTCCGCTGCCTAATGCGACGCCTTTGCATTGTTTTACTATTATGTCCTTTTCAATCTATCCGGGGAAATAGAAGGTGGCCAGATCAGCCGTCAAAGGCTACTCGGTGGTATGGTCATCGATACAATTCCCCAACATCATTGGATTCTGCCGGCCTCTGTCTGGGGCAACCAGTGTCTTTGAAACCTCCTCACTCCAGGACGGGTTCTGATGACCTGGGTGAACGGCTGACCTCCCAATTTCTTCTTAGTAATCAGAGCCATGGTTGCTGGGAGATCTTAATGAGGTACATTGGTTGGCATATCTTTTGCCACGTTTGTTCGCTCGGTAACGAAAGCCGTAAGAACTGTATGCTTACATCCTGCCAGTTTTCGATGTCCACTCTAGCAAAAGCTGCGAGAAATAGCTCCGACGCCTTAGCAGATGCAGCACCGCCAAAGTTTTTACATATTTTCTGCGGTGC
The DNA here is from genome assembly GCF_000187425.2 of Metarhizium robertsii ARSEF 23. NCBI lineage: Eukaryota > Fungi > Ascomycota > Sordariomycetes > Hypocreales > Clavicipitaceae > Metarhizium > Metarhizium robertsii. The sequence goes on from NW_011942193.1 coordinate 1,878,821, forward strand.
ATGCGAAGCAGAAATCGGTCTTTTCAACGTGAAAATCGGCTCAGTGAATCTGTTCAAGTGGCAGGTCAAATGCAACACGACTGTGCCAAGCAATAGAGTCCCAAGCGGACCCGAGTGTCTTGCAGCATCTCTTGTTGCAAATATCTCCAGATCAGGAAGCGCGAAGTCGCTTATATCAGCACACGCGTCCGAAGAGGGAGAGAATCAGACGACGCCGCTCTATCTCTGGGTTCTGAACCCCAATGTCGTCTACTCATCCTCCTCTATTCAGGGCAAGAAAACAGCGATGAAGGTTCTATATCAGCAGATCACCGCAGAAGAGGGTGATAAACTTACAGATTCAATCGTATTAGATGTACAAGACTTGAGTCTTCCGACTGCCACGATTCAATTATCAAGGGAGATTCTAAAATCGAGCAATCGTCTGCTACCGGAAAAGGAAAGGTCCTTTAAAGAGTGGCAGGTCGGACTTTTGGATCGTTGGGACGGAACGAGATAGGAAACTATAGTAATTTACACACCACTTCAAGCTGATTATTTAGTTGTTACCTCGCTAAGATGAAGAAATCATCGATTTTCATGATTTTCGCACACAGTGTGTTATTGGCACTGTCTGCATCACGCCTCGGGAGTGGCGATTCACAGTGTGAAGAAATTAGCATTTACAGTATTAGGCAACAGCCGGATCTTGGTGTCAGAATCTTGCCCCTTTACTATTATCATCAATCCCATCAGTACTAATAGGACTTACAACTCCTAACGTTCAAGCTTTCTTCTCTCCTTTCTGGGAGAATGAAAACGATACACCGAGTGTTTTAATTTCCTATAATTCCGATAATCATGACTCTAACTTTGAGAGGCACAGTGCAATCGGCTTGATGACGATCTACGAGATGTGGACAAAATGCATCTTCTACGGCATGACTATATCCCTGCCGGATGCCTTGGAGTCTCCTTTGACGATTCCAATGTTGCAAAAGAGACCTGGGATACCATCAATCTCAAGGTTTGGAGAAGTTTCCGCCATCACTCGTCTCTGGACCAGTTTGACGACAATCAAGTCCGTGCTGACAATGGTCATTTACCAATCAACGTCCAAGAGCGCCTTTTCCAGCTACAATTTCTGCAATTAGCCTCACTTCTGTTTAAATCACAATGGATAGATCTCGAGTTTTGTGTACATGAAGATGGATCATATGGCACGGTGCGGGTATATTTGCTACCGGATGATGCATATCGCGGCCTGATTGATAGAACCAGTGTCAGTCTCAGAAAATCGCGGCAACGTCTTCTTCATTTATTAGACTACTCGACAGACGCATGGGAAGGAAAAACTATTGCATGTGTTGATGGCTCATCCCCCCTCGGAGGCGATAACGTTGCAGGCGATGAGAACGAATCGCTGTTGCAGGTGTTTAACAATATTCCCTCGCCTAACCCGGCCACTGACCTGGTTACCGACGCATACGCTCGGGATTCTATGAACGATGTCTTGGAGCACACCATACCCGGAGTCACCACAGAACTGTACGCTTACCAACGCAGGTCAATAGCCGTCATGGTGCAAAAGGAAGCAGAGCCAAGCAAGGTTCTTGATCCACGCCTGATTGCTATCGATGGGCATGATGGAACTCCATGGTACACTGATCCGGTGGCTGGGACCATTCTGAGAGAACCACGATATTATGATGGTGTATGTGGCGGCATCTTGGCAGAAGAAATGGGAGCAGGCAAGACCATTATTTGCTTAGCTCTCATCCTCGCGACTAGGAATCTCCCAACGCGGCCCCCAGAGCTTTGCAGCGGTATCAGTTGTCCTAAACGAAACAAAATAGCCTCACTTGCCGACATGGCAGCGGCCTGTGCTACCCGGCACGCCGTTCCGTGGAGATCATATTTTGAAACCTGGAGACGCCAGATTGGTTATGAATTTCATCGATGCGAGGCCGCTCTCAAACGAAACCCAGGATATTACTTGCGTCCTCCACCGAAACTTCGTCGTACCGGTCGACATCCTGTCCAAGAACTAGCGCCTACTAAAATCTACTTGAGCAATGCAACCATCGTGGTTGTGCCTACCAATCTGCTTTCTCAGTGGAAGCACGAAATAGCAAAGCACACTACCTCCTTAACTGTCCGCGTTCTCTCAAAGGATGAATCAATTCCTTCCTTGAGAGAATTGTTAGATATCGATATCATCTTATTTTCTCAATCACGATTCGAAAGGCTCGTTAAAGAAAGTGGTGGAGTAGGTGGTACTGCGCTCTCTGTAGTCCATTTCAAACGCTGCATCGTTGATGAAGGCCATAAACTCGGCAATTCAAAAATATGCCGAAAGAGCAATTTGCTACGTGGCCTCGACAGAATGAACTTCTCGTCGCGATGGATTGTGACTGGAACGCCCTCACATGGTCTTTTTGGTGTAGATAACCGAACTCCGGCGGGTTCTTCACCGAGAGACCCAACATTACTCCCTATACAAACTCGAGAGACATCCGCTGAAATGGAGAAGAAAGATCTTGAGCGACTAGGCTCGATCTCTTCGCTGTACCTGAAGGCGAGGCCGTGGGCGAATGTTGCGACGGAAAACGAAGATACTCGTGCGGATTGGGGGACATATTTGTTACTCCCGCGGCACAAGAAGAACAGTTACGGCCGGCGGGACCGTTTGAAGGCGACCCTTAACTCCTTAATTATCAGACATCGACTATCTGAAGTCAGCGATCTCTTGCCGCCTGTTGATGAAAAGGTAATTTTGCTTGAAGGCTCATTCCAAGATCGGCTGTCCTTGAACCTCTTCGCTATGATGATCATCTTTAATTCCGTGCAGTCACAACGAACAGACATGGACTACTTCTTTCACCCTCGACAGCGTAAGAGTCTATTGGAAATCGTGCACAATCTAAAACAGTCGAGTTTCTTTGGGGGCTCGTTTTTTTCTTCGGAAGAGATCGCAAAGGCTGTTGAAACGGCGGAGAAATTCCTGGAAGAAAAGAAAGTGCCAATCAGTGACGAAGACAGCGTCCATTTGCGACAAGCTATAATACTGGGAAAAGTTGCCATCAATGACAAATTGAGAAATCTCAGCAATCGTTATCATGACATTCCCATTCGAGTCCATGGCCCGCTTGGGGATGCAAGCCATTCATGGTCCCTGGATGGTGAGGGGGGAGATACAATATACACATCAGCAAGTATGATTTTATCTCTGCAAAAATTACTGACTGAGGCGGCCCATGAAACGGAGTTGCTGAACTCTTTGCTTAATGGAGGTCTCATTCGAGAAGGATTGATCGAGAGAAATAAGATCTTAGCTGTACAAACATCTGACAAAGTTGCTGATGCCAAAGAGAAGAAATCAGCTACCTTGGCGGGAAACACCAAACTTGGAGAGGATACTCGACGTCGCAAGCCTCGACTTCAAGCTGGGGCTATAGGTCCAACTGAAGCATTTCCTGTGGACAGCCTGCCACCGGCTTTGCGGCAAACTCATCTAGTATCAACTGTATCCTCTAAGCTTTCGTATCTGATTGACAGCATAGTACGCCATCAAGATGACGACAAAATCATCATTTTCTACGAGAATGAAAATGTTGCTTGGTATCTTGCAAGCGTTCTAGACATGGTACGTGCTTGTAAATGGATTTCGTGTGGGAAGAAAGCGTTGTGTCTGACAGATTCCAGCTTCAAGTACAACATCTCATTTATGCCAGGACATTGACTACGGAACGCAAAGCACAATACGTCAACACGTTTCATCACAATCCCGTATTTAGGTAAGTGCCTGATAGCATTTTTCAAAGCCGTCATGCTGACTGCGGTTGTGAAGAGTCCTCCTGATGGATCTTTCTCAAGCTGCTTTTGGATTGGATATGCGCGAGGCCTCACGCGTCTACTTTATCAATCCAGTTCTCAACCCTCAAGTTGAGGCACAAGCAATCGGGCGAGTTCGTCGCATAAGCCAGCAAAAGCCTGTATTTGTTGAGACCCTCGTTCTGAAGGATAGTATTGACGAAGTAATTTTGGAGCGAAAACAACACATGACGCAAGCTGAGCACCGCCAAATGAAGTCTATCCTTGACGTACGGCCGATATATAACTGGATCAAGAATGCTGCCATTGTGGCCCTGCCGCCCTCTGGTCACCAAACTCCGACCCATATGGCAGCATTGCAAATGCCACAACCTGTATTTGGTAAAGGATTTGGAACAGAACTGCACCCTGATCATGGACTTGTCTTGGGAGACTCCCCTATCAAGCCAAAAACGAAGACCTCCAGCTTGACGCCCCATATTTCGCCAATTACTCCGTTAAAACGTACATATGACGCTGGACCGGGAATTGAACAGGCTCAGAGTGAAACGGATAAGGTGCTACACAAGCATGAACCTGTATCACATCCGGGTGGTCGCCGAGTTCGATTTGCGACTGACTCCGATTCAGAAGATTGAGAAGACCACACCCGGGACTTGCGTAATCGGTATTACTAGGGGCATTACGGGAGGTCGTTCGGACCCGTCTAATTCATTTTCGGCTCTGTTATCTCACAAATATTATGACAGTTAGGCAGTACTGACCTAAATGTCTCAGCTAGCGGAACTTTGCTTGCTCACACATTGAAGCGGTGATCCAGAATCATGATCGGATAAGATAATATACAAGACTTATCAGTACATACAACTGAGTAAATTCACAGCTTGAATTTTCGTTATGGTCTCCCAGTCTAGCAGTCTCGTCGGGAGCTATCGTGGAACCTTTGAGTACCGTGATGGTATTATCGCTAAGACCTCGGGGCCTGCAAGTCACAAACAACAAATGATATTTCCCTGGTGATAAAATTGCAACTTATTACTAGTAACTAGTACTACAACAACACCGGCATATTCTGGAGTGGCGTCTCGGCAAGCCACATTTAGCCTTGCCGGCACCCCAGGCCCATAAATAGGCAATGACGGGTCAATTCTTGCAAGTCCGCTTTCGCCAGCCAGGGCAATACTGTTAGTAGAGTGGCTGGATTTCTGCAGCTGAGGTGCGAGGCACATTGGCTGTTGATTCGTTAGATCCCCGGACGGTGGCCGGCGCTGGTCCAGAGCACAGATGAAATTCGCGACTGTAGCATTGAAGCCGCAGCCCAAGCCAGAGAAGAGAACAGAAGAGAGTTGGAAACAAGGTCGATGAGAGCAGTAGGATCGAAACTAGGTGATTCAATAAAGGTTTATTGGATGCCTTGCTCGTCGAATCGTCGCTGCGATGTTCCCTCCCTTGGACAACTACAGAGCTGCCCTGCATGTCCAAGTTGAGCGAAGTGGTCTTGCGCAGCCCTTTGACGAATTTGCTCATCTTCACGCACGCAATCGGTATGCTGGGAAGTTCAAGGCTGCATTTGCTGGGGGCCAAGGCGGTCAGTCCATTGAGATAAAATTGAGCATGCATATCGGCGACATGGGCCTTGGGAGGCTTGATCAAGAGCAAATCCACGGCCCACCGATGGTGATGATGGAAATGGCCCGGGGACCAGCAGAATCAGCCAAGAGGAGGACTATTCACCATTGCGCTGGCATGCACTGGCAATGGATTACGCATTTTTTCTACTTTATTGGTGATGCGAACCCCGGTGATCATGTACGTTTTTCATCCAAGTCATTGACCAGTCACCAAGAAACCACCAGGCAAGGTTCACTGCCTTAACCCTGGCTTTGAGCTGGCGCCAAAATTTCAGCTGGCGGGTTTGAGGCCTTCCGTCTTGTACTGTATGTACCCTCACCCTTGGGCGACTTGCGGTTGGCGTGGTGAAGACAGCCAGCAGAATCAACAGTCTATTGCGGAGTACTCTGTACAATAGAACCGAAGACGAGAAATGTTCATCAACAAGATCAGCAAAGAGTGTCCTTGGATCCAGCTGTCTGAGCACCAGGGAACGTGGGCTGGCCCACTGATGCAACAGAACAAACGGATCAAAGAGGAGAGATGGTGACTGCCAAGATGCCCCTTTTATTGCCCGCGTCCTGTTCGGGTGTTCAACAAGGATCATCAGCACCGGCGTCAGCCTCAACATCAGCCCCAGCATTTGGCGACTTGGTTCACTTGCTCTCCTGACAAAGTTCGAGCCTCGTCGAGATTCATTCTAAAAATCCGGCACAATGCAAATTCACCAATACAACGTCCAACTCGAGTCTAACCTCTATTGGCTTCGATTTGCATAGCCATGTCTCTCGTCCGAATCCACCTTTTGTCCTTGGCGGTCATTGAACAGTGACGGCAGCAATTTCCTTGTTCTGTCAAGTCTGTTGGGGGGTTTGATTAATGCCCACTGTTAAGATCCCCTGGACGGCCGTTTAGGCCCCGGCCATCCAAACTTCGGCCGGGACTAGACCACAGATGCCTGCCATCATTGCAACCCAGGCACGTCAAGATGCCAAGGGGCTCTAGACCAGTACCAACGACAGCCCAGCAAACACAGCATGCGGAGCCCCCCCAGTAGGACTGGTATGCCGAGTCTCAGCAGGGGCCACGATCGACCTGCTGCTCTTTATCCAGAACAGGGGTATACTCCGTTTTTTGTTGGAGGGGTTGACAGTAGTGTGCGAAGCTGTTCAAGCCATTAAGCACGTTTCATTGTTGGAATATGGTCCTAATATTCTTATAGTAGCTCATGAATATCTCCTCCGCTTCCCCTTTCAATTCCTTGCGATCCCTATCGGCTTTCTCGGAAGTCCAGGCCAATGCTCCTTTTCTTTTTATTCACGTTCAGTCTGGGAATTCCCTTTACTCGAGTCCTTTTGTTTCCTATAGGCGTGAATCAGGCCCTGTTGAGGAACTTGAGGAACTACGGGGAGTAGACTGGTCGAGAAGCCAGCACGATTCCCAACAGACCAACAAGCTACAATAGTGTTGAAGCAGCCATGTCAAATTGAGAGCCGTCATCAGCGTCTGAATATCTGGCACAAAAATGAGCACAACAATCACAATGCGGCCCGCGCATCCCGCCGCCCTCGACAGGATGCTGCCCGACTTATACTCGATCCCCGAACACAACAACAATGCCTTGGACGCCAGAAAGCCTCCATCTACCGCCCGACCTCTGACTGCAGGAGATGCGTCTGCATATCCCATGTATCCCGGGCTTCAAATGCCGAGAATAGACCGAAAATCGTCCATGGAAGCACCGCCAGTCCTGAACCGCCCAAGAAAGCTGTCAGGCACATCGGAATACTCCCGGGCAGGTGGGCGACACCAAGGGCCGGTAGGCTCAAGGACGAGGAGTCAGTCTTGGGGCAGCGGATTCGACCATGGACAAGTCGACTCATCCACTTGGAGATTGAGCTACGTGCCGCCGCAGACACCTACGCCTCTGAAAAAACAAAAGAGGAGAGCTAGACTTGGGGACTTGGTTGCTTCGTTACCAGGGGAGGTCTTGGAAGTCATTTTCGAAATGTTGAAACAGATTCATCTCGAGAACGGGAATGAAAGTTGTGCTACATGCTGGATGCGAGATGCCTGCAACATTGCGGTTTGTTCTAGAATGTGGTCCAAGGCTGCACGCCTGGCGCTGTAAGTTGATGAATAATTTTGATGAGTCTGGAGTGCTTTTAACGGAGGCTAACTATAATCAAGATACCAAGATATTCAATTAAACGGTCCGGATTCGGCAACCCATAAGAAGAGGTTCAAGATGATACAAGGGTGTCGTGTGGCGCTTTTGCGACGCACTTTGAGAGCCAACGCCGAAATTGCGTCAATGGTGCGCTCGCTCAAGGTTCCTGCGCCTGAAATCATAACTGGCATGTCAACTGCCAAGGGCTCTACGGCATTTGAGCAGTACGAAGACAATGTGGCTGCATTGGTAATGGCCTGTCCCAACCTTGAGAGGCTGTCGGGGCCAGTGTTTACCTACGACCATTCCTTCAAGAGACTGTTTCATGCCCTATCTACGAGAGCCAATCTGAAAGATATGAACTGGCTGATTGAATCATGCGACTTGACAACAACAAAACAAGTGGCCCTGGCCCCAGGTAAAGACTGTACTCTTGGGACCAACGACGAGCTACAGACTGATCACCAGATTGCCTTTTTGGAACAACATCGAGCCTGGGCCAAATTAACTAGCCTCTCTGTAGAGTGTTTACCTGACGCAACGCTTGCACCTCAAACATTGCTTGCCAGAACCCTGACACTTCTCCCTTCGCTGCAGCATCTACACCTTTGCAACTTGCCACCGAGTGCATTCAACGATGTCAATCTCCTGTCTCTTCCCCCTTTACAAAGCTTGACTCTTTCAGGTATCCGCGGCATCTCATCTAATGGCCTTTCATCCTTTGCAACACGATCTACCAGCCAACCTCTTCGACGGCTCGTTCTTCGTCACACACCGCTCACCTCATTACCCGCTCTCGCGCGCATATTGTCCAACCTGCAGTCCCTATCGACTTTTTCACTGGTGCAGACTTTCCCCCCATTGATGCCCGAGTCAGACTCGTTTATTCTTTGGATGATGCCATACTTGGCGTCGAGGAGCGTCAAGAATCTGCATTGGGATATTACCAGTCATCCAGAGTGCAGCAATGCCGCAGACAGCATTCTCGCGAGGAGCATCGGAGCGGGTGGGTTCCCCTCGTTGAAAACACTACGAGCGCCCAATGACCCGGACGGCATTTTTCAAGAGTTGTGTCGACCGGTGGAAAGAATCGACCTGCCGAGCGACCGGCTCCGAACCATGTCTGTCTCGGAATGCGGAAGCGTGCCCAGCTCCCCGATAAAGTATCTCTCCAAATCACCCACGACGAGCTCGCTGCCATCCATCATGACCATCAGCCCTCATACCAACCTCGTCGTGGCGCGGCTGGCTGCCCAGGCACGCCTGGATCGAGCGCGCGACTCCTACACGGTTCAAGTAAATGTCACGGATGAGGAAGGTGACCTGGTTGAGACATTTGGGCTAGCAGGGTACATTGGCACCGTGGGCAGCGATATCCACTATCATCTCCTCCCGGACGAGGGATCTAGCGACCAAAAGGGCGGTCTTGTCGACGTCCCTGATCTGCGTGACGACTTGGGTGACGGCCCAGCTGTGGGACGAGCAGGATGCACGGGAAGCTGGAACTGGCGAGAGGGCGTTGTTGCTGATAAGAGGGAAAAGGAAAGCTGGTGGCACACTGAGAGGACACGATGGCGGAAAGTCGAGCTTTGAGATTTCACGACGACTTGTTCTCACGACGGACTAGCATTAATACCAATATGTATACCCCAACGCACAGCAATTTTATTTTTTTGTACTTTGCTACTTTTTAATCCAAATCAAAGAGAATGACAATCAACAAAAATCAGAACCCCCCGGGACCTCGGTTCCCATCACTCAGTCGGTCCCGGCTCAACCACGACGAATTTCCCTGCTGGCGTTGTTTTCCCTCAAGTCCCTCTGCGTACATGCGTTTTTGTATTTTCCCTCACTCCAGGTCACGTAGTCTTTAATGACCACGGCACCCGTCACAGACGTATGTCTTGGACTTAGAACACTTAAGCTCGACTGGATGTGAATACTCCAACAACATATCCTTAAGCGCCGTATTGAGTTTCTCTGTTCCGGGGTGTTTATTCTTCAACTCCTTGAACCCATCTCGAAAGTCTTTGTTCCCGAGCATCATGCCACATATCTGAATGGGTTCCTCGATGATATTCCACTTACGGCAATCGGTGCACTGGCAACCCCCTTGCGAGTAATAGCACATCTTGGACTGCCGTTTTTTGCAAAGCTCAGTTGTTGAATGGTGATATTAGGGTGGAAGGGTCCCAAAGGTCAAGCTTGGGTGGTGTTTTGAAAGACGATACCAAGTGTAGAGAATAGCGTTGCGTTGCTTGACTTGACTGAATCTTCAGTTGTTGAGTGCTGATATCGTGGTGGAAGGCTTCCAAAGGGCAAGCTTGGATAGTTTTTAAAGAAGATGCCGAGTGTGGAGAATGGCGTTGCGTTGCTTGACTTGAATCTTCAGTTGAGTGCTGATATCGGGCGGAAGGCTTCAAAGGTCAAGCTGGATGGTGTTTTGAAAGAAGATGAGACTGTAGAGAAATGCGTTGCGATGCCTGACTTCAATCCGGATTCGAAGGAATCTCCCAGCCCTTTTATACCTCAAGAGTTCATGTTCACTGACGTCGCTCTTCCGATTTGCTTCTGCATATCTTGTTCTTGTTACGGCTGTGCTCCTCGTGCTTGGTTGCACGTAGACTCGTTCAACCTGTCTCTGAGCCCTTCGAGCCGGTTATGTTGACAGCCACTATCCAATATACCTCTGTAAACTAATATTCAGAGGGAGCAAGCTCAAATCCTCTTCGAGCTAGATCATGACGTGCCGTATCCGACGCTTCAGGTCTGTCAGGAACATCTCCGCAATCACAGAGGCCGCCGGTCTTGCGCAATAACTCACTCCTCATTTCGAAGCTTTTATTCCTACGTGTTTCTGATATTCGCTACATAATATACTAGATTTGTGGCCCAACTGTACGGAGGCTGTCCAAGTTTCCCTATCTATAGTTGACCATCGTTCTGCTCGTTTAAGCTGCATCTTCAGACGCATGTATTCATTCACCGTCAGACACAAAGACTCACTAATTCAACTTGAGCAATGAAAGCAAACCAACTTTATTTCTATATTGACAAACAATCTTGATCTGACACACTCAGTTCACCGGGCATCCGTCGCGCATAAAATTTGGTGCCTGGAAGTGTGTCTCCATCTATCCAATAGACTCTCCCTTGATTTCCTCAGCGCTCACCGTCAACATCTGTCCATTCCTGCTGCGAGAACATGTTGCCGCTGACATTGCTTCTCATTCAACCATCTCAGACAGTGGAGCTGAAGCGGCCTTATTTCTTCCCTTCTCATATCACTCCCCCCTTTCGGATATGCAAGCAGGGCAGTCCGCCTCAATAGGAGAGTCCTCATCATTCGTAGGAGGCACGGGCACAACCTTGAGCTCGTGTTCCCTTCCAGCTAAACATCAGAGCCCTCCCTCGGTCGCAATATTCAACGGCGTGTAGTTTGATGAATTTCACACCGCAAGGGCAATTGGCGTATGAAACGTCTCGATGGCACATCTTGATCAGATTGTACTTTTGCCGGCTTCTGTGTAGTCGTTCTGTTGGACGTGTAAATGTTGCAAAGGTGTCGGTGACCAGGAGGTGGTTGATTTTTTGCGATTCTGACCCCTGGCGAAGCGGGAGAATTCAAAGTCTTTTATGAGAAAAATCAAAGACACCATGGTGAGTTTCGCCAACATCATGGTTGGCATGAACACAAGTCCGCTACATCTCCAGGGATGGGTACAAGTTGTCTAGTAGAGCACGCACCAGTTCCGGACCTGCGCGTCTTCATTGTTCAACAAGGGCCGCGCCGTCGAATCCAATGAATCCGTATATAGCCTTGAGCAAGTATTCGGTGAGATGCCAAGAGTAGACTGATTCACACGAGCCCCCGTGGCCCGCCTTGGCCAAGAAGAACTCACCCTTCGCACATCGATAGCCAAGGCATTCATTGAAAAGGCGTGCCAACATCTCAATCGTGCTCTCTGCAACATTTACATCCTGGGGCGTGAACTCATACTCCTACTACCGGCGACCGCTGCTTAAAGAGTCAAGACCGCATTCTGTTTTTGCAGCCTCAACGAAACGACGGTAGCACCGTGCTGCAACGGCAACATAACTGAATACCAACCCATCACTAGGTTGCCTGTGGTATGCAATGACCCACGATGCCATTTGCTTCTGGGGCACTGATCCCTTTGAGGAGGAGTCCAAACCGACTACCGATTTGTATTTACTGCCTTTAAGCACCGCTCCATATACACGAGCATTTTGTCCCATTCCATGGCAACACCGTAACCATGTGTTCACACACCACCAGTCAGAAGATCTTTGCCCACTGCCTGAGGTCAGAAAACCATAGAATCGTCAAATATATGTATCGGAAATGTTGTGAACGACCGGTGCCTGGGCCCGCTCTGTGATGATTCGGCACGTCATCGAAGCCTCGGGGCCGATGTGGTCTGCCACAACAAGGGGTTTTGTAAAACGGGCAAGGATGAAGCCATAGGCCTTGGACATGAGATATATCAAAGTGTGAGTTTCACCCATGAATATGGGTGCGAAATGGCGACTGGCTTACTGAGTGTACATCTATAATAGTGTGACGTTTCGTGACGGGGCGTCGATCAGATCGTCTCTGCATGGGATGAATCGTGGCCTATGGTGACGATGGGGTGATAAGAACTTGGAGACTTCTCATCTTTCTCGAAAGACAATGCTATTATCCATTTACCATGCTTTTGGGCTTCTCGTGAGAATGAACAGGGCGGCAGGCTGGATGGATATTGATCCCCTTGATGCGCTCCGACCACACAAAACTGGTTGATGACGTGGTTTTATGTTAGATATGACTGCTGTATTCGACCTGCACGAGTGGATATGACGAGAATGTTCCCTTGTGACGGTTTCAAATAAATGGGCTGGGGACCCCAGCGATAATCTATTCCGCCTTTGTTATGGCCGTGTGGTCTATCTGTTATTTGATGAATATGGACTCTTCCAATCCAATAATTTATTACTTGTTGAACTCCGTCGCCAGATGCAAAATTATATCCAAACAGATTAAAAAGAAAAAGATATTTTGGAAGGTTCGAAGCCGATCGTTTATAGACTCGCTTAAATTATGCCCCGAAGATGCAACAGACTACACAGGTCTGGATTTAAAAAAAAAAAAAGAGGGAAAAAAGTAGTGCTGATTAGAAGAAAAGGCCCTTTTTCTTCGCAACTGGCTTCTTCTTAGTCTCGCCCAGAATATCGTCAAATGTAGCCCCCGTCGTGGCCGCCGGCTTGGTTTGAGACACAGGGCTTACCACTCGAGTAGTCATGCCGGCAAGATTGCCTACCGAAGCACTTCGAAGACCGAGATGGCTACTTGGTGGGCGAGGACCAATGGAACTGCTTCGGTTGTGACTTCCAAAGACATTCGGCGGAGGTTCCATGGGTACTGGCTCAAGGCCCATTGCGATGCTCGATCGAGAATATTGCCGACTTCGATGAGCTGGAGATAGATTCCGGGAGCGCAATGCGGGTTGCGGGCCTCCAGGCGGCGGTGACGGAGTGCTTGGGCCACCAACAACTGGCGGACTATTCATCGCAGGTTCTTCTCCGGGAAACATGGGTTGCGGTGGCTGCAAGGGCGACATTGGAGGCTCCTCGGGCGGAACAGCATCAACTCCATCCAGACCCTCCCACTGTTTTGCGGCGAGCCAACAGTGACTACGATGGTATGTGGCTTCAACGCTGAACATGACGGCGTCTGCGGAAAGCTCAACGATACCGCCGCCGCCAGTGACCTCATACCACATTTTGCGAACTTGTCCGTCCTCAATCCAAGGCAGATTGCCCATGGGAGGCTCACAAAGGAAGTACTCGACGCCTTCGGTGTGTTTGACTCCCGGAGCGTCTACGACAAGCATGGGTAGAGATTGAAGCACTACATACAGGAACAACCAGTACCCAATGCGCTGGTCCACCAAGTCGTGTGTAACTTTGCCTTTGCCCTCTCGAATCTCAAAGTCCTTGAAATGGTCAAGGAACGGCAGCTTAATGCGGTTTGTGTCGTAATTGTAGGCTTTGTTCAAGATGAGAATCAGTTCGTGCTCTTTAATCTTCTTTTCCATTCTGTTCTGGTCCTTTTGGGACATGTTGTCAAATGTCTCGTGGATCGCTTTCATTGAAGGCAGTTGCGGCAGATCAAACGGAATCGGCGGCAAAACAGGGGGTTTGGAGCGATCGAACTCGGAGAGGATGTTTCGGAGAGCAGATATTGTCATTTTACTTGGTTCGTCCGAAATGGCTGGAGTCTCGTCCATGACCCGAGACGTTAGGCTGTTCCGGTCAACCAATAAATCGTACAAGGCGCACATGTCGGAATACAATACTTTGAGGACAAGCCTGTTTAGCCCACTTTCGGCAAAGGGGTTCTTCTTGTTGCTGGCCTTGGGGGGCCAATTTCCAAATGTTGACTTGTAGTAATTGAGCAGGAATTGCCGCATCCGACTGAATGAGTTTCGCCACGTCTTGAATCGCACCTGCCTGAGCTCAGGAATAGAGGTTGAATTGGCGATGCCTGCGAAAAGTGACGGGAATTCAAACTGCTCCAGGTGTTCGTTCACATTGTGTTGTCTGTTAACGAGATCCAAGTGCGCTCGTTCCAATCTCTGACGAGTGAGCGGGGACACTTGCTCAAACAATGGCAATCGCAAGTCGATGATGGCAGAGTATTTGCCGGCAGCATGAGCAAAAGCCTCGTTATACAACTCAACACATCGCATGCGTTCACCCAAAATGAGCGACTCTATCGTCTTCTCCCGACTGTGGCGACAATCCGAAATGCCCAGTTGCTCCAGATAGAAGCCAAAGCTGAGCTCCACAGCTTCACCAAATGTGCTACCATCAGGGCCGGAGAAACCAAACTCTAGCAATAGACCTGCGAGCTCGACAAAGGCGTGGAAAATGGTAGGGTGAGCCTTGGTTGCAACCAATGGTTGTCCCGTGAGGAAGGCAAAGAGATTCCTGATGGCGATCAATCGACCCAGTTCTGCTGGCGCTCCTCCGCCGGGTGCGGCAGGGATATAGAGGCGCAGCGCATTCGGCTCTTCTGCCATAGATGACCCGATTGATGGTGATGCGATACGGTTGGCATCGTGAACACTGAGGTTATCGCGACCCCCAAAGCTCGATACCCTGTCTCCGGGCGATTCGGCATTTTGTTCGGTATAAATAAGCTCATTGAAGACGTAAGATGTGCCAACGACGAACTCTGGTACTTTGAAAGAGGGTCCATAGCCGCTCCCTCGGGGGTACAGGTATACGTATACATTTCCATTCTCGTTCCACAACTCTGGAACCTACAAACCAAGTCAGAAATGAGCAAGGGGGGGGGGTTCGAAAAATGCTTTCTTGTTACCTTTTCACCGTTTCTCAAAAAGGAAGGGTTGTATTCAGCGTGAGCGTCATCCGACATGATCCAGGCTTCGGGTTTGACGCCATTAGTGACTTCTGAGTTGGAACGAGATCGCGCTCCACCTGGCAGCCAGCTTCGGCGTAATTTGGCCCTCGTCGGGCTTTGGCTACCATCATGAGAAGAGGCAGACCGGGAATTTGGCGCTAGTGATACAGACCCGGACGGGGCCAACGACATCTGGCCAGAGACACTTCTTCGGCCCCTAGACTCGGGATTAGGGGACATTTGCCGTGGGTAGATATTGCCGGGCTGTGGCTCGGGTAATTTGGGCTGAAACAACGAGTTTCTCCGTGGTCGGGGTTTATAATTGTCCTTTTGCAACTTGGCCTGTTTCTGAGACTCATTTTCATTGTCGGCAGCGCCACTGACTCTCCATGCGTCCGGTTGTATGGCAGGCTCCTGCTTTGTCAACGCGGCATGGTGAGAGTCTGGAGACGGCGGGATCGGAGCCAGAATTTCCGGTGTCTGGTGCGTGGAAAAGGAGATTGCAAACTCAGGGACCTCTGCCGGTTCAGACTCAGGTATAGGCGGGACGGTTCGTATTTGGGCTCGTATTTGGGCTCGAGGCGACTCTTGTGGGTGAACAGCCGCCTCGCCGCTCCCCGATGCTTCCACGCTGGTGGTGGTTCTGCTTCTTGAACCGCTGCGCTCGTCCTCGGCCTCTGATGCAACGTACGGTGGCGGCGGAGGTGTTTGAGGTGGTGGTATCATGTTGACTGCCACGGGCTTGCGGTTGACGGACACTGGGTGCGTGTCTGCAGTGTCAGGTGTGAGTAGAGGAACAAGTGACGATAGACGGAGACCCCAGGAAGGTGATTTTTGGAAATGAGGATTCGGAAGAGGCTGCGCAGGTGATGGGTCTCGTTGCTCTTGCTGCCCTTGTTGCTCTCGTTGCTCCTTGTTCAAGTTGGTGGCGGCGGGCGCCGGGGTTGTGGCCG
The DNA here is from genome assembly GCF_000187425.2 of Metarhizium robertsii ARSEF 23. Taxonomy (NCBI): domain Eukaryota; kingdom Fungi; phylum Ascomycota; class Sordariomycetes; order Hypocreales; family Clavicipitaceae; genus Metarhizium; species Metarhizium robertsii. The sequence goes on from NW_011942193.1 coordinate 1,894,800, forward strand.
TCGCTGACTTGGATTCTTCTTTCAGGTCCCTGGCCGGCAATGGCCTGCGCATGGGTAGGTGCGTAGTTCCTTTGTGCCAAAGCGACCTCCGCTTGGATTTTTCGGGGTCGGGGGATGGATGGGAGTTGGAGTTGGAGTTGGCGTTGCAGTCGGTGTTGGACGTGGATCGGAATGAAGGAAAGGAGAGCGAGGAAGGAAGCATGGATGCTCTAAAAGACTTACTGGTGGTCATACTGGGCAACATATGACCGTCCGGCCCGCGGGTGAGTCTGACATGCAGCAGGCTAAGAGGAAGCGCAATCAAGAATGCTGCCAAACGGAGCAATGAAGGCCGACGGGATGAGAAGACTATAATAACGCAAGACGAAAGACGAAATCAGGCGGGCACCCCGTTCCAGAGTACGGCGTACCGAGTACGGAGTGCTAATACAGAGAGCAGTTGAAAGGGAAACGTGGATCTGTTGATGAGCGACGCCGCACCAGGGGACTGGGATTGCGATTTTTCGGACGGGGAACTTGGAGGTCACAGATACAACCCACTGTGCACAGCGATTCGCCCTGCAACGAATCAGCCCAGCCCAACATGGTTCGTGCCCAGAGTCGGAGGGCACATGGAGGCGGAGGCAAAAGTCAAAGTACTTATACACACCTTGGATGACCTTGGGTGACCTGGGATGCTGCGGTGGTGAATGTGCATGTGGGCTCAGCTCAATGTTGGTCTTATTACTCGGCAGGCGGAACACGGCAGCACGGGGCTTATCGAGGCACGAGTTACGCAAACTGCCACGCAGTCGCGAGTGCTAAGCCGTTCTTTTACGAGACGCTCGTGGATATTGGAACACGACGTAATAGAGGATTTCGGAACGACGGATGATGGCCCACGGCGTACGGAGTAGCGGTACCTACGGTAGGTAGGCTAGTAGGTGCGTGGGTGAGTACCCGGGTACCTACCCAAGCAGAGCAAGGTAATTGAGGATCGAGAGGGTCTGGTGAGAGGGTCTTGGCAGCGGGGGCCTTGAATGACGTTTGGCCGTTTGGCAACAAAAGGGGCCGCCGGGCAGGGATGGAGAGGGAGACAGAGTCGATCGGGTGTCTCATCCCCAACGGCTAGTAGTCGAAAGTTGTATTGTACGGGCGAGCAGCCAGACCACAATACGTACTTGAGTAATAGTTGGCTCGACTAGTCTGCCGTGGACAAAGTGTCCATACCACAGATGCGCGCCATGTCGATGGCTTCAAGGATAATCACGGCAGGTTCAGAGTTTTGTACGGCTCGGCTGTGTGTGGGTAGTTATACGCAGGAGACTTGGATACCATCCGTCGACAAAGCCTCGAGACCCAACCCGTGCCAACCAGCTGGACAATGCATGTAGTACTAGAGGACAGGATGCAGATTCAGGTGTGTGTACATGCCCTGTACTCCGTACATGCTCTGCATTGCAACATTATTAGCATTGTTGCCCTCTGTGCTTCCTGCTTCCCCTTGGACCAGGTCACCGGTCCCCCGACAACAGCGTCAAGCCGTCGCATGCACATCCCTGCTCCGTCATGGTGGATCATGTATGTACAGTATGGTTCTCGGGTTATTGGACCTGCAGCCTTGGACGGGTCAATCGTCTGCAGAGTTCCATCTCTGTCATCTTTGTGCGGGCGGATGGATGCCGCGTTCTAATAATAATAATGGCCGGGCAACGTGCTGTGTGGCAACGAGCAACTTGGGCTAGCAGTTGGGGCTTGAGGAAGAGGCCACCACTGGACTGGTAACTTTAGAAACTGCGCATGTGGTCTGGAACCGACTGATGCCCGCATCCACCCATCTACGGAGTACCTAGGGAGTACTTGGGTGCACATGTGCATAGCTCCTACTTGCTACGGCAACTAGCGTCTCGGCAGGTGAGGGAAGGCGCGCTGGCAAGCTGAAGTGTCTGGTCCAGCCAGGCACTTTCCCGTTTTGCACGTGCAGTGACAAGCTAGCCAGGACCACTTGTGTTGCAGCCTGTTTCTTTTCCTTTCTTCTCTTGTCCAGCCATTATCCAGGCAATGTCTTGCTGTGCCACATGTCGGTTTACGGCAATGATAGCCGTGGGAACTTCCAGGGGAGAAGGGGGGGCAGTTGAACACGGCAAAGTCGCCTGTGCTCACTTACAAAGACCAGAGCACAGAACCAGACGGAACACAACTCTCATCACTCGCCGCACACGCACTGCACCTGGGCCACCTCTGGTCGCCACAGCATCGACCATCAGATTCGAGATACTACTTAAGTAGATTGCAGCTCTGGTTCAGCGATTGATTATGGACACTTCATGGACACGGGCGGCCAGTCTGTAGCAATTGTACAGAGTATGTACATCCGAGAGCCAAAGCGGAAAACACGCCCATGCCTCTGCGGCCAGTGGTGCCAGTCAGCGACTGGCGACTTACTTTCAGCCTCACTCTGCCATTCAACCATACTCGTAGTGTCGTTGGTGGAATTGTTGGGAGCAAACGCAACCTAATGTCGAGGAATGCCTAAGCTAACAGAGATGAGAAGCTTGCCGCCACAGGGCAATGCGAACACAAACCAAACGAGTAACGACACCAAATAAATCACCAGACCAACGGGATCAATAGATACTATAGTACGCAACTTGTCGCATCTGCCGCTTGGATGCCCACGTCATTTTGCCATAGCCGACCAGACCATTTTGGACTTGCCTCAAAGAGTGGATCAGCCTCAGCCATCAAACGTGGCCTGCCCCACCACCTTTTTGGCTCGAGACTTGGGAATAGTATGTACTAGTACTGGGACACTCCTTACTTGACTCGCTTTGTGTACACCGGACATCATGCAGCATAAGCGTTGAGCCTGTAGGGTTCATGGCCGATCCCTACGGCGGCGGTGAGACGATTCATTCCTAGCGGAGCTCGCGACTTTCTCACATGTTCTGAAATGGTCCTGTCTGTTGATTTCACTTTTACATCAACCCATCATATATAGATATATCCGCATGGTCCCGGTGGATGCGAGGGACTTGGATCCGCCGGCAACGGAGGCTGAGCTCTGGTCGCGTTATTGATCTTAGCCGCCTGTCAATCCTGCACAATACGTACACAGTACATACTTACTGCAGGTCTGCATGTAGTTATCAACGAACGCGGCTATTTCAAGTGTCTGTCCCTGCCCTGGGCCAAGCCACCTTTTCAAGGTACTACTACTTGCTTGCTTGCCTCTGCACATTAATAAACTCCACCGTCCCTAACAGTCCCCAGAACCATGAACCAAGAGAACTGCGCCGGCTCTTCCGATGTGTTGGGCATTAAACTTTTCGGCACACTGTTCCGGCTCGTAGCAACAGGTGTACTATTTTCCTCTTCTTGTTTACATGAAGCCGCTAAAATACAGGTGTCTTTTGTGCCGGCGTGCATGCATGGTCGTAAGGAATCAATTATTGGAATACAGGTCCTCGCTCCTAGCTTGTCATAGACTTACATGTTACAGTCAACAATGAATGGCCCAGAACCACGAATCACCAGAGGGCTGGTTCTTCGCCAGGTGTGCTTTGTTCCGCTCAATGCAGACGGAAAAAAAAAATCGACCTCGTACAATGTTTCACCCACATGGTGGTGCTCCTTTTCGCGGAAAGTTTAAGCATGTCTTGGACAAGCTTCCAGAACCCCGCAACCAAGCCAACACACATATCAGTTTGTTCACGTGACACCAACTTGCCTAATTTGGCCAGAGTGTTGCATAAAAGAGTAAAAGACGCTCAGGCACAAATGTTCCTCGGGGGGGACAAAAAGGAGCATCCTGGAAATAATCAACACGGCAACCATACAAAACGGCCCTCAACATCTGGCTTATCGAGGTTTGTTCTGCCGCCGAGTAGGACCAGGACCGGAGCCGGAGCCGGAGCAGTAGTGTGCCAATCCCTGGTAATCCTTGATAACCCCTGATATGGGCTACAATGCCTATGTATTTCCTAGTCTGTGGACGTGGCGGCTGGATAACGTCGAGAGCTTGAGAAGACAGAGCTCTTCCAGCCTAGGTCCCTACCTACGCAGTGTAGAAATGCTGCATATGCGCATGACGGCTGTATGCCTACCTCCTGACGCTGCACTGAATACGGCGATACTCTACATCTCCAAGCAGCACGGATCCCTCAAATCCAGAACCAGGCCCATCCTTACACTGCTAATCAAAAATTGGTCATGGCGTTTTATGCACAACCACGGATCTTTCTCATCGGCAACAGATTTCACCACCCTTCCTTCTATAAGGTATTTGCTCCCCCCTCGATAATGTAACCACCCCATGTTCGCCCCCTTCCAATGCGGGCTCTCACCTTGGAGATCGTGTTACCGACTGTTCGGTTACGTCAGATCTTCCCTGTTCAACACCAATTAGCCCAAAATACCAGTATAAGTAGTAACCAAAAAAAAAACCCGAAAAAAAAAGACCCACCTCTATCATCGGCCACAGAATATTACCTAGTCTTATTTCTTTCCCCTTACACCCCAGCTGGCCAGTGTATCTAGAAGTCAAACGACAACCAGAAAGGGAAAATTGTTCACTCCATCAAGGAAGTCTCCCCTTGCCCGTTTTATTACCCGGTGCCATGCGCAAATTCCAAAACGGTGTTCAGCCTCACAAGAATATAAGTGTCGAGATTCCGGAGCAGAGGGGGTCTGTTCAAACGGCCTTCATTTGGAATTTTCTTTCGACTCTGCCCGTCTTGCAAAAGCCGCACTTTTTGGTCAACGGTGCTATGTTCCCCCGCCGTTGTCTCAGCCCACTCGACTTGGGCGTCCCCTGTTTAAACACGATGGCACAGGGGTTCGGGTTCGGTTTGTTGATTCCGGGGTCTTGGGACGGCTCTTTTTTTTTTCTTGGCCCGGGCCGTAGCGTACTCTGTCTGCACCGCCCTTCGTAGTGTCTTTTCTAGAAATAAATTGCTTTGGTTTTCCTCTCTCTCCTTCTCTCTTGAACGACACATTTCTTCATTCGTGTCCAGGCCGGGGTTGACAGCCTCGGACTGTGCAGTTCGAGAGAGTGCTTGTTCAAAGAGCCAGACGCGCGTCTTGCTTTGCTTTGCCGTCTATTCGAGTAACGTTCAGCCCTTGATCAGACTGTGTCTTGTTCCCAAACTCGGCTTGTTGTCTTGAGAGATGCTTGAGCTATTCTGGAATATGCACTCTCAGCCACGGCATTGCATATTCGCACACTTCATGAGCTTGACATTCCCTGAACATCTAGGCTTGACCCATCCTCTTGTTCCTTGTATCTCCCCCCTCAGCTTCATCCAGAAACCCAATATTTCAAGCGCATCTCCTCCGAAAACGGTCACAAAACAGAATATTCCCATCGCCCTGCCATAATGGCCTTCACGAAGCTGTGTACGTTCCCAAAACTCCCATGGAGTGCTCTTCGGGGTGTCACCTGACTGCTCCGGGGGACACCGAATAGGACTGGTCCAAGCACGACTGTCAAAATCGGTGAAGAACATGGTTGTCATTGGTTGATTATGGTGGGTCGAATTGTCGGATTGACCAATCAAGGCCCCGTTTTTCACCGAAAATGCGCAACTGGTGATGGTGTAAGTCGACGGTCCACGACAGAGCCTCCTTGAACGCCAAATTATAATCTCTCTTGTGTCAGGCAGAGTTTCTGAACCGACAAATCTTACACAGAATACCTGGGATCAATTGGGCATCTTCACCTTATTGCCATCTGATAGGAACCCCCCCTTCGTGTTCAATTCGTCCTAGAGCTAGCCAAAGGTCCCACTGCATCTCGTGACTTACACGGGGATATCAAACATGGATGCAAGCAGAAGCAGGGCGCATTCCCAAGTTGGGAAAGAAACCCCTCGTCTTTCATCCCCGGTTGTGGAAGAGGTGCCTTTCGATGAGATATTTGACTGGGCTCTTTACTGCGAGTCCACCGAGGAGCTAGAACCCTCCCGCCTCCCCGGCCGTCAGACCCCGGGGAGCTTGTCCAAGCTCATAACCCAATTCACTCCCACATCTCTTGATTTTGACCTTGATAACTTTGCCATCGATGACCTCCGAACAGAGTTTTACAGAATGAAAGCTCCGTTCCGGTCTGACGATGACACGGCTACCACTTCTGACTACTCCGGACACTCCCCCCCAGAACTGATCCAGGGAGGAGGAAGCACCTCTCCCTCGGACCACTCCGGATCTGTCTTCCTCGATCACGCCGAAGAGCGTCCCCACCACTCTGATGTTACCCTTCAAGAAGTCCAAGCCCAGGACGATGAGTGGACTTATCCCCAAACTGACCTGGCCAAGGCTGCTCGTCGGGGATATCCCTCCCATATTCTCGTTCGAGGAGACTATACTGGCCTCCAGACAAGCAAATCTGCTGGAACAAAGCGCCGCCGCTCCAGCAAAGATGTCGAGAAAAGGCCCAGGCAGCTCGTTGACCCTGTACAAACGGCAGACGTCCGGAAGAGTGGGGCGTGTGTGCCATGCCGAGTAACCAAGACCAGGGTGAGACACTATCACCCAACTCCACAGGCGGAATCTCTTGACTGACCACTTTCTCTTTTAGTGCCATGACAGCGGCGTTTGTCCTACATGCAGAAAGGCGTTCCCAAAGCATTCTCATCTGGTGTGCACTCGCATGACTCCTGCAATGGCCTGGCCAGTGATGGCCAAGGTGCCAGGTGTGTAGCTCTCCCCTTCTTGGACAATCCACCAACTCGTCAACCATGGATTAACATCAGCCCTAGACTTCTGGTCCAGCTATGCTGCAGAAGAGCAGTATCTGTGCTCTGGACCCCGGTTCTACACCGGGAGTGCCAGAGACATTTCCATCTTCTTTAGCAAGGACACCACTTCGTCGTCCTTGCATGCCACTGTTCAGGCATACAGACCCACCAACAACCATGATGAAGTTGGCAGCCCGAGGACTGTTGCCTTCCCCCGTGAGAAGGTACCCAGTCACCCGAAGCTACAGCGATGGGTTGAAGACCAAATCAAGCGTGAGCATGGCCCGCAGTTCAGCCAGGCTTTGCAGAACTTTCTGCTGGCTTACTCCAAAGAAGGACTGAAGAAGCTTCCCAAGGTACGTAATAGGCAGTCCAGTTTGTTGATATCAAGGTAGCTGACAGCCAGACAGTATGACCTGGTCAGAAAGGTCCACAAAATGAATTGTTTTTTCAGAATCTGGAAGATGCCGTCGTTCTGGTGCAGAGACCCTTCCAAGAACATCGCCAATCTTCCAGTATCTGTTCAAGCACAGCTGCGAAGCATCGCTCGGAAAGCACTGGACCTCCTGGAGCATGATGTCTTGAAGTTGTTGGACGATTGCCTCAGCCAGCAAGGCTCGCCCAAGGCAGAGGAGAGGGTGGCAATTTGGGTGAGCATGTGGCAACTCATGTTGATGTACCGCGAGTTGTTGGCGGGGTACAAAATCCATTTGGGTCAGATGACGCAGGACCCAAGCTCGCCGGACGAATTCAGTAAGTTTCGGTCACTGAAGCCATTGAGAATTCTGGCGGGAGAAACTAATCATCACAAAAATAGTCAGCTCTCAGACACACCAATACCAGCGTTTGGTGGACAACTTTTACCCTTTGCTCACGATCTTCTATCATTATCAGTTCCGTACCAAGAAGAGCATTGAGTTGTCGTTCGAGTGGCTCGATGGAATTTCTTCATCCCATGTCCCGCGCGAAGACAAGGAGCTCATTCGCCGCTTTGGCCACCAGTTGCTCGCCTCAAGAAAAGACTTGTGTAAGTTCCCCACAGGAACTTATCCAGCCGTCGCAAGTGACTGAACTAACAATATCACAGACAACTATATCAAGTCCACTTCGGAAACAGACGAGGTTGACAACATGCTTTGGACGTTCGTCGTCGAGCACGAAATCAAGAAACTCAATGCTCGGAAACGAAATCCCAAGGGGTCAACTTCTAAGTCGAAAAAGTCACACCGTAATGACGATGAATATGATGACGAGTAAAAAAAGTGGGGGAAGGGCCTTTTCAACCAGCCCTTTGATGACATTGACGATTCAAAACAAGAATGCTGACGACGGATGACACTTTGAAGAGGAAATTTCACGACAAGTTGGAAAATTGAACGTTTGATTTATACTTTCCTTTCTCTCCCTTAATCTTGGTTGTGTTTTTCATTGTTGCAGAGAGCTCCTCAAGATTGACGTGTTCAATGATCTGGGCTGATAGGCTCACGGTTAATTCCACTTTGTCTTTTTCTGATTTGTTTTTGGAAATCTTCGAATTGAGTCTATCATTAAAAGTTAGCATTGCAGTTCATATAAATAGAGAGCCATTTATTGACTTGGAGATGACTTGCCTGACAGCTGAAAGAAGCTCCCTCGCATTTTGGGGCATGACGGGAAACAGAGTTGCGAGCATGTTCGCCACAGCACCAATGTAGAGAGTCCAGAACACGGCATCTGGATGATGGCTCTCAATCACTCCTTTCAGACCGCGCCAGAGAATTTCGTCGGAAGGACCGATGTCGTTGCCCCATCTAGCGCAAGTTGTCAAAGCTAACAAGGCACGAGCGAGATGCGTCAGGCCCGGACAATCTGGGTCGCGGATAATAGCATGGTGAAGAGCACTCGAGCTATTGCTGTTAGAGCTGTGACCGGCCCGAGACCAAATTTGCCTAACAAATAGAGCTCCTAGCCCAGGAGAAAAAATAGTCGGAATATTGTTCAGGTCGCCTGGTATTGACGCTGAAAGCAAGCCCAAGATGGCATTAAACAGCGGCTGCTCCGTCTTTGTGACATTTGCCAAGACCTCCAAGGGATTGCTTTCCCGGACATCTTTGGGCATCTTCATAAAAAGGACACCCTGCCTATTTGAGCCGCCACAGAAGGTCACGCGGCGGATATTGGGCACGACGGCGATAAACGATTCAATAACCGTGGCAATGGCCGGGAACTGCTGACGACGCCGTTTTGACATGCCATAAATCTTCCCATCGTACTCATCGTTGACTTGGCGCATCTTGGTTGGCTGCTTGAACTGAGAGCCTGGGACAGAATACGTATGGGTTGAAGGAATTGGGTAGGGTGAGATTGGGTCGTTGTGCATCAACATGCTTCCGTAGCCGCGAAATCCACCACCGCACATGTACACATCGACGGATGCGTCTTCCCCCCTATCATATGCTTCCTTTATGGCTCGGAGGGCAGGGAACCTGGCACATAGGTTAGAATATATGCCTGCAATCCCGTTTTGCAAGGCGCAAATCTCCTCGGCCTGGACCTTAGTTGACTGCCCGTCAAGAACCTTTGCAAGCTTTGCCGCACCGTACGGAAGGCTCTGGCCGGCCATGGCAGCTTCGATTTCATAATTGTCCTTGCTGGTATCAACCCATGTCATTTGTACGCTGCCACCGCCGAGGTCGAGGAATAATGCGCCATTGTGCACCGAAACCAAGCCGCTTCTTGATCCCATAACAGCACCAAACAAGGTTTCCACGGCAGGATCAAGAATTTGCACGCCAAGGCCATCGGTTTCAGCTGCAATGGCCTCCAGCAATTGACCTCCATTCACGGCACGCCGCATCGCCTCCGTGGCCAAAATCATTATTTGCGATTGGGGCACACCATGCATAACAGCTATGTGGCGGAATCCCGATAGGGCAGATGCGACGGCCTTGATAGTTTCAGAGGGAAATATTGGCCCCCGATCCGAAGGTGTCAAAGCATCGAAGAGAGATATGGCTACCCGACTGGAGTAGACCGGTTCAAGGAGCCTCGTGGTAGGAGGTTTTAAGGACGTAATTGAAAATCGGATTCCATTACTATGATTTTACTTAGAACGGGTTTTTCAATTGGGTAATTGAAAGTAAGCAGACCTTCCCATGTCAACAATGGCATAGAGATGGTTTTCATAGTTGGGATGCCATCGTGGGAGTTTCTCGTGGAGGGTCTCCAGGGTTATGATATCCGACGGAGGCATGGTGGGAGAGAATGATTAAGCCGGCCGTGGCCCAAAAAAAAAACAAGATACACAATGATGATGAAGTTCGACAGGAGTGCGAAATGATTGGGTCGGCTAGAGGCGGCGGGAGTTGGGTATCATAGCATGCGCATCATCAGAAGTAAAGGTGGACGGTGAGGCTTCTCTGCGGCCGGAATTTTGGGAAGTCATGATTGAAAGTGGGGTGAGCATCAGGGTATGGACCAAGTCTGGGCAGGTGCTTCAACGGGCGAGCCGAGTGCTCAAGTGGGCAGGGCAAATCTCCGAGCTACATGCATACGGAGTACATCCCCATACTCCATACTTGATGCTCTGCACCCCGTATTTCTTGTCTACACAAGTCCCGAGCAAGCCTTGCCCTTGCTTGTTAAGGTGAGAATGAATGACTGCAGAAAAGGCCAGTTTTAAACATATGTATCAACAAAGAATCAGCAATTTCTTCAACCAGCCATTTATCTTTCTTCTTTTCATGATATCCATGGTTGAATACGAAGTGCACCAGCCAGAACATACCAAGCATCAACAGATATCGCATATCTAGGCAAAACCTGTCATCCGATTGCGCAAGTCTAGTTATAAGCTATGTTGACACCCTATTGAAATACTATGACAGAAATTGTCTAACGACATGGTAGATCATCAACAAAATACCCTGCCCGTGAACCTAGAGAAATCTTGGCGACGCCACGACGTGTTTCTGTATCCTCCGTCTACGTTTGCTCAGCCAACGAGCCTTTTCGCAGGTATTGGATAGCACATGAATGGTACACTCGCGGCATACGGGTCCGGGGACGGGAGTCGGTATCAACAATGCTAAGAGACTCGGGTATACGGGCACCTCCTGAGAGGTCTGATAATTTTGAAGAACTAGACACCCGACCGCGACTCAGTTGCCAAAACGTTGCCCGACCCCCTTATATTGTACATGCACACTTTGGCTTGACGGGAAAACAAGATGATGTCACAACATTGGGTTGGGTGTTAACCAAGCAGCAGTTTGCGCTGTTGGGTGTTGGGCAGAAATGAATGCAATGCCAATTGGCACTACATCTGGAAGGGAGAAGCTTACAGCTCGCACGAAGACCAGGACCAGGGAATCGACGCAGATGCCGCATTCTTTGGCGCCTCGGATGGACGGCTTGAACGGGGACGCTCCCGTCCGGGCCTTGTGGCATCAAGTCGGGCATGAACCGGAGATGCTATTAGTAAGTGTATTCCTGGCCACAGAGAAGGACCGTCCAAGATGGGGTCGTATCTGGAATGCACGAAAGCGAAAAGAGGGGACAGTTGGGTTTGCCCGTGACGCATCATCAAGTTCCTGCGTGTCCATTCTGCGTGTCTCAGTGGACAGACTTCATGGGTAGCTGGGAGACAGGGTGACAGGGTCAACCGCATTCCTCTAGTGTATGGCGGACGAGCCGTTCCGAATCATGTCGTTCTCTAGACGTTGATGTTGTGGTAATGTTGCTTCTAGGACATTTACTTGTGCCCTCGTGCTCTGTACTTACCCATCGCTGGAGAGCGTGATGTCTCGACCGAGACGGCTAATTATAAGGGTGGTGTATGTACGGAGTACATTGGGGTGTCTATTCGGCATCCTTTCCCTCGCAACCTAGGGGCCCGAATTGTTCATAGAAGTGCTGGCCTCAACACCGGCCCGTTGTTCTCTCGCGAGTGGACGTTTGGCTGGGCCCATTCAACTGCCTTGGGTACAACTACCTGCAAGCGGTTAACAATCACTCCACACGCCACCCCGCTGCGTGGCTGATACTCCACGATACACTTCTTCATCTTGTACGGAGTTACATGGCAGAATGTAGCGATTGGCTCTCCAGTGAGCGACTCGCAGACCAGGTTTGTTCTCTTTGTGGAACCGACATCACGATTGGCCCTAGTTCGAGAAAGGAAGCCACGGCAGAGGGGAATGTGAGGCGAGAACTTTCCCCAATTCCAGACAGAACACCATTACTACTCCGTACTACGTAGTAGGTTCCCAACATATTCGCTGCAGTCGAGTGAAACACGAGGACAATGTCGCCATATGGCCGGCGTCTGGAACACTGCGCCAGCTAAAATCCCGTCTCGCCAGGTAGTGTTTTGTGTTTTGACCATGTGGTTGTGTTCCAGGACCGGAATGCGCTTTGCGAACCGAGCAAGCTGGCATTCCAATGTTCGTTGCATTGACAATGGCGCCGACAAGTGCTGTCCGCCATGGACGGCCTCATGCTGGTGATTTCCTTTTCAGATGGCTCTGCTACTCTTTTCCTCCCCTGCGAGGGCGTTGGTGTACGACAATGGGTCTGAAATGGAAGGGGCACATTCCTGTGTTCCCGTTTGATGCGTTGAGAACCGGCAATTACAAGAGATGAGGCTCACGACCTGATAGTCCAAGAGGAAACCGGCGAAGCCAATGGTCCAAAATTTCGCCACATGTTTGCAGGAAAAGAAACTGCGACGAAGTACTCTGTACAACCTGATTGCTGGCGCTTCGGCTCTGTAGCGATATCTATAAGGCATCGGCTCATGTATGGGCACCAGCCCATTGTAGACGACATCTCGTATCACTGGAGGACATTGTTGTGCACTCTCTACGGTGCATTGATCCCAACGCATGCACCCATATGGTTTGAGAGATACCCCGAACAGTCTGCCCCATCAGCGGGAATACGACTTTACTTTGTTGTGAGTCGCTCCATCACAGGTGAGAAGCACAGTCGAGACTTGACAGTCCACAAGTCCAAGAACGTGGGCATTCGTGTCATTTAAGGGACTGGGGTCTACAATGTGATCAATGTGATCAATGTGACAAACGTGCGCCCCTTGGAACCTTGGGGGGGGATAGGCTGTAGTGATGCAACCCCAGAATATGCTTCCTCCCCAGAGTTCAAGCTTGACATGGCAGCATCGGAAATGTAGGGGAGTGTTCCGCGAATGGTCGAGGCGACAAGTCGGTTGAATAGACTGGCCGAGGCCGTGTAAAACCATGCCGACTAGTATCCATGTTGCCACAATATTGTATGCGGTGCTCAGTTGAGTTGGGAAGATGCGCAGAGCACAAAGGCACATCTGGACGTGAAGACATGCAGAGGGTTCATGCTGGAATGCTAACTGCTGCGTGGCATCGAGGTGAAGTCGGACAACCCCACCAGCCACTCGAAGGAGAGCCGATGATTGGATGCTATCCCAGGCACGCTTCCCCGCTCTTGACGCGTCGGAAACGCGTCACACGCGACTTTGCGTTGATCCTGTCCACGCACAATCCTCGTCGGACTAGATACTACTCCGTACTCCGTATATTCCACACAATCCGCAATTGGCGATTGAGCGAGGAAGAGCCGATTTCCTCAGCGTGTCTCTGAAGTCATAACCGAATCGCACCGGGAGCTGGCGTCGAGATGCTTCATCGTAATGATAGCAAGTTTCTTGCCGCGACGGGGTTGACAGAGACGTCGCAATCGCGAATGCTGCGAGTTATTCTTTCTCGCCTAGGTACCCGCCCAAATCCAGTAGTAGTACTAGGGCTTTTCGCCCACACTAGATTGCATACCAAGGCTAAAGTTTAACGGACTGGAGGAGAAGCGGTTGCTTTTTCCCACGACTTGGGTCGAGAAATGAGGAAACGACGACAAGCACTCTCTCACTGTCCAACGCTGGCATCTAACGGCCAATCCCATCCCAGACAGCAATTATTGTGACCATCGCCAGCCTCCTCCTCTCCATCTCTTTGCCAACGTTGCAGTGCTGCTGGCCACGTTGACGGATTGTAGTACCTGGATAGCCTCCCGAGCCCTTGCATGCACACTTGGGGGTTGAATCATTACGTACTCCTCACTCGAGTATACTGTAACCTACCAAACCCTCGTTCTGGGCGGCCAAGCTATTCATCTTCCGGAAATGTGAGCATATTAAGCTCGCGAGTGACGACGCCAGGGTCAAGACAAGAATTAGTCTCGGCCACGGTCATCCTCCAACACACGATTACGGAATAGTAGCCGTTGCCATCGCCCTCCACCGCAATTTTAATCACTAAGAAAATCACCATCCCATCTACAGTACGCTACTACTTAACTCTACTTGTCGAATGTTGGACGATTGGCATTTACATGACTCTTGGAGCTAGACAATGGCCGCCACCGGTTGCCGTTAGTCGTCTGCTAGCAAGCCGTTGCTGTTCCCGTTCCCGTCTTGGTAGTTGTTCTCGGTTAAAAATAGAGCTTTTGGCAACTCCTCGGTACTTGGTACGGTCTGCATCATACGAGGAACTGAGAGGCTGCATGTCGAAGCAGCAGTGTCCACCAATTGTTGTTTGAAGACTCCCATCTCTTCTTGGCTTGGGGTCGCAGACATGATTGCTGCCACTTTCCATCCCACCGCCCAACTCTCAAAAGAGCACATCCAAGGGGTCAATCTGCTGGGCTTGGGAAGTGTTGATGACGGCGGCTCCGGGTTGCAGTGAACTCTGCACGTTGCAGGACGTCTGGACGGTCCGCCCGACCAGCTCCCGCAGACGCAACCTGGTGTCTGGTCTTTCCACCGCCATCACCGCTCCAAGTTGAAGACTCGAAGGCGCTTGAGGACTTGAGGTCACCGACATCGAGGGTGGGGCCCGAGCGTTCAAGTGGGGGGGCGGCTTCTGGCAAGGCCCGCCGGCGTGCATTTTAGTCGACAGCTCTGGTGCGTCTCGATGGGTCCGCGTGAGCAACGGACCAAACATGGAGCGCGTCGAGGCACGGCGACCAAGCAACAGGCCGGTGGACGCCTGGTGGCCAGTGGTGCAAATCGACAGAAGCGACAGGCCAGGCACCATGAGCCTGCACCGCAGCGCGAGCACTGTGTGTGCCTGGCCCCTGTCCGCAGCAAGAGGCCTGGCTGGCGCTTGTTCCAACAGGGTCCTCGCGCATCCGCACCTCCCGCACCTCGCTGGCTACCGTCGAGTCGATCGATGCGTCTTCTACCGTCGACGCTCTCCAGTCCATGTCTGCTCTGTGCGTCGCAGACTCGCAGGGCCTGCCTCTGCCTGGTTGGGTGCGCGTCCTCGGCCACTCCCCCCTCCCCAGGGCTCCAGGCGCTGTCTGGCGTCTCTCGCCTCCCCTCGCTGCCCCAAACAGCCAGTCTCTCAACTCCACCGCCATACATGTCTGGTACATACAAACTGCTCCTCCACACCCCGGGCGCCCTGGGCCATACTCCTCTCCTTCATCCTCCTCATTCCAGTCCCTCCTTTGCGCCGACACGCCAGCGGGCAGAGTTGCTCTCGATTGCCAGTTGCTGCGTCGCAAGACCACCGCTCCCGTCTCTGGACGACGAATTCGCTACACTATCGCGACGCTCCGTGCCTCAATAGCGACGTGGCATTTCCTTGGTCCAACATTGAACCTTGGCCGGCAGCGCCAGGCGCAGACTCCTCCGACCGCGCGCCGTTTCCCGTCCTCGCGCACGAAGCTCTCGCGACGACCCGTCATTTTTTCTTTGTCCCGGTACTACCTACGAATCAATACTAGTATTTGCTTCTGCGATTCTTCGTCGTGGCGCATCCCTACATCAATCGCGTGGCTCGACGCAGCGACTGAGACTCTGCATTCCGCCTGCGACAAGGACCTGTCTAGCTTTGCGACAAGGTCGGCCTGCCCGGCGTAGCCATTCAAAACCGACACCACAACAACCCTCAAAACGAAACAGGCAAGCTCAGACGACCTTGCAGTTGACTCTAGACACTTTTGCAACTTGCGCGCCGAATTTCCTCTGTCCATCCATCCCCCTTGCTTCAACGGCCACTCCGTGCGCCTCCCCGAGATCAACGACGACCATCGCGCAGGACTCGCGACAAGCGTCATCGCATACAACGCCAGCCATCCTCCAACAATGCCACCCCTTGAACCCTACAGGGCCGCTCGCCCACGGCATCTTCGCCAGGCAGCAGCGGCGCCCAAAACCCCAGAACCATTTGCTGAAAGCCAAGCGCAGCCCCCGTCACCAGCGCGGCCCAAGTTTCGCTTGAGGAGGCGAACTACATCATCACAACTCAACGCCCCGACTCAGCAGTTTCTCGCATCAGTTGCCGCCGCCGATGTTCCCGTCCCCAGCATTGAAGGGCCTCAAGTTTACGACGACGACCAAGACATGCTGAGCATCGCTTACCCATCTATCCCCCAACTGGACCGGATTGACGACGTCACATTTGAACACCCCGGTCCGAGGAGGACCTTCTCGCCGCCCAAGACTCCAGCTCCCGAATTGGCTCCGTCGCCGTCAACAAAGCAGTTTCCAGACTGGTCAATCGATGCTGCCATTAGCAGCCTTGAGTCCAGCCCCGAGTATGACAGCAGCCGGCCCTCCACGGCAAGATCGAGTGAGACCAGCTCGTCACTGTGTAGTCGCTTCTCTCTTGCATCGGAAGACCTGAGCCAATGCGCCAGCCCCGAGAGCGACCATTGTGACCGGTTTGGCAGGTTCCTTTCGCCAGAGGATGCCGGTAGGGCGGTTAGGTCGCTCATGACGGCTACACGATCAGCGAAATCAAGAAAAGCTCCTTGGACCAGGGCAATGAGCCAGCATCTTTGGTCCACATACGCCATGTACCTGCAGGATCCAAAAGTTACACCTTTTCAGGTGGGCAAGAGCGGCATTCCTCCGCCCGGAGTATGCATGCGCGTGGCCAGGGAAGCCAAGAGAAGCTGGAAAGGCTCGAGGCCTGTGGCCAAGTCGGAAATCAAGAGCCGCAGTTCAACGCCAACAGCCGAGGCTGCTGGGCCATACATTGAGTGGCCACACACATGCGCAGCTACTAGGGGTCACTTGCGAGAGCTTTGCAAAGCTCGCGGCGGGCCATCTCGCAGCCTCCAAAACCTGTCCAACAGCCCGGCATCGTTTGGCAAGTCTATCAATCGATTTTGGAACCGTCGATCGGCGCCTGCCCGCTCTCCCACGGTTTTCTCTGCTTCAGACATGGCCATGTCCCTAGCTATCTGCACATCAGATTCCATGCAACCTCAAGGGCCTTTGGCTCGGTTGACCGCCTCGCAGCCCGAACCGTCAACTAAGGCTACCACGCTAGGACACCAGCCGATATTTGCCCTTGGAGACACCTTGGATCAGCCCAGACCACCTCTCGGGTCTCCCTTCATGGCTAGGAGTTATGGGCCTAGCTCATCAACAGGGTTGGAAGAGGCCTTTGATGTCAGTCCCGAAGCCCAACGACAAGCCCGCACGGTTGGTACGCTGCGAGGCTTGAGGTCGCCTTTGAGACTCGACCAGAGTCGGTCGAGCATGCAGAAGCGCAGATCCAGGCAGTCTGTGCTGGAACCACAACGTACCAAGCGGCCCAGTCTGGGCTCAGACTTCTGGATAGACCCGGCAAGCAACGAGAATGCGGCATCCAGTGCGCCCCTTATCCAATTCAGCTCCACCGATTCCAACCACCATGACAGCCTCTTTGTCCCTCGCGCCAACTTGCAGGAACTCTTTGAGGCCTCACATCCCGCTCCGTCACCAGCCGCCGGGTCCTCAGGTTTCCCCCCAATAACTGGCTTGACGCCTTCACAGACTGTCCCCGCCAGGCTAGGCTCGCCATTCTCAGCAAAGGCCGCGAGCCACTCATTTCCGAACCGCCACTTCAGCGTCTCGACGATCAATGTCGACGCCGTCGTCCGTCCATTTGCTACCGTACACCAAACTGGCGGGGAGAGTGTGAACAGTGCCGCGTCATCGTCTAACAAGACGCCGCTTGCCAACCGCCTTGCATATATCGACGAACGCCTGAAGCGCTTTCGCCGCAGAGACAGAGAAGGTCGACGGTCGCAGTCACCTTTCTAAATATGCCGTCCCCTTTCGACATGTGGAAATATAATGATATTTACGATTTCTTCACCATTACCCACCATTTTATATATACCTATTTTGTATTTTTTTTTCTGCTACCTAGCACCTTTTGCAGGCTGACGACATCCGACGAGAGTCGGCAGCAATTTACCTTGGGACAATTTCCGTGACGATTTTACGACTGAATGATAATTAAAGAGGGTTAACAGACCTCAGAGGAGCGATGGCTATATTTTTGCTACTAGATTTTTTTTTTTTTTGAAAAGAATTTCTACACTCGGCTAGCAGCTATATCATTTAATATACTGCCCTATTTCTGTGTGCTTTGCCTGGAACACGTGTTTTGCCACTATATATTATAAGCCATCTATCTATCTACAGAATAGATGAGAGTAGATTGAAAGAAGAGGGGTTGGGGCGGCAAGAGAAACAGACGTTGCCCACGTAACCCCTAAGTCCAAGAGCAGTACTTCGTACCTTGATATCTAAAGTAGGTTGTGGATGAATTAAATAGTAATCTACGCGTCTGACCTCCTACAAGTACAACTGTAGCCGTGTCAACGAGCAGCATCTACATCGTATCAGGCTGCGGAAACTGTTCCCACCAGCAACCAAGCTCGAGTGACGCCTGGCATTTATCAAGCTAGCCATGATCAATTGATGCCGGGCACTCGTTACGCCTCCACGGCCCCTTCCTTGTACATGGGCATTGCAGCACCGCATATTCCAGTCATGCTTGGCATGCCAGCTACTAATGGCCGCCCACCCTGCTAACAACACGCACAGCGGCCTCACGATGCTCTCCTTGCAGATTTATAACGTGTCATTCATCGTCTACCCAGGGATCTTCTCGATCCACTGTTCAATAGCAAGTTCGCTGCATGATATGTACATGTGCCGCGTAAGGGGCGGTCGTTTGATCAGCAACACTGCCACATGCCGTAGCCCACCACCCTGTTTCATGCCAAACGACTGACTTACACGGGTCTCCCGCTGCTTCGCGATGCGTCAGCCCACGCTTATTACTCAACTAGTAGCTGTTTCCGCGAGAAATCCCCCCAAGAAAGAAAAGAAGAGAAAGGGAAGAAAGAAAATGAAGATGAAGGCGTAGAAACAGCTGCCTCTTATCCCCGCAAAAAGAAAAGAGAGAGAGAGAGAGACGCTACCCTTCCCTCATCTCACTCGAGATAGGCCGCGCGTGCTTTAACCTCGCCTCCTCCCGCCGGCCACTCGTGAATAGCGGCTCTGGTATCAGTTCCCGAACACCGGTATACGAATCCCTTAGCCGCAAGCCCATGTCGGGGTGTTTACTCCGGCTCCTCCCGCGGCTGTGCGGGCAGCGTCGCTCGCCGATGGCGGCGCGATGCGAGTGGAACGAGCACTCGCGGAAGCCGAAGAGGCGCTCGTCATTGCGTAGCTTGTTGGCCGAGATGCGCAGCTGCGGGTTTTTGGAGCGTATGTCCAGCCGGGCGGCCTTCATGTTGCGGACGTGCGTGGCGTAGTCGGCCGCAAAGTCGGGCAGCGAGTCGAAGAGGGCCCTGAACCGCGCCGGGTCCGAGGTGGCGGAATCCTGGGGGTGGAACTTCAAGTTGGCGATGCTGCTGCCGACTGTCTGGGAGAAGGCGACCATGGCCACGGCCCATCTGCGGACGCGGACGGCCGGCAGGGACTCGCACTGCGTGTAAAGGTAGGTAATCAGGCTTGGCGGCACGTCCCAGTCGTACTTGAGGTACATGTCTTGGATGGCGTCCATGGCTAGGTCTTGTAGTTTGTGAAGGTCCAGGTGCGAGGCGAAGAGATGTAAGCGGATAATGGCCCAGTGGATGTCCTGCGCCGCCTGCTCGCCCGTGTTATGGGCTGAGGCTATAGAATGGTCGAGGAACTGGCGGAACGAGCCCGGGGCGTGAACCCAGTGGACGAAGAGGGCGAACATGGTGGAGGATTCACCGGGGAGCCAGAGGCAAACTGATTTCGGCTGGGAGTTCTCTAGGAGGCGCTCAGAGAAGAAGGGCGATGCCTCACAAAGGAGTTGGCAGTTCACGCTGAAGGGTTGCTGCTTGGCGCCGATAAGAACGGTTGTTATTGAGCTTAGGGTTGGCTCTGAGGTAGACCGGGAGGTGGATTGGGACGCGGCAACGTTAGGTGGTGGAGGGAGGGTTTTATCGAGGCTGGGTCTTGGTGATGATGATTTGGAGGCGGTTGCATGGTGTTGATGGTAGTGGTGCTGGCGTTGACAACGAGAGTGCCATGGTGAGCGCAGGCGATTGATGGGCACCATGGCATCAGTAGTTTAGATAGACTCAAGACGCCCGCCAAGCCAAGTGTCATGTACTCTTTTTTCTTGAATCTCTCTCTTCACTCAAGAGTAGCAGTGTCGATGGGCGTGTGCGGACGGCCAAGAAATGTATTGATAGCAAGAAGAGCAAAGCCCCCTCTCCTCCCGCAAAAGCCGGCAAACCCAACGGCCTGTCTGTCCCTGTACCGTCCCGAATAGCCAAGACGGGAAGACGCACGGAAGATGTGATGTCGTTTCCTTTCTACAATCAGTTAGTAAAAGAATGTGACGCACAAGGTTGCCTGAGCCCAGGGTCGATACACCAGTCGGTGCGCAGAACGCACCTTATGACACGCACCCAACCATAAACCTAGCTAGGCAGACCGGGGGAGGACCAAGGACATAAAAAAAAAACGAAAAGAGCTAGCATCCAGCAAGAGTTTATAAAAGTAAGACTAACTATGTATTAGAAGACACGGGTGTTAGGAAACAGATGGTCGCTCGTAGCCTGGGCTGGTGGTTAACACGCATAGCTACATCTTTTGAACTGTTTTGCAATACGAACAAAAGAGTAAGCAAGTCCGCAGCCTACAAAACCACCACCCCCTCCAGGGAAGAATCAAGGGATCTTGAAACAGAGTAGTGTGCTCCTGTCAAGCCGGGTCAAACATCCTGTTTAGTGCTAGCATGACACCGAGGACTTACTCATAACCCTTTAGCCTTAGTATTGGGACGTGGCCGCCTCACCAACGGTGCCGACATGCTTCATGTGTACTCCGTAAGACTATTAGGCTCCATGACAAACAAAAGAAGAGTGCAAGAGTGTTAGATGATTGCTAAAGGATTCCCACCGTCCCGTGCCAGTCACACATCTCCGAGGGGAGAAATGTCGAGCAGACTTCTTGGCCAAACCAGACGTTTCATGACACCCACGACACCCCTGTTATTTCAACCATGGTCAGCAGCCAACCCCCGGTTCCCAAATGCTTGTTGCTGTATCAGCTGGGGAGAGGAAGGAAGGCTTCCCAGCAACCAAGAGCAGAATAAAACAAAGACATGCATGTCGCTCTTCATATCAACCCATGTTCCCCAATTTTTTTTACCAGCAGTGCCGGGCTAGGATCGACACTGTTTTCCACAAGCGATGGGTTCGTGCTTCTCGCGTAGCACAGAATTGCGGGGAGCACTGCTGTTTTGGATTCCTCTCTTTTTCCTTTCAAAGGCTTTCCAGTTCCCACGCATCGCCTTGGCGACCGGGAAGATGACCTGCTTGCAGCGTGGTAGCCGATTCATGAGGGTTCCATCTCTTATGCGTGGTCCGATCCCTGGATGCCTACTTTGCCGACTTGCGCATGTACTCAAATACTCGGCACTCCTCTGGAAGGTCTTGAGGAAACTTGCGTCATGGCTGACATAGGGAGAGAGAGGAGAAGGGGAAACAACGGGCCAATACGGAGTAGGGCAACGTGGTATGTGGTTCATTAGGCGTGAGACAGACTCCAACAAAAACGTGGCCATGATTTCTCTTGTCGCACTCCGTTGACGGCGTCGATGCTGCGAGGAGCTGACTCGACCGGGGGCCACGGGAGACGCACGGCTGTGGGTCGATATACACCCATCGATTCAGTACGCAGCACGGCGTAGCATTGTGTCGATTTCGCTTTGCGTTTCTGTTCCTGAGCCATACAGGTCAGCTCGGAAGTACTAATCAGTCACAGAGGCAGATGACCCCGGGGGGCGAGTGGAGGCAAAGTACCCGCATTGGTTTGTCACGGCCACGCACCGACTACCTAGTAATTTAAAGTGAATGTACTACATACACATACCGAGTTGAGTAAAATCATCACGAGTCTTTTGCTGCAGGAATTATCAAAGACCCTGGCCCATCCCGATCCCGCGGGCGCAGCAGACCACTAGACATGTACGAGTTCGGTCCAATCATGCTGGCCAAAAAGACATGGCGAATATAATACATACGTACGGAGTAGATGGTTTCAGATAAGGGGAACTACTAAAAAAAAAAAAAAGGAAAAAAGGAAAAGAAAAGGCAAGCACCGTCCTGGCCACCGGACAAGATGATAATCCGTGTTTCACCCCGTCTGGCCAGCCAAACTGGGCAGGAACCTTAATGGCCAGATGAACGCTCAGGGATGCAAGAGCACGGTTTCCCGTCGACCCGACGCTCACGATAGCTGTCCGTCCATCCACAGTCGCACCAGACGCCATGCCAGATAACGCAGCCGTGACCTCGGCTCCATGACAGACATCTCCAGATTACAAACTATTTGGAAGCAAGCATATGACCATCATGCGATTACACCTTTCATCTACGATCGTGATCCAAGAGCCGCCGTGCTCCGTACAGATGTAGATATTGGCCCCCCCTGGACCGAGTCCAACAGAATGCAAAGGCCCCCTCGTAATATCATCCCGTGTATCAAAGCGTTGATCGCTGCGAACCACGGCGCCCAGCGCGCGCACACAGTGAATAGGCGGTTCCCCGGTGCCGTCATCAATCGCCCGCTTTGTCCACCTGGCGTCGGTTTCAGAGAATGCAGGTCACAAGGTTGCGCTGCATGGCCGTTCTCATGCACCGCACACATGCCTCATAAGTTCGAAGTCGATTGATTGCGTCAACGTATCGTCGATACTGGGCAAAGTTCAGCTCACAAGTCTTGGCTCGAGGCTTTGTAACAAATTAACATTGAAGTCCCTGCCGAGGTCGCTGGGACCAAAAAGGTATATTACATGGGGAGCCAAAGCAACTAGTTTCAACTTTGGAGCTTAATCATCCAGTTGAATGTGCAATGCGTATCTATCCTCAACTCTCGTTCTCGTCCCGAGATGGTATTCATTCCTATCCTTGTTCTGCTCCTCATGCCGCCATTTCCATACTCCCTGCGCCAAGTCTCCCTCTACGGTTTGCCATAAAGACCACCATCCTTGTAAAACGCAAATGTGATATATTGCTCCCAGTTCCCACAAATCACGCATAAACTCCCTTCTGTTAAAAAAACCTGCTCCAGAACCACAATTGTTAATTTCCGCAGCCATAGCTCCAAATGCATACCGCCAATCAATAACGTCAGAAGTTGATTCGACCAGTCGTGCCGGCTGCGTCTCACATCTTTTTAGTCAAAACAGCAGGGATATCGCCATCTTCTTCCTCAGAGTCTGAGTCTTCGGTATCAGTGCTGTCGTCAAGCTTCATCGGGTCGTTGCGTGCTCCTGTACTCGCCGGGGCGTCTGGGGTAGCTCCGACAACATTACTACCAGGTGACTCCTTCGCTGGTTGCGGCTGTGACGCTGAATGGTCTTGTGCTGCCGCAGTGGTAGGATCTATGTGCTCTGCCGTGGCTGCTGATGCACCTAGGCCACCCATATCTGCCAGTCGAACTCGCTTCCGTGGTGATTCAGTAACAGGGCTTGAGACTGCAGGCTGCGAAGTAGGTGCAGAATCGCCTCTTTCGTTGATACGAGCCTTCTTTCCCACTGGTTCGGACCCATTTTGACTAGCCGACGCGTCTTGTCGCCGCCCAAGATTTTCTTCTGGTGGTGCTGTGATCAACCTCTCGCGCTCTGCCTCAATTTCGGCTTTGGTGCGTCTTTCCCGAAGTTTAACCCCATACTTCCTGCGAGTTGTTGATTGTTTTGTATTGAAGCAGTTCTTGATTTTGGCTACCTCTTCATCTTGCTGTGGTTGTGGAAGCTGCATGGCCTTTCGCAAGAGTGCACCGTAGTGTGCTTCAGTATGTGCCAATTCCTCTTTAAGTCGATCTCTGTCCTCGGGCGAGAGGTGTGCATATGGGCCAGAGCCTTTCCCTGTTGCAGAGGCACTCCGAGGCGTCATCGTCGCCGCCGTGCCCGAGTTTACAGCTGTGAAATGAGTGGTAGGGGCAGATGACTGGGCAGGCTGCCTCCGGCTCTGATCTGGGGTTGACGACGGCATTAACCGTGGGCCCTGGGCCGCTCCAGAGGGTCCAGCAGAAACATGCTCTTGGTAGAACCTTTGTAGTGATGGCATAAGGGCAGAGGCGTCCCTCTCGGTGTATTTCCCACACGCTTGCGACTTGATATGATACGGCAAACCACCAGTACTGAAGTAGGATCCGCAGTGAGGGCAAATCTCTCTGCCAACTCGGTCAATTGTCCTGAAATTGCCGTAGCAAACCTGTTTCAATTTATGCTGACTTGAGTTAGTTTGCTGCAGGGTACAAATGTTGGATTCGGTTGGAGGAGCCAGCAAAACCTACAAATATGAGCGCGTCCGGACCTGATAACGGACGACTGCAGACTCCACACTGAGTCAAAGTGGAATAACTGTGCCTATTCGTTGGTCTTTGCGTCGCCTGCGGTTGCGGGCCCGGCCATGTAGAGGCTGGCATTGCTGGCATAGATTGAATTTGAACTGATTGGATTGAAGGCTGCACAAAAGACTGCGCGTGAGGCTGTACCTGAGGCTGCTCATGTTGTGATGGGTGTTGGGCCAAATCATGCTTCATGTACGGAATAACATGTTCAGTTCCATCCTTTCTCT
This sequence comes from Metarhizium robertsii ARSEF 23, assembly GCF_000187425.2. Classification (NCBI taxonomy): domain Eukaryota; kingdom Fungi; phylum Ascomycota; class Sordariomycetes; order Hypocreales; family Clavicipitaceae; genus Metarhizium; species Metarhizium robertsii. The sequence goes on from NW_011942193.1 coordinate 1,919,399, forward strand.
CCTCGACAGCATCCTTGACATCATATCCAAGACGCTCTGCCTTGGCCAGAGCATTTACCAGCGAACGGGCACGAATGGTCTCCAACCGCCGGGCCAGGGCCTGGTCCAAAAAGTTGGTGCTGGCCTTGCTCAGGATCTCATCTGCTACTTCATCCAAGTCCTCTGCTGTGAAGTGTGAGATAAGCTGGGACTTTGACGTTTGAACAAGCCTTGAGCCAAAATCTGCGATGGCTTGAGTCAATGTTGGCTTGTGGGCCTTGTGAATCGCCGTGTTAAACTAGTCGAGAGGTTAGGACTTGAAGCGACGCAGCTTTCGAATCGATTTGGACGACAACACAGTCTGGTAGGTAATGAGGGCGCTTTACTCACTATAAAGGCTAAGTGATACTCTGAACCAAGTAAACACGTTTCATGATAATCTCTAATCACTTGCCGCAGCACTTGGGGTTCAGTTCTCTGCATCAGCTGGATTAGCGCAACATATTGTGCCGAATTACATAGTTGCGTGTCGTTCACCCTCGGAGATGGGTAGGCAACCCTTTGCCTTTGGCCCTGCTGAGGATGCATAGGAGGCGGCCCAAAGCCGTTGATCGGCGGTCGATGAACCTGAGCCATTGTCGACGATGGCATCTGAGGTCGTACAGTCTGCACACTCGGGAGCATCTGTGCCGCAGCGTTACTGTGTTGGCCCAGGGCAGACGCTGCTCCAGAGGCAATCGGGGTCGCTGGTGTCAGAGGCGTCGCCGGTGCCGCTGGTGCAGTTGGAGTTGGTGCCGGGGGCGGATGTGCCAGTTGAGTCGGCATGGAGGGATCAGCCTGTGTAGCATTCATGTTCTGATCTGAAGGCGAGTTGCGCCTGCTTGCTCCCGGCGAAGGCAGAGGGCCAGTTGATATTGATGACGCGCTTGATACCACAACGGGCGACGCCGGCCCAGTCATTTTTTGGCCTGTGTGGTCCGCCATTTTGGGACACGTCTCAACCTGCATAGGCCCAGCCTCCAAAGATCAATGATTGCCTAACAGGCCGGCGGGATTCGTGGCTAAATATATGCGTTAGATGAGTCTGGTGGTGGTGGTGCCTTCTCTTTTTATTTTCTCCTAGTGTCCGCGTTTGGGCAACTGCGAAACGCAAATAAGGTGGAGAAGCCCTCAGGGGAAAAGCATGAATAATAATGTGAACAACAGTAGCAAATAGACAGAAACCGAGTACTAGTATTCATCACAACTCGACGTACGTACCTATATTGAGGAGCACAGCACACCCCCCCGCCAAGCAAAATCTGACGGTGCCGATTTTAAAGTGCTTAAACGAGAGACAAACAGTGGTCCTCCACAATGTCTACGCGAACGCCGTAGTACCCAAGTACCTTTGGTACGTAGAAATTACCCAGTTAGGTCGATACTAGGCAGCATAAACAGGCCGACGAGTCACGACGGAGCGCGATGTGCAGCCGTCAAGCGTGGTGTGCCAACACAAACCGAAGATGGTGAGTCAGGCCGAGCGATTTGAATTTGTCCCTAGAAAAAGAGTTTTTGCCGGTGCTTTTTTGACATGCACAAAATCAGTTCCGGGTCCCTGGGCGAGCAAAGGGAGGGAGGAAGGGTTGTTTTAACATAAAAAAAAAAATTAAATTAAAACGAGAGCGCGGTAATAGTAGTTGGAGGGGGTTGGCCGAGGAGAAAAGACTATTTCTGCCTCACAATTTAGGCTCACATAAGTACGTTAGCGCATAATTGCATAGGCGGCAAAGGGCTAATTCAGCTTAGCGGTTTAATGGTAGGCTCACACAACCTGGCTTATAATTCATCACCCCACCGGCACCGGGAATTTATGTAATTTATCACACGTAGATCACGGAGTAATTTAATATCATCTAGTACTAGTTGTGGAGCACGGAGGACTCCGTACAAGTTCATGACACCGAGTCTCCACAAGCACCCATGTAATAATGCCCAGTCTCATCGTTTTCGAGTCGGTAATTATTATGCCGAAAAGGCTTATTTCGCCGACTAAGGCTTATTAGGGATGTCGTTTGATGCTACTGATTCATTTGCTTCACTGGCATGTGGATTTCTAAGCCATCTTCTCAGGGCTCGATTCTGACAGGAAACATAGCCCGAGTGCCATTGCAAGCGCCTTGCTGAACGTCTAGACTTTCATCTGTGCACCTAGTTCGACCTGTCTTGGTGCCTATTCCTAGACAAGTACTTGAGCATGCCTGTTGCCATGCGTTGCAACGCATCCGTCAGGTTGAGAGGTGTTGGGGATGCTTGTCGTGTCGCATAAGAACTTATGTATGTACCGGCCTATGGGTTTCAATACAATCCTGCCGCCGAGTCATGATCGTGTATCCCATATCATGCATTCAAATGTCTCGTAATTCTCCGGCAATAACCCTGCAAAGCCCCACTAACCGATACATGTATCAAGGCTCAAAGGAGAAGTTGCGATCGTTACAGGATACGTGGGGACGTAACAGTAGTTCCTCTCTCAAACATTGAGATCTTTCAACCGGACTTTATGCTACATAGTATTATATAGGACCTCAATGACCGCTGCGCCATGCTTTCAGCCAGTCCCTTCGCATGACATGACTGCGCATAGCAAACCCTGTGCTCCAAAACGCCATACAGCAAGCCCGAAAGTTCCGCAATGCCATGTCCATTTCCGTTTGCCCCCCTGCCGATTTGTATGCCTCACGAGTCACAACTACCTTCCCAAAATCGCACCATTGCATCACACTTCTCAACGCCACTCGCCAATGCACGCCAGCATCAATCTCTTGTAATCCCCAGATACCTCTCCGTCGATACGACTGGCCAGGCTTCGGCGGTAGCGTTGTTGATATGCAGCCTTGGCGTTGGATAGCATAGTGTGATCCCAGTGAAGCCGGACTACGCGAAGAACAAGTAAAAAGTCTTTGGTTCCCGCGCCGCGCATGGTCTCTTCCAACAGTTCAGCAGCGTGCATATACTTGTCGACGGCGTGGCCCAGCTGGAAGAGGAGCGCATCCCTCATGTGCCCAGAGAATTCCTGCTCGTTATTAGCCCCATGCTAAACCATTCATCGACAGGACCCATAGGAACTTCAACTTACAGAGTCAATAACCTTGGCCAAGTCACGGTTGAACTTTTGCTTATAGGTGTGGGCAATGGCACGGATTTGGTTATCGTTGTGGCTGGTCAAGATTTGACAAACAAGAATTTCGTCCGTGCCCATCCTGCCTTCAGTCGCCTGATAAAGATGCATCACGGCGTCGTCGACTTTTCGGGGATCCACTGGCTCAGCATCTTCGGCTCTGTTGGCCGCAAGCACCATGAGGAAGTGCCTTTCAGTCTTCATGCTCAGATCACCCTTGACATCTTGCTCCAGGGACCTGCCAAACTGCTGACGGTATGCGCCCTTGATGGCCTTGATATCAGCATTGGATCTGCTAAGAAGGACGTCGTTGAGGACTGATTCCTTGGTTCCGATGCCTTTCATAGCATCTCTCAGGTTGTGGACATCGGCCAGCAGAGGGCCGTAGGCTAGCTGCACCAGCCCGTCTTCGAAATACCGACTTGTCTCGCTCTTGATGTCGTCAATGAGACTTCGTTTGAAAGTGCGGTCAAATGTCGTCCGAATAAGATCGATCTGTAGTGGGTCCTTGGTGGACAAAATTCGTATCAAGGCCTTTTCGTCCGTGCCAAAGCCCTTCATCGCAGCCCGCAATGCCTGCGCATCGGGATTGGCATCCCATTGAATGATCTGGGGCGCGCCATATCCCTTCGACGGCGGCGTTGCTGGCACGGAATGGCCATATTGCTGGGGAGGGGGAGCGCCGTAGGGAGCGCCGTACTGGCCCTGGGGCGGCGCAGGCGAGTGATGGCCGTATGGCGAAGGTGCGGGCGGAGGAGCATTGAAGTGCTGCTGCGGCGGCGGCTGTTGACCGTAGGGTTGCTGGTGAGGAGGAGGATAATGGCCTGGCGGAGGCGGAGGCGGCTGTTGATAGTATCCTCCCTGCTGGGGTGGAGGATAATGGCCTTGCTGAGGGGGGTATTGGCCTTGCGGCGGAGGATATTGGCCTTGTGGCGGAGGATACTGGCCGTAGCCTGCCTGTGGTGGCGGTTCTGTTCGATATTTCAAAACGCTGGTTAGTGCAAGCTGTCGGGCAAGCTTTCGAACAAGGAGCTCGCGCATGGAGGGGTTGGGTCTCACTCACGACCGTAGGGCTGACCATATCCTTGATACGACATTTTGACAAAGGGATTCTGCGTATCGGGTTGCCGTCCTTTCTTTGTTCCTGGGTCGATCTGCGAATGACGCAAGCAGCCACGGCGGATGGAATCAACAGGTGGATTGGAGAAACGCAAAAGCGGCGCAAATGGCCGTGATGAGGGGAGGGATTAGCTTAAGTACGGGCAAACCCACTCTGATGACCCGAAAAGGCCTTCCTTCAAATGGAGTACGAAACCTGTGTGCGTGCTGTCCATCCCACTTGCTCTCGTCAGCCTTGGTACCTTGCAACTACCTGAACACCACATGCAGACGTCTAAGTAAGCAAGCCAAGCACTTGTGCAAACCGTTGAGACTTGGCTGGCAGCCTCATCCATTGACAGTCTGGTGGCGACAAGCCATCAATGATCAATCACAAGGTGGCTGAGCTTGGAGCTGAGTTGCTGGCCTGGCCATCTCAACGTCATGTACACCCACTGTACACCCACTGTAGCCTGGTCAAAGTGGGCAGCCGGCTGGACGAAACCCCGCAACGGTCTCGCGTGAGCCTCACATGATGACGTTTTCTCCCACAAACACATTTGACAGTTGCGTGGATCATGGATTAACCTGCAACTGTGGGCGACATTTGGTGCATCGGCAGACATCAGAGCTACTTTTCTGCGACGAAGCAGCACATCACTAACCCAAGTCCTGTTACTGGCTGCCATGTCGTTGTGTCGCTGAGGCAGCGGAAGCAATGGGATCAATTGATGTGGCGGGCAGAGAATACTCGGCATCCATGGCGACTTGGAGTACGGAGTAGGAGACGGTAGATGAGGAAGCCGTTATAACTGCTCTGTACGGAGTGCTCGCCTGTCGAATTGCCACCCATTCGCTGTCAGTCTTGACTGGTTGTTGGTGAGCTGTGCCCAAGTCACGCATCCCGATTGCACTGCCACAAGGCCTCCAATGCAGTTGCGCAATGACTGACTAAGCTACCCGAAGTCGGGCTGCCTTTGTCTTGGCTGGGCTCTGCAGCTGCAACGATTCACGGCTACGTGCAAATTCCATCTGGTCTGATGGCGGCAAGTATCAAGGAGAATGCTTCTTTGTCGACACTCAATACTCAGGACGGAGTGCCTGCCTACTACGTAGTACCTTCGAGTCAAATGAGGGGACGCGGCGCCACGGCGTTCAGCCAAGACTTACTCGTACAGTACATCAACAAAGGAAGCAACATCCCGAAACATTGGGGGAGGTGCTCCTCCAGGAAAACATTGAAGCCTATTGTCTGTTCTCGGGACAGACCAGTCTGATGTTTTGGAACAAAGGCGATGGGCGTGAGGGATCTGGTCCTATTTGCTGGATAGATTTTTGGGTGCTGAAGGGGTCTGCTGCTGTGAAAACAAAGGGCATGGTCTGATAAACAACCGACATTTAAAGGTGGCTGGCCTCGGCGGGTGCTGCCGAACCAGCCAGGGGGCGATACGGAGTACAGCAAGGTTGTTATCGTGCACCTTTAGGTGGCTCGTTGCCCTCACCACCTAAAATAAGTGGGGCTGGCACGATTACGGAGTACGGGGTCCGGCAACACCAAACCAGAATTTTCAACTGAGGCCAACCGCCACTGTTGACCACCAACGGTCTGAGTGACAGAGGAACACCGGGCGCCACTGAACTGGACCTTGCACGGCGGACATCTGGAACTTCACCCGGGTCAGACACCTGGAACCTCAATGCTTGTGTTGCAACCAGCCAAGTAATCGGCCCAAGTTCCAAACAGAGTTAGTACTGGTACTACAACATACATGTACCCTGCCGCCAAATTTGCCCCGTCATGTACTTGGCCACCAAGTGTTCCCCATGTTCCACAGACTTACCCCTGGCACTAAATTGCTACCATCTCCCGTTCCTGCCTCTTTCAGCAGCACTGTCCCTGTCCCTTGCCGCGCCGTCTCCAACCACCACATTTCACCAGCCACCTTGAATTCTCGAGACCACCACCAGTCCACATTCATAGGCGGGCGCACCGACGATATGTCAAAATCGCTATGGAGTACTCCGTACATATGTACGCATTTGGCGTTACATACCTTTTCTCTTTTCTATATTTACTGCCACCAGTGGCCATTCTCCGTCTTGTCCATTTTCGTCTGCAAGACTGCCTTTGCATTCCTGGTCAACTGCACTAATCACCATCCGTTGTCATCCATTCTTGTCCTTGGGACTTCCTCAACTGCCATCTGAAACATCATCGCAACCATAACCACAACCACATTGCTACGGCCGGCGCAGTTTGAAGGGACAGTTTCCGTCAACATGCGTGGACCCGTCTCATTCGTTGCCGTGCTCTCAGCACTTGCCACGCTTGGTTCTGCACTCCCACAATTGGACATGGTGCCTCGAGCAGCAGCTACTACTCCTGTTAAGCCCAAGTATTCCGTGGTACCTCTTGAGCCTGGCGATGATGATCCACAAAGCGGCAACGGTGGCAATGGCGAAAATAGCTCCAAGGGCAGTGACGTGACCAAGACGGTCGTCGAGACCGAAGATCCTGTTACTCACACAGTCACGAAAACTGGCCAGCCTGTTACTGTCACGCACCCGGCTCCTACCACCATCTCAATAATTCCCATTGGAGGCAACCCAGATGTTACAATAACTGTAACTGCTGAAGTGACACCCACTGTTGCATCAACGACGGCCTCAATCGCCACCCCTGCGACGACGAGCTCAGTTGTTGCTCCTACAACGACTTCAGTTTCTGATCCAACAACGACTCCGGTTTCTGATCCAACAACGACTCCGGTTTCTGATCCAACAACGACTCCGGTTTCTGATCCAACAACGACTCCGGTCTCTGATCCAACAACGACTTCGGTTTCTGATCCAACAACAGCAACACTTACTACCACCTCCACTCAGGCCAACTCTACAGCAGCAACACCCATATCGCCAATTAGTTCCACAACATCCATCGTCGTCACCCCAACGGATACAATCCCCTCGATCCCCTCTGCGACGCCGCCTGCACCAATGTCAACAAACCCTTGGTCTGTTCCAAGCTCCAACCACACAACAACCACATCAGATCCATTTTCAGAAACCACCAACACAGCCGTAGGCGCAACGACTCTTCTTGGAACCGGAAGTAGACCGGAACCGTCCACCACGACTCCTGCGCCCATAGGGACTAATACCACCTGGATCCCCACCACTTTGAGCACTGTCTTCCTCACGCCCTCATCCTCATCAACCTCAACAAATACGTATGACGATGGCAAGTGGCACACAACATACCCAGCTTGGAATGACACCGCTACGCATCGGTTCCGACGTTTTTAAGATTATTTCGTAAATTATTAATGAGTTCACATGTACAAACTCACCACATTGCCGATATGTTTTGAAACGCATGTAAGAAGTAATGAGAATGGGAGAGGGAATCGCGGCCATGGACGGGGAAGACCTTGCAAGACGCATGCAGAATATGGAGGAGGGCATCAGAAACTTGCAGCACATGGCCTTTGGAGTTTGGGATATCACTGGGGCATACTCATGCATATGTATATATGCATATTGTCAATTGGTTGTGGCGACACGCACCAAGCGCTGGGGTGTGGTGCCATTTACCTAGGTATATAATGTCGATAAACGGAATAATATCAATCTTACAAGGATGACAATACTTGATGGATTTTCTTGGGTGTTTTCTTTTCTAGAAAAAAATGTGCAGGTGAAAGCGATTGTTATATATAGCAAGATATGCATGCCTGTCACATCACGCTCACTTTCGGCGACAATATTAATGCGATCGAACCAAGCAAACTCACAGGACAACAACAATGTCGCCGCGCTGAACAATATCAAAACTCCCTCCCAAATTTCAAATCAAATGCCATGACAACCGGCAACATGATAAATCTCAGAAACATCAACCAGTCCAACGCAATCTCGCAAATCGTGACTCCGCCCTCAACTACCGGCATAAAAGACTCGAGACTTCCCAGTAAGAAATCACCGCCATCATGAGTGAAAAACCAGTGACTAAATGCTTCTCCAGAAACAAACACTCAGGATGTGGAACCCAGAGACAGACTTCCCCAACGCGAACGGCACGGCCATCACCGTACAAACTTCGCCCACGGCCGAGAAGGAAACCATTGTCATTGTGGCGGTTTTGGTGACTTGTGTCTTGTCTCTGGCCCTGACGGCAGTATCTGTGCTGCTTGTTCTACAGAGACTCCGTCGTATGACGAGGGTTCAAGGGGATGAGGCAGCCGCGAGCAAAGACGGCGCTGCTTGAGGGATTCACCATGGAGGCGGGCACAGAGGCCCCGAACAGAGGAAGGACTGAGAGCGAAGGCAGGACTTGTTTTTGCCCCGGTACACAAGGATTGCAAAACACCTGCAGGGCGGAGTATACGGCGAGTGGTCAGTACAGGTATTTTGGTTGGGGAAGCTGAGATCATGGCATTGGCAGCTCTCTCTTTCGCTGTGACGCTGCATTGGGCATTTTTTGCTGGAAGAAGAGCTCAACGTCGACTTGCTGGTGTTACGGCGCCGTTTGCGAATGCGCGTTGGTCTGCGAGGACGTTCGAGGCTGCCGGGTGTCTTGGGCGTATATATTCTCCGATCGCATCCAACAATCGTCCGCCAAAGAAGTAGGTAGATTACGCAGTTCTATATACCATTGTTTATTTGCGTGTCATACACGGACTACCAATCTAATGGGAGGAGGGTTGAGACCGTTCGAAGCGTGATAGATAGTCTTCATGTTGCTCACCCTCCTCGTCCGCCACTTCACAGCTCACGGCTCCGCGGGATGTTGACAGTAGGCTTCTTTAGCTACAGCGTTTGACAAGTCACTCTTTTGCTTCAAACTCTCGGTTTGGGGCTTGGTTACGGGATGAGTTCTCCGTGGCGATCCCGTCACGGCTCTGACTCGTGCATATGTAGTCGTTTGCTAGGCAAAATTTGAAGATACGAATTGGGCTAGAGGAGTTGTAGAAATGAATTGCCAGCAAAGGATCCAAGTCTCGAAATTGCAGCAAAATAAAAAAAAAATGTCCAAACTCTCTATTTTATGCGTGGATTAAACCCGAAATTTTGAGCATCGGTAATCGCCCATGTTTCACTCATATCGATCCCGGGGACCTGCCACGCATTGAACATCTGCAGCCCAATCCAACCCTGCCATGATCCCGTCAGGCACAGGGCCTGGGGCCATTACACCGCTTCGATCCCAGCTGTCCCAACGTGAATCTGGTGGGTTCGTGACTCGATCCCGCCAATGTGATGTATACACGTCCGTGGCGATGGGTCCGAACTGGGCAGCAATTCGGTCACAAAGCGAATTTGGCAGGAAAGGCACCATTGTGAACAGGATAAATTTCACCACGTCCCGATTTTATAAACTCGTTTTTTTTTCTTGTAATTTTTTAATTTCTTTTCATAAAGAAGAGAGAGAGAAGAAATCATCGGAGCCCCTCCTACGCCTTCAGCCGTTGATTTTGTCCAACGATTCGAGTCCATTCTTCCGAATTGGGCAATTCATATTCCGACCATTTTACCAAAATACACATGGATTTTTCTCAGCTACGGCCATTTTTTCTGCAAACGGCAATTGCACTCATCCTTTTGCCCATGCTTGCAGCTCATGCATACGCTCAAAAGACTGAAATTGCACCACCGAGTTTATTCAGACGCTCCCAGTCAGTTGGCTCGTCCTGTTCCACCGAGGGCCAATGGAACTGCATGACCAACTCGTTCCAACGATGCGCCAGTGGTCAGTGGAGTGCCGTGATGAACTGCGCTGCCGGGACGATATGCACCCCGTCGGGATTGACGGTCGAATTCAGGGTCCAGCATGACGGAACCGTGTATGGTTCCGGTGGGAGAAGCGCTGCGAGCGCCCTTGGTCAACCTTTATTAAGCCATGTTGTTGGCTGGGGATTGGCGGGTGGTGTGACTCTGTGGGCAATGCTTTAAGTTCATGGGTCCCAGCCATGCCTTTCAGAGCTGGGCGTCGCTAAATGAGCCGACAAAATACCTGAAATGCTCTGCTGCTCTTTGGCGGATAACACTAACCTGGCCATGTTGTTCAAGTCCCATTGAACACACACAGTTGAGTTGTATGGATGGGTACGGCGTGAAAAACAGCATATAAGAAGTCTCCTGCCGGCGCTAGCGCTCGATTGTATGTAACCAGACATAACAATCATCCTCGATGAAGCTGTCTAGAGCTGAACTACAATCAGAGAGCATGTGTTTCTAGTCGCTGACTCGCGTGGATCTTGTATCTCTACATTGACATTCAGAATACGATCAAGAATCATTGGAAACACGAGAACGCTTACAGCTAGAGACTGCGACATTTCATGTCCTGACCACCTTGAAACACGAGCTACGGGTAATGATGCCGCTATACGGAGTAGCACACTTCAATAACAGTCTTGAAAGGGAATGAAGGCTGACCTCCGTGCCAACATACAATTCTGTCATCGTTGGAGCCAGTGACTGCGCCAACGTCCGGTCTGAGATTGTCGATCGCGATGATGCGATTGGAACACTGTACCTGGCTCAGCATTGAGGAATATTTCGAGTTGACGCAGTGGTCATTTGTGCAGCACATCCTGATCATTTTGCTGTGCTCCTTGCCCTCTTTCGACGAAGTGAATCCGGTCCGGAAAGAGTACCGGGTACCAACCATCTCTGCTCACCGTCAAGGGTAAGTAGAATTCCCAAGATAGTCGGCAGTGATAACTAAATGTTGAAAACCCACTTGAAGGTATAGCGTAGTCCGTGCTTGCGGAGCATTTGCTGGCTTTGTCGTGTGCAACTGCTCTATTCAGACGAATAAGGAGAGCGTGATGTGGTGGAGTGAGCCAGGGTTTGGCGCCGCCGAGGCCTGAAACAGTAGCCATTACTCTCTGTACGGAGCACCCAGCGCCTGCTCATGAAACAAACTATTGGCCGAAGTTGCTATCGACTACCTACCTAGGTAGGTAGATGTGTTTGCTCGATGGCTGGCAACAAAGAAACCTGGGAGCTTTTCCATGTCCGCGCAACGAAGCTGGGATACAAAAACACCTCCGTACAGTGAGCATGTACAGTGGGCAAGAAAGTAGCAAATGCTGCCAAGTTCGCATATAGATAGCATCATGGTGAGAATACCCCGTTTTATCCAGGCGTGCACTCACAAATCAAGTGGCCACAACAATGTTCGTGCTTGGCTATTTTTTGAGTGGCAAGACTGATATCTGGACCTGGCCATTGCCTAGTAGTCATTTCGGTGTGACCCTAGGCTGATAAAATTGGACGTAACCGGAATCTCGGGAAGGTTGATATTCTCATTCCTGGCTATGAAGGCATCACGACGAGTAAGATGATGTGTATTAAAGGAATCTTGCGTGCCGCCTTCCGAAAGCATGAGAACCGTCTCAAATAATTAAGCCTTTCTGTATCTGGAATTAGTTCGGAGAAGATTGTATCGATTTGACATTCGTTTTCGTCACGAGGCATGTTTTTCAACAGTTGCCCAAGTACCTGCCATTCGGCCCAATGTTCTGAAACCAACATGGAACAGGACGCCAGCCGAGGTGGATGTGAGACGGCGAGAAGCGTATGGCCCAGAATGTTTATCGCTAGACGCTAGAACATTCATCCATGTTTTGTTTGGCTCGGTTGGCTCCTGTCGTCTGATACTGGCGAGCTGGTGAAGAGCTGGTTTATGGCGGTAAAGATTCTGCACTCATGCAAGGGCTGATCCCTACCCATCTCAGTCCTGACAGAGATGGGGCCATTTGGGAAACAAACCAGCTGTTGCAAAACGTCTGTGCGATCAAGGACAAGGCCGACAGCACTGCAGCCACAGAAGGAGATCCATTGGCAAATTGGTATGTTTGCCGTCATTTTCCAACCGCGCGCGGGTTCGCGGACTGTGGATGCAAACGCATGGCTAGTGGCTCTGGTTGAATGCAGATCGCGACAAGGCAATTGCGGGGTGGGCTGACCCCTTGGCTGAGATTATAATTAGTCTCAGGAACAGTGTATGTATGGAGTATGGAGTATGGAGCATGGAGTACCGCATTATAGATGGAAATCATACATAAACCAGGATAAGCCATTGCAAGTCTGTCGGCCTTGAAACCCTGACAATACTCTTGGGTTCTGCCAACTCGACGGACCTCTTGTCTTACCAACTGCGAAGCCTTTTCCATCGGAAGGCACGGCGAACAGACAAAGGGAAGGAAGGAACTACCTCCCTGTGGTACGTGCGACCCGCTGACTTGCACATGTCTGGTGAGCTTTGAGCTCGCTTTGAACCAGACTGTCAATATTTATTTTTTGGCCTCGTAATCTTTTCAGCCAGCTTTTCAGCCATCATTGATCCAAAGCATCAACTCCATTGTCTGGCACGCGCATGGCCGAGCGGCCCACGAACAAGACGGTCAACACCACAACAACACCCAGACGACCAGTTGCCCTGGATGTTCTGGTGGCCCCTGCAACCACTTGGAGCACTCGCAGGAGTCAATATTAGCCACGCCACCCACCATCTCAACAAGTAGCTAAACGGCTTTTCCTTTTGTTCGGGCCTTGGTGTTGTGCATCAGAGGACGAAGCAAGCTCATATTGTGTGCTTTGGAACGAATAAAACCTCGGTTTTGCAAGACTGAAGCTCGAACCAGTCTAGAAATTGGTCAGTCCCAAGCCCAGCCAACTGGCCAAGCATCTGCCCACCCGGCTCAACCAATAACTTACACCGGCGTTTTCGGTAGGTTCTCGCAGGTCAGAGGAGCTTGGGCGAGTCCGGAAAGCTTGCCAAGCGCTGCCCGCCACCGCCACCACCACCATCAACACACTCCGGCCTCCTGTGTCTCACGTTTCAGCAGACCCTACCAAGTTTTTAGGCTTATATTCCGCCATGTGGGACCGCCTGCGAACCTCGTCATCACCGTCTGTCATGGCAGCCCCAGAGGAAGTCTTCCAGGGACGTCATTCAGGTGGCAGCGTACATAAGCACATGGTGGCCCAAAAGCGCGCGCGAGCTGTCAGACCTGGGAGGACACATCATCGCTTAGACGCTGTTGACGACAACTTTCCCGAACCACTCGACGACTTGGGGATTTTTCACGATACAAACAGCCCCAACCGATTCGCTATTCAGCGAGGCAAGGTCGTGCCCCGATACCACAACGTTGACATGTAAGCGCACGTTCCTTTTCGATTTCCCACCGCTATTTCTTGCATCAAGTGCCTTGGCGTGGCGCTTGCGTCTTTAACCCACCTGCTGGTCATGCGGAGCTATTTTTAAGTATCAAAAGCTGGCTTGGTGTTCATGGTCCAGGGCAGACTTGTCCTGCGCCACGCATTGTTTGTTCAAGTGAACATCATAAAAAGTCAATCAATACCTGTCATTGTTTGGGGCTGCGTGCGGAGCACAATTGCTCATCACAGCCCTTCTCACTGCGGCTATAGATGGCTCAGCCAAGTCGGAGTAAAAATATGTCTCCTGCGAACCTCACATTTCTCATATCTAATTTGTGATACTACTCGGTCATAGTATTTTGCCATCGCAAAACCCATTTGGATCTGTGCATCCAGATATCGTGCCTCCTCGGCGAAGCTCCCGCAGAAAACAGCGCCAACAACTGCAGCTGCAGCTGCAACAATCCTCGCAACTTCAAACGAATCCTGTCTGGCGCCCAGCATCCTCAGTCTACGACAAGAGCGACGGAGAATCGTTGACACCTGTACCGAAATACAAACTGGAGTCTTCAACTGGCCTAGGCGGCTCTGCCGCTGACCAAATATCGCCGCCCAGCTCGCCGGACGTTTGTGCCACGCAAGACCGGTACGTTGTATTTAGGATGTGGGGGGAGCTTGTCGCAATTCTGACATTGGAACAGGTTTACAGCTGGAGATGTATCACCTATCGATGACGACTTGGATGACATTCAGCGGACAGCATTTCATGGGAATAGCCATGATGCCCTCTACCTACCGTCGCAACAACAAAGGACTGCTATACCCAAGCCAAGTCTATCTGCACAACGGGATGACGGAGGTCTAGTGACTCAGCCACGAGAAATTCAATTACATGGTGGAAGAGCATGGAACGAGCAAGTTCATACTGGACGGGTACTCACCCCTCCAGATAGTGATTCGTTTCGTCATACCCGGCGTCCAGTCATGTCTACTGATTCAAACACGCCTCTTTCCCCCCTCGAAAATAAGAATATGAATATCTCTTCGCCTTCACATGGGTTACAAATGCGCTGGCCTGCAAAAGAGAAACCGCAACCGCTCGATAGCCGCCCGCCTTGGAATGGAGCTAGCGGCCGGTCTGTGATAGTCGAACCTGTTCGCGACGACTTGAATGTTGCGCCACTGGGCATTCCGCGAAAGAGCAGCAAACGACCCGGTCGCAACGGGACACCCCTGGCAGCAGCCACAGGATCTGGAACGTCCGAGTCTTTTGGCGCTGGAAGCACGATGAGGAAGTTCTTCCCTCTTACCGCTAAGCACAAAACCAGAAAATCGATCTCACCACCGACCCAGCTGTCTATTGAGCGACAACCTGTCACTGCCGAGAACCCGTATCCAAGTCCACCCCATAGCGATTTCCCAACGCCCGAGCCCAGGGCTCGTCATACCCCTCCACCCAACTGGCATAACCAAGCTCTCGCGTCACATCCACCAGAGGCTCTCCCGTCTTCCATCAAAGCCTTCAAGAGGAAGCCGCCTCCTCAATCAAGCCAGGCAAGCTTTAGGCTGAACTCCTTGCCTTCAAATGCCAAATCTTCAGACGGCGCGGGAAATATAGTCACCCCCGCCTGGCTGTCTTCAGCCCGCCCAGATGAGACATGGGTGCCACCCCCTTCACGTTTCAGCATCACCACCTATGCAACATCAAATCCAGGCACTCCTCGACAATCCGCCGAGGAAGACGTACCGCCACTACCAACTATGCCACCGGCTTCCGGCTCTACGAATACTGGGAAGCCAGCGGTTGGCGACAGACACAGGTCGACTAGCTTTGAGGGGCCTGCGGTGGTGTCGATGTCGAGCCCATACACGAGTGTGGGAGCATCTCGGGGTCTTTCTGGTGGCTATGATGCCACGGGTCAATATCGTCGGTCCACGAGCGACATGAAATCGGCAGACCGTCGGGCGTCTACGTTGTCAATGTCTAAGCCTCTCCCCCCGGCGCCACCTGAGCTGTCGCTCGCTGACGATCCAGTCTCGCAATTGAACTCTCAACTCAAGAGTCTGGCTCACCGCCGCGTCAATATTGAGAAGAGCATCAAACAGATGACGGAGCTTATGCCCCAAGACAACTTGTTGGCTAGCGATCAGGTTCTGCGCAGGCGAGAAGAGGAGAAGCAAAAGGTTGAGGGACTCCGGGAGGAATTGGCCGTGATCCAGAGTCAAGAGCATGAACTAGGCCTTCGATTATTCCGTGCTTACAAGCGCCAAGACAAGAACGCTGAATATGAGCCTACAACGCTATGGGTGCGAAGAGTGGCTGGATGAGCATGGACGCATCATTTTCCCTGAATGTGAGATGAGTGGTCTTTGTATTGCACCACCAGCATTGTGGTTATGCTGAGAGCTGTATTTTTTCTTAGTTTTGAGCTGACCCATGCCAAAACTTTCATTTGTATTGTATGATGTATTCTACGACGACGTTGTTGCTGATGACTCAATGATTTTAAGTAGCTGAGTGTGATATCCTGCTTCTTTGGGTGGTTAGAAGCGTGTTTCTGAAAGCTCCTTTCAACTACTAGCCATGTCATCGCTTGCGGTTAGATGGTAGCTGATTGAATTGTATAACCGACATTTGGCTGGCGATGTTCCTTGTGTATATATGTGACCCTAGGCAACGAAGTCTAGGATCAGGGAATGTTGCGCACTGATGGAGCCCAATGCCGGCACATGATTAATAGTCTGGGATAAGACAGTGAACTTGAGAGCACTTCAATGTTGGCATTGATTCGAACTACAAGATGCTTGCAAGGGGCACATGGACGGATGAGTCTAGGACGGGGCGTAGCTTCTCAGATTGCGCTTTTTTACTTGCGCACCGTACGCGTCTAGTCTATTCCAACGCGTTAGACGTAGTAGCGGTATTGAATGAAAAAATTTCGGCTGTGTCATTGCCTATGTGCTGTGCGGCGATTGTGTCTTGGTTGGTTGGTTGTGTAGACGTTCAGTCTGTGATTCACTTCAATGTTTGTTCTTACAATGACTCCTGGAGCCTGTGCAGAAAATCTTCAATTCCTAGCGTAATGCAGCTTTCCTATTTGCCAGAAGGCATATTTTGCATGTGGTATTCTTAGACATTGGCAATGTGTCAAAGAGGCTTCTTGCATGTTGGTATATGCTACGTGCTCATGGCAAAGCTCCGACAGCCAAGTTTTGGAGTTGACTCGTACATGTATACCGATATTATCTCAGCCGTTATGCGTGATTGATTGGTACTTAATGTTTATTGCTATACCTGATATTTGCTCTGAGCTCGTGCCCCCGCTGCTGTAGGTGACAGATTATGAATTATCTGCTCTGACGGCCTTTTTATATGGCTTTTGGCTTTTGGCAAGCCACAATATTACAGAGAACAAGTCATGAATTATATAAATTAGGACTAACAAGTAGGGTGGGATTTAGCCGAGGCCACGAGTTTACTATGTGTTGCCGGGCATGGTTGACGCCTATGTCAGGGGAGAACAATCCAAGATGTTTCTTGTTTCCTAATTCATTCAACCTCAATCTTCCAAAGGTATTGAATTACAGCTACAGTGGCCAATTAGCTTCCAACCGCGTCTGTTCCATTGGCGAATAGTCACCGCAACAGCCGCGAGGCAGAGCACCGCCGACTTTGGGGGAGTATCCAAGGCAGCAACGTCTAGAATGAAACTCGCCCAAATCTTTATACTAGTCCTCTCGCTCATGTCGACTTCGAGGGAACATGATTGCTACTGACCGAACGGAATGGAAGCAACTCATCTGTGTCCATACGGCCGAGGGCCAGGCATGTAACCTCAGGTGCTGCTACGAAAGCCACTCTTGTCTACTTTATCGAACGGCCTTTGCTACGGGCCGCACAGCATGGCCATACACCGGGCCGGCTGTCCGGACAAGAACTCTAGGTCGATAGTCGTGCACGAATTACTGCCACAAAGGCAGCAGTAGCAGTGAATCGTTTGGTATGACAACGAGCACGTTGCGGCCCGAGGAGTAAAGAAGACTCGGGCAGATACGAGCCACCTCGCAGCAGGCAAACAGCACTCAAGCGTGTGGGCATGTGGCAAAAGCAGATTCACCTGTCATTTGTCCCTTTGCAGCATCGGGAACTTCATAGTTCCCGGGGGGGGGGACAAAACTCGTCGACAATGCCGCGCTGCGAAACGACGTTGCAGCGCTGACGACTGCGACGAGCGTGCCATGGAAACGGTGCAGAGGGACTGTACCTATCGCAGCCTCCGTCACGTTGGCATCGGAGTTGGTGTTTGGCTGGCGTGCGCAACGGCGGCCTTTGCGGCGTTGTTCGTGCGAGAGAGGAGGAAGGGAAACCTGCAACTCTCCCGAGAGTCGCAGTATGATTCTACGACTCTGGGGAATTGGTCAACGACGCAGTTGACTCGGCTTACTGCTGCGTGAAGGGCTGCAACAGAGCCTCTGAGGAGTGAGGTGATGGGTACTCAGGAGTCAAGAGACACGAACTGGGCGGTTAAGTCAATATACATAGCTTGAGGGCGTAATACAGTTATATTAATATTTTTTTTCCTCCAGGGGAGCTAATGCCTTACATTTAAATTAAGGGAGGCCTCAATGCTGGCAGAAATCAAGATATATTTGGAATGTTTTGCGTATTTTGGATGCTGCGTTTCCTGCAACACTGCGTGTGGCATCGACACATGGTGCATGATGACGACGGAGTCTCTTTAGTTGATCGCTGCGACTTGGCGGATCACACCCCCCCCAATACCCCAATACCTTACTGCTCTAATTGATCGTCATTGTTGTTAGGGTTAGACATGGTAAAAGGAGGGATTGACCTTCTCACCCATGTCATGTCAATGAGACCTCTGCTGGCATCCATGCGGGAGATCAGAATGGGGAAACTTGTTTATTTTCCGGAACGCGAGCGAGGAACTTCATGTCATGTTCTGACTCTGCAACGTTCTTGATCAAGAGTCATTGGACTTGAACTGCGCCATCCTGCTCGTCTTGGTAGCGCAGTGACAGGGCTGCTTCAAACAGCAGCTGCCATGGCCATGGCCATCTCCTCGAGACTGGCCTGTTTCTTCTGCTGGGCCGCATGGTTTTTGTCGAGATAAATGGGCCAGACTGAGACTTGGTAGACCGTAGACACCCGGATGCTCATGGGATTGTATTCACTATTCAGCTCAAGCCGTTTCACAACCAGCGTGTTTCGGCGCCAGATGGGTAGAATTCGTGTCAGCGGGACCTATGGCATATGATGGATGAGTAGCTCAGCCAAGACGAAGCTAAAACCCCATCACCATTGGCCCTTTGTCAGAGAAATGCCCGGAAAACAAGCACAGTTCAAGTTTTGGCAACATCCAGATTGTCGATGTAGTATCCCGAGACACTGCGTTGAACCGCAGCACAACTACAGCGGAATAAGGCCCAAGAAAGTATTGGTGAATAGATATCGTCAGATTTTCCATCCTGTGAGTTGGCACATTACCCAGATAAGCGTCTGTCTCATTGATGGTGTGGTGTATGTATGCAGGCCGTATGCAGACCGTCCTCATCATCCGCAAACTATGAAAAGGCCTCGCGCTCGCCGTTAGTGTCGGCATTATCTCGTTGCCTCTCCCACGGCGCGTCAGCAGATGCTAGCTCCCAGGGAAACCCCGGATTTCTATTTCCAGGACGACTCGGACCAAGTCGAGCTCCATGTTGAGCTCGATGTTGGACTGGTCATTGAGCTCGTGGCATCAAACGGCGAAGAACTGGGTCCGTGTCAGCTCTTACTCAATACAAAACATGACATGAGCTTAAGTGTAAAATATGCCGAGCTAGTAGTTGACGAACGATCTGGGCAATTGTCTTGGCTTTTCGTGGAATTCGCGCGGGATCCGGCCGAGATGCCACGAGGGAACAACCAAGCGGGGAGACGAAACGGGCATTCAATGTCGCCAAGAGCAAGGAACAATCATGGAAACTTGTCAAGACACCAGCGCGGCCGTGGCTTGCCTTCCATCTCATGCGCCGAGGTGCGTCGTGGTGGCAGGGTTTGACGTGTTTCAAGTCGAGCGACTCAGACAAGAGCTGAAACCCAGATTCGAGTTTCGCGGCTTCATCACGACGAGGTTCGGAGGCCCTTTTCGGCACAGCCTTACGTCTCAACTCCACCCGATGAACATGCTTGGATATGACTCGTCCTTTTGCCGTTTCGGGGTGGCATCTCGAGCCTGTCTGTACGGGTCTCGCGGCTCAGTTGGCTCACGATGAGAGCGCGCCGGCGGACCAAGACAAGAGGAAGAGGAAGAGGGCAAGCAGGTGGCTTCGCCCAAGCACCATAATCTGCGCGAGACGACGCAGCTGAAACCAGACTTCAGACCATCCAAGCTTTCTGTGCGACACGCCAGCGGCATGGCGCTGCCGAGCCTTGAACGCCCATCACTGATCAGAGACCCTTTGCCAGGATGAGGATGCCAATCTCTTCCTCTGCATAGTTTCGCTAACACGGTGGATCTTGTTTCGGTTGAAAATGATCCGTCGTCCAGACCGTCACAGAGTAACAGGCTTGATGTACGAGAGAAATACAAATATAAAAGAGTCGTCGCATCAAGACTCCAATGTTGAAAGGATCCTTATAACAACCACAATTAGCAACTCAACAAATACTCTCCATTCTCACAGCCTCTATTTTTTTTCTTTCTACAACCAACTACTCTTTAATCCAACAATATGAAGGTCTCATCTGCTTTCGTCCTCACTCTCCTCACCGGCGCGCTGGCCGCGCCATCCATCGTTCCCGACCCCGACTTCGAGAAGCGCGACGTTGACGCCGCAGCTAGAGAGTTTCATGACTCGGTAATCGCGGATGCTGTTAAAGCTAGAAAAGTCGATACCACCGTCACCCTCGACCAGCGTGATGAGGACGTCGAGATGGTGGCACGAGCGCCCGGAAACGCCCAGGCCGCCAACAAGCAGGCGGCCAACAAGCAGGCCGCCAACAAGCAGGCGGCCAACAAGCAGGCCGCCAACAAGGCAGGACAGAAGGCCGGACAGAAGGCCGGACAGAAGGCAGGACAGAAGGCAGGACAGAAGGCAGGACAGAAGAATAATGGCGCCAACAACGCAAAGCAGGACGCCGCGAGCGAGTCGGCCGAGGCCGCCAAGCCAAGAGTGACGAGCTCCTTCGACGCCCCCGGTGTCGTCCTCTAGATGCCATAATTAGATTTTAATACATGCTGGGCATTATTAAATTTCGGTCCTTTTTTCGTTCGCATAGCTTCGTGGTTGATCAACATGTCAGGACAACTCGGCGCCTCGAACCCCTGTTTATCAAGAGGCTGTTGAAAGAGAAAATCATGTGCTGGTGAAGTACTCTGTATAATGACTATGACAAGATTTCAGATTGTAAAGCTTCGCAAGCAACCGTACTTGCCGAATGGTATGGCCGTGGGTCAGTATCATGACGAGGATGGCAAGCCGCGAGTCTTCCAATGCCGGCACAACAGAAATGCGTCACTGATAACCCTTTCAGAATTCTGGAACTTTCGGATCTCGCTTCTCTTATACAAACCGAGCCTAACTAACGCATAATACGTCAGAGTCTGTAGTCGCAGCAACTCTCGCGGCGTGATGATGCCTTCCCAGAATCACATCAAGATATGTGTTGCCCTGACGCTTACACAAATCACCCTGCTTTTGGTACAGAATATATGGAGTTGCTCGTTGCGGAATCGAACATGGGTGTGGTTACAATACCGCCAGGTCTTAAAGCCAAGCACATGGTTCATGATGCCCGTCGACTTGCATGGTTCCACAAAAGTCGATCAATGCTCCATGTTGGCAATGAGTTCCGGGACAAAACTTTGCTCACAGGCAAGAAGATCTAGGAAGATGGTCAAAAGCTAGAGTCTCTTCGAAGAGGGCAATGTATTGTGTTGTGGTCGATTGGAGTGACTGAGATTTGCATACTGTCCTGCCCAAGTCGGAGGTCATGAGGAGAAACCTCAAAGACGTCGTACTGCTCGAATATTCTCCAAAAGCCCGATATACATGTATTTGTGACACGCTCTTGCAATTGCCGGAGAATTGTGGAAAACTCGGGTTGGCACCCGCAGTTGGAAACTCCTAGTAGCATGGGACGTTTGATGATTGATCCATTGCATCACGAACACGGCTGCAATTCATCCAATGGACTGTTCATGTGCTGGAGCTATACACCCGTTTGTTCCCTACGCAGACACAATATGTGGAGTGTGCTTGAAAGTACTCCGTAACATGAAAGAAATTATGTAAAGATGTGAATGGACCACGGAGTACTTATTTCTTTCTTCATACTTAGGTGGTGCCGATGAAAGGCGCGTCACGTGCCGCGCGTCACGGGCCATAATTTAATGGGTTTGCGCGTTCGGTCGCGTATCACGCGTACCAACGCGCCCGTCCGTCTTCACGCCTCTTGTGGCGCGGCTGCGCAAGGGCAGGTATGGGTACGACCTCCCATGCTTCTTAATTGCCCTGGCTACCGCTGGTCTGCGCTCCCCTTCGACTTCCCATCTTCCCGTTTTCCAAATTCCAACATTTCGGCAAGGACAACCGCTCTTCAATTGCACCGCATAGCCATAATTTGGAAGGCACTGTCCATCACAATGCCTCGCTCTGCTTTGGGAAAGAGGGATCGCAACGATGGGGATTCTGGTGAGTGAAGGAGACGCCATGCGAAGGTGAATCCTCTACATCATTGACTGAGGCTGACTGAATGAGCAATAGTCGTTGTTGCAACTCCCACCAAGAGACTCAGACACCACGACGCATATGCCCTCTACAAGGATGACGAGGAGAACCAGGACCCTCAAAGCACTCCCGATGTCCACGACACCATCAAGATCGAGGTGGAAGTGGTCGAGGATGCTCCTCGGAAGAGACAGAGATCTGAATCCATCAAAAAGAACCCAGTCACACCATCGACTCCACGACATCGAGATGTGCTATCAGCCTATCCTACCACTCCTCGACATGCGGTCATGTCGGCGGGAAAACTTTTTAAACGTCTGACTCCAAACTCGCCTTTGTCCCCGTCCACCATCCAGACCATCTACCACTCTGCACGGCAACTCTTTAGCCGTGGGGCAGAACCAGGACAGCTCATCGGAAGAGAATCTGAGCGAATGGAGCTAATCAAGTTCCTCAACCGCTGCAGCTCGTCAACACCAAGCGGCTGTCTCTACGTTAGCGGTGCACCCGGAACCGGCAAGAGCGCTATGATCACAGAAATGACTCGGGGCTTCTCCGACAAAGAAGGTACCAAGAGTGTATACATCAACTGCATGAGCATCAAGTCCTCCAAAGACCTGTACACCACCTTGCTCAACGAGCTCGGAGAAGACACCAACATCTCATCAGAGACTGAAGCTATTTCAGCACTCCAGCTGGAATTTTGCCCCAAAACCAAGTCATCCTCAGTTTACCTAATCATCCTGGACGAAATCGATCACATCATGACTATGGGCCTTGAGAGCCTTTACCGGGTATTTGAGTGGTCTCTTCAAAAATCATCCCGTCTGACCCTGATCGGCATCGCAAACGCTCTGGATTTGACCGATCGCTTCCTGCCACGACTGAAGTCGAAGAATCTGAAGCCAGATCTACTGCCGTTCCTGCCATACACGGCCGCCCAGGTTAAGAATATCATCACCACAAGGCTCAAGTCTCTCATGCCTGAGGGTGGCAAGGAAGGTTACGTCCCCTTTATTCACCCAGCCGCCATTGAGCTGTGCTCTCGAAAAGTCGCCAGCCAGACTGGAGATCTTCGAAAGGCCTTTGAAATATGTCGCCGTGCACTGGACTTGATCGAAACCGAGACCAGATCGAAACATGAGCAAGAGGCTCGAGAGAAGCTACTGCAGATGACACCGTCCAAGCGACCCTTGGGCGAAAATGTGAATGGGGCTGCGGGAGTTGGATCGGCGGCGAGGAGTGTTCTGCAAATCATGGCCAGCTCTCTCAAGAGCTTGACGGCAGAGACTGCGCCTCGGGCGTCGATAGGACATCTCAACAAGGTCACCGCTGCAGCCTTTAGCAACGGCACAACTCAACGGCTCAAGACACTGAATCTCCAACAAAAGGTTGCTCTCTGTGCTCTGACAGCGTACGAAAATAGGAGTCGAGCGTTGATGAGGGCGTCCAACACGCCTGCCACCCCGTCCAAGTCTCAGTCATCGGCGCCGACAATCAAGATTCTCTTTGACACATATTGTCAGTTGTGCACCCGAGACTCCTTGCTGCACCCACTGTCAAGTTCAGAATTCCGAGAGGTTGTTGGCAGCTTGGAGACGTTGGGCCTCGTTGCTGCTGTGGATGGCAAGAATGGCAGCTTCAATATGGCACAGACACCTAGCAAGCGTGGACGGAAGTCGACTGTTGGCAGCGAAGGCGAGAAGCGTATCGCTAGCTGCGTAGGAGAGAAAGAAATCCAGTCGGTGGCCGATGGACCAGCCGCTGGCATCTTGAGGAGTATTTTGTCAGGTGAGGCATTGGACTGAGGTGTAGACTGACGGGGACTCGGCCGTCTTGGAGTATAAAGGCACTGTTTGCATGAGTAGGGTGTTGCATTTTGGGCGGATTTGGCGCTGGATTGTATACATGGCATGAGTTTAGCACAGGCGTACGTGGTGTGAGGAGCACTAGATGATGGAAAGCATTCATGGCATTAATGGCATTAATGGCGCAGGTTATGTGTTTTGTACAATTTTGTGGTTGGCTAGCATAGGACGATACCCAACACGAGTAAAGAAATACACTGAGGCTGTAACACTTCTTTTTGCTACGCAGATGTGAAAGTCGAGCTTGACCACTACAGCTACGGGAACTGATTCTATGGAATTATCTGGTGACAATAGAGAGAGATGAAGAGCTCACACCACCAGGAGATTTCTCCACTTTTAGTGGTACAGTTGGCAGGTGCCATGTCCCCCCAGCATGTCATCACAGAGGTGTGGACGATGATGGAGCATCGGTGGCTTGAGAGCTGACAGAAAGGCAAAGATTGAAGTGAATCAAGCTTTTCTTGGCTTCCCCACGGGTCTTCAAACGACCCAACCAGGACATTTGGGTTGTTCTGAGGGTACAAGAGTATATGTATATATACCTACTTAAGTACTGTAGGTATGTACGTGCACGAGGGATGAGACGGAGGCGTACGGAGTACAGAGAGCATTCGTGCCTCGATATGTGCCTCTAGGTACCTAGGTACTTAAGGTACATACATGTATGTACGCACAGAAACGTACCTGTGTTCTAAAGTTGGTTGGTTGCGCGCCACACGAGAAGCTATGACGACCGATGCAGAAAACGTGACGTTGAACCAGCCCACTATAGAATTCTAGAAGATGCAGCATCGCCAATCTTGACAAGAAAATACAAGATGGAAAAGGAGGGGGAGGAGGAAAGACTGGCGACAAAGAAACATACATGTGCACGCGCGGGCAACACCCCAAGTCGGGCATGACAATGGCGACTTGGTCTGGCCTGCATCGCTCGACCATCGCTTTGCGTTTGGGAATTTGTAGTCCGTACGGAGTACTAGTCCTGCAGCAATTGTTTGTGAAGCAAACCGTTTTTTGGTTCCACGGGCAAAGGTCAGTCTCTCCCGATGTGTCTCAGACAAAGAAAAGTGACGTGTCAACTGGCAGAGTCATGGACCTTGGTCCCAGCTTTCCGACATGGGAGCTGGCAGAGCTCCAGCACGAAGCACAAGGCCAAGCATCAAGCAGTATGTACCTAGGTGCCTAGGTACTTTAAGTAGTTGGAGTGTTGATTGCTCAGAACATGCCGCTGCCTTTGTTTTTTCCTTCTTCCTTTCTTCTGGTGTCGGGCATGGCGTAACCCCCCTATCGGATGGAGGATGAGAGGGTGTGGTACATTCTGTTCCATTTGATCCGTTTTTGCAGACTCTGCCACTGCGATGCCACGGTTATGCCACCATGATGGCAGAGTCGTCCCGCTAAAGCACGTGGGGGCTCTCTGGGCGGGTGAAGATTGTCGAAAGGTGGTGTGCAGCCGATTACTCCGTAATCATTGCTCTTGCCCCCCCCCCCTTTTTTTTTTTAATCTGGCTGTGGTTTGATTTTTAGGGCTGGTGGTATTCGGCGAGTTGTCCGGCTGGCGCATGAGCGAGGAATCGGCACGGGCTGGATGCTGGATGCTGGATGCCCGACCTCCTTGGCCGCCCTGCTCGAATAAGTAACTACTACCTGCTGTGCTTTGTATGTACTTACTTAGTAAGTAGTCATGTACTCCGTAGGAGAGTACGAGTCGCCTGAGCATGGTCGATAATCTAAGTACATAACTGGTGACAGGGGCAGAGCTGTACGACAGGTGCATTGTGAATATGAGGACTGAATCGCCAGGTCCAACATTCGCAATTGAATGTTTAAATGGGGCCAGTGACCAGACTGGATCCATCATTGACTGTTGGCCTGCACATGTGTGCATGTGCCCTGGCCGCGACGCCCCTCTCTCCGATGTCCCTTGGCCGTGCGTGCTTCCCCCCCCTAACACTTGACCCCTGCGAGCGCTCCGGGAAGCCCCCAGGCCCAAGCCCAACGGCGCAGATGCAGCTGGCAGACCTCCCGCCCCAGCCCGCCGCCAAGCACATCCATGTCTAGTTTTGGGTTTGACCCTCGACGCAGCCTGTTCTATCCCGTCGTGACTCGACTCGACCGGACCTCTTGCTCGTCCGCATCATCAATAGCATCATAGCTTCATTGCATCACAGCCTCGAGGCGTCGAGGGCAGCGACCACCGACGGAATCGCTCGCTCCTCTCAGGCACCGCGTCTACGCCTGCGTCTGCGTCCTGCATTTGCATTTGCACTTGGGTTTGCGAGCCTTGCCCTTGGGCCTGGCCCGCAGCCGTCCGACGTGCTCGCCCAATGCCGCGAGATCCCCCTCGGGATGGAGCCGGCGGCCGTCTCTCGACATCGTCGACGCCCTCGTTCACGACGCCCGCCGCGGGTGCCCGAGTCTCTGGGGATCCCGAGAATGAGAATGAGAGTGCCAGCGAGGCCGTGCCCGCGCCGTCGCTGGCCAAGTCGACCCATGCATCGTCAACTGCAGCTCCGCGCCCGAGCCTGTTGTCGCGATTGAGCCTGCCCTTGCAGCTGCCGCTGCCCCTCCGCAGCAGAAACCGCAACGTCGTCGACTTCCACATCCGCTGTGACGAGCCGCACAGGACGTATGCCGCCGGGGATTCCGTCCGCGGTGCCGTTGTTCTCGTCGTCGTCAAACCGCTGCGCATTACCCACCTCGTCGTCTCGCTGCATGGCTTTGTCCGAGTCCTCAAGGACCCCACGTCCGTGGCGAAGGCACAGAGCGTCACCACGCTGCCCCCGCCAGGCAGCTCGCGACGGCCACAGTACCAGGGCAATGGGTTGATTAGTCTGTTTCAAGACGAGCAGGTTCTAAGCGGCGAGGGGAGGATAGAGCCGGGCAAATATGAGTTTGGCTTCGATTTGATATTTCCGGATAAGGGCCTGCCCAGCAGCATTGACGTAAGATACGCTCCTCTCTCTCTCTCTCTCTCTATATATATATATATATATAAAGCCAAGGTGTCGAGAAAGAAAAGACACAAAGAGAGAAAAAAAAGAAAAGAAAACTAACGTGGGATATTAGTTTGAACGGGGAACCATTTCATACTCCATTACTGCCACAATAACAAGACCCACAACCATCACCCCGACCTCTACCTGTGAGAGAAAGGTTACTCTTGTCCAGCAAATAGACGTTGGATTACTTGCGCCGCCGCGGTCGAGAACCATTTTCCTAGAGCCAATATCTAAACGGACGCGAAGAAAAAAGCCTGCCGTCAACGACAAACCGTCTGGCTCCGCTTCGGTCGACATCAATGATGTTGCTTCCGAAGCCGACTCATCCGTCATCACGGAAGATTCTACCCGTGGTGACAACACCCATAGTTCGCCCATTGAAACCCGCACAGGATCTGCCCCAAGCGATATGCATAGCGAAATCAGCGGAGAGAGTGGCCGTAGCGTCAGCACCGCCAGTAGGGCCGAGTTCACCCAGTTATCACACGTGGGCTCGACACTTACGTCTGCGGCAAAACAGCAGGTTGTGGACGACAAGACGATTACAACGACCGTCGAGTTGCTCAAGGGCGGCTGCCTTCCTGGTGACACTGTCTCGGTGAGAGTTATGGTGCAGCACATCAAGAGGGTGAAGAGCATGACTGGTGTCATTGCGACTCTGTTTCGGCAAGGGAGGATTGATACAAACCCACCGCCATCATTGATCGCCCAAGGCGTCCACTTCGCAAGGAAGCTACACAAAGACGACCCGTATCCAAAGTCACGAACTGGGCTGGCAGGGCTGTCATTGTCGTCAAGTGGCTCAACGAGCGTGTTTCGCAAGGACTTGGACCAGAATGCCGCACCTCTCATCATCGACCCTCAAACGCTGCAGGCTTCTGTCACAGTCTCCGTCAGGGTGCCTGACGATGCTTTCCCAACAATCAAGGCTGTGCCAGGTGACATGATAAGCTTCAAGTATCAAGTTGAAGTGATTGTTGACCTTGGAGGCAGGCTGTCGAGTCAGCTAGGGGCTGGTGGTTCGAAATCAAGATTTGGCACATCCAATGGCAGCAATACAGACTCAAACCAAGGCTCATTCGGCCCCCAGAGGGGCTCCAACATTGCAGACACCTCGCAGGTCAGACGTGAAAAGGGCATCATATCATTGTCGTTTGAAACCGTCGTGGGGACTACCGACAGCTCCAAAGCACGGCCAGCTGCGAAGCCAGTCGCCAAAACAAGAACCATTCGAATTGCGGAGGAGGCTGACGAGGACGAAATCATCCAGCCTGAAACTCCATCCCATAATAGCCCTCACCATCCACTCAACTCAATACTCGCCAATGGGCAGTCACACCTATCACCTTCTAATGCCCAACTCGACTACACCACCCCACCTCCACATCCTGCTGATGTCCAACAGCAATCTTCCTTGGCTACGACGGGTTCATCACGAGACATTCAAGTAAATGGCAATCGCCCACAGGCCGCCCCGTCCTACATTCCGCCGCCTCAGATGCCTGATCAGAGCAACATGTCCGAGAAGGACAGAATACGACAAGCTGAAACGAGACTATTACCAAGTCAACCGCCAGCAGGGCCTTCAGCACCAGGGGAAGACGACGATATTTACGATGCAGAAGACACGCCTCGTGCGGCATCCTCTGGCCCCGTTGTCCCAACCACGGACGAAGCCGAAGCTGCTCCATCCGCACCCACAGAGGACGAAGTAACCGCTGGCCACCCGACGGAGGACAAGCAAGAGCTCGAGCGTCGAAGACTGATGGAAGAAGCCAGCGTGCCACCAGAATTTCCAGATGACATGGAGCGGCCGGGAGGTAGCTCATCAGCCGATGCTGCCAACGAAGCCACAGCCCCTGATCTCGATGAAGCAGATGAATATCCTGGATACGGCGTGGGTGCCGGTCCATCTCGGGACGGTGACTCACATATGGAACAACTACCAGCGTATCACAGATGAGGTGGGGGAAAACAAAAGGGAGGGCCGCTATATTGTATATAAGGGGTTGGTTCTTGTCTATTTCATGTTTCGTGATTATAGAGATATCGGTACGAGCATACGAAAATTGGATTCAATGCACAATATGGATCAAGGAGTCCGCATTTGATTGATGCGAGCATGGGAGTTTTGGTGGTATATTATGTAAATGGCGTTGAGAATCTGGTTTTGCATCGGGATTTTGGCAAGAATTCCTTGGGTTTTAATTTACTTTTTTGTAATACCTGGACTTGGAGGCCGTTGCCAAGATGTGCATTGTGTGTTTTCTGACCACACATATGTGCATTCCCTAGGTGTACTACGTGCAGATATGGCTGACTCCTGGACGAGACAATTGCCCCCCCCCCCCCAAATCAACAACACATTCAAATCACACTTCGAGACCATGGCACTAACGGATGGGGAAAGGCGATGATTGTCCTTCCTTACAAGCTGTCGTCTATATGCCTATAATGTACATGACCAAGCATCATATCATCCTAATGCTGCAAAACGGCAGGCTTCCCCTCCTCCCAGTCACTCACGGCCCCCCTCACATTCACCCAGTACCGCAGCCGGACAGCCTCCCTCTTGGCCCTCTCGAGATCGTGCTCCCGGAAGGCCTCCTCCAGCACCTCCTCGCAGCGCCGTATGCGCTCCTCGTTCTCGGCCGTCAGCCCGTCCAGGTCGGCGGGGCTGCGGGCCTCCTCGATGGTCTCATGGGCCTCGAGCACGACCATGAGCAGCTCCGGCTCCTCGACCTTGAGCGTCTCGTCGTTGGCGACGTCGACGCCCTGCAGGGAGAGGAGGTACTGCGCGCGCAGCAGCGGGTTCGACAGGGTCTTGTAGGCGTTGTTGACGGCGGCGCTCGTCGCCTCGGCCTGCGGCTTGGACGACGCCGGGTGCAGGTCCGGGTGGTGCCGGGACTGGAGGCGCAGGAACTCGGCGCGGAGGGAGCGCAGGTTGATGGGGAAGTGGCCGTTCGGGGGTGGTCCGTCGGGGAGGGTTTGCGGGAAGAAGGAGTAGAGGGTTTGCGGTGGTGACGGCGCCGTCTTGGGGGGCGCGTTGGCTTCTGCTGCCGCCGGGGAGGAGAACGAGGAGGAGGAGGAGGCGGCGAGAGACGGCCGCTGGGTAAATCGCCGCGTCTGGTGGGCTGCTGGGTTTCGCGGGCGCGTCGTGAGTGCGCGGGGTTCTATTGCGGCTAGGGAGACGGCGGCGACGGGTGGTGATGTCGTTTGGGCGTGGAGGCGGCACCGTCCGCAGATGCGTTGCGTCGCGGAGATGGCGCGCATGTTTGGGCAAAGAAAAGGGCACTAGAAGGAAGGTTTGGATCGGACAAGATGTGGTGTTTTCTGAATGCTTTGACACTAGATGGAAAGAGTGCGTCGCACTATTGCGCTGATCAAGTTATGTGAACATCCAAAAAGGAAATTTTAAAGATTTAAAAACATGGCAGGAAAAGAAAAGGGCTGCAACGCGATGAAGTCATCCACGCTCTTCTCTGGAGAATAACGGAGCTCGGAAGCCCGACGTGGGAGCCGTCCGGGGAATTAGACCGAGGATTTCCCTTGTCTGTTGTATCCACCCGTCGGCTTGGGACGGCTAAACCAATCCGATGCTAGACAATTCAAGTGGTCAGCTTTTGGTGCTACCATGTTACAATAGTACTACAAGGCACAAAGTACAGCTATGTATTTGTTCGAGCGCCATGTATGACTCGGCATGTCTTGCTGAGACATGATGGCCGGCAGCGGACGAGCATTTTCCACTCGGTTTCTGAAGTACACAAGGGCCATTCACCGGGCTTCACCTCTGACTTATTTTTTCCACCCATCAGCGTGGATTCTTTAACAAGCCCGCATCTCAATGGCTGCCCGCCATAGATGTGGAGGCGGGGGTGGGCCTCATTGCTCCTCCGACATTGCCGCGTTTGGCAGGCCTCGGCGGCAAATGCCCCATGGCGTTTCTGGCTGCCAGCCGCAAGGCGCTCCCATCTCCGACTCCGCTTGGCTTTTGTGGTTGCTTCATTACCCGGCGAACGGTCTCGGAACTCAACCTCGTCCCTGTACAACTCTTGATTCAAATACAGTTCTGTGAATTGTTAGCCATTGTCGATTTTTTTTTTCATTTCGTGTTCTCTTCTTTTTGGTTGGCTGTCGTTTTCTTGTATATTGTGACCTAGTAGAACTGCTGCATTGGATACGATCACACGACTAGAGATGGCCAAGCTGTTTGACGCCGCTGAAGGTACGCTGCTTCTACTCGGCAATTGAGCTTCGCGTCAAAATCCAAAACCTAATGATTCACGATAGTCGCAAAGCACAATACCCCAGAAAGCTGCTGGGTCGTCTTGTACGGAAATGTTTACGACGTCACAGACTTTCTTACCTCTCATCCCGGCGGTTCTAGGATTATCCTGAAGCTCGCCGGTCAAGATGCAACCGAGGACTACGACCCTGTTCATCCGCCTGGCACTCTCGAGGAGAACCTCAAGCCAGAGGCCAAGTTGGGCCAAATCAACCCCGAGACTCTTCCAGAGCCAGAGTCTACACCAGAAACCGAGATGCCGTCAGACGACTATCGCCCGCCGCTAGAGTCCCTACTGAATCTGGACGAGATTGAGCAAGAGGCAACCAAGAGAATTCCCAAGAAGGCCTGGGCGTACTATTTTTCGGCGAGTGACGACTTGATAACCAAGACGTTCAACAACTCCGTATATCGCGACATCTTGCTGCGGCCGCGCATGTTGGTCGACTGCACGGAATGTGACTTGTCCACCACATTGCTCGGCAACAAAGTCGGGGTTCCGTTCTTTGTTGCACCAGCTGCAATGGCACGATTGGCGCACCCAGATGGTGAGCATGGCATCGCGAAAGCCGCTGCTCGCTTCAATGCCTTGCAAGTCATCTCGAATAATGCTTCCATGACTCCAGAACAAATCGTGGACGGCGCCCCGTCAGAACAAATGTTTGGCTGGCAGATTTACGTTCAGAACCAGCGAGACAAGAGCGTGGCCATGCTGAAGCGAATCAATGCCATGAAGGACCGCTTCAAATTTGTCTGCTTAACCCTCGACGCTCCTGTGCCGGGTAAGCGTGAGCTGGATGAAAAGTCCAACTTTGAGAGGGGCAACAATGTCCAAGCGGCGGTGACCAATGGCGGTGATGCTCAGCGACCCGGCGGAGGCGGCGTTGGCCAGCAGCTGTTCTTTGGAACTGCGTGTGATTTGACCTGGAAGACAACCCTGCCTTGGTTAGCACAGCACACCGACTTGCCCATTGTCCTCAAGGGAATCCAAACTCATGAGGATGCTTACTTGGCAGCTCAACATGCTCCTCAGGTGAAGGCCATCATCTTGTCCAATCACGGCGGAAGGGCCATGGATACTGCTCCCCCTGCTGTACACACACTACTGGAGATTCGCAAATATTGCCCCGAGATATTCAGCAAGATTGAGGTCTGGGTGGATGGCGGTATCAGGAGAGGGACTGACGTTGTCAAGGCTCTGTGTCTCGGCGCGAAAGCAGTCGGTCTTGGACGCGCTGCTCTTTTCGGTTTGGGGGCTGGAGGCCAGGCAGGCGTGGAACGAACACTCGAAAGTAAGTGGCTTTTTCGAAAATTGACTCCCAACCAACTCTCCTTTTTACCGGACACCTCAAAGACCTGGGCGGGTGTTGGTTCGCATGGATTCTCTCATGCGCCGGTTCGTTTGTTCCCGCGGTTTACTCCTTGGGCGTTTTCATGTGTCAGCTGTTTGGAGACATTCACCACCAACGACTCTATTCTTGGCTTGCTTTGTCCGATGCTATGCTTCTGTCTGTAAATGACTACTAACAAGGACTTGTTAAACTTAGTTCTCGAGGCTGAGACTGCCACATGCATGCGACTGCTTGGGGTGAAGAGGATATCGGAGCTAGGACCCAAATTCGTACGTGTTTCTTCTTACCTTTTCCTGGCTCGCAAAGGACAAGTTCCAACTGCAGAGTTACATCCGTAAAGACCCCTTGGCGACAAGTTTCTAACAAGTGGTTTGTTACCCCACGTTTTAGATCAACAGTCGACGTGTGGAGAGAGACATTTACGACGGGGAACCGGGGTTGGACAAGCGGGGTTTGTGGACAAAGTCAAAGCTTTAATCCGAACTTGTGAATCACCTTCACTCTCAGCGCAGTAATATTCAGATATCTCGAAACTACTACCTCGGCCGCTCGTGAAAATGGCAAAGTGGAACCTATCACCAAAAGGCGGCCTTGGCCTTGTACTCCGTCACAGCCACCAACTTTATATATGAAACCCGGGACCCTGCAGACTGGCAATCGACTTGCAGATGTGGAACTCGGGGACATGACAGTTTCGGGAGATGAATAGCATAATAATATACCGCTCAAGATTCGCAGCATTGGAAGCGCAACTGACGCCACCATACCGTGTCCACCTGAAACGCCGATCAGAGAAGAATCAGTAGTAGTACGACACTCTGCAACATATGCTTGTATATCGCTCTGAGATTAGGATTGCCGAGGAGTGGCAGCCGATGCCAAATTATTTGGGGGGTTGTACAATGATCAGCCAAGGCTTAGATATTCCTTCCAGACGATCCCTTGCTTACGAGGTACTTGGTAGACAGGCTTCCATGTTGCACTCTCCGAGGCATTGGCCGAAAGGAACTATGATGGGAGGCACCCGACCAAATCAAACAGGTGATTCGTATTCTGGCAACGGCGTAATAGGCCAAGGAATGTCGAGACCAGATTCGGATGACAGCCAGCGCTTGTTAAAGGTACTCTTGGCTTCACTTGGTCTGAAATCAGGTGCATGACAGCTTCAAAAGGGCCAAGAACGAATGTATGCACACTAAATCATAAAAAGACAGTTGTTGGACTGGCTATAGACCTGGGAATGTTGTACATACACACACTGACATTGAACCCCTGGATCAATGGCGCTTGTGTCACGGTGTTGTCGATGCGGGTTACTGCACGTTATTGCAGCCGATGCAGCCCATGTCGGTGGGCTGACGCCAGACCAGGATGGTTGTCCAACTCGAACACCAACTTTCTCCAACTAGGCGATGCAAAAGCTCGTGTTGGCAGGACATCGTTCTCTGTGTTGAAAGTACAATGCAATGACAATTACTCGCATTTCGGAAACGGCCTGCGATGGAACAATTGCCGCTGGCTTGTGACGCTTCCAGAGACAAAGAGTCCCGGCATGGGCCAGTCGCTCGTTTTTTTGACGAGGTCGTATTGTCCATGCCCGCTCGGCCATCCATTGCGATTCCTGTCGGGCCTTTGCGATGAGCAACAGCAAGGTGCAGTGGGAGAGTAAGACACACGGAACTAGGCACCGTGCTACACAGAAATGACGCCAGCTTTGCGGCGCAGAAGCAGTAGTAGTACAATGATTATTTCATCACAATCCAGGAACTGCGCTCCGGAGGTTACGGCCTGAGGTGGCGAAAAGAACTGCACCCGTGACCCTTTTGGGCCGACAGCTCCATGGACCATGGTGAAGCAATCGTCTGTGGGAAATTCGGGAGAGGTCTTGCGTCTTCACACTCTCATTTCATTTAGTAACCTCCAGATCCTGGGGTGGGTTGCGTAAGTATGCTGTGGAAATAGGCATCCGCCCAGTCCTGAGACTCTAAACACTTGCACTCTATCGACGTCGACCATGTGGCAGCATTTGACTGATCCGGGTGTTGATACTACTAGCAGTCTGATGGGATGAAAAATCATTCACCTGTGACTGGTGGCCCCAGCATCCTGGTCGATTTTTAGAGTAGCAGCAGGTGGGGATGGCTCGAGATGATGGGTAACACCAGAACAAATCAATCTGCTTTCGTCCAGCTTGTCGCGCTAGCCCGAAGTCTTTGACGAGGAGTCGCAATAGTCAAGGCCAAGTCTGCGCGCCAACATGTATGTATGTATGTCTGGCAGTCGGTCATTGGCAGCCAGAGTTCAGCTAACAACAACAGCCGGAGCTTCTCAACGGAGTCGTCACGATGTTGGGACAACGAACGTCTCTAGGGAAACCAGTATGCGAAGTGGGCGTGTCGTGGCTTGCCTCGCGGGACGGTGCCTGTCGTTGTGCCTGCCCATGTGCCTGACGACATTTTCGCATGTGGATAGGTTTCGTTTGGGGAATGGGAACGGGTAGGGAAAAGCGCTCCCAACAGCTGGAACCCTGGCCAAAGGGACAAGTTGATAGACAGAGTCAAGCCGGCGACAGGAATAGCTCTGGCCTGCTAGTACTTAGTAATATGAGGCCAAGGCGGGACGACAATCTTCGATCCACAAACCACGCCACCACCAGGGGTCACGATGCCTCACAACTAGCCGAACTGTTGCGCTGTGCGTGGGTGCTCAAGCACCATCCATACCCATGAGCGCTCGTCGGTGTTGCATCGTGTACCGCCGTTGCTGGGCTTTTGTGGCTCGCAGAGTCCACAACCATCCGCAAAGGGAACCCAGGGCCGCGATGCCCCCGTAAATTTAATCAAAGCTTCGAGGCCATGGCCAACACCGGAAGAGCATGCATGGCAAACTGGGCATCATGGTCGTTTTCATGTCGCTTGTATGTATGTACGGAGCAGTTACCGTGCCGGCACTGATAAGTCTCTCTACGGAGTACTCCGTACCCATGTGCTTTTGCTAATTCCATCATGGCCATGATGCCGTCTCCGAAGGCGTGATGCTGTGTGGACTGGCATTCCATTACTGCTTATCAAAAACAACCCGAACTCCGTACTCCGTACCTGCCTAGGTAGTTAAATAGCCAAACCAGCGGTGGCAAACTTTGTTGACGCCTCGCAATTCTACTTTCAAAGTTCCCGAAGTTTTCCTCTTCGACACGACACAACGTGAACGCCTCCCTCCAGACGCTCACCACGTTGCTTGGCGTAGAGAAAAGCTCGACGGGCTCCACCAGATGATAGATGATCCCTCCCATTCACCAAACAGTCGATTTTTCGAGACAGCCCCAGTCTTCCGCAGCCAATCCAGCGTTTGTTCGGTTCGGTCGGGGCGCCAGCATTCGGCCTTGGGGTTGACAGCTGGGCTTCGGGGGGAGTGTCAAGGCTGGTCGATACTTCTTGGAAAGTCTCTTAGTAGGATCTGGGGCCTTCTTTTGTTCTTTTCGGTGTGGCCGCGGCCATGCCAAACGCTAAACGCTAAACAGCGTGAGTGCTCCCGTGGGCGCCGCGCTTCGGTTGTGTCTGGCGGTGGGAGGTTGGTGCATGTCTGGTGGGTAATAAAATTGACATCTGGATGGGATTATGGGGGAGCCCCTCTCTAGCTTGGGTTCCCCCATCGACTTCCATCGACTTCTCCAGGTGCTGGGTAGGGCAAGAAAAAAAAAATTCACCGAATACACGCTCTAGAACAGGCCATTCTGACTCGATGATATAATTGCGCTCCAACATGGGGGGGTGAAATAATATTATATTATAAAGCTGCAGTCATACAACATACATACTATTGAGCCTCTTCTCGTTCGCGCGCAACCCGACATGGTTGTGGTTTTTTCTCTCTGACCGCGCCTCGCCGTGGCTTCTCGCTTCTCCGTGCTAGGGAAATGCCCCTTCATCGCAACAGCGCGCACGCCAAGTCTATTTTCACGACATGGAGGAGACACATGTCAAATGTCTTCACGTGCTTCATTTTCAAAACCTGCCGAGGGAACGGACAGACTAGCGGGCGTCAATGCAAGCCTCTTCCTCTTGGTGCTCCAATCTCTACTAAGTCTAGTACGTCAAGCTTAACGCACATGGCAGATGATGGGGGTGGACGACAGCACAGGCAACAGTTCAGCCTTTTGGCTGGTTTGCCTCCACCGGTCGATATATCCGGATCAGGGACTAGGTGGCGGCGTCTCTGAGGCTGCCGGATGCCTCGACCGTGCTTCGCCGCTCGCTGGGGAGAGCAAATGTCGTCCTGAGAGATGTGGCGGGGCTCTTGGCCCATGGAAGTCTGGGGATGGCGTCGAGTCTGTTGCGTCTTGCTCGGCCCATTGCCAGCTCAGGCATGGTGCGTCCTTCGGAGTTGACACCCCCGGCTCGGCTCCCCCACTGGGCTGCAGGGAAGCGGGATATCATGGCGCATGTTGGCAGATTCGTAAGGGCGAGAAAGCTTGGAACCTTGCTTCGGCGGCGGCTTGGAGGCTTCGGGCCACTATCATGGGCTTTCACAGACGGAAAGCCTGTAAACCCGGCAACGGACAGCCTATGCTCCATGGTCTATCAATATGGAAAGGGATTAGAAAAAAGGGTTTTGCAGATGAGCATCTTGGCGATAGCTGGCATCATCACCCAATGATCCCGTCATCACTATGTGCTGAGGTGCGTGCTAGACCTGGTCCGGTATCGTGAAGCTGCAAAGACGAACCGTGTCGAAGTCTAGTAGGTTCTCCTCCGTACTCCGTACGAAGTAGATGATGCGCATCCGGCAAAGTTGGACCATGCTAGTCATGCCTGGCTCTTTGCTTATCGCGGAATCATGTCCACTTGCACATGAAAATATTTGCAACGAGTAGTTGCGGCAGTGTACATGCAGTTCTCTGTGTTGTACGGAGTAAACAACACAACACAGGTATTGCATTGCTGAGGCAGATCCTCCACATGGGAGTGTGTCTGTGCCGAATCGCATTTTAGCCCGCGTCTTCGTCCCCCATGTATCCAATCCCAGGGCGCAGACGGCGTCAAGCGGCCCATCGTCGTGCCCATCTTGGTTCTTTGTCCGGGGTTCACACCAACTTTCGTGGAGGTGCATGAGTTGGAGCGCAGAGACATGTCTGCTGCGTGCCGATGGTCATGCAGAGCCCAAAAAGTCCAAGCCCAGAGAGTTCAAAGTCCATTGAAAGCGTCGATAAGTCCAGAATCCACGCCCCTCCTCCTCTGGCGCTACTCTCCACTCGCCACTCCCCCCCCCCCCCCCCCTCCCCCCCCCCCGGCCAGTCCTCCGTCCTCCGTGCATGTATCAGCTACTTAGGCGCCCAGCCAGCTGATTCGTGCCGCAGAGTAGGAGTACGGTTGCCCCCAGATGTCCAGTAGCCCCAAGGCCAATTGATCTCGGTCGCCCCTGCACACACTCCCCAATCCCAATCTCAAGCCGCATCCCCGACCTCATGGCGAACCTAGACATATCCTAAGTGCGCTAATCTGACTTAAATACTGTCGATATCCATTTTCTAGATTGAAGTTTTATTCCCCTCTCCCGTGCCTGGTTTTCCATTGCGCTGTCCTATTCGTCGTCGTCGGCTGGTTCGTGCTCTGCCTAGAGATTTTGATAAACCGCATCTTTCGCGAGCATTTTCATTTTCGTTCCTCCTTCTTAATCCTCGTCTCCCCCTTCCATCCTCCAATAGACGAAGCAGTGTGCCCCCTGATTTCGACGCGTCCGAAATACCATTTGGCGAAAATGTCCGACAAGCAGGAGATCACCCAGACCGAGAATGGCCCCGTTCGCGGTGGCAAGAAGGCCGCCCTCAAGAACCACTGCAAGCGATTCTGGTGGCTTCACCTGATCATCTTCCTGTGTATTTCTGCTGCCGTCATTTGTATTGTGTGAGTATCTTACCATGTCTCTCGACGCATTGATAGCTGGCTTCAATCTTGTTTTGTCGTTCAGGGGTGTGTACTACGTGCGATGCGGATTCGGGAACTTTGCTGTTTTTTCAAGGTTATCAGGTTGGGCGATGTGCTCCTACTTTTTTGGTCATCTTGGAAACGCGAGTTGGTCTGCGTGTGACGGAAACATGCAATGTGGGACACAGGCTGCTTGGCCGACTGACTACCCATCTCGCAATTCTACAGTCCTTTTTTTTTTTTGCATTCGTCTCATTTACCTTTTCATACAATGAGCACCAGCTAATTGTTTATTTTTTTTTTCCGCAGCATCTTTGTTGGCGTCAAAAACATTGCCCAGGACAAGATCAATGATGCCGACCTAAGGATCCAGGCCGTCAACATCCTCAACTCTGAGCCCGACAAGTTCACCATGCAGATCAACTCCACCATCACTACCGACGGCACCGTCAAGGCTGATATTGACCCCTTTGTCGGCAATCTTACCCTCCGCGATGTTCCTGGTGCTAGACCCTTTGTCCAGCTCAACTTCCCCAGCACCAACGCCAACAAGTTCCAGACTGTCAACATCAGCCAAGAAGTTCAAATCACCGACAGGGACGCCTTCATTGAGTTTAACAAGGCCTTCTTCCAGAACGAGACGCTCCGTGTTGCTATCCACGGCAAGACCAAGGTAAAGCCAGCTGGTCTCTCAAAGAAGTACGATGTCGACTTCTACAAGGTCGTCACCTTCAAGGGCTTGAACAAGCTCAACGGCACCACTCTCTCCGACATGAAGATCAAGATTGGTACCGCTGAGGACGGCATCCCCAACTTCAACGCTACCGCCACCATCACCAACCCCTCATACTATACCATTGACATTGGCAACGCGACCTTTAACAACTATGCCGACAACCAGCTTCTCGGAAACCTGACTATCCAGAACCTTGTCCTCAAGCCTGGCCAGAACGTCGTCCCCGTCTCCGCCATTCTCGACCAGACGATCATCATCTCCGCCGCCACGAAGAAGCCCTACTGCGAGACTGGCAAAATCACCATCGACCTTCAGGGCACTCACGTCCAACAAGGTGGCAACGAGATTCCCTGGCTCATGGATGCTCTCGGCAGCGCCAACCAGACTGTTGAGCTCAGCCTCGCCGAAACCTTCCAGGCCGCCGGTCTTCCAGACTTCAAGGCTACTTGCAGCTCCTGAGAGACGGTCGGCAAAGGTTTCTATAATGCTTTTTTTTTTTCTTTAATTTAATTGGGAAATTTCCATGTCAATGAGAAAGACGGAGTGAACCGACTGCATGTTTTATTCCCCACGTTGGTTGTCTTGGGTCTTTTGGGTGGTTGCCTCGGGGGGGCTTTTGTTTGCGTGCTCGGTTTGTCACTGGGACATATATGTACGAATTCGACAGCGTGTTGTCAATGGCTGGACGTGTTTGCTTCGCTAGTCGAAATGCGACAGCGGGAAAAGACAAAAACGGGCATGAAGGAGGAGGTCAATGGGTCGGAGGATTTTGTTTTGGATTGACACAGGAGGCGCATTCTGATTGATGATACCTCGATGCGGTTGTTACAACTAGCCGGCCAACGACGGCCAAACTGAATATAATCTTGAATACCATATTGGGTATTCCTTTTCACTTGTTTTTTTTTCTTATTATACACGATTATTCTAAATGCCAATATTCCCCTGCCGCTGACTCATGCTGCTCCTGTGCTATTTCTTCGTCACTTCACCACATGCTCGACGTGTATCCCCATGCAAGCACCATAGCGTCATTGATGAACCCTTTCTCATCATTTCCACCCACCCTTCCGCTTTTCTCTTGAGATGCCCCCTCCGGTACCGGGCGAATGTACAGAACCGCTTACAAATTCTATTGAACTCCTCCCCCCAGCCTTCTCCTCCCTCGCCTTCACAACGTCTTCCCTCGCCCTCCGCAGCTTGTCCCTGTACGACCACTCCGGAAACCCGCTGGGATCGTACAACTCCAACGGCAGGGTGGTTTCGTACTGCGCGGGCCCGGATAGGTCTACAAAGGAGAGGAGTTTGTCCGTGAGAGAAGGGTTGCGCAGCGCTGCGGACTGCTCGAGCTTGCTGTTGAAGTGAGTGCCTTGGCGTTTGAGGGTGAGAAACTGCTGGAATTTGGAGCTTGTTTGTGGAGGCGGCGAGCCCGGCGGGGAGGGGGGGATGTCGAGGTTCGGCACTGAAGGAAGGGTGAGATCGTGGATGAGGCTGCGGGTTGTTGTGTACGGGGATGAGGGCGCGGATGTTTCTGGAGGTTCGGGAAGGTCGGGGGGGTTGGATTCCGGTGGTGGTAGGGGTGAGTCGAAGGTCACGGGGTTGGTGTTTTGTGGTTGTGGCTGAGTTGAGGACGATTGTGATGGTTCTGGTTGAGTTGAAGATGGTTGAGATGGGTGTTCCAAGAGATTTAGTGAGTGAGATGGTTGTTGTTGACTTGAGGCAGGTTCTTGGATATCTTAGCGTTTAATACTAGTATTCAATTAACGGATCGAGGAATAAATACCTTCTTTTAAATGCTCACTTGAGATCTTTTTTGTTCCCGCGCCCTCAGGAGGAGATGATGCCTGATTGTGTATTAGATTCTGAGGCTGAACAAGGTTGGACATGAAATATACCTTGGGGGACGGAGCATGCGGGGAGGTGTCGTCGTCCTCATCGCTGCTGGCGTATCCCACTAGCCCTGCCATATTGCCCAGGGAAAAGAAAAGAGAATTGTGCCAAGGAGCGATGAAATAAGTGAGAGGCTGCTCAAGAAGCGTGAGTTTTAAGTAGCTGAATGAGATAGATGGATGAGAGCCCAGTTGAGTCTTGGACGTGCCAGGTTGGTTTAGCGCAGGCCAGTCAGTGGCAGCCACCATTAACCATTATTGGCACGGTAAAACCGCGGTGCCAGGAACCCGCCACTCAGACGCATCACCACTTGCAGTCCGTCATTCGCACGAGACAAAAAAGTCTCGACGACCTCCCGTCCATCATCTGTCATCGTCCCCTGGCCGCGAGCTGCCATCTGCTTTTGCGAATTTGATACCCGCTAGCTGCTTCACTCTTTTCATCAGCTACGCGCCAAATTAAAAAAGGACAGGGCTTCCGTTTACTCAGGCCGCTGTGGCCAAAGTTGTTCGGAGCTTTGCGCCAGGGCTGGCCTCGGGAACTCCCCCTCAAGGAACCAGATTAAGACCAAAAAAAGTACTACTCACCAACCTAGATTCTTCCTGAGCTTGCGAGGCCGCCATGGCTCGGCCAAGAGACTCGCGCTCACCAAGTCCTGCAGGCAGTCAATACAGCTCACGTCGCCACCGAAAAGATGACGATCGGCGGGATAGAGACCGTCGAGACGACGGGAGTGACTACCGCCGGCGCTCGAGGTCGCGCAGTCCTGATGTGAGAAGACTTGATCTCCATAGACCTACTGGCCTGTATTCTGACCTCATTATCAACAAGCAGAATCGATACCGTGACCGTGGTGGCCGCGACCGTGACCGTGCCCGCGATCGCGACTCATACCGCCGCAGAGAACGGTCTGTAGATCGACGCGACGACGACTACTACCGCGGAGGAACTCGAGACCACCGCGATAGAGATAGACGCAGGTCGCGCGACCGGTTCAATGACAGGCCTCGCTCCCCTGCACGCAGACGAAACCGCAGTCGTGACGATGACAGAGATCACAGGAGGCGACCTGATTCCCGTGATGGAGGCCGTGGCCGCCGTGAAGGCACTGCAGACACTTATACCCGCGGCAGCCGCCCCGACAGTCGAAGTCGAAAGACGCCCCTGGCTGATAGCGCCAAACCCGGACCCGATCAGGCAAAGAACAAAGTGGCCACTCCTCAGTCCGACGCCGATAAGAAGGCTGAGCGACTTGCGAAATTGGAGGCATGGAAGAAGAAGAAGGAAAGCGAAAGTCAGAAGCAGAAGGAGGTAAATCCTAGTCAGACTAGAAGCCTCCTAGCTGAAATGGATATGAAGGCCATGGGACTTTCATCGTCTGCTGCTTCGCCCGGTGTTTCGTCAGTCGCCTCACCGGGGACGATGAATGAATCCGGCAGCGCATCCCCTGCTGTTCCTTATGCTGGCAAGTTCGACCCCAAGACCATTGCCAAGAAATCTGCTGCATCAAGAACGCATGATACTTCCAAGTCTGTATTGGGCTCACTTGATGTCCAGCAAGAGCAGCTGGCTGCGCCTGTCAAACAGAAGACTGTTGGTGAGTGCCAGTCCTTCAGAACATGCAACGGACTCAGCCTTGTTGCTAACAGTGGTCGAAAAGCCTCCGCTTTGCCCGCCAACAGAGTAAAGACGAGTGCGTTCGGGTTCGGGAAGTCTCATGCGGACGCGGACAAGCTGCCCACGAAGCGCAAACTTGATCTCGACGAAGAGGATACCACTAAACGAACGCTTACAAAGCTGCCTGCTCTACCTATGGAAACTGATGATACCCCTTATGCTGATCAGGATGAGGACGACGACTCGGATGGAGACAATTTCGCTGAGAATGAAGAAGAGGCTGCTGCTGCGGCACGTGCCGCGCACGAGAGAAGACAGCAGGCAGAGAATCAAGCTGAACCCCAGCCAGGTGAGCCCATGGAGGAAGATACCAAGGAAGACAATGCGCAAGTTGATGCAGAGCCAAACGGCGTACGGGATACCAATGGTGCTGTTGTGGAAGAAGAAGAAAAGGAAGCCGCCCCGGAGCAGAGTATGGATGTGGACGAAGAAGACGAGGACGTGGACCCCCTGGATGCCTTCATGGCCGACCTGAAGCAGACGGAAACAAAAGGCCCTGTCAAACCTATCATTGCTGCGAAGAAAGCTCAGGAACCGGAAGCCTATTTTAGCGACGACGAGTACAACTTTGATTCAGAGCAGAAAGGAGATCCCGACATCCTTGCTATTGCAAACAAACGCAAAAAGAAGGATATTCCCACGGTGGACTACAGTAAGATTGACTTGGTGCCAGTTCGCAAAAACTTCTGGGTTGAGCCGGCCGAGCTGAGCGCCCTTACTGAGGAAGAGCTGGCAGATTTACGCCTAGAGCTCGACGGCATCAAGGTCAATGGCAAAGACGTGCCCAAGCCGGTCCAGAAATGGGCCCAATGCGGCCTCACGCGCCAGACCTTGGATGTCATTGACAATTTGGGATATGAAAAGCCAACAACTATTCAGATGCAGGCTATCCCTACGCTCATGTCTGGTCGCGATGTCGTCGGCGTGGCCAAGACTGGTTCTGGCAAAACCGTGGCATTCCTGCTCCCCATGTTCCGCCACATCATGGACCAGCCGCCCATCAAGGACACTGATGGTCCCGTTGGCTTGATTATGACGCCAACCCGTGAGTTGGCTACACAAATCCACAGGGATTGCAAGCCGTTCCTGAAAAGCATGGGGCTGCGTGCCGTCTGTGCGTATGGAGGTGCGCCAATCCGAGATCAGATTGCCGAATTAAAGCGTGGTGCTGAGATCATTGTGTGCACCCCCGGCCGAATGATTGATTTGCTTGCTGCGAACCAGGGCCGAGTGACGAACCTACGGAGGGTGACTTACGTCGTGTTGGATGAAGCAGATCGAATGTTTGATATGGGGTTCGAGCCTCAGGTCATGAAGATCTTTGCCGGCATGCGTCCTGACAAGCAAACGATTCTCTTTTCCGCAACAATGCCTCGAATTATCGACTCGCTGACCAAGAAGGTCCTAAAGAGCCCTGTTGAAATTACTGTCGGTGGCCGCAGTGTCGTGGCCAAAGAGATTGAGCAAATTGTGGAGGTCCGTGAGGAGAATACCAAATTTCTCCGCGTTCTGGAGCTCCTGGGTGAGCTCTACGATCGCGACGAGGATGCCCGCGCATTGATTTTTGTGGACCGGCAGGAAAAGGCCGACGACTTGCTCAAGGAGCTCATGGTCAAGGGTTACCCTTGCATGTCGATTCATGGTGGCAAGGATCAAGTGGACCGCGACTCAACGATTTCCGATTTCAAAAAGGGCGTCGTGCCTTTGCTTGTTGCTACATCAGTCGCCGCTCGAGGTCTCGATGTGAAGCAGTTGAAACTTGTCATCAACTACGATGCGCCGAACCATCTCGAGGACTATGTTCACCGTGCCGGCCGAACGGGTCGTGCCGGCAACACCGGTGTTGCGGTTACTTTTGTCACGCCAGATCAGGAGAATTGCGCGCCGGGTATCGCCAAGGCCCTTGAGCAGAGTGAGCAGCCTGTGCCCGAGCGCCTCAACGAGATGAGAAAGGCACATCGTGAAAAGGTCAAGTCTGGCAAGGCCAAGGACTCATCTGGCTTTG
Source organism: Metarhizium robertsii ARSEF 23 (assembly GCF_000187425.2). Classification (NCBI taxonomy): domain Eukaryota; kingdom Fungi; phylum Ascomycota; class Sordariomycetes; order Hypocreales; family Clavicipitaceae; genus Metarhizium; species Metarhizium robertsii. The sequence goes on from NW_011942193.1 coordinate 1,964,291, forward strand.
GTGGCAAGGGTCTCGATCGTCTTGACCAGGAACGAGAAGCTGCTCGTCTCAGAGAGCGCAGGACACACAAGGCCGAGGGCGAAGAAGAGGAAGAAAAGGAAGACAAGGAAGAGGAGAATAAGAAGGCCGAGAAGGCTCTGGATGCCATCCGAGCAGCTGCATCGGGTGTACAAGCCCGGGACACATCCAAGCCAGCCGCAGATGGTCAAAAAGGTGGCGATAATAGCGCCACCGCCGGCGCGGACAAGGCCAAAGATGCCCTTGACAAGGTCAGCTCTGCAGTCAGCGCCATCAACAGCCGCCTCGGCAAGGCAGGGCAGCTCCGATCGGGTCAGCCCATCGACAATAAGGGTCCCGACGCTGGCGCATTCCATGCGACTCTGGAAATCAACGACTTTCCGCAAAAGGCCAGATGGGCCGTCACGAACAGAACCAATGTGGCCAAGATTCTGGATTCCACTGGAACATCCATCACGACCAAGGGCAGTTTCTACCCTCCCGGCAAGGAGGTTCCTCCCAACGCGGACCCGAAGCTGTATATTCTTATTGAAGGTGATACGGAACTAGCTGTCGGGTCGGCGCTTCAAGAAATGACGAGATTGCTTAGAGAGGGAACCATTGCGGCAGCAGATGCAGATAGCAGGGCGCCAGCTAGTGGTCGTTACACAGTCAGTTGATTTTTTTTTTTTTTTAAAAAAAGAGGGAAAAAAATTCTTTTATGGGATGAGGACGGTGGCGGGAGATGCCATGGTATGTATGTTGGTGGAATATGTACGCAAGGTTGACCGGAGCTAGGAGTTTGTTTGGGGGAATACATATGTTAATATCACAAGTCCACTCGAGTAGGGTAGAAATAAAGTTCAGCGTGAATTACAGCTCAAAGAGAAGAGAAGAAGAAGAAAAGATAAATTCAGATCAAAATCGCTAGTGATGTGCTAAAGAGTGCTCTCTCAGTAAAGGAGAAAAACGCCCAGTACTCGACGAAAACCACAAAAGTTATATGTACACGGCATACATGCCTTGTAAGTCTAAAACACTTCTTCTTCACTCATATATCCCTACGCATCACACCCTCGACGAGTTTGACACGACTCCAACACGGGGTGACATGGAGAAGAGCGCACGCGTCCTAATTATACGTTGTGGCCTCGTTATTTGCAATCTCCCTCCGCCGCTGCTCCTCCGCGCTGGCTTGCTTGAGGGTATCTGCTCGCGACTGGCGCTTCTGCGCGGATAGTTGGCTCTGCAGCTTGCCGCCTGGTTTGCTGGATGCTTTTGCTCTGGCCTGCCGTCTTTTGTTAGTCTCACTGGAGGACAGCAAGGCAGGTGGGTACATGTATGTATGTGCGAGTGCGCACCTCTGCTGCTTCGGCGGCTTTCCTTCTCGCGTCGCCTGCGTCGCCGGGGGAAGTGGTCGCTTCGCCGGGGCCGATGCCGGTGCCGGTGCCGGTGCCGAGTGTTCGCGGGGGGCCGCCGACTTTTTTGGGGACCGTCGACTTTCGCTGTGCTGCGGGCGCGGAGCCGAGGACGCGGCCGGGCGGCGAGGTGTCTGGCTCTTCTTTGCCGCAGATGTTGCCCATGGCGAGGGTGCTTCCGGGGGGGAGGTTGGATGGCTGGGTTTCGAAGCTGAGGTGTCGGAGAGGCTGCGAGAGCTCTTGTTGTTGGGGTTTGCGTGGCTGTGCGGGTCGGTGGTGAGGGATTCCCCTCTCTCGTGTGTGTGTCTGCGGTGAGGTTGGCTGCCCCACTCGAGCTTGGCCTCTTCCTTGTGCTTGACTTGGGTGGATTGTTTTGGTGTCTCTGGTGTATGAAGTAGCTTTTACACGGCGGGGCCGGGGGTGTGTAGCATTACAAAATGTCAAGTGCTTTCAACTTCGCCGTGGTAACGGTGGCGAAAGGGGCAACGGCTTTCATGGGCCAAGTTGCGTTGAGTCCCCTTAGCGGCTTCCTCGTGAGAGCTGAACCGACTTGGCGGTAACCGCCATTTGGCATGGCCGTATTTTATGGGGCCGTGCCCGTAGCCCGTTGACGGCGTTCTACCCGGAACCTCCGTCTCCGGAGGGCGGAAAGCTGGTAGCTTGCTAACTCGCGCGGGCTTTCTTCATCTATTGATGGCTTGGCAAGATAGTTGTGTTTTATGTGTGTGTTTCCAAACAGGATTTGTATACCCAGGTTGCCAATGGGCTGAGCAATAGTTTCCTGTGTCCACTTGAATATCTTGGACTCGGTGTGCTTAAACTATACTCGAGGCGGATGGATTGGCGCAACCTTGCTCCAACATCACACTCAGCTCGGTTGTATTTCATGGAAGGGCATCATAGCAGCACTGCAGTAACCTTTTAAATCTCATTTCCGGCACAATAAGACATGTAAATCGAATAGTGTAGTGTTGGCATTGTGTTGATATTATGGGTTCTTCGCCGCTTGGTCTTTTTTGTTATCAAACCGCCGTCTGACGCTCCGTAGTTTGGTTACAAATGTGGGCGACGCCTAGATTGGATAAGGCAAGAGCTGGTGAGCCCCACCTGCCGGCAGTGCGGACTACGTACCACAATGAGCAGTTTGCGCACGCAGCCAATGGCCCCCTCGGGTCCTCTTTTTTTTTCTCCCGCGTGCAAGGGAAAGAGCGCTCCTCCAGGTCAGGACCATCCGGGTTCTCAGCTGCTCACCAGGATACGGGCAACAACCACATTAAGCAAGCCCATCCTGCCCGTCCAGCCCACATGAGTGCAGGCATAGAGGCGCAAATGCGCAATTCTTGTCCAGTAAGAAACCATGCGACTCGTAGACGCTTCGCTCTTCTTTTCTTCCTCTCTCAGAATCGCCTTCGCTCCGATATCTGAGCACCGAAGCATCCCAGCCTCCAGCGCATCGGCCATTTCCTGCAACCAACCAGCTTTTCTCGGTTCTGGATGCCTCGAGTCCGTAGCGGTTTCACAGCCATAGTGTCTGAGCTTCTGCCGCCCTCTCTTTACTCTTGAGTTGCTGCTGCTCGCCTTCAGCCGCCTCATTTTCTTCACCACTCAGCACCCAGACCCTGCTGTCTCACCCTTCTTCTGCTCGAAGATAAGCCTTATGAGCGAGAGGTTCAGCCTTCTTCCGGACCAGTCACTCATCCCTTTCTGGATTAACGGTAAATATATGCTTGGCATTGTTTCGTTTGGCCCCAGCTCTGCGACTTCCAATCCCAAGACGAACCCCCTGGCCTCTCCTCTGTCCCTACAACTCTTTCTATCTTTGAAGACTTCTACCCCTCCCTCCTCTTCCGTATATTCTGGGAACGGCGGTATCTACTTGTCCGAGTCGCTCCTATTCTCTGCCGTAGAACCGTTTCAGGGTCTATCGGGCTTCGCCTTGTCCATTCTCGCCTCCTGCGTTTCTGCCTCCTCGACACTCCACCTCTCTGGCTGCTTATGTTGAGCTACATCGGATTACAATGATGGACGGCTCGCACATGGCCCTCGATGGCCTAATGGGCTCAGCAAATAACTCATCCAATGACGAAATGGCGAATATTCACCTCGATTTCGACACGCTCCTGTCCACCGAGCACGTACTGAACTCTGGTTTTGGGCCATATGAACCATGTATCCACGACGACTCCTGCCTACACTTTACACAACCTAGCAAAGTCCAGAGCAAGTCACCAGGAAGCCTTGCACAAACACCACTGGCGACTTCATCTTCGACCCTTGCCCGGAATCGACCCAGATCCAACCGCACCAAACACGGCAGAGCAAAGAGCCAGGTGGACATCCCGTCTAACCTGGATCACATGCAAGATTATTCGTGGGACAACATCTTCAACGACAATGCTCTAAACGTGTGCAATCTTCAGGGGACTGGTGGTCTCGGCGTCTGCAAAGATGATGACTGCGTGTCCATGTCTTGCAGCTCAGCCTGCGAAGGCAGTTGTCCTAGCCAATGTGGCGAAACCGGCCATGCTGTTTGTTGCGATGACGATGCCTGCGGAAGCCCAAACCTTTGTGTCGACGAGCATTGTGAAGGAGCAAGTCAGCCTTGTACGGATGAAAATTGCGCTGGAGACCCATCTATAAACCAACAACAATCACAACAATCACAACCTTCATCTGCCATAACCGATGGCGACAAGGCGGCGGCAGCCGCGCTTGCATCGTTTGGTGTTAATAACCCACATGCCGTTCATAATGGCCTCGCCCAGCAGCCACAACACAACTCAACATCGAGAGACGGGTTCATAAACTTTGCAAATCTGCCACATAGCTTGCCATGTGGCAGTCTTTCCATGGACTCCATATTTGCAAACGTAAACGGCCACGCGAGTTTCTCTAACCAGCAATTTCAAACGCCTTTGGAGTATGCTCTGGCAAACCATATCATGCAGTATCACGACCCGTCGCATGGGCTCGCTAATCATGGATCCTGCGTGGCCAACGACCCCAGTCAGTTAATTACTAGATGTACTTTGCCGAAATTCAATCCCAATGACATGGCCAACTCGGATCCATTTCTGCCTCAACTACACTCTCACGAATGTGGTTTTCAAGTCCAGGGCCCTAATGAATTCGCCAACCATATCTTCCAAGAACATGGGTCGACCTTCATGCAGGGAAATCAGTTTGCGTTCCCTGGCGCGTCTCACTCTCATGGGCACTTGACCAGCCCAACTTCTCACCAACACCAGGGTGGTCACGGCCCTTATTTCAACTATCACGCGGCCCCTACCTCAAAACATTTCTCTCCGTCAATGTCGCCACTGACAAACTTGTCTATGGGACCTTCATTATCCGCAACTCCAGCGTCGTTGCCGACGCCGTCTCCTCTCGACTCTGAACACTCTCTCCCAGACGTCACGTCTACTGCCAATCCTTTGAGTCCTTCGACTGAAACGAAGCCTCAGGTCATGGTACAAGAAGATCAGTTTCTGTGTCGATGGCTGGTGGGACAGGGTGGCTCCATTTGTGGACAACGCTTCGAGAATGACGAACAGCTACAGAAACACTGCAAGCATGACCACTTGAAGCAGTTGAAGAAGCTTAATGGTGGCTTCAGATGTGGTTGGGCTAACTGCACACGGAACACTTGCTTTACTCAGCGGAGTAAAGTTGAGCGGCACATGCAGGTCCATACCGGGTGTAAGTGATATCCCGCACGCCTTGTATGTAGTTTTAGGGCGTGGCAATTTTACTGAACTGAACCAGACAAACCCGTTCAATGTACCATTTGCGGAGCTGCTCTGTCAGCAAAGCAGGCTCTTGACCAACACATGAGGATTCACACCGGGGAGACACCATGGGTGTGCAAGTATCCCGGCTGTGGCTGCGCCTTTAAGCAGCAAAGTGCTCTTAGTAGGCCACCCCCCCTTTTTTCTCCCCTTTGCTTCAATACTTGACCAAGCCGAATGCTGATATGCTCGACAGCAATGCATGAGCGGACGCATACTGGTGACAAACCTTTAGAGTGTGAGATTTGCGGCAAGCGGTTTAGCGAGTCGTCGAATCTATCCAAACACCGGCGAACCCACAATGTTAAGGGTATGCATGAGTGCCAGCTCTGTGGCAAAGATTTCCACAGGCTTGATCAGTTACGTCGTCATATGGGCACAAACCATAAAGACAGGCCCGCTGAGGTCGATGCTCTTTTGAGCGAAGCTAAAAGCAAGATCAAGGCGAACAAAGTTTCAAAACTGAAGAAGGCTAAAGTCAAGGGTAGGGATGGCAAGGCCAAGGCTGAACTATTACTGGATTTGGACGACGAAGATGATTCCATGGACATGATTGAAGAGTCCATCCATGCAGTCGCCATTCAACCATGATAATTCATTCATGGTTTGTGTATTGCTGGGTGGACTCGTACGTTGCGCATTGGCGATGATAGACGGCATTCTGGAGATACTGAATTGGGAAAATATACGCGGAGATATACATGGGGTTAAACTAGAGTTTTTCAATTTACGGAAGCGGAAGTCATGTCATGAAGATGTACATATGGCACATATGAATGGTTGGTTGTTGCAGCTTGGAGACGATTGGCGGGTTTTGTCTGGATTGTTTCTGTCATTGGGCTATATTTTATTATTTTGTGCAAGAAAGAGATTAGGAGGCGTACGGTATTGCATGAATAGATGCCTGAGATACCCAGACATAGTGTACGTTGGTGACGAGAACGTTATCGGTGCTGCGCGTACGTACGTTTTATGCCGGTAGCATTGCCAAAGTGAGGGCGCATTTACGTGGCTCGAGATATCCTCTTTGAACTCCACGGACGTTGTGTAATCACGATACGGCACTTGAAGACTCAGACAACGATTATGATCATGACCTCGTTTTGAATTTTTTGTTGTTCTTTTTAGGGCTGCTGATCTAGCTTAACACCCCAATCATGGACGACATTCCGTGAAGTTATTTCTCATGTCCCAGAACGAGGTCCCAAACCAGGAAATAAGTTACACAACATCAGACCGAAGAAACGGTTCCATAATCCTCTCCTTTGCTTGTTTGAGCCATGCGATGCAAATTTTTTTTCAGAAGCTGTTTCGTTCTCCTCATAAAGAAAAAAGGACGCCACGCCTCTAAACTCGGAAAAAATACCCAGATCTACCCATAACAGTTGTTTCTTCTTCCCCCCCCATCAAACACCTAGTACATTGTCGAGCACTTAGGCCTGGGCACACAATTAGTATATATGTGACAAGAGTTGATTATCCATTTGGGTAGCGTCAGCTTGAGGGCGTACCTTGATAGCAAACTTGCGCTGAGGGAAGTGAGTGTTGCGCTTCTTGGTCTTCTCCAAGGCGCGGGCCTTGTCCTCGGGTGATAGTCGGCGGCGGATGGCACGGGTCTGCTTGACTCGGAGGTCCAGAGGGGCGTACTTCTTGTTCTTGTAGAAGAGGCGGAGCTGGGACCGCTGCTTGGCGTTGATGACGGTCAGGACGCGAGCGATTGACTTGCGCAGATCGTGGCTATTGTACATGATTAGCATATTTGGGATCTCGTGCAACCGCTGCCATTTTTCTTCCTTCTCCTCTTTCTTTTTTTTTTGTCGTCGTGATGTATTGTGTCTGGATATTCGGATGGCGAGAAATCAGGGGCGGAGTGGCGGGTGTGTTTGCTCACATCTTGTTCAGCTTGCTGCCAGAAGAAGCGACCTTCTGGATGCGCAGCTGGCCGAGCTCAGTCTTGAGCTCGCCGAGCTGCTTCATCAAATCATCCTTGCTCTTGTCCCAGAGCTGGACGGTCTTAACCTTGCCCGACGACTAGAGACACATGGCGTCAGCATTTTGGGGTGAACCCTGTGTAATTGATTGTTTGACGAATTCCACCGCGGCGAGGGCAACGTCCTTCCCCAGACAGCATTTTGTGGCGAGGACTAGAGGTAGAGCGTATTTCGAATGTGTACATTGTCGAGCAATTGCGGGGTTGGTGGTGAAATGAGGGTATTCGGTTCCGCCATTTGTGGCATTTCACGACTTCGATATTCGAGTATGCTGGCGTTGCAGCCCGTGCCACAGAAATAAATGCTGCCGTGGGGAATTGTGCCGTCTCAAGCAGGAACAGGAGCGTTGACTCACCATCTTGATGGTCTTCGATGGGTGATGTGCGAAGTGTGTCGACGGAGTGCGTAAGTAGAAGTCAGCCTCGACCGTGACCGTCCTTGTCGCGATGGATCGTATGCCCTCTGAGAATTTAGTCGAAGTTTGCCGAGACGGTGAAAAATTGCCCTAGGGTTTGCGGATGTGTGCGCTGGCACGGCCAAATGTAGAATTTTCATTGGCTGTGTTGTGTGGGGCAACGTGGATTAATGGAACATCACGTGGAGTGTCTCGTGCCCTGCAAGTGGATGTCAGCGGGCGGTGAAGTGATGGATTCTGCCGGTCTTTCCCCTGGCGGGTCGGTCGGTCTGCGTACTCCGTAGCCTGCTTTCGGGACTTGTGACGACGGTAGTCCACTCACCCGGCTTGGTCTTGTTTCTCGTGCTTCCCGGAATCCGTGTCCGCCTGCATCCTGACGACGACACATCGTCGCCAACCAAAAACAGATTCAACATGGCCGCATCAGCATCGAGCGCGGGCTGGGCACAGCTACGGCAGCAGGCGAGATCATTAGAGACCCAGGTATGTTGAAGGCCGGGCGCAGTTTCCCTTGCACCGCTCGAAACCATGCATTCTCCCATGACAGATGGAGACCCTCATTGCTAACCCACCGCAGACGGAGAACTTGTTCCATACGTACTCGCAGTTCTCGTCGGCTGTCAATATCCCACCCAAACCGTCAGAAGAGGAGCGCAACACGGAAGCCAAGATTGAGGAATTACTCGAGAAGGTTCGTTCTTTTTTTCTTTCTGGTTGCCCCAACCGTCATGCATCTAGCTTTGTTAAATCATCTAACATCCTCGGGCCTAGCGCGACTCAACAATCTCCCAGCTAGCACGGCTTTTCGACTCCGAAACGACACTCACCAACTCTGGCGTCAAGCAGAACAACCTCTCGCTGCTCCGCGACAAGCTCTCCTCCCACAGACGCGACCTCAACCGCCTACGTGGCACCCTCCAGCAAGCCCGTGACCGAGCCAACCTCCTTACAAATGTCCAGTCTGACATTGACAACTTTCGCGCCAATAACCCCGAGACTGCGGAGGCAGAGTACATGCTCGAGGAGCGAAACCGTATCGACAACAGCCACAACATGGCAGATAGTGTGCTAAGCCAGGCGTACGCCGTGCGGGAAAACTTTCTGCTGCAGCGCGAGTCGCTGGCCAATATTAATCGCCGAATCACCATGGCTGCAAGCAAAGTGCCTGGTATCAACGGGCTCATCACCAGGATATCGGCGAGGAAGAGGAGAGATGGCATCATTATGGGGAGCTTTATTGCATTCTGCTTTCTAATCTTCTTTTGGTTCTCATAGCTACAAAGAGAGAGAAGAGAAGTAAAGAAACCAGTACACGCTGCAAAGGGGGAGAAGGTTTGGGACACCGTCATTTCGTCATCATCCGCATGTTGGGCCGGCGTTTTTTTATGGATATGGGGTATCAGCGGTTGGTTTATCTATTCTTCTAGTGTACAGTACAAAGGGGGCTCGAGGACACCCAATGCCATAGTTTGTTACAACACAAAATGTCCTTTGATGGGGACAGTTTCCTGAAAACGTTACAAGGCTTCAACCCACGGCTATGCGCTCTGTTTTTCAATATGAGGTTTTCCGGGCAGTTGTTCCCTGGCTGCGGCGGGTCGAGCTGCATCCCTCTTGATTTCCTCGACCAGTCGAGCGAGACCTTTTGCCAGACTTGCATTCTCCTCGGGATGGCTAGGGCCGCTTCCCGCCCAGCGAATGCGACAGTGGTGGTCGACAAGGTAGGTGTAGCCGACTTTGCTGTTCAGCAGGCCAATCGACTCTCTAATGTCATCCGTGATGCCTCGCTGGACAAGGAAGTACTTGTCCCAATCCTTCTCTGGAAATCTCTTCCTCAGAGAGCCACGGAACAGCTTGACCAGCCAGGCTTTGCCCTTGTTGTCTTCGTAGTTGATGTTGATCATTTGTGCGAAATCGCCATTCTTGTCGAGGACGTCGTGCAGAGCCGGGTTTGACTCCTTGGACACAAACGTAGCGGCCTGCTGCTCCGCCCACTGGCTGCTGTAGATGGAAACGACGGATGCCTTCCCTGTCAGCAGGGGGGTGGTGTCGCGGGGTGCCTTGTCGGTCTTGACGAGCGTTTCTCCGTATAGGTTGGGAAAGAAGAGAGACAGTTCGGCCTTGAACAGTCGGGGTGGCGCAATAAAGGATTTGCCTTTGTGGAATTGGAGATTGCCCCAGTCGCGAAAGTACGGCCTCGATATCTTGGCCGTTCTGGGAAAATCGCGTCAGTATTTTTCGGCGACGGAAGTGGATGTTAGCATAGAGGGGGTTGCAGTGTACAGTTCCTTCCGCCTCGCAATGTGTTTCTCATAGTCTCCAAAGTCCTCCTTTCGTTGTTTTAAGGACCGAGTATCGATGCCCGTGTTCTCGCCGGGCCGTGGGGGCAGCGGCATGCCGATCGGCCGAGGGAGAGGCTTTGGAGTGAAGTTCTCGTCCACTCGCTTGCCGTAGCTTCTCGGCGCTTCGATGGGAGCGCCTGGAATATGGCTTTTGGGGTCCATGGACGTTCCGGACGCGGGAGGTTCTGTTCGCGCCTGCAGCGCAGACGCCGTAAAGCCGCGACGCCATTGGCAATAGACGCATGTCGCTAGGGAGGAGGAGAGCGATTGTCGGGAGGCGAAGCTGGCGACCGCCAGTCCCAACCTGGGTGACGACATGTCACAGCACTGGGAAGCGTTTCGGCGCGGCGCGGACTGAAGTCGCCGTGCTCTGTACGCAATATTTGACCCAGATCCAACGGCTTGAGGCTTCAATGGGCCCGCACGTGTAAACTGGTCCCTAGCCACACTGTGTTAACACTGGGTTCACACCCGGCCCTTGGCGCTTAGTCAGCCAAGACACCAAATCTGGGGCGTACCACCCGGGCTGGCCAGCGAGACCAGCAAGTTTTGACTCTGCTGACCATGAAGGGAATCCTACTCCTGTTCCGTCGCCTGGGCCGTGTATTGGTTCCTGGGGCCACTTGACGGCGTGGGTAGTGGGAGCTGCAAGCGAAAAGCCACGACCACCGATGGCCGACCGACCTTTCAGCCCCCCAGCCCGGTCCCGCCAAATCTCTATCGAATCTCAGAGTCGCTTGCTCCCCCAGACTCGGCTATTCGCGGCGGCTCAATCACCCACCCGCCCAATGCCGACTGAAGCCATGTTATACTCGGCCTATTGCAATGACGACTCTAGACAAAACCGTCCTGTAGCTGCTGCCCTCGCCTTTCATTTTCGCTTTTGTCACTCTCCAACCTCTGCCCGTAGTTTCGTAATCGAAGCCCTCGGAACCGTCGGATTTGACGTCAATTTTGTTGCCGCCGCAGGTCCAATTGCTCGTCAGACCAACGATGTTTCTACAGCGCGGCTCGCGAGTGCTGCGGAGGCAGCTGCAGACCTCCAAGGCCATGGGCAAGTTGGTCACGGGAAGAGGCACTTTGGCGGGGGGGCCTACGATGCCGCGGTGGTTCACGGAATCAAGGAGGCTATATGCTGTGAAGCCGGTGTTGCTGGCTGACATTGGCGAGGGTGAGTGTTTGTTGGTTGATGAGCAGCGGCGCAGCGGACACGACACCCAACGTGTGGTCACGAAAAGCGTCATGGCTAACATTGCTACTGCAACTAGGCATCGTCGAGTGCGAAGTCATCCAATGGTTCGTTGAGCCCGGCGCTCGCGTCGAGGAGTTCTCGCCTCTGTGTGAGGTGCAAAGCGACAAGGCGTCGGTGGAAATCACAAGCCGTTTCACCGGCACCGTTAAGAAGCTGTACTACGACGCTGGCGAGATGGCCAAGGTCGGCAAGCCCTTTGTCGACATTGACATTGAGGGAGATGCAGAGCCTGAGGCCCCGGCGCCGAGCCAGGCGCAGCAACCACTGGCTTCAGCTCCATCAACACCATCAACGCCCTCGCCATCAGAGCCTCCCTCAGGACAAGGCAGCGCTGGTGCTGCTTCTCCCATGGCGCCGTCACAACGATCCGGCGATGATGCCCCTGCCGCACCAAAGCCCAAGGGCAAGATGGCCGCGCTGGCGACACCCGCGGTGCGACACCTCTCCAAGGAGCTCAACATTGACATTATCGAAATCGATGGCACCGGCAAGGATGGCAGGGTCCTCAAGGAGGACATCTACAGGTTTGTCAAGGCCAGAGAAGAAGGTGACAGCGGCACGCAAAGCCCTTCTGCTCCTGTCCCAGCCCACACTCCCGGAGTTCAGACAGAAACCAGAACACCGCTCAGCCAAACACAACAAATGATGTTCAAGAGCATGACGCGGTCCCTCAACATCCCACACTTCCTCTACGCTGACGAGATCGACTTCACCAGCCTCGTTGCCCTCCGCGCCCGCCTCAACAAGGTGCTCGCCTCGTCAACGGTGCAGGACGGCCAGCCCGACAAACTCTCCTACCTTCCCTTCATCATCAAGGCCGTCTCCATGGCCCTCTACCAGTTCCCCATCCTCAACGCCCGCGTGGAAGTCGACTCGCCCGGCGCCAACGGCAAGCCGGCGCTCATCATGCGCTCCCAGCACAACATCGGCGTGGCCATGGACACGCCGCAGGGCCTCCTCGTCCCCGTCATCAAGGACGTCGGCTCGCGCAACATCATCTCCATTGCCGCCGAGCTCGTGCGGCTCCAGAAGCTCGCTCACCAGGGCAAGCTGACGCCGGCCGACATGTCCGGAGGCACCATCACCGTGTCCAACATTGGCAACATCGGCGGCACGTACCTGAGCCCCGTGATTGTGGAGAAGGAGGTGTCTATCCTGGGCATTGGCCGCATGAGGACCGTGCCCGCGTTTGACGGGAATGACAACGTCGTGAAGAAGCACGTTTGCAATTTCAGCTGGAGTGCCGACCACAGGGTCGTGGACGGGGCCACTATGGCGAGAGCTGCCGAGGTTGTGAGGACGGTGGTAGAAGAGCCGGATATTATGGTTATGCACCTGAGGTAGAAAGAATAACTAGAATACGACTGCAATAATTTTCAAAATGCTCGATCCAGCCCCAACTGTCAACCCGTCAAACGTGCATAGATGGTTTAATTACAAATACACTTTAAGGCCGTGTTTGTTTCCAATGTAGTAAGATGTCGGTTAATTATAACGTCACCAAAGGACTTTGTCAAGCAACTATATACGGCGACCAGACGAGTCGATGATACACTTTCATGGGCACTAGGTCCAAAATGGCAATTATAACACATCAATTGATGCTTTGACAACTTCTTGTCATTCATTGTCCATCCAGGAAAGCGACGGGGCGTCACTTGTGAATGCTCATCAACTCACAGATATCCTACAAATTCCTATCATTTATTGCCTGTAAATGTAATGTCTCGTCCTTTTCCGCTTTGCTGCAACCTGCGCTATAGCCACCCCTATCGTGATGATGGACCTGAGTTACATACCCTGGAGAGTGTAAACATGAGCATCACACGCACTTGGTGTCCGTTTGGGAATCACCACTAACCACCTGAGATTTCCTCCCAGAATTGTACCAACTGTAAGGACGAATGTAAATACAAAAACCGAAATGGCAAGAACACCTTCGTTAAGTGCCCTTCGTTCGCTAACAACAAGGTATCGTTTAGTGGATGCCCAAGTAGCTAGCCGTTTACTCTCCAACCATGCTAATCTCGCCTTGCGTTTTTCCAGAGCACCAAGAATGGCGCCCCGTGCTCATTCGACAGCGTCTCCAGAGCCGTGGCCTGTAACTAGATATTCTCTACTACGATGCTTCGGCATTCAATTGTCTGTCTGTGTTTGTGTTAATTGACACCGTCGTTCACTGGCTTTCTGTTCTTTAAAAGATTCTTAAGGCACGGCAAATGCTTCTCTTAACGCAAGGCATCCCCACCTGTTTGGTAAACCCTGAGAATTTCAGAGTTTCGTTTCTCCACGTTCGAGACCATGGAGTCAATAGCATCAGCGGCATACTCCTTTAGGCGTTCCGCGTTAGCCTCTTTTGCCTCGTCCTGTATCTTCATTATCCAGAACCTCAATAGTGCGAAAGTCTCACGGATCCTCAAATGTGAGGCGGAATAAGAAGAGGGTTGACCTGACATATTTTGCCCTTGCTAATGCGGGTCTACACCAGCTTGGCCAAGAAGGACGCAAAGCTAAGGTGGTGGGAACCCGACATGGGCGCGCAGTTATCAACCCAGAGGTCAGTCATGTCAGTGACCAGGAAGGGCAGGTCATTCCACAGCGTGCCTTCGACTGCTGGCGAGATATTGATGCCGTATAACCCCGGTGCAGGCCTGGTTGGGGGCCCCATTCCTTGGATGCGGAGGATATCGGGGACCAGACGATGGTGGTGACGTTTCATATGACGTATAGCAGCTAAGCTGGCAGTACATATGCCAAGAAGAATGCAGGTAACCTTCGAGGGAGTGCATCCCATCTCCAATTTCACCGTACCGACTGCCGACGATCCAGGCTCGATTAAAGAATGCTGCTCCCCGGAGTTCCTCTAGTTGCCCTGAGTGGCGGTTTCACGTACTTTCTCTCAGTGTCTAGAGGCGCTGTCTAACGAGATTTCCTCGGGAAGTCTTTTAGTCAGGGCTCAGAAGAGAGTCACGGAGGTGATAACATTTTGAGATGGTGATTGATGGTAATGGAAAACAGGTCAGTCAGGTGAAGTAATGAACACGAGAGACTAAGTGAGCAAACCGCGCGGGGGCCAAATATATACCAGTTGACTTGCTGTTCTGATTTAACCAGTCTCCGGACAGCCAGATACATATACATTCAAGTACTCCATAGCAGCTGCAGGATTCTGACGGGCCAATAGGCCACAAGTGTACTCAGACAGCGTAATTCATCAGTAATTGAGGAGCTCGGGCACTTATTTCAGAACTCTCATTTCACTAGAAGGTCTGCCTTGGGCCGAGCTTGAGCCACTATCAGTCCTTGTCGTTGCGAAGAGTCCGAATCGATTCATGATGAGTCAAAGAGACTAGGGCTTTTGCAACTTAGAGGCGGCTGATGATAGTCATAGTGTACTCACCAAGGTTGACTGCCCAAAAAATCCGGCCTTGGTCTTGACTAAAACCATTGGAGGGGCTCGAATAGTTTTCGTACATGTAGATATTCGTCTTGAAGCGTAGCCCAGTAGAAAGTATCGGAAATGCGTCATGGCAAGATTGCAAAATGACAGGGTTGACTCGGGGTACGTGTAAAAACAGGGACTTGGCAAGAATCCCAGGATGCTGACCGGATATGACCGGACCTGCGTAAAGGGGAAAAATTATGAGCACGAGCTGGCGAGACGATGGAAGCCCAGATATCGATCTAACATAATGTGTATGGAGTAACTCGCATCGAAAGAACACTTTACAGTAAGAGGAATCTGAGGAATCTGAGGCATCTGAGGCATCTGAGGCAGGCAGGCGCGCCAAGAGCCGCAGGCACACCTCCCCCGTTCTTGCTCGTTTTTGCCTGCGCGATATCACCTGGACTCCTCCCCAGCCACAAACTCACCCAAGTAATAGAGCCTATGGCCTCCATGTTAAGATGGAAATACGCCAAGTACAACCTGGTGCCGTCAAAATCAAACCAGACCACCAGTTGGCCTGTTGAGTATGATTCCGTGCAGGCCCCACCCGGACTTTCCCCAGCTCCCAGCTCACAAGCACTGAATCCCATTACAAGCCCGCGCAGCACGGACCTCACCGACATCCTGACGCCTCCTTTAACCGGCACAACACCCAATCTTAAAATCACGCCCTGATCACTTCTTCTCACATCCCCATCACCCACATGGCACATGATGTAAGCATTCTTTCTTCCCCACACAAACGTGATGACCCGCGTGCTGGTGTTTCTCCAGCACGTCGCATACTGCAAGCGGCTGAGGCACCACGTCGCACGTCAAATGTACAACTTGTCATGCGCCCCGTGGCCCACCAGCATCGCATCTGCACCAAGTGGACGAATCGATACCCAGCCCATGACATCAATTGCCGCATCGCGTAGGAGGTAAGCTGCATTGGGCCATTGGGCAATCTTCGTCACGGCCTAATGCGCTAATGGGGAATCAAGGCACCAGACCGCTGTTCAAACCTGCATATTTGGAGCACATGCGCATGCGCAGTTTTGCATGCCCTCGACGCCTTGGTCAACGAAAACACGGACCCTCTGTGTCATTGCTGTCCGTGTCTCAGTCAAACTATGTACGCACTTCGGCCGAACAAAGCATGCAAGGATCTGCGTTGAACTGTTTCTTGATTCGCTCCCGACGATCAACACCCTCTCTCTACTCTGCATATCACGCCTTGCAACTCATGGTTCGCCTCCATCTTCCGGCTTCCGTCCTTCATCTTCCCAGATGCCTTGCTGCCACGCCATTCCCCATCTCAGCATCAGCCGTCTTGCTGCTCAGTCTAGGTCCTTGGCCTCTTTCCCCCGCAACACCGACTGTATATCCCAAATCATAACCAGTCGAGCCAAGTCGATAGACAATGACGGCTTCGAGCTGGTGGTCTTTGCAGACTGTGGTTCTTATCCCAATATATATATGTATCTCTATTGCGTTAACCTTCTTTGCCTGAACGAAAAGCTGTACGACTATCGCCCAGCGGGGATATTTGGAAGGAGGAAGCCTCATGGCCTGTAAAAACGCCCCGAAATCCGAGTAAAAACCTTATCCAAAAAAAAAAAAGATCATGTAAATCAAACGCTGCAATAAGCCAAAGAAAAAACCGGGTGTCCACACCCCCCCAATGATTTCGAAACGACACGTGGCTCAGGTTAGAGAAGCCCACGTCAAATCTGGTGCGATGACAAGCAAGGAGGCAAAAGAAACCGCCGGTGCGTATCGGATTGAATCCCTGAGGACAAGAAAAGAGAGGGAATCGAGAGGCTCCATCACTCTTCAGCAGCCAACATTGCCTTCACCTTCTCCAGGGCGTCCTCTTTAACTTCGTCGACATCACGACTGGCATCAACCGTGATGACGTCAATCTCATCCTCCCTAGGGCGTTCCAAGATGTCAAACTGGCTTTTGACCATGTTGGCACCCATGTAATGGCCCTTGCGCGCAGTGACACGCTTCAAGAGCAGCTCCGCAGGCGCATGAAGGAAAATGAAGTGGATTATCAGTGAACGGTCCCAGTATGCAGCCACGCGGATGACATCTCTGTATTTGAGCTTGAGAGCGGAACAAGCAACAACCACTCCTTCCGCCCCATCGTGGATCCGGCTGTTAGCTTGATTCCGCAATTCGGTAAGCCAATCCCATCTGTCGGCGTCGGTAAGAGGGATACCGGAGCTCATCTTGTCTATGTTGGACTGGGGGTGATACTGTACACGGCGTCAGTCAGGGACTCTTGCGCCTGCCGCTCTTCCGAGTGTGCAACCACACCACGACAATGACTTACCAGGTCACCCTCGATGTAAGGAATATCAAGCGCATTGGCCAAATGCTCGGCTACCGTCGTCTTGCCGCATCCTGCAGGGCCAGTAACCAACCAGAGGTGGTGCTGCTGGTGAGGTTGTGTCTGGCTATTAGCCACCACGGCGCCAGCAGCGGTTGCCGCAACAGGTTTGACAGAGGCCGAAGGCAATGGAGCCGCCGCCGCCTGATCTTGTCCATTGGGCATCGCACTATCGTAGGACAACATGCTGTAAAATATAATGACGTACGATTACACAGATGAAATGATCGATTCACAGGTGCAACGGTGACGTAGGTGTTGCTCAAAGGTCGAGACGGTCCAAGGGAGTGGTGTGTAGGATACTGAGGATGTAGGACGTTTGAAGTTGTGGGAGAGCGAGTTCCCTCGGGACGCTGGCGGTCAACACAACCCCGGGCCTGTGATATATGAATCGAGTATATGAGCAGTATCACGCTGAAGGCGGAAACGCCGACTAAGCAAATGTTCGGAAAGATGCAGGAGCGATTGAAGCAATCGAGAATGCCTAAGAGGGAAATGGCGGTATCAACCAAGGTCGAATGGGAAGTCGTGGTGGAGGAGATGATGGAAGAGATTGAAGGAAAAAAAGGGAACTGAAACTCGAAGCAGCCTAGAGACTGGTTAAATCCGAGGGGCAAGCAGGCTTGGTGATTTCCCACGGTCCCGGGCCACGCTGCTTATTAGAGCAAACAACCCTGGACTCATCGAGAGAACAAGGGGAGACAAGGGGTGGAGGAGAGAGGCCGTGGCGCCAGGTCACGATCTTAGCCTCCAGTCCCGGACATGGACAAGAAAATTGTGCTCGATGTGACAAGGCTACTAGGCGAGAGTACATACAACGCGGGTCCTCCGTCAATTCTGCGCTAGAATTTTTAATAGACTTTGTACCATGCTCAACGAGAAACCAGACCATGACGGAATATGGAGTGCATGGCGTCCAAAGGGAGGGGAGTGGGGAGGGGCGTGTCACACAATTTTTTTAGAAGACTAGTTTCTCGATTCCGGAGACGGCGCCCCAGTGGGCATCAACTGCGGAAGTCTTTGAATCCTTTGTTGTCTGGGCGAGCATTTTGCTGGTTCTTGATAGCAATGTGCAGGCATTCGCTCAACTCCAGTGGCTACATGGCTAGTGTTGACCGTTGAACACGACATACGTACATGGGCTTATCCATCTCTGGTGCATCAGACAGGGGCCAGCCAGTGCGTCGGGTCTTGCTTTTTTCTTCATCATTGACATGGATTGAAGAATCGGTGTGCCGTCTTGAGGCAGTAGTACTACTGCTAGTAGTACGGAGTAGTACCGGCTGAGGTTTGGCATCGATGCGCTCTGCCCTCATGGCCCGACATGCCGTTGACCGACATAGACTAGTATTGAGCAAGGCCAGGGATCAGTGTGGGTATGATTGCTGACCAAGCTGCATCAATTCCTAAATCTGCAGCCGGCGTTGTCATTAAATTGTGAGTCTTGTTGCCTCTCAGCCTTAACGCTGCATCCTGCCGCCGCTCGCAAGTACCGGAGCAGCACACGCAGCACACCGGCTGACCGGGATTCAACTGCGTACATATTTACAACTCCGTATGTATGTATTATGATGATGTATGTACATGTAATTGAGCAAGCGGCACTACTCGGCACGATTCGTGCAATTACCATTTGTTGCAAAATGCTGGAGCGGAGCAGTGGTTCCACCATCCAGGGATCCCACCGCGTCCGCCGCCGCCGTGTCTGATGTCCAACATGCAGTCTCGTCTCGAAGCGAACCCGTCTGCCGCCTTGAACTCTTTATTTAGGCTTTCCCTGTATCTGAGTGTTTAGCGCATGTCATCAATAACCAACCATCTGTCATATCCGGGGTGCCGGGGAAGCGTTCCAAGCTACCATATCAAGATTACGTACTCCGTATGTACACACGTACATCACGTAGCACCGGCCCTTGATGGGGAATTGGGACCCGCTACACCGGAAGCGCTTCCGGTACGTGGCAGCTGACCTCAGTTTCTTGCCCAGAACCCCAGCCAGCACCTTTTGTCAGGGTCGTTGGCCATCGTAAGTGTTGTGATGCACGAGCAAAATAGTATTGCTGACGACCCTTGAACCCTGAAACTTGCATTCTGCTGCTTACGGGACACCAGCGAGAGATTGGCCTTAACATCCTTCTCGCAATCTATTGCCTTGTAATCTGAACAAGGTGCTGTCAAGTTGCTAGTGACGGCGTCTTGCATGACGGTGTGGTGTGTCTCCAAAAGAAACGTGGCGCAATCGATCTCGCAGGCTTCACACCCCCGGCGGCGAGTACTGAGTTTGGCAACTCTGGACAAGTTCGTGCATCGGCTATTGACCGGACGCCTCATGATGGGCGGACAATAGGCGGACCAAGTCTACAACTCTGCCCAATCCACATGACGCTGCCATAGAACAATCGAACTGGCTGGCTCTTTGTGGTCTCGGGATGTTTCTGTTGACAACAGTAACGGCACGAAGAATAAGCATGCCTGGCATAATGAGAAGAATCTCAATACCAACTTTGGGATACAGGAGTCATGGGCGGTCTCTGCGCGATTTTGGCATTTGCCATCGGTAACCGATTGTACCCTGCAAACGCCGACACATTGCCGTGGGGCCGTGGGGGGAAGTCTTAGAACCCCAACATTTCAACATTGACTGCGGGAACTCATGTGCGTGGGGGTTGATGCTGGGGTCGTGAACGGAAGAGTGGCACTACTCCGAACATGCTAGAACGGTAGTACACTGCAGTAGCAGCGCATGACGAATTGTACTGACGTGAGCCCGCGGGTATATGTACCTACCCATATGTGCGTAGTTCGTGCCCGCGAAGTCGAGGTTGAAGACAGAGAGCGGGAAGAGCCGCTGCCTAGCTTGTGTCGGTTTGATAACGACTGAAATAGTCATGGTTGCAATGTAGTTGCTGAAACTGCGCCATGCTTTTGCTTATCTAAGGACAAGGAGGTGGAACGTCGACAGTGTTTTTTTGTGGAAAGTACACAAGCACAAGCAATGATGTGCAACCTGGATCCTAAACACTGCCTTTGTGATAGCGAGTGTCCGAGAGGCATAGTCTGTCGTTGCGTTGATTGTCCCATGCCTGGCCCAAGAGTTTGGATAGGATTGTTTGGATGCCTGTTGTTGACAATCCTCAAGCGCTCGTCATTGCGTTGTTATTCAGGACCAAAGCTGCGTTACCGAGTGATTCCTATTGTGTTTGGTCAGCCAGACGGTATGGCAAACAAACCATATACATGTCCCGTATGGGTTCTGTCAAACAAACAATTTGATGATAATGTGACCTCGTCGTCAAACTGATTCAACATGATGGACCTTGGTACCAATGTTTATGAAAGTAGGGAAAAAACTTGCGGCCCTGGCACTTGGATGCAGGTAGAACGTACTTACATAATCCGTTCAATGAACCCCGGTGTGCCTAATAGCGGCAGGTCAAAAGATTGATTGCGTAAAGCTGATATTTGGATAATGGTCTTCTGATTTGGGATGCCATCGTTGTAAGGAAGAAACAAGTTGCCGCCAAATGCGCAAGGAGACTTCTTTTCAGGAATTTATAAAAAGTTAGCCGGTACAGCCATGTTCATGCCATTGTCGACGGTTCTAGTCCAACCCCGCGGCGGGGTGTGAGAGCCGTCCATGTACGTTGGAGGATGAGGCAGGAGTGAATGCAATTCTTTCTTGCCTGATATTTGGCCACTAATGGTAGCGGGGCCGTGTAGCAATTCAAATACTCCGTACTACATGCAGACAGCCCAGAGCACTCTCCTTGAGAATAAAACAATGATATGACTTGCCTCTTTTCATTACTTTTGAATTATGTCAGAAACAGATATTTCACGCTTCCATAATCTTCTCTCTCCTGCGCCCTGCCTGCTGGCTGTGAAAGGACGAAGGGCGAGACTCCAATGTTGCCTGCGCCTCCCCCGCCTTTAGTGGCTGTTTAGCTGGTGGGAGCCTATCAGAGGGCCGTAGCCCGGTCGTGATGTGCCACGAGAAGGAGCCACCCAGGCACTTTTGGTGCAGCGAGAAAGCACTTGAGCCAATTCAGCAATTTTGCACCACCAATCGCCAATAGCAGGCCGACGCTGTCCTCAACCTGTACTACGTAGCCCAATTGCGAGCCAGCAAACAACCGCCTCTGTCGAGAAGAGGAACTTTTGACCTCGGGAGGGAAGCTACTGTACGTACCTGTTCTCTATAAGGTCAACTGGTGTCGCGCTACGTACGTCTGTCGTCTCCGACTTCTTCATGTCCCTCACATTGTCCTTGGTCCTTCGAAGGCTGTCATCTGCGAGACCAGTCGGTTTAAGAACCTCCGTATCTTGTCTACGACCTCCTCTCCGTTGCGTGGCTCCTCGTTGTTCGGGATTGTCGTCATCGCCCTTCTCCGCCATGGCTTCCGCGGACCTCAAGCATTTCCTCGCCGACCAGCCTCCGTCAGTGGTCAGACTGGAGATCGAGCAACATTTTGAGGCCTTGAATGACAAGCAGAAGCGCTATGCTCATTTTATTAGCAAGTATGTGTGAATCCCCAACGACGTTGCTCTCAACCGCGCCAACTCGCTCTGACTCCCATGACCCTACATAGAGCCTGCTTTGCTGGAACCAGAATTGTCCTTCGGCAAATCTCTCCAGAGTCTGAGCCCATATATGATCTCATCCTGACCTTGCATAAGAGTTGCAATGGCAATTGGGATGCTCTGGCCAAGAAGGCTGGTGTTGACGACGCTGAGCTTACCAGCTTCTTGGAGTATGCTGCTATGTTTCTCGGCAACAACGGAAATTATAAAAGCTTTGGCGATTCCAAGTTCCTTCCCCGATGCAGCGATAAAACTGTTGCTGCCCTTGCTGCTACTTCTCCCGAGGCGGCCAAGTTTTATGAGGCGACTAATGGTGGCATCTTCAGCCATGACAAGCCCGGCTTGCTTCATCTCGGGTTCATCGATGCAGGCCACATGACTACATATTATCCTGATTCTCCCACCATTACCAAGGATGAGATCGAGAGCGTTTCCGCGTGGATGGAGAAGAAGGGGTTGCTACCGGAGAACAACAGACTGCGTAAGAATGCCGACGGCTCATTCGATATCCTCATTGCCTCCGTGGTCACTAGCGTTCCTGCTGAAGGTGGAGATATTGGTAAAGACACCCAGTTCACGGTTGACGATGGTGCTTTGAAGGGCAAGACCATCAGACTCATCTACGGCGACTATGCAAAGGAGATGAAGAACATTGCTGCCTACATCAAACAGGCAGCAGACAATGCCGATAACGATACTGAGAAACGGATGCACATTAACTACAACAAGTCCTTTGAAAGCGGATCCCTTGAAGCCTACAAAGATGCCCAGAGAAACTGGATCAAGGACAAGGGTCCCATGGTGGAGTGCAATATTGGCTTTGTTGAGACTTACCGCGACCCTGCCGGAGTACGTGGTGAGTGGGAGGGCTTTGCATCCATGGTCAACCTAGAGCGCACCCGTGCCTTTGGAGAACTTGTCGCTGCTGCTCCCACTCTCATCCCTCTCCTCCCTTGGAGCAAGGACTTTGAAAAGGACAAATTCCTATCTCCCGACTTTACGTCATTGGAGGTCATGACCTTTGCTGGGTCTGGTATTCCTGCTGGCATTAATATCCCCAATTATGACGATATTCGACAGACTGAAGGTTTCAAGAATGTCTCATTGGGTAACGTCTTGAGTGCCAAGGCGCCCAATGAGAAGATCCCTTTTATCCGTGATGAGGACTTGGAGGTCTATCAAAAGTATCGTGACGCTTCCTTTGAGGTCCAGGTCGGTCTCCACGAATTGACCGGTAAGTTTATTCAAGGAACTATACCCACGAAGAAAAGCTTCAATTTAACTAATCTGCCCTTTAAGGCCACGGCTGTGGTAAACTCCTCCAGGAAACAGCACCTGGAGTATTCAACTTTGACAAAGAGAACCCCCCTATCAGCCCAGTTACCCAAAAGCCAATCACGACTTGGTATAAGCCTGGTCAGACCTGGGGCTCCGTTTTTGGCAGCGTAGCCGCCTCGTATGAAGAATGTCGAGCCGAGCTGGTTGCCATGCACCTTAGCTGCGAGTTCCCTGTTCTGAAAATATTTGGTTTCGGGGATGGCAGCATGGATATGGACGGTGAAGCTGGTGATGTCTTGTATGCGTCGTATCTTTCCATGGCCCGGGCTGGTCTTGCAGCTACGGAACTGTGGGACCCAAAGAGCCAGAAATGGGGTCAGGCTCACAGTCAAGCTCGTTTCTCTATCCTGAAGTGCTTCCTCGATGCTGGCGATGATTTCTGCAAGCTAAACTATACCAAGGACGACCTGTCTGATCTGACCATCCGGCTGGATCGATCCAAGATTCTCACAGCGGGCCGCAAAGCCGTTGCTGATTACCTGCAAAAGCTTCACGTTTACAAGTCTACCGCCGATGTCGAGGCCGGTACCGAGTTCTATAATGAGATGACCAAGGTCGACCTGGAATTCTGGGGCACCAAGATCCGTAATGTTGTTCTTGATAACAAGCAACCTCGCAAGGTGTTTGTTCAGGCCAATACAACCTTGGATGAGTCTTCTGGCAAGGTTTCCATCAAGCACTACGATCCTAGTCTTGTTGGTATTATCCAGAGTTGGGTTGACAGGGATTTGTAATTGACGCCAGATAGCACGGGGAGTCGAGGCAGGTTGAATCATGAAAACTACATTGTAAATTAGAATGTCAAATTGGAATGAAAAAAAAAAAAAAATTAAACAAGTTAATTGCAAAAGTCGAGACCTGCCATCAGGGTTTCTTCCATTGCGACAGTTTGCATATTCGTGTACATCCGGATCAGTTATATGGATCATATCACTCGTCAATTCCACATCATTGCCAGCGGGGACTGAGGTTCATGGATTCCTTGGATTTTGTGTTATGGATCATCATCACGGCTCACCAGACTGCCCTGGTAGAACTCTTCATTTATGCTCGTTTGTTTTTTTGACTGTAAAAACCTGATTACAGACGCCAAGATGTGACCGATGCCTGTCAACTTCCAAATGCAATTGGCCAAACCAGCCCTATGTGTTCGGAGAACCCGTTTCCCGTTTCTACAACCCGTTGCCGCGCCGTTAAAAACGACCCGTTCCTTCGGTACCACACCGCGCTAGCTCTTCCACCACACACGCCCCAACTTCCAAACCCCTCGTTCGATTGTGCAACTCGTAAACTCAGCAACAAATTCTCATCCTTTTTTGGTTTTCAAAAAGACAAAATTAGTTGTTGCCGGGTTTACCAGGCCATCTCGTGGGGCTTGTCACCCTTTCGCAAGCTGAAGGAGCTGGCGAGGTAGCTGGCGAGCATGTCGACCTTCTTGATGTTGCCAATCAGGGGCTTGTCGATGGCCTTCTGGTCGGCAGCACGGCTGCTGTTGATCTGCTTCTTCTGCAAGGAATCCATTAGTTTCCCGTGTCGTTGCTCCAACTGTCACCTCCACACCGAATACTGTCTCTCGTGGACAATATTCGAATGTGAGGGTTTTCGAAAGCAACATACCTGAGCCTTCTCTCCCTGCTTGAAGAAAGCCTCCTCACTAGCCTTCTCCTTGGCCTTCTCCGCAGTAAAGTACTTGGGCTGAGCAATCTCCTCAACCTTCTTGGCGTCAAGGCCGGAGACATCGACCTTCTGGGAGGTGGCGATGACGTATCGGGAGTTGACTCGTCGCAGAGGAACACCGTTGATCTTGAAGGGGCCAGTAACAAGAAGGACACCCTGGTCGAGGGCCTTCAGAAGGATGACGCGCTTGCCGCGGAAACGACCGGCGAGGAGAATCAGGACGGTACCGGGCTGGAGGGACTTGCGGGGAGCCCAAGAACGGACTGCCTTGCGGACCTGGAGATTTTGACATGCTTGGTTAGCCATCTTGTATTACGATATCGAGTTACGTCTGCGCATATAACTCTCATGGTGGCCCTCTGCACTGGGTGGTTGTCCAATTGTACAATATCGATAGTTGCCTTCCCTGCAGTGAGGTATTGCACTTGGACGTCCCCGGAGTCATCTCATTGCTTTACTCATGGAGTCATCCCGATTGTAAACACCGAAGGTGGTTGTTTGTTGGTAATCAACAATATGTTGCCATTGTCATATGCTCGGGTTGCCGTTGTCGCCATCGCGCGCTTGTCCATCGTTCCATAATTTGTGCTTCGCCCGGGCAGAGGCCACCATGAAATTTGTCTTGTCGCATCACATCACCGATATCAACAACATCACCATGAAACTCACCTGCTTGGCCTCGTTCTCATCATCGGCAGGATACCACTTCTGGGCCTTGGCCGAGGGAGCGGGAACCTCCCGGGTCGACTTCCCGAACTTCTTGGTCGTGGGCTTCGCCGACATGGTGACTCTCGGGTTGTGTCTTGTTGGGCTGTGGAGAGGAAAGGAAGACACGTTTGGTGATGCTCGCCCAAAATGTTGGAATTCTTTGTGAACGCCGCTAGCGAATTTGTGGGAGGCAAAATGTGAACCCTCAGGCGCTAACCGCTTACGGCAGCACGCCTTGCCCAACTTTTCCCGCCCAACTTGTGGGACATGGGGCTGGAAGCACGTGATGATAAGATAGGCGGTGACGGCACCGTTGCAGGCCGTCCCGGGCGCCCCAGTTATTAGCAGTTCAGAGCCAGAACTTACGAGAAGCTGGTGGTGCCGCCTTGAAGATCTCAGAACTGGGGGAGGGAGCTTCTGGGGCCCAAGGTTTCCAGGTATATTTTCCGAGTCTGAGCTCTAGGTCGAATGTATGTTACACCTACACATTCATCCAATGCACGAATGTTCACTGGGATTGTACTAGGACGGCAGTAATATTATACTTGCATTTACTATGCAAGCCAGACGCCAATTAATAGCTTCGGCCCAGCGAGTAGTTGGTGCCACGGCTCGATCTTCAAGACCAGTCTTGCGACTGGCGGCAACTCGGAGAGCTTGCGCAACACCCCTACGGTTTCTCCCAACAACTGCTACACGATGCTACGCAAACGGACGGCCTCACCCCCCGGGAGGAACGCATCGTATGAATATGGGGGGTGAAGAGGAAAAACCGGCACTGGAACAGTTTGGCATCGATCTCACGGCTCGAGCCAAAGACGGCAAACTTGATCCGGTCATTGGACGAGATGCCGAGATCCAACGAACGATTCAAATATTGTCCCGACGAACCAAGAACAATCCTGTCTTGATTGGAAATGCCGGTACAGGGAAGACTGCTATTCTGGAAGGTCTTGCGCTTCGGATCATTCGGGGCGACGTGCCAGAAAGTATAAAGAACAAGCGAGTCATCAGTTTGGATCTGGGCTCCCTGATAGCCGGTGCCAAATTCAGAGGTGACTTTGAAGAGCGATTGAAAAAGGTCCTTGACGAAGTTCAAAAAGCAGAAGGACAAGTTATTCTTTTCATTGATGAGCTACACACTCTGCTTGGCCTGGGTAAGGCCGAAGGCTCAATCGACGCCTCCAACTTGTTGAAGCCTGCCTTGGCTCGAGGCGAGTTACAGTGCTGCGGCGCCACAACGCTCAACGAATATCGACAGATTGAAAAGGACGTAGCTCTGGCTCGCAGGTTTCAGCCCATCATTGTCAGCGAGCCCTCGGTCGAGGATACCATCAGCATCCTCCGTGGTATCAAGGACAAATATGAAGTACACCACGGCGTCCGTATCACTGATGGGGCTCTAGTCGCGGCAGCAACCTTATCCAATCGATACGTCACGGATCGTTTCCTGCCGGACAAAGCAATTGATTTGATGGACGAAGCAGCCAGTCACTTGAAACTGCAGCATGAATCGAAACCCGAAGACATCATGCGACTTGACCACAAGATCATGACCATTCAGATTGAGCTCGAAAGTTTACGCAAAGAAAAGGATGTTGCGAGCCAGGAACGCAGAGAGAAGCTGGAAAAAGATCTAAAAGAGTACCAAGATGAAATTGCCCAACTCAATGCTCGTTGGGAAAAGGAACGCAGCGAGATCGAATCCGTCAAAGTGATCCAGGAAGATCTCGACAAGGCTAGGTTTGATCTGGAACAAGCGCAGCGTGAGGGCAACTTTGCTCGCGCCTCTGAGCTCCGATTTGGCGTCATCCCAACTCTCGAACAGAAGCTCCCCTCGGACGAGGAGAGCCAGCAATCGCAGTCCGAGGATGCTCTGATCCACGACTCTGTCACATCAGACGACATCGCCAACGTCGTCTCCAGGATCACAGGCATCCCCGTATCAAAGCTCACTTCCGGCCACATCGAGAAGCTAGTACACATGGAAGACACGCTGCGCGAAGCCGTCAAGGGCCAAGACGACGCTATCAAGGCTGTCTCCGACGCAGTCCGCCTCCAACGCGCTGGCCTCAGCGGCGAGAACAAGCCTCTCGCATCTTTCTTCTTCCTCGGCCCCACGGGCGTCGGCAAGACAGAACTGTGCAAGAAGCTCGCCGGCTTCCTGTTCTCCACGGAATCCGCAGTCGTCCGCTTCGACATGTCCGAGTTTCAAGAAAAACACACCATATCGCGTCTCATCGGCGCGCCCTCTGGCTATGTAGGCTACGAAGACGCCGGCCAGCTGACCGAGGCTGTGCGTCGCAAGCCCTACGCCGTACTACTATTTGACGAGTTTGAAAAGGCGCACCGTGACATATCCGCGCTGCTACTCCAGGTCCTTGACGAGGGGTACCTTACCGACGCGCAAGGCCACAAGGTTGATTTCAAAAATACAATCATTGTGCTGACGTCCAATCTTGGGGCCGATATCCTCGTCGGGCAGAACCAACTCCACCCGTACAAGGAGAGTCCCGACGGGGAAATGGACCCGTCCGTTCGTAAAGCCGTTATGGACGTCGTGGCTCAGGCATACCCGCCCGAATTCCTCAACCGCATCGACTCCTTCATCATCTTCAAACGCCTTGCGCTGTCCGCCATAAGGGATATTGTCGATATTCGTCTCAAGGAGCTGCAGCAGCGTCTGGATGACAAGCGAATCAAGCTCACTGTCCCGGATACAGTCAAGGACTGGCTCGCCGAACGCGGTTACGATCCCAAGTTTGGTGCGAGACCTTTGAATAGGCTCATCACAAACGAGATTGGCAACGGGCTGGCTGATAAGATTATCCGTGGGCAGTTGAAGATGGGGCAAGCTGCCGAGGTGAAGATTAAGCAGGATGGTACGGGCTTGGAAGTGGTTAATACTTCCGAGACTGCGGTATGATGTAATGTATTGTAACGTAATGTAATGTACGTCTATTTCACTGGGAGCATGGAGTCTCGGATTTTGTATGTTAGAATAGCTGATTTGGAGAGTTGTCTATAGCACGCACTACATGTATTTATATTTACTCCTCTCAGTTGTTTGATGTCCGCGTGTTTCATACCAAGCACACACACCCACACACCTACAATATATCTAATTCATGAATTGAAGCACTTCCCTAGAAATTATGAGCACCATACTTTAAACATGAAAGACTTTCCATTCTTCAATGTATCTGCCCCATTCGCTCTGTTCTCACTCATCCTCTGTCTGCCATACCTTTCCAACCATCCCGCCGAAAACGAACCCATGCCAGGAAGCGGAGAGTCAAAACACACAAGAGCCACAGAAGACAGACCGATTCCCATAGGAAAAAAAAAATGAGCCACAAGTTTAAAATAACATCGAGAACCAATTTTTTTTAGAAAAACCTCCCTTTCTCCGTTCATCCCCCAATTCATCCTTCTGTCGCTCCGCTACGAATCCTTTCCCAGCCGGGAGGCCTGTGCAACGAACCTAACGCCGCTAATCTAGCGCAATGAAGAGACAAGATGACGAGAGACAAAGAGTAAGTCAAACCAGGACTAAAACATAACAGCGTAAACCACGGTCTCTGCCTTGCACAAGTGCCCTCCTTCCATGCCGATTTCCCCCTATCCACCCGGTACATCCAAAGCCCTCAATACTCATCGTGTATGCTGCCAAGAACCTTGATCCAGCTACCAGCATGACTCCGTAAGCCCGGCTGTTTGCTCTTGTCCTAATGGTTCATGCAAGATGTATTCTACCAAACACCCATGGCCATTGTAGCACAAGCCCTTTCAAAGGGCCGCATTTGGAAGGCCCAACATGTATATGTGCCTCACGACAACACCTAAAAAAAAGACAACGGTCAAAGCCGGACAGGGACGAAGGATGAATAAAAGACTAAATTTTGATTCGATTGGTTGATCGATAGCTTTTCAATTACAGCCGAAGCCTCACTATAACGAAGTCCGGTATTGCAGAGAGTACGTGATTTGAGGGGGTACGAATGAGAAGGCGGGGGTTGATCAAAGGCTTCTCGCAGGTGATGTCTACTGGTGGCCGGCCTTACGGAGGGTGGTGGCGAGCCACTCAAGACCCTCGTACAGGCCGTCACCAGACGTGGCACAAGTGGACTGGATATACTGTTGGACGCCAAGATTAGTGACCTGATGACGAGCTCGAGATTGCATTGTGGACGTACCCAGGCGCGTTGCCTCAGGCTGTGGAGGCCGAGTTTGTCAGTGATCTCGGCAGCATTCATGGCATTCTAAGGCGAGTTGGTTAGCTGAATTGTCATGCGACGCGAGCATGCATCAGAGCAGGATAAGGGTAGCTTACAGGAAGATCCTGCTTGTTGGCAAAGACCAACAGGATGGCGTCTCGCAGCTCATCCTCGTTGAGCATGCGCTGGAGTTCCTCACGGGCCTCGACAACACGGTCACGATCGTTGCTGTCGACGACGAAGATGATACCCTGAGTGTTCTGGAAGTAATGTCTCCATAGAGGACGAATCTTGTCCTGGCCACCGACGTCCCACACGGTAAACTGAATGTTCTTGTACTCGACAGTCTCGACGTTGAAACCTGGAAAAGGGGGAGGGGAGTTAGCATGGCAGTGTGGGGAGGAGCTCTTGCGGGATGCGAGAAGGCAAGTGCAGCGGCGGAGAGAAATTGACAAGACGGGCCCAAGAGCGGTCGGGGGAATCTTACCAATGGTAGGAATGGTGGTGACGATTTCGCCAAGCTTAAGCTTGTACAGAATGGTGGTTTTACCGGCGGCATCGAGACCAACCATCAGAATTCTCATCTCCTTCTTCCCCCACAACTTGTCGAAAAGCTTAGAAAAGGTGAGACCCATGATTGCGACTTGCGGCGATGAGGGCGGCTAGTCGTATTATGTGTAGCGGTGGTGGCTGTGGATGTAGGAAAAAGAGAAAAAGAGATCGACCGAGCGACCGAGCGAGAGATATCTATGTGTCCTAATTGCCACGCGTAAGTAAGCCAGCCAGCCAGGAGGGGTTTTTTCTCTCGTAGTGGGCTGAAGGTCGGCGGGCAGGAGGGCAGAAGGAGGCAGAAAATGATGCAATGACGAGAATTAAGGTCGATGCAGGACCGGGTGGAAATTGACCGACTTGTGGCTCGTCGGCAAGTCAACAAGTGACTCTTGGGGGTGCGACTTGATATACTCGTGCGCGGACAGAGGACACATGTCCAGGGATAGGCTGCCGCATTTCAACGAGTGGTCAAGTGGGTGGGTTCACACACTGTGCGGCACCAACTCGGGCTGAGTGAGTGACTTGAGCCTCGACGACGGAGATGCCGTGCAAGGCGACGGCGACGGCGACAGTGAGGAAAAAGCCCAAGGCATTCCTGTTGGGCTCGGGTGCACAAGGTAACGATCATGACGGGCACGACGGGATGAATCGAGGGCGCGGGCAGAGACGACTTACTCCTTGGTCGATGGATCGCGGGATGGTTTGAAGAGTGGGCGTGCAGGAGTGGATAAGGAAAAGGAGAGTTCTCGTGGGCAGGATATTTTTTGGCCAGGTCGGTGAAGAGGCAGGGAGAAGCAGAGGGAGAGGCAGAGGAGCGGCGGTGCCTTGAGACCTTGGGGCTCGGGCTTGGTGCAGAGGCACGGGTCAAGTGGTCCAAGTGGGCGCACGCTGATGAAATCAAGGTCCAGCGCAAGTATCCGAGTACGGCGTGCCTGGTACGTATCATGTCCTTAACTCTAGGATCTTCTTGCGCCATATTACCTAAGATGTCAAGATACTAGTACTTACTGAGGTACTTGGTCTTATCTTGCCCTGATTCATCGTCCGTTTGTTAGTTGACGGCCCATCTGGCTTTGTGCTCGTGCTATCCAGCCATTGAACTTAGAAGATCTAGGTATTGAGTACTTAAGTACTTATACCTAGCCTAGGCACCTGGGCAGTTTCGCTAGGGGCTGCCACAACTCCCCACCAGACACTTGTACTGGACATTGAACTGGACATTGAATAATTCTTCTCAGGGTTGTGCACAGCCCGGAAGGTTCTGAACTTGCTAAATGTGGCTTCCTGTCGGACCCTGTCTGGTCGCTACATGCCCCTTGACAACTACAACTACTCCGTTGGCTGCCACAGAACCCGCGGCTCTGCCTGTCTTCAACTGAGAACTCCTAGCACGTGTTTACGGTGCAAAAATAACGGGGCATACAGTGAAATGAACTATTTCTCCACACTGAACGAGTGCGAAGTCATCTGGTGCGCAGCATGGAAGTCCAGAGCTCATGATTAAAAATACTCATTTACGCTAACCCTTCACTGTGCGTAAATACTGTACAAGTCTCTGCTGCCCTGAGGGCAAATGGTGCCTGCCTCGTAAACTTCGGGAAACGTTAATCCGTGGAGGCTCCCGAGGCTAATCAAGGCTTCGTCTCTCCCAGCAGTGAGTCTCCTGAAGTCTCCTGAGTTGAGCAAACTCAGTGCAAGCCAATGGTGGGTACCTGGAATCTTTGTCCACAATAACGAGCCACTCAGAGCCCGAGGACTGGGTTCCACTTTTTGTTCATCCCTCATCACCCACCCACGGCAGCAATGTACCTAGTAACCTCGGGCCGCAGTACTAAGCTTCATCCAAAGTCCATGGCCCAGAGGTAGCGGGTACATGTACAATCTCTCGCTCCTGGCCAACCCCTGTCTGAACAGCAGGAGCAACCTCCATCTAAATTATCCCCATCGCCAGCGAAAAGGTGTCACGTTCGCGCATCAACCAGCTCCCCAGCTTCGATAGTTATATTCTGCCTGCTTCGCTTCGCCATCACTGCAACGCCCCGCAGGCAGACGACCGCAGAGATATAGCTGTCAATTTCAAAGTTTCGACTATACGACGTAAAAATGCATCTGCCTTGGGCTGCGAGGTCACTGTTCGCTGTGGCGACGGTGGCCTTCCAAGTCGTTAGCGCACACAACATTGTGCTGCCTGCCCACGGCATCGAGTGCTTCCACGAGAGCCTGCATCGCGACGACAAGATGACCGTCACCTTCCAGACTGGTGATCGGGAATTTGGCAGCGCTGGCAATCTCGATGTCGACTTTTGGGTATGAGCTTGCCCGACCCCCAAAGCGTTATCCGCACCACTGCATACGAAACAGCGGGAAGGGCGGTTGTTTCCACGCGATATCAGCGTCATATTTTATTTGGGCTTTTGATCTCTCTAACATTGGCTGCCTACAGATACTGAACCCCAGCGGTGGCTACGAGGTCAACGAGAGGAGTGTCTCTACCGGCGACCACTCCTTCACTGCCCACACCGACGGCAAATACACATACTGCTTCGGTAATCAGCACTGGGGAGCAAACACCAAGGAGGTTTCTTTCAACGTCCACGGTGTCGTCTATGTCAGCGAATCCGAAATGCCGTCTGACCCTATTGAAGCCGAAGGTACTACCATACAACTATCTGATCATCCCCATGTAGGCCACAGCAAAGCTAACGATGCCAAACCGCAGCCCGCAAACTGTCCGATCTCCTTGCCCAAGTCAAGGACGAACAGCAATACATTATCATGCGAGAGCGGACCCACCGCAACACTGCCGAGAGCACCAACGCCCGCGTCAAGTGGTGGAACCTGTTTGTCATTGGCGTCGTCCTCGGCGAGTCTCTGTTCCAGGTCTGGTGGTTGCGCCGCTTCTTCGAGGTCAAGCGTGTCGTATAAAGGGGGATGGGGCGGTATTCTTAATTTGTTCATTCGATCCTATTCACAAAGAATAAAAAGCGACAAGCACTTGACCACGGCAGAAAGCAGCCTGGTTTCCCAGCTGCTTCAACTTTGGGGCAGTTGTCAAAACGCGGTTATTTGGTTTTCACGAGCAGCATATTGGCGTAAACGGGAATGGTCTTGGGAACACGTGAATGACGGCAAGGGTGAGCATTGCACAAGACTTAGTTTAGGGTGAGGGGCCCAAGATGTAAGATTTAGGCGGTAATAGATGCGTCTTTATTCCTCGTATAATGAATGAATGGAGAAAACTCGAAAAGCCCGTTCACGTCAAATCTATAATTTATCACTCAGAAGACGAACCCTTTTTCGTGGCCACGGTTACAAAGTGCACGTCATGGAACGTATCTCAGTCTCTCTCAGCTCAGTTGATCAACGAACTTAAGAAACAGCCATGCCCGAGCGAGGCCGACTTTATTGCATCCACACATACGTATATACACATCGTAAATGTTTCTACGGCATAGAATCGTCCCATGGAATCCGGCCGCACGACCCAGTTTGTTAATGAAAGAAAGAAAAGTCATTCCCAGCGCCCTGTACACCAGTCCATCTAGAACAGAAGAATAAAACACACAACATCAAACAACAGATATGCCCAAATCATGCCGTCGGGTCCGACTCGACACCTTCATCACCCTCCTCAGGCGGCGCCTCAACCGGCAGCTCGACATCCTTGACAGGATGCAGCAACATGGCCGGGACGCACATCCTCCCCTCACCACCACGCATATTGCCCACGCCCGAGCCCTCCTTGGTCTCGTCCCGGTTCTTCTCAAACTCCTCGCCGCCGTCATTATTCACCTTGAGGCCAACCCATCTCTTGTACAGGTTGGGCGCGAAGCCAGAGTTGTAGAACCAGCTCAGCCCCTTGAGGTTGTGCTCGCGCTCGCCAAAGACGCTGGTTCTCGCGCCGCCGCTGGAACCGTCCCGGCCGCCATTGTACGTCTGCGCCATGTACTCGACGGGCCACTTGCGATCGACGTACATGGGGTGCGGCGCGTAAACGGCCTTGTAGCCGTGCTGGAGGGCGACGGTGGCGGGCCACATCTCCGGGAACGCAAACTGCTTCTTGAACGCCGTCATGCGGTGCATCTTCATGAGCAGACGCCGCGACATGCGAGACGTGGTGATCATGGCGGCGCGGCGTGGCGGGAGCGGTCGTGTGCGGTTATACCCCGTGATGTCCTCCTTGAGAACCCATGTCGTGCCCTCGGGATCAAAGATGGGGTTCAATGAGATGTAATCTGCTTCCTCGCCGACGCCCCATTTGTACTTGTCCGCCTCGTACGTGGTCGGTGCAACGGGATCGGCTTCCGTCTCAAACCAGTCCTGCTCCTCGGCTGGTCGAAGGGGTCCCCAGATCATCCGGGAGCCCATAGATGGCGTCGTATCGGGCGTCTTTTCACCCGGCATCTTCTTCCAGACATTGTCAGCGCCAACGGTGCCCATTTCGCTCTGCACGCGGGACATTTGTGAAAAGTCCTCCCAGGTGCCGTGCACGCTGGGGAAGTAGAAGCGGGAGTTGCGTTCCCAGAGCCCCTTTCTAGGCTGCGCCTTGGCCCATTCCTCGAGCTTGGTGACAAAGTCGTAGTAGTGGCCCGTATACCGGACGTCCATTTCCCACTGCCAAAAGTAGTCGTATTCGGGGTGCAGGTAGGCAAAGTGTTGCATGGCCATAGAGAGGCCTCTGTAGACGCCGTGGACGGGCAGATCCGGTCCGCGAGTCCACAGATCGTAAATGCCCTGGTACAGAGCCAGCATTTGGGTTTCCGTCCAGAGGGTGACGAGGCCTTGGAATTCCTTGGGGATGGTCTCGTTGATCCGCTTCTGATAGGCTTCGTGGTCAGCCCAGATGGGGTGTTTGCCGTCCTCTTTGACCTGGACAAGGAGATGGACGTCGTATCTGCCGCCAGACGCCATGGATAACTCGGCAATCATGGACCGGATGTTGGCAATGTCGTCTTCGCGGAAGAGATACGAGTCCCAACATCGAACTACAATTGCTGTTCTGGCAGTGCTTCCGGTACTGGCGCTGCCCTTGGTGCTCTCGGAAAAGGCAGGGGTGGCCGTGGGCTTCTCGGCCTCTTGAGTAGTGTTGGAATCTCTGACGGCGTCCTTGTCCTCGGACCGACGAGCCAAGATGCTCTCGGCGCTGGACTGACCGATATAGAACCCATGAGAAGAAGGCGTCATGGGCGGCAGAGCCTTGTATCGTCCAACATTGGCATTGTAGCATCGACGCTGTACGTCGGCCCAGTCCACAGATCGGTAGTCCACGCGTGGCGTCTTTTCCCACACGGCATCGAAGCCCTCGTTCTCACCGTGCTCCCCGGTACTCAGACCGCCCATTCGTTGAGAATACCCAAAGCCGTACGGTCCATACCGGCCATACCGCTCAAAGCAAATGTCGTCAGGGAGCTTAAGAACTTCATAGGACCCCGATACGTGCTCGGGAAAGCCGTAGGTTCTGCCATTGTAGTACCTCAACGGAGGCACGCGTACTTTTCCAGCAGCATCAATGAAACACTCCTGAATATCAGACTCCTTCTTCGCAGTAGGATACGTCTCCCACGACAAGCTAGGGGGCAGCTCCTCGTCAATCACATCCCGAACAGTCTTGACAGCAGCAGATTCGTCTCCCAAAGTCGTCGAGACCACGGGCTCTTTCGCAACTGGATACGACGGTTCACTCTCGTTAAACGGCTTCAACGTCCGGATCCCACCGTAGTATCTCTCTAAAAACGGAAAACTCTCCCACAACGGTGGCGGCGGTGTCGTCGTCTTGACTTGTCCATTTGCCACTTTCCAATTCTCAACTTGGCTTGCACGCACAAGACTGAGCACCATGAGGACAATTGTGCCAATCCCGCCGATGAGCACCCATCGGGTTACTTTTGTCGGCAGCCGATAGGGATATAGTCGTGAGAACCCATGTTTGGGAGGCTGCTGTAGTAGTTTCCGCTTCGGCAGTAGCAACAGGCCACTGGGCGCCGAGTCGGATACATTCCTTGAACTATACAGCGATGAAGACCCCGAGTGGTATGACCCGTCAGACTCGTCGTCTGAGTAGTCATATTCGTCATCCGAGTAACGTTCTTTAGTCGGTGATTGTGGATTCTCGTAGAGCGGCAGCCGCTGTTCGCGGGACCGGAGAGGGTTGGAGAGCAGCCCCATGAGGGCGGTGGCCGTACCGACTACATATCCATTGTTAATGCCTTTTACAGAAACAGAAATTCCACCAGACGAACGAGAGAGCAGCGAACCTACTGTGAAGTGTCTCAATGGGGAGCACGCAAGGTATGCGGCAAGGTAAACTTAGGCGGGCGGATATATCATCCACGTGCTAATGCTGGAATGCTCCAACTTTATCATGTGTGTTGCGTTCCAGTCGTGGGATAAAACAGCAAGAAAATGGTCATGTACAATTTTTAGTCATGCGGCATGAAGGGAAATTTCTACCGCAAAACGATGTCTCAGCCCAGGCAAAGGTTGGCTGTGGATTGGGTCATGCGTGTTGGCAGGGGATCAGATGCGGTTGCCGAGCAACGCGGTGACGAGCCATGCCTCGTCCAACCGCGTCATGACGCAGTGACACGCACACCGACAGCGTGCTTGGCGGGTTGCACATTCGAGTCCGATTACGGGATGCCATTGAAGTGCGTATGCTTGCCAAAAGATCTAGAACGCCTGATTGCAATTGCGTGGAATCTGGTGAAGCGGAAAGAGAGATTTCGTCTACTCCGTACAGAGCATACATAGGCGTTGCATGGTGTGCTGATGCCCAATGGACCACCATGAGAAATTGCGGTGATGGTTTTACCGCCCTGGCGTCAAAATATCTGTTGTCCGTGAGTCTGGTTGAATACAAACGCACTGCATATGTAGTGTCTGGTACCAGTTGACACTTGGATTCTATCCGCGGCTGGTCGTCGCAATAAAGGCGAAGGCGGTCCCCGCTCATGGCAAGACGAGACGACATGTCAAGTGCTGCAAAGAGTCTCGACTCCCGAATCACGACGAGCCCAAAACCCAAAATTCAACCAGCATCGGCAGCCCAACGCCATGGCTGGCCGGATACCGCAACACCGCCCTTTTCAACTGGCCGAGAACTCACAGGGCGCTACCGTTTGACCTAGCGCAGCGCATAACTTGCAATGTTCGCATCGAGCAAGCAGCCCGGTGACCCGGTGGCTTCATGTACGGATTACTAGATGCAGCTGCCAACAACCATTTACATACTAACAGTCACGGGGGCAGCCTTGTGAAACTCCTCCTGCAGAGGGCCTATCACGGAGAGCAATAACGTGGATTTAAATCGTCCGATACCAAAGGATGTGTCAGGTTTGGGTCGGTGGCTTTTGGGAGCTGCCAGGCCATGTGTGGCATAAAAGACTGGTTCTAGGACAAGCCCATCTTGAGATGGAATCGCGAGAGCTCCTCTGTGCATCAGCACGCCGAATCTCGTCTTGTCCATTGTGTCTACTGGGACGGTATAGAGTGTTGGACCAAGTCGTTCCCTACAATAAACATCCGTAACCTGTCTCTCTTGGGCAAACATGTCCGTCACCATCGCGTCAGCCACCTCTACTCTGACTCCCGAGCACGACGTCGTAACTCTAACATCTTCCCCTCCTCCTCCCCTTCCTCCACCACAGTCATCACCATCATCGTGTCAACTGCACCAGAAGCCAATATCAGTCACCCTCACCGGCTCCAGCATCTTCACCCTCTCCGCCGCCCTCCTCATCTCAATCCACTGCCTGGGATCGGCCCTCACCGAATGGCTCATCCTCCTGACCCCTCTCCTCGTGCTCGTCCACAACGACTACGAAAACTTCCTCAGCCTCGGGCCCGGGGGCACATCGCCCACCTTCTACGGCTACCTGCAGATATCGTGGTGGCGTCTCTGGGCTCTCCGTGACCCGTTCACGCCGCCCGCCCACCTCGCCGTCAACCACGCCTCGCCATCCGGCACCCTGCGCTCACAAAGCCTGCCCTACCGCTCTGGCCCTCGGCCCCGGGTGGTGGGCATCGCTCCCCAGCGGCAGCTGGACCAGCACGGCGCCCGGAATAGCTACCACACGCTGCGGAGGGCAATGGTGAAGCTGGGCAACGGGAGCCCCCTCAAGTTCGGCACCGAGAGGTCGTGCGTGGAGAAACACGGGCTGGCCTTGTTTGCGAAGCACGCGCTGCGGACGAATTGCCAGGGCGAGATTGTTCATGTCCACGACTCGGATCATTCCATGCACATGTGCTTGCACCCGGATGACATTGGGGAGGTGTTGGCCAAGGGGTGGGGGCAGATGCATCCGCTTGCGAGAAAGGGCTGGTTTCTGCAGATGCCGGTGGCGCCGAATTTTATCATGATTTATGCTCCGAGGAGTAAGTGACAATGTCTTGTTGATCACTTTGCATGAATCATGTACACAAGTCTGTATATTGCTAACGCTTCATAGATGAACAAGAGTTGCAAATCGTATATAGGATCATCGAAGCGGCGATTTGGTACATTTCGGAGGAGAAGGCCTCCCTTTCTTAGTTCTATCCATGGCGTACAAGGGGGAAACTAGGAGCATCGGCGTAGTCTTTTTTTTTCCTTTTTGTCAAATCCCAGGGAGCCGTGATATTGATACATGTATTTCGAGGGTATCTGCTTTATTTCAAATCTACTACTAATACAAAACGCACCACCCCTCCAAAAGCTACCCGTCCCCTATTCATCTGAATCATCATCCTTACTCGTATCTTTATCAGACTTCTTGAATTTCTCCTTGCCCGTCTTGAGGGAGGCCTCCACCACGCGCCCATCAAAGCTTCTCCCGTGCATAAGCTTGATACACGCCGCAGCCGACTCTGTATCCTTGAACCTCACCGACACAACGCCATCTACTTCTTGATCGTACAACACGACGCTCGTCACCGTACCCAACTTGGCACACTCGTCTCGAATGTCCTCCTTTATCTCCAACAAGGCAGCAGGGTCCTCATCCAACTCCTCAAGCGTAAACATGTGGCGCAGGATAACCGTCTTGTCCCTCTTTGAATTGGACTGCGTCATGGCTGGGTAAGGATCGTCGTCGTCCCAATCCGCCAACTTGGCGTCGAGCTTTTGCGTCTTCTTGATAATCTTTTGGCGGTCGCGATCGCTTCTCTGTGGCCGCTTGTCTTCCCGCCCGCCGTTGCTACCACCGCCTGGAGTCCCGTCCGTTTCGTACTGGACCTTTTTGTAGCTTGAGTCTGCGGCCTGGACTCGCATCCTGCCTTCTCGTGTCCCCGTGGCATTCATGCGAAAATCCGTGTCGTCTAGTAGCATAATTGCCATTTCTACGCTCTGTGGCTTGAAGAACACAATCAATGCGTCGCCCTTGAAGTTCCCCGCCTCATCTGAGTACAGCTTGATCCTCGGCGCACCACTGTCAATCTCCTCGGCAATGACACCTCCCTTGCGCGAGAACAATTCGTGGACTTCAGACACCGTGGCATCAAGAGGCAAGCCGGTGACGTAGACGGCGGTGTTTTCTCGCGGCCGTGGAGGTGCTTTTTGCTTCTTATTCGGACGTGACGGCGGTGTTTGGTTGCTTCCCTGGCAATATGCGACTGTCAGGCTACGCCATTATTTCATTCTCATGCACGTAGAGGCGGCGAAATCACAATGTGGTGCTGCAGGCAACAAGAGCTCACCTCGGACCCATTCTCCGTGTCAAGATGTCTCTTCCTTGTACGGCCTTGTAATTCTTGTGCCAAAGAGTCTTGTCCATAATTGTGCTCCTCGTGGTCTAGGGGTTCCTCCTCCGCAGGCACCCATCGTTTCAGGTGCGCATCGAACTCGAACTCAGTACCGTCGTCGTGAACAGCGATGAATTTGTTGTCGAGGCGTGAAAACGATATCCGGTCGTCGCCGTCGAACTCCTGGATATCGGTCGGGAATGGCAGGTCCATTTTGGCTGCTCTACCCTCGCAATCGACAAAGCATGGAATGTGAAAGGAGTTGCTCGTCCGCGCCGAGGGCGGTGCCAGCTTTCCTGGACAGCTTGACGTCTGTACGTCAGACCCACGAGTCGTACGTGGGGCCAGCATTTTGGAGATGGGCAATCACAGTCACTTGCTGGAGGGACATGTTTTGATTTAGCAATGTCAGCTCAATAAACTTAAAAACAGCATTTCTAATGTATTTCCCTGGTTCCTGGGTGTGTCCTTGGTATGTAGGATGCCCGTTTATTTTAGAGGCCTGTCTTGCCCAAGTCTGGCGTGTGCAAATAGCAGTATTCTACATGCCACGCTCAGGTACACTACATGAACGTGTGTCCCGTTTGTCAACCACACCTCGGCTTTTCAGGGACGTTAAATCATTTGTTCACTGCCTCCGCTCTTGAACAGTCTTTCTAACGCCATCTACAAAAACCTTGACTGCCTGGCCTCCTCCCAGCGGCATGCCGCTGCCCTGCATGTAGCCACCGTTCTCAACCCTAATGCCCAGGGCATCCGCAACCCCGGGAAGTCCGCCATCCCTCAACGCCATGGTTAAAACCCCCAGGGCCTGGTGAAGCTGAGGGCTTCTCAAAACCTTCTTCAATAAGCTTCGTTTGTCGTCCAACGAGAGCGATGCCTTGGCTGCCTCAATAGCATGCGCTGATGGCTCCTTCTGGCTTTCTTCTCGAGCTGTTCCAGTGGCAAGGACAATGACAGACGGTGGCAGAAAGCTCAACAAAGAATCAATGTATTCAGGTGCTGCGCTGTCTATCACTGGCACTGTGATTGCGGTGGGCAAGAGATGATTGAGGTAAGGATATGGCACGTCCGACTGTTGCTGGTGTCCCCCCGAAAGTCCTTGCTGGCCTCTCAAAGATTCCAGGAAGTTTCTCACGGCTGCTGCGGCGTCTGGTGCTGACGAGGAAGCCCTAGAGGCTGGTCAGCTTAAAATCACGAGATTATCCACTCAGAAAGTACATGTTCATGCGTCATTTGTTTAGCTTTCTTCTGCTGCGACATGCGAGACTCTAGTAGTAATACAGTCACTGGGACGGACATTGATTGTGAACCCTTTCCGCTCTTCCCGGCACCACATAGCTTGCAACGGCCAAAAAGCGAGAAGACAAAAATAACTGCAGCTTCTTTGGAGGGGAAACCGCCTTGCAATGGGGGATGACCTACGCTCTGGCACCATCAGCACCACCCTCTCTTGACTCTTCGCCCTCTTCTCTGACGTCTCCTCCAGTGGCATCAGGACCGGCCCCGCCGCTCCCGCCACCATGATGGGCATGTTGACCCCGCGTGCCTTCGACATCCTCCATGGTTTCGTCATCGTCATCGTCTCGATCGTCGACGTTTCGGACAGAAGCCAGCTCGCTCGTCACATTAACCTCTTCACCCTGTAGCAGTCTGTTCACAATGTCACCAATCTTGCGATCTCTGGGGCTAAACCAGCTGGGGTTCCCATCGCGACTTTGTGGTTTTGACTGCATCCAGAACAGGTAGCGCTGGGACGAAGATGCAAACTTCAGAACAAAAATACGGCCATTCGTCTTTGCGGTGGGTTCGGAATTTGAGTTTTGTTCGTAAGGGACAAAGCTGCCATCAGTTGGCACCATGACTAGATCAAGTTCCGGCTCATCAAGAGTCTGATCGCGTTTGCGCCAACAAAAATGTATCAAGTCTTGCAGGTGTTAGAACCAACCGATGTTAGCCTCAAAATTGAAGGAGCGTACCATCTTCAGAGTATAGATAGAGATATCCAGGCTGAGGCTGAGGCTTAACCTTGAGAGGCCGCGACGAGCCGTCCTATGAAGATGAGACGTCAGTGAGAAACGAGGTCAAACAAGCATGGAGACAATGTAACGGCACGGCAAGGGCAGGAGCGGCATACGTCAACCTCGCATTGGCCAGCCTTGAAGGTGATGATGGGCGCAATAGGCATTTTGTCTCGCGCTCTGGCAAAGAGTCCAGACGGGTTCGTGTCAAAGGGATTGTGGTAGGGAACGAGAGCTGAACGACTGCAGGAACTCGAGAATGAGAATGTAAATGGAGCTTGCACACTAAGTACTCGAGGCAATAGGCTGCTAGAGCTCTTACGTCGGGTTCAGTGGCGCTGTGGGCTCAAGTGGTGACGGTGGTCCACGGCCCGACGCTTTCTCCGCTCATTTCTCCCAAGGGTTGGTCAGGGATCCACTACACGGAGCTGGGGCAGGCAAAACAAATAAATTTCTAGCCACTCCATGCTGATTTCTTGACCTGCACCTCTACTTTTTTCCAAAGAAAAAAAAAACTAAACAAGTCATGTAGACGCCATGCCGCAGCATCAATTGCCTGCATCCATGGCTTGCAGGACACCTTTGTCCATCTTGGTTGGAGCCTCGGCTTTATTCTCAGCCTGCAAGCTCAATTGTTTCTTGAATGTAAGTTTCTACAATTCTACGGCACGCCCGAGGTCACTTCTTCCACGATGGCAAGTTGCCAGGACTTTAATGATGAGAACAATTGGTCCGTGTTTCGGAGGCGGACTCAAGACCCGCCGACTGACGAAATCACAAGCATTTATGCATCTCTGAACACTGTCCGCTCGCTCATGTTTTTTTTTCGAGTTCTAATGCCAACAAACTCGCTAACTAGCATTTTCAGTGACAGATTCCGTTAGCATTGATCAAGATGTGGCTCGTAGTACTGCGACCCGGAGCTCGTTCGTCAAATGACTCTTATCCTGGTAGAGGGAGAAGCAGAGGGTATTCTGAGCTCGAGTCCCGGCGTATATTTGCAAGCTACTCCCCATACGTCGAGCTGTAGTAGGTTGTAGTTAGCATTTGAATCGTGTGAACAAATTGAGATGTGCCATCTCTGCTTGGCGGTCCGATCATCTCATCTCAGTAGTAGTATACGAGATGACTCGGTAAACAAAGGTACTCTGATCATGCAGTCATATGAGCACTCTTCACTACTTTCCCATCTGTACTTCGTACTGCGTACTATTTTGTTCCAGATTGTCGTTTTGCATCATTTGAGACGACTAGCGCAGCCCAAAGACATCATGACTACCGCTGAAGCCAGCCGGCATGCGGTTTCACGACTTCACACCAAGTATTGCGACCATGGCCTGCTACACGGTGCCTACCAGGTAGGCGGGTATCTTTGATTTCAATGTTCTGCATGCTGAAAGAAATTGGAGGTCTCCATCTCCACATGCAAGCACCAATTTTGCTATTGGCGGGGCAGGCAGCCAGCGCCAACCGCCAATCTTCTCAAATGTTAGCCAAGCTTGCTATGGAGTACATACTTGGTGATATAGCGGGGTAGGCCAACCTCTGTGCTCCCACTTGGAACGCGTCCGTCACTCGAGTCGCGTCCATCTCAAGACGTCCGCCACCCTTGGCCTCTTGTTTGTTAAGCAAAATTCGCGGAAAACCTGTCCCAGCCAAGAAGGGACAGACACCTCCCTTCCAACATGTACGGAGACATGGGAGTGAAACTGGTACGCAGATTCGAGAGAACGCATCCCGCAACCATGCCTCGGGACTAACTCATTGGCCAGGTTCAACACGCCAAAAGGACGCAGAACCTCGCCCACCTACCGCCATATCAAGCCGAGCTCGTTCGTGCAGTGACAAGAGAAGTGAGAGATCTCGACAAAGACGTCAAGGACCTTCTTGAACCATTTCAGGGCTCCTTCGACCCGTCCGCGGATCAAGCCGTTGCTTGCACCCTGCTCGTGAACCACTTGTCAATGCGA
The DNA here is from genome assembly GCF_000187425.2 of Metarhizium robertsii ARSEF 23. Classification (NCBI taxonomy): domain Eukaryota; kingdom Fungi; phylum Ascomycota; class Sordariomycetes; order Hypocreales; family Clavicipitaceae; genus Metarhizium; species Metarhizium robertsii. The sequence goes on from NW_011942193.1 coordinate 2,008,103, forward strand.
CGTAACAAACGCTGCCTGTTGGCATACCACAGAACACGGACCGACAAGCTGGAAGAGCTTGTGTGGAATGGGTCAGACGTTGTTGATCTCTCCGGTCAGCAAGTACGCGACTCAAGTGCTGCAAACGGCGCGCCGACAGCTGGGGAGGCCTCGACGAGCAGTCTCAGCCCCCAAGAAGAGGAATACGTGCGGCAATATAGCGACTTACTGGCTGCTTATAAGGGTCAATGGACGGATATCGACTTGACTGGAAGTTTGGAACCGCCGCGGGATTTGTTCATCGACGTACGAGTGCTCAAGGACGCTGGTGAGATCCAGACGGAGTATGGGTATGTAGGAAGCATGGTTCCAGGCTATCAACGCCAGCTGACAACGACACTAGTGCTATTACATTGACGAAGAATAGCCAGTTCTATGTCCGGCAAGGCGATGTGGAGCGGTTGATTGCTCAGGGATATCTCCAGAAACTCGGCTGATGTGCCGGTTTCCGTTGGTTCATCAGCACTAAATACAGTGCCGCATGATGTCTTTACAGACTACTATGCAAGATCTTGTCGAGGAGACGACGTGAGGTGGCCCTCCGCCGATTCAGCCAGGGTGATGGGGAGTTTGTTCTTATGAAGACCGCAGCATGATCACCACTACACCAAAATGCCGGCTCCTGGTAACCTATACCCTTGGCGTACTGATGACAGTCAAATGCAGTGCGGCCCCATGCCTATAATCGCAACGGAGCTCTAACCCATTACCCGGGGACGGGCGTGGGACTGGGACGTCAATATCACGAGTTACGGCATTGCAAGTTCGGGTGTCAAACTGGTTCCTGCTGGTGGCGTGGCTCCAGTCGTTGGTTTAAAGATCCTTCCAAGTTTCTTGCCAATGGATGAAGAGTCTTGGTCGGTTGCCTACCGTTGCAGGAGACCAGAGAAGCTCCAACAGATCTGCAGGTCGACTCGTGTTATTAGGATCCAGCAAGGCGGTGTATTACTGCGGCAGCCGCTTTGTCGCCTAGCTATTGGAACCCTGATGGAAGTGCCAAGAATTCGTTCTTCTCGACAACGCACGGAGTATACAGCAACGAATCGATCCATCCAAGTCGTCCCTGCAAAAGTCCGAATGTCAGAAACTACACCCCGTACAGACCGTGCGTCGACCGGGATAGTGGAATTTTTCCCGCTGCCGTCCACGCCGCCTGACCGGCCCTTTTACCTAAATAGGCAGTGTTTGATCACAACATATTCTCCGTGCCTCGGCATCGAGCATCAAAGACTGACCCACCAACCGTGAAGCGTCCACTCACCTTGAATTGTCTGGTAACCCGCCAAGCCCACTGACCAATTAATCTACTATGTATTGTTGGGAACCCGATCCCAGCTCAGGACTACAAATACATGCAATTGCGCGAGCCAAGGGGTGAAAAAGTGTTGAGACTGGGGATGACGAAACACTAGGGAATTATGCCAATGCGATAAGTGGTTTTTGCCGATGCCTAAGCCCCATGCAATTCCCACTGGTGACGTGAAGATACCAGGCGATGAGAACAGATATATATATACCTATATATAGGTGAAGGAGAGCCGACATGGTGTGTTTTTAGCACTTCAAGGGCATTGATAAAAACGTCGAGCAACAGCCTGCCTTGGAAGTCTTTCATAATACGTATAGTCTTGTTCCCATCTTGTGTCTCTTGCATGTTGCATTTTTATTTGCTTGGCGTCGCATCTTCGTTGGGCAATAATGACATACAAAACCCCCGTCTTCCCAGGGTTCACGTTGCTGTCCGATCAAGTATTCACCCGACCCGGTGAAGCAATTGAATCCGAGGAGCAAAAGCAGCGCAGTGATGTCAATCCAACCATTGTTCTGCTGTACGGCTGGGGAGATGGCACCCCCAAACACGTTGCCAAATACGCCGACGGGTTCCGCGAACTCTTCCCGCACGCAACACAAGTCGTCATCCTCTCGCCAATCTATCGGGCCATGTTCTCCGATCTCCAAACCCGATCAGAACACATGGTTCCAGTCTTGAAAGCTCTTTCTGAAAAGTCGGCGACCCTCGAAAACGAGCGAATTCTGGTCCACGCCATGTCCAACACGGGAGGAATCAACTACGCCGCCACGCTGAACTCGTACCAAGAGGTTTTCGGCAAGCCCCTACCTCACCGGCTCCTCAGCCTGGATTCGACGCCGGGCAACACATATTGGTCATGGTCAAACGTCTCGCGCTGGTCGCGGGCAATGACTCTCGGAACGGCGGCCTGGTTCCCCTGGCCGTTTGCCATGACGCAGTCCATCTGGGCGGCGTTTCTGTCCGTGAGCTCGCTATATAAATGGATGATTGGACAAGAAAACCCGGGTACGTGGAGCGTCAGGGCTCTCAACAATGAAAAGTATGAGGTGGCGGGTGCGAGGAGGCTGTACTTGTACAGCAAGGAGGACGATCTCATTGGGTGGGAGGACATTGAGTCGAATGTTGCCGAGGCGAGGGCCTTGGGGAGAAAGGCTGATACAGAGATGTTTGATGGGAGTGGACACGTTGAGCATATGAGGAAGTTTCCCAAGCAGTATTGGGCTGCTATTCAGAGGGCTTGGCAACAGACTATATAGAAACAGGGGCTGCGATATACTACTATAGAATGGACTGGCGTTTGGGATATACATGCGGACAGCAAATAATAGATGTGTCTTGGAATGAAGTGTGACTTGGAGTAAGAGCACGAAGAAGTATCAATATAATACACTTAGGATGTCTCTTCCAATTAGTTGGACTTGTTTTGGAACACAAGTATGATATTGTTCTCGATGGTGAATGTGTAGGAAATATTGTTGAGTATGATTGGTTCGGAAGTGTCTAGTCGGCACACATTGAAATAGCTTCTGTTAAGTAGTTGAGCCTGACATGACGACGCTTGGCCGCAGGAACGCCGAGGAGGAAGGTAATTGACGGGCATTTTGATTTGATTGCGCAATTGAATGCAAAGTGAAGTACACTCAACAAGCCTTGCTGCGCTTTGGCTCGGCGCAGAAAAGAGGCTCGAGCTGTGTGGCGTTGGAGGTGGACTGGCAAATACTAACCACCATTTGCCGTTCCCACGAAAGCCGACATCTGGATCGTTGCAGACAGGGGGTTTGGGAGGCACTGGGGGCTTTCGGGACAGACCAATTGCTATCAAGCAGTCTGGCCGGTTTACTCTATTTACATGCTCGCACATTCCGTAGGCCACGCTGTGTCACGCTTGGTCGGCCAATCAAGAAGGGCTTGGCAATGGAAGAGATGTCGATTTGATGTCGGCGAGTTGAAGGACTCTGTGAGCTGCATGCTGCAAGTGCAGCCCCCCTGCAAGTAGCTGTAGCAGTTCCAATAGAGACGAATCGGCCAAGCATGATTGGCTGCAGAACCCGAGGGCAGAGGCCCCAATGCCCGCAGGGTTGCCCGGATAGCAGTTCAGTGGGGCCGGGGGCTCGATTACAGGGGCTGCGGTGCCTAGTACAACGTACTAGTAGTAGTACTCCGTAGTCAATACCTAGTAGGTGTTACTCCCTGCCCACGTCCGGGCTTGTCTTGGTCTGGATCAAGCACCAGATGGCACGGTGGGGGCGCACACATGCATGCAGGTTGGCAGTTGACCACCGCTGGGTCGCTGACCAAACGAGTCGAGTTGATCAAACGTGCAGTCTTCCATGCAGCACGATTACTCCGTATCTTGAATTGAATTGGGCCAGACACGGACATGCGCATCGTTGGCTATTACAACTACGTACTGCTATTGATTTAATTGGCAACTCTCTATCCTGATCGGTATACAGCGTAGTTGCGCTGCGGCCTCTCGTCCCTGTTCCATCTGCATTACGCTATCATCGCCCTTTACGACGTCACTCCCTCCTCCCTTGTCCGATTGACACCATCACCACTCCCAACTTCCGTCACGATAGCTGCAGTCGCTCATCGACCCGTCTCACCGTCTCCATAGACCAGCCGACATATTACTACTACCACCACAGTCACCAATCCTCAATCCATCTTTTGTCGCGCTTATTCCCGTCTCAAGCCGTCCATCCACACCCAGCGATTCCGAGTTAAGCTCCACACGCAGATAAAGGCGTCTTCAAGGTGGAGCTATGGCTTCCCGCTACTAGACTCCTGGTCTCTTCCAGCTCGATAACACGAATTGATGGATTTTTGTCTCCTCCATGATTGTGTAGTAAATTCTTCGTGCTCCTGTTGTGCTCCATGTCCAGAGCTATCCGCTTGTGCTTTCCGACCTTCATCCTCCGTCCAACTACGCCCATGCGACGCCAGTAGCTGATCGCATCGTCGGCACACGTGGGGGAGCTGCTTGCCCCAGTCTCAAGCCATGTCTACTTCCATTCTCAGTTTCTCGCCTTGGAGGAGCAGGTCCTCCAGCTTCTCCTCGCAGATAGCCTGTCAGCAGTCCTCTCACGACGATGTGGCAGAAGCTGCAACCTCCCATGACGACTCCGCCCAACGCCTGTCTTCTTCTGCAGGATCACCCAAGGCGTACCGGGAACCAATTCGATCCTATCTCCATGCTTCGGTTCGAGGACAACTGCGTACGAATGACCCCAACCCCAATGCTGACCGCCGCGATAAGCTCCTTGCCAACTAACTTGCGACAGCTCCCGTCGACAGCGAGCAAAATGCCCGAACCGTCCGCGAAGATACTGCCGAGCTAGCTAGCTACCTGTTGTCCGATGGCACAACTGCCAGGCGGCCATCATTCTTGCAGCGGAACAGAGCGTCGGTACAGGATCTCTTTTCACAGGCTCAGGATGGACGCAAGCGAACCGAAGACGATGCCGCGGCCTCTGGCACCATCCCAGAAGTATCGGAGCCAGCGTCTCCGGAGGGGCGGGACATGGACACTGCCGCAGACACTGCAGCGGACATTGCGGCTGAGGAAACAGGACCTTCGATGTTATCCCATCTTCTGAAAAGATCACCGCCGCATTCTGTCACCGCCGACGCCCCTATTTCAACAGAGCCGCGAGCCGTTGAGTCGAGACAGCGACGGAAAGCTTCAGAAGATGAGCACGACCAGCCCAGACAGCCCGAGCAAACTCCTGCTGCCACCGAACAGACGCCTCTTCTGGGTCATGTGTCGGATGAAAGCGACGACATTGGCGATCTCGAGGGACAAAAGGATACCCAGCTCAGAAAATGGTACGCCGGATTTGTCGAGAAGGGGCAGAAACTCGAGGGCCACGTTTCGCACGTAGTCAGGGTGGCAGTAAACCCCCATCGATGGGATCGCAAGGCTTTGTGGCATAACATGGTTGTGGAACCCGTCTCGTGCCTTCCGGCTGTTACTGTTGGGCTCTTGCTCAATATTCTCGATGCCTTATCCTACGGTAAGCTGTGATAAAGCCAATTTGAACATTGTGGACCTCCATGGCTTACTCAACCGCCAGGAATGATTCTGTTCCCTCTTGGGAAGCAATTATTTTCGCATTTGGGCCCTGCTGGTATCTCCATTTACTACGTTAGCACGATTGTGGCCCAAGTCACCTTCTCATCCGGTAGTATCTTCAGGGGAGCTATCGGGTCCGAACTGGTACGTTCAAGGCTCCTCGCGCATCCAGCCGCCTTGACTAACTGTGTGTACACCAGATCGAAGTTGTTCCGTTCTTTCATAATATGGCGCAAAAGATTATGGATAATGTAGGTGAAGACAAGCCGGATGCCGTTATCGCCACCACCATTGTCGCATACGCCGCGAGTTCCATCATGACGGGCCTAGTCTTTTACCTCATGGGTAGATTCAAGTTCGGCTACATGGTGGGTTTCATCCCTAGGCATATCCTCATCGGCTGCATTGGCGGTGTTGGCTGGTTCCTGATTGCCACTGGATTTGAGGTCTCGGCACGTTTGGATGGCCTTGAGTACAACCTGGATACTCTAAACAAGCTGACACGGTCCGATACTCTCCTTCTGTGGATCTTTCCGCTCGTGTTGGCCACTTTTCTGTTCTACGGGCAGTCCAAGATTCGGTCCAAGTACTTCCTACCGCTTTTCATCCTAGCCATCCCACTCGTATTCTACATCTTTGTCTTCTCGATTGACGCTTTGGAGGTGGACGCATTGCGTGACAAGGGCTGGATATTTCAGGGGCCACCACAAGGGGAGCCTTGGTGGTACTTTTACACGCTGTACCGTAAGCTCAACTGGGGAAACACATCTATTGCCCTTTTCGGTTTCAAGACCTTGACAGGCTAACTTTTGCTACATAGAGTTCTCCTTGGTACAATGGGATGCTATTCTCGAGGTTGTGCCTGCAATGATGGCTTTGACCTTCTTTGGTATCCTCCACGTCCCCATCAACGTGCCCGCATTAGCTTTGAACACGGGAGAGGACAACGCAGATCTCGACAAGGAGCTCAAACTGCATGGCTACTCCAATATTCTGTCAGGGTGTATGGGCAGTATCCAAAATTACCTTGTCTATGCCAACACTATCTTCTTTGTCCGGTCTGGCGGAGACAACAGGCTTGCGGGTTATATTTTGGCCGCAGCCACGTTCGGCGTCATGATGATTGGGCCATCACTCATCGGCTTCATCCCAGTTATGATGGTGGGAACCCTCATTTTTGACCTGGGATTCGAACTTCTCCTAGAAGCAATCTGGCTTCCACGTAAAAAGCTCAAGATTGCCGAATACTTAACCGTCATTGTCATAGTTCTCGTCATGGGAATTCACGACTTTGTTGTTGGTATTGGAGTCGGGATCTTGTTGGCTTTTGTTTCGTTGATTATTCAGACCTCTCGAGTCTCGGCCGTCCGGGGATCATATGATGGCGGAGTTGTTAGCTCGACAGTTCGTCGCAACCCATCACAGCACCACTACCTAAATCAGGTTGGCCAGCAGATCTACATCATGAAATTAACTGGATACCTCTTCTTCGGAACCATTGTCAGCGTTGAAGAAAACATTCGAGCGCTGCTAGATGACCACGCCTTCTCCAAAAAGCCCATCAAGTTCCTCATCCTAGACCTTTGGCACGTTACCGGGCTGGACTACTCTGCTGGTGAAGCCTTCAACACAATCAGCCGTCTCCTCGACAAAAAGGGCGTCCTCTTTGTCCTCAGCGGAGTTGATGCAGAAAGCCAGTTGGGGAGAAATCTCAGGGCTGTCGGTCTGGATAACGACAAGATCGAAGTCAACATGCTCCCCAACCTAAACTCGGCACTGGAAGGCTGCGAAAACGAGCTCCTCAAGACCCTGTACGCCAGACAAGAAGAACTCAACTCAGCCAAGCGAATCGCCACACCAAGTCTCGACGTTCCAACAGCGGCAAACTCATCATCCTTGTCATCTTTCGACCCGCCGTTCAACTCACCCCGACAAACACACCTCGTCGAGGCCGCCCGCGAGGCCCTCACGAGTGTCGACATCCCTCACCCCTCTAAATGGCAAGGCTTCAATGAGCCCCTCCGCCTGATGCTCCAAATTTTCCAAGGCTTGAGTGGCAAGAATGAGGACTTTTGGTTCCAGGCAACGCCATACTTTAAGAGAAAAGAGTATTCTGCAGGAACAGTTCTATTCCGCCGCGGCGAGGAAGCAAACGGCTTCTATCTCGTGGAGCGAGGCATTCTCCGTGCAGAGTACGACTTGCCGCAGGGCTGGCTTTGCGAAAGCATAGTTGCTGGCACTACATGTGGCGAATTACCCTTCTTTTCGGAGACGGAACGCACGGCAACGGCGGTGGTGGAGAGGGACTGTGTAGTGTGGCAAATGGATTGCGAGGCGTGGGAGAAATTGCAAAAGGATCAGCCGAGTGTTGCAAGGGAGTTTTTGAGGATATCGTTGAAGTTGACGAGCGAGAGGATGAGTTCTATCACGTCGTATATTCTGACTACAGCGGGGTGAGCGAGTTGCATGTGTGTGTGTGTGTACCTGGGCATGTATGTGGGTGGCTATTTGTATTTGGATAGCATGCGTTTAGCGATTGGGACAAATTGTATGATTTGCAGGTATGTAATCATGTATAATTGACTATTACTGTACTTCTGCTCTTCCGCTGTCTGTGTGATGTGGGAAGTACTGATGGTTAGTAATCAAAACCTCTGAACCGCCATGTAGGGTAGGTACAGATAACAACTTCATTGCATCACAAAGCCTCACATGTATACTACATCCGAGAAGAACGTGAAAAGGTATTTTGAGTATATCAACGAAGTCGGGCTGCTTTTTTGTGTGTATCATCCCATCACCGGCACTTGACATACACCACGCCCTTCTTGTTGCTACTAGACTCGCCACCCGCCGCCTACTCCGTCGTCGTCAACCTACACCTCAAATCTTACGTCCATCGTCCGCTATACAAAGAGAAGACGGAAGCGCAATGCCCCAAAGCATCCGCTCAATACTGGGCAAGCCACGCGTCACAAAGCCCAAACCCCGCTCCTCATCCTCACAAACGGCCCAGTCCTCCCCCGTACGCAGGAAGAGGCCACCTCCAGAACCCCAAGACGATGCCCTCTTCCCCCTCAAGTTTGGCGATCTTGGCGCCGCACCGATCCTCACCTCCCAGGAGGAACTTATTCTCCGTGATGTGCCCCAGGCGATGCGGTACATCCGCTCACGCATGTTCTCGGCTGTTCCTGGATCCGGATTCACGTCCACCCGTCTCGCCGAGGTGCTCAACTACCGGGCGTCCATGCCCCCCCTCGTGACGGCCGGCCACGTCAACGCCGTGCTGACCAGCTCGCCGGGCAAGATCGAGCGACAAGTCGCGGAGCTGGTGGGCAAGGGGGTCCTACGAAGAGTACGGGTCGAGAGGAGGGGCGGCGTGGGGGAGGCGCTCATCGAGGTGGGCGACCTGGAGGAGATGCTGCGCAGGGCGGCGGCGCAGGGCGAGATATCAGACGCCGCGGGGGCCAAGTTTCGGCAAGTCCTGCAGGGCGACGCCGCCGCGCAGAGGGTCGAGCGAGGAGGGGGCGAAGGCGACGATGGCTTGACGGCCCGCCAGGCGGATGAGCTGGTGAGGGCGGGCTTCCTGACGAGCTCGACTGCCGCGCCGGGGAGCACGCTTCATGTCCGGCCAGAGGACCGCACGACCCTGACGTCCATCCAGCACGTAGCTAGGTTTGCGTCGGGCACGGTTTCAGCCGTTGGCGGGCCAAACGCTATCCATCTCGCTGGGGGAGGAGGCGGCGCGCCTGCCTTGACGAGACGGGGCGGTGGCCTGGCTGCCCTTCGGATCGCGGTGCCAGGACATGGGAGATTTCTCAAGCTGGCCGACGCAGCCGTTGACTGGGTGCGCGAGGCGCTGGGCAAGACGAAATGGGGAGAGGGCCCCGAATCGTGGCTCAAGGAGAGGTTTGAGGGCAACGGACTGTACGGGACGAGGTGGAAGGAGTTTTGGGGCGTTGAGTGGGAGTGGGTGTTGGGTCAGGCGGTGGGATTGGGTGTCGTTGAGGTTTTTGAGACGGGCAGTGTAGGGAAAGGTGTGAGGGCATTGGGCGGGTGAAGGAGTTTCGTGATGGAGATGTTCCTCTCGGCAAGAGGATATTCTTCCAGGAAGGAGGGTCGTATTATTCTAATCCTGGTATTATTGGAGATGATGTTGATGTAGGAGGACGCCCATGTCGCCCAGGTTCATGCAGGATATCGATGCGTGTCTCACTTACATCACTTGCAGAACAAGAACTACCTACGTAGTAGTCGGTACCAAAATATGGAACCCGTTGACCAGGTTTAGTACAGATTTGTCTTAAGATCATGTATCTTTGTACCAGAAATCTTGCGCTACTTGTTTATTTGTCGATGTTGGATATTACTATTACCATCTTAGTGGCGGTCGAGAGATGGATCCAAAGGTGGCTATGACACGCGAACGCCGGCATATTCACATTTCGGAAGCAATACGAGAAAACAGAAACAGGAAAAAAAAAAAGATCTAACCGGCACGGGTGCATTCAAGCCCCGAACAGAGACCATGAAGGGTTCTCGGGGTAAAAACATCCAAGGGGATTCAGAGCGAGTTTCCAACCTCGCGCAAAAACATGGCCTTTATCTTGCAATGACGAAACAGCTGCCATTAATAGAGTAAAGACACGGACCTCTATTTGGTTGAGAGGTGGTCTGATTTAGTGTGATTCGCGAAAATTGACGGCTTGTTATTCCGTTTTGGGCTGTCTCAAACAAGTATGCCGGTGATCATACCTATTATCAGTCGCCGCCATGCAGTCTCAAGGATCAGACGTTTAGTTACAGCAACCGGGGGAGACGTTGTTTTTGCCTGGGGGTTGGCCTGGTATAGACTTTACTGCAAATATGATGCTCCACAGTCCATCAGCCCTCACGTCAAGAAATGGACAGGGAAGATGCATGTTGCTGATGGTGCTTGGGCATTGCTGTTGTGTGATGATGGGTCTCAGATATGAATATTTGTCAACGGTAGCTCTCTCTGCTGGTATGAGTTAGCAAGTGTGCCTCGATGTAGCCTTGTTAGAGTCATCAAACCTTAAGTATGGGTGTGTGCAATGCAGAAGCATCATTGCTGACTATAACTGAGACGAGGTTTGCGCGCGGTGAAATAGGCCATATGGTAGAATATCTGAAAAGGGCTGAACCAGGCATGAAGTGGGTAGATTTTGCTTGGCTGCATGTAGTATATGTATCCTGGCCTCGTACTATCGTCGATGGCACATATGTACATATGCATGTGTGCATTTCGTGCACTCCGTACCTTTGCATAGTGGCGTGTTTCCCCCTTCCTGTTTTTGGATTATAAACGTGATTTATTCCTAACGTGACCTACTGAGGATTCTGGAGTAGACAAGTCGGGCTTTCGTACAGACATGAGGACGTGTCTGGACACTTACATAGAGGCGATACTTGCCTTTGCTGGGCTAGAAGATTGGTGCTTCCTGACCCACGACCCAATCTCGCTGTTCCAAGTCTCCTAATTTTGCTGATTGTTCGCCTGCATATGCGCAGCATCCTCGGATGCGAAGGAAAAAGGATCAGCACCAATCCTTGCCTCACTTACCGGCCCAACTGGGTTATTGAAGTATAGCAAGTGGCGAAAGGAGGAGGACTAGTTGTCAAGAGGTGAAGAGAGTAGCAATACTCTGAGCTCACTCGAAGCTGAAGCCCGAGCTAGAATAATTCCGTGAAGTGGCTATCCGGCCGGGCCACTTGCTCCACGGTGCCGTCTTGACATCGCCTTGTTTTGCATGAAGCAGGGTTACGTTGATTCCGACAGGACCATGCCCTAGTTCGTAGTTGGGCGAAACTCAACATAGCGAGGCCCTGCCAAATTCAGAAAGATTAGGCAACTCTTTTTGTTCCCCGTTGACAACGATTGATACTACTACTAGTACTACTACTACTTCCGTAACTAGCAAGCGACCAGATCCGAGCGGCAATGTGCAGCATCCACCAAGGGGCAATCACCTTGCAGGTGAGCGCCTGCGTCATCCCATGGCGATTGGCGACGGCTTGTGACGAGGGTTGTCCGTACCTATCCTATAACATGCACATAGTTAATATACTAGTACAACGTTAGGAACTTGATGCTGCAAAGCTAGCAACCTACTTGGAGATAGTATAACGCTGGGGCCCGTTGCGGTCCCCGCAAACTAGTAGTATGCCTAATCCTCTTCTTCAAGCGCGATTGGGGAGATTGCACAAGGTACTAATAGGCCTTGACCGGTTCAACTGAAATTAGTCAGGTTGGTGGTGCCAAATTGAGATTGAGGGTTATAACGCGGAGCTAGGCCCGGAAGCTAGAGAAGAGAGCGTATCGGGTTAGGGTTACGAGGAAGGTTCAGCGCGGCGTCTGGCCATGCATACTAACTTGAGATGGCAGGCCAACGCCTGACAGTTGCACACTAAAACCGTTGCCACCAAGGAAAACTAAAAAGTCAAATTTCTCCGTCTTCGTTCTTGAGCTTGGACCTCGGGCGATGGGTGGCTGTCGACTAGCCTAAGCCTGGTGTGGTGTGATGCCCCTGCTGGCTTCACTGGGGAGAGTGGTGCATCGAAATTTGGCCATATCGTTGGCCTTGGAGGGGCGGATCGGGTCGAATTCGCCTCTCGAGAAGGGCATGACGGGGCAAAGGGGCAATCAAGATGAGGCAAAATAAGTATCAGCACTTTCAATGCATTAGCCAACCGGGCCTTCAATAGGGCATGCCCCCCCCATAACGCTGTAATGAGGCATGCCCGGGGTTCGGAATACTTACGCGCGATAGCTTCCTGATAGGCCCTGAAGCCCAGTTGACATCGGACAAAACATCAGAGCGTCGAGGAGACATGTTTGCCGTTAATAACCCATACTCCGTACAATGCCACTGCAATGTTCTCTGCTGATGGGACGACGACATGGATGGATCGAGTGGAGGTCCTCAGCTCAGACCTCGGGAACGCGGGGAGGCGGCCTCTACGGCAGGAGCCAGGAACGACTGTGCCAAGCCTGCCTCCAGTCTCCAGACTGGCTATTCCTGGCAGCTTCAAGGTTGTCCAAAGTCGATGTCCCAAAAGAAAAGAGCTGACGCGCGCATATGCACCGTTGACCCTTCAACCCGCACTGTCTTTCTGAGTGAGTACTCCGTACCGACTACAATATTCATGCGTCAAGGGCAGGCATGGGCACTAGGCACTGGGCACCATGTATGATATTCAAGTGTGACTTATGCAGAGCAGAGAAACCTGCACAAACCCGACTCGCTCGTCCATGACGTGGTATTGCATGAGAAGACGACCAAGATGTCAAGAAAAGCTGAGCCCTGGGCAACATTGTTAACATACACATCATATTGTACACCCACCCACACACAATATTGCAACTCGCTTTTATTTGCACCCGTAAACGCACCAGGGTGCCTCTGACGCCAAAAGCCACAAGATGAGTGTTACATGTAGATCAGCAACCAGCTCAGGGGTTTCTTGCTTGCGCAAAACCTAGTGGCCAATAAAACGCATACCGAGATTTATTACATTGCAGGCACGCGGCAGTGTGATGTGCAGGAAATTACTCTTCTTGCCCTCTCTCGCTGGGCGCCAGCAGACCCATCTCGCGCCCCCAGCATTTCCAACAGTGCTGGAGAAGTCCTGTCAACCTGGTAGACTGCACGGCTCTCCCAACTCGTGCTTGCTAGTGTCCTCGACGACGCTGGAGACTACAAATCGGGGACCAGCACGGAGGACTTTACTTCATTAGTTGCCGCTTGACTTGATCCGGGGCTGAGCTGCCTGCCCCGTCGGCAGCGTAGTTATTGCCTTTACGTTTGAGTACATTATGTATGGTGTAATGCCAACAGTGTGCATTATCGTTAGGAAGAGCTGTCGTAAATGACGTGACTCGCGTGTATCGACCTTGGATAGCATGTACGTACCCAGAAACGTGCGCAGAGTCTGAAAGCTCGTTCATAGGCTATCGAGGGCAAGACACGCAAGACGAAAAGCTTCAACCAACTTGTGCCATCCACAGTCTTTTCAGCCATGTACTCCGTACGACGCCTTACCATGGTCTCTTGTGCCACGTCTGCTGGCCGCGTTTTCGGTCGAGAAGACGAGAGCGAAGAAAGCAGCAGCATTGGCACACAGTAGTGCTCCGTAATACTATGTACCAGTGGCCTGGCTCTCTCGACTCCGTTCCGGATGGACTGGTTACAAATGTCATCTTTGTTCGCTATGCGTCTCCAGCGTTGTGGCCCGCGTGTCGACTGATCGACTGACTGGCTGGTACTACTCCGGACATGAGCCGGAGGCGCCCAAGTGCTTCTAATAAGTGGCGTCGAGCTACCAGGTTCGAGGCGGCCGGGACAGGGGATGTTGGTGGATTGTGTGGATGGTGGATGGTGGATGGTGGGTGGCCAACGGACGGGCCAAGCGATTGATCAATGATGGCACTGACAGTCGGTTTGCTGCACATGGCAATTGCCTTCCGCCCTTGTGTGTGCATGTGTCATGCTTCCGTGGCTTGCTTTCGACCTTTCAACATTTAATCAAATACGTTGGTGAACAGTTATCATTTTTATGCACGGAGTAACCACTGACTCAAAAAAATTTTTTTTTTTTAAAAAAAATCTTTTCTCCCGCTTTCTTTCTCGCAATTTGTCTTGCACGTCTCCAGACTGCTGACTCCTTCGACTCAATTTGCTCCGGTGCCCCCCCCTGGCTGCTGCAGTGGGGCCCTCGCCAGGCCTGTCTTGGTGAACCAGTCAGTTCGCTAGGCACCCGTTCGTTACCAAGGGTCTGGTATTACTTGCCATGGTATCTGGTCGCTAGGCGCTTGGCCAGGCAGTGATGGACATGGACGTGCAGGTTGGAGGGGAAAAGGGGAAGATTGAGCATTTGACCCGTTGACCCGAAACCCAAAACCCAAAACCATCACGTCTGCTCGCCGTGCCCAGCACGTTCAAGACGTTCAAGACGCTCAAGACGCTCATGGCGCTCATGGCGCTCTCCAGCTCTCCACTTGGACTGTGATACGTGCTGTTTGGGGGTGGGCTTTGTGCTCACACTATTCCATCCATTCACCCCTGACTGCCAGTCTTGAGCAGAACCCCGACATTGGCTCCCTAGTTGAATTGGAAACCTTGGAGCAGACGGGGCTTTTCCCGTTGCCGTTGCCGTTGCCGTTGCCGCCCACCAAGGTAAGTAAGTTCTTGCACTCGGTGCCGAGTACTTCAATGTCAGTGCCATCCCATGTTCCCATCTGACTACCACGTCCGAAGTACCAACTTGGAGCCTTGGTGTTGTACCCACCCCTTTTGAGCACTTCGACTTTCTGCTCGTCGTTTTTGTCAAACCACCACCGCCATTGACGACGACAGCACCAACAGGAGGCTTGGTGCGTTGTTCCAGGCCGCATTTCGAAAACCGACGGAGAGGAAAGTCTGAAGAGGATCGAAGGCAATTGAGACAGTATTCAACCCTCCCCCACCGAACCAGGTTCTGCCGCCCTCGAACCCTTCGCCGAGCTCAAACCGAGACCGAAGGGTACCAAAAAGAAAAGAAAAAGAAAACGATCTTGCTAGATTCGCCCCGCTAGCTTTGTGACTGATAGTCAGTGACAGCTTTCATCTAGACAGCGCTTTGTCACGTTGTTTGTTTTGTTTTCCCGTCTTCCCATACAGCATTATTCCAAGACTTTCTCAGCGGGTATTGCTAGCAGCCGAGTAGAGAGAGGGTGGGATTTTTGGACAGTCAGAAACAGCACCATTTGTTCTTCATAACCTCTGTTCTGCTTCTCAAAGGAAGAAAGAGGTCTTGGTATGTTTATACACCGGATCACCCCTTCGAAGGGTTCTGTCGCCTATGTTTTGATTCTTTGCCCCCTCCCCTTCGTAT
This sequence comes from Metarhizium robertsii ARSEF 23, assembly GCF_000187425.2. Taxonomy (NCBI): domain Eukaryota; kingdom Fungi; phylum Ascomycota; class Sordariomycetes; order Hypocreales; family Clavicipitaceae; genus Metarhizium; species Metarhizium robertsii. The sequence continues at coordinate 2,023,426 of NW_011942193.1, forward strand.
GTTACCGGTTCATGTCTTTGCTGCCTCTCACGACTTTCATGACTTGAGCCCTCGACCCGCTCTCCACCTACAGGATCATATAGACTGACCGCCCTGAATATTAGGGCGACGAATTATTAAGTGGCAACGACACGAATTTTATGCAGTCGACCCTGTTTGCCAGACACTTGTTTCCCTTTCGACCACCACTCTATGCCAGGCGACGGTCCTCTTATTCGGCCCCCTAGTGTTTCAGCCAATCTAGAATTGCAGACGAACCAGATCTTGGCCATTTAGGTAGCGGGCGGCTCTGATACTTGGACTGTGTGGATGGGCACAATACGCGTCGCAGGCTTATTTACTCTATACAGGCCCTCTGGTGAACAAGTCGACTCTCTCGACTCCAAGCTTCATCGCCTCTCACAAATCGCTGAGCCAGTACTCGAAATGGCGACAGCCTTGCCGCGGCCATCACGGTCCTCAAATGGCCCACCCAATATGGCATTACCTGCTTTGCCAGTACACAAAACTCGAAAAAGCACAGAAAATATCCCGTCGCATGCTCCAGTAAAGTCTGCACCGTCCACGCCAAGGAGTGGTCTTCGAGCTCCTTCGAGTATCTTGACACCTCCGACCCCGGTTCCGACCACGATATTGCCTCTTTCCAAAAGCCTTGCCAGTGTAAACGCCGTCGGCGCTGTCAACGCCGCGGGCAAGACGCTTAGGAAAACCGTCAGTATCAGCTCATTTCCACATCCCCCACGAGGCGAGAGCAGGTCTAGCAGCTTGCCACCTAGTCCGCTAGCCAGCGAAAAGACTCGATCTCGGAGATCGAAGACGCCCAAGGAGCTGTCTCATCTGACCTACTCTCCATCTACTCCGAGCTTGTTGAATGGTAGCGGAGAGGGCAAATCTATCAGCAACGCTCGCATGTCGGATGGGTTGATAAGCATTTCCTCGCCGCCGCAAAGCCGAAGCTCTTCCGCACAAGACTCATACTCAACTTCTGCAACGACTTATGATGAACCTGGGGAAGGGTCGGCAGTGAAAGTCGACGCAGGTGCACCTGTTGTTGGCTCCGCTTCCGACAAACGATCATCCAAATCCGACGGCAAAGGCAATGTGGTTGTTAGCGTGAGAGTCCGTCCGGACAACGCCCTTGGCCAGTCAAATCCCGAAGGAGAATGGATGGTTGATGGACGCAAGTCACTCATCGCCTACAAAGGGAAAGAAGGCGGTGATTATATTTATGGTATGTACATGGGCACCAAAGCTGCGCGCGCCTCAAAACGTACCTTGGTACCCCGCAAACAGCACCCTGCTAACAAATGAGTAGATAATGTCTTTACAACGCATGACAACAATGCGCGTGTATATGACCATATAGCAAAGCGACTCGTCCGGAGAGTCATGGAAGGCTACCACGGAACAGTCTTTGCCTACGGTATGACCGGTACGGGCAAGACATTTTCGATGCAAGGAACAGCGTCATCACCAGGCGTCATTCCCCTGGCAATTACCGACATCTTTTCATACATCCGGGAAACGCCGTCACGAGAATTTCTGCTACGTGTCAGCTATCTTGAAATTTACAACGAGAGAATTCATGACTTGTTAAGTATGCCGACGGGCAGTGGTATTGGTGGAGCTCCACAGCAGGACGAGATTAAACTTCGCGAGGACAGCAAGCGTGGCGTCTATGCCACGCCATTAAAGGAAGAAATCGTCCAAAGCCCTACACAATTGCTCCGGGTTATTGCGCGTGGTGACCAGGCGAGACGAACTGCCAGCACACAATTCAATGCCCGCAGTTCGCGGAGTCACGCAGTCGTTCAGATCGTCGTTGAAAGCCGCGAACGAACCCCAGGTGCCGCTGCTGGCGGGAACGAAGCCAAGCGCTCAGCTATTCTCCCTGGAGGTGTTCGTGTGTCCACTCTGAGCTTGATTGATCTGGCTGGTTCTGAAAAAGCAGCCGAGTCCAAGGAGCGGAGACAAGAAGGTGCCCATATCAATAAGAGTCTTCTCACACTAGGAACTGTCATATCAAAGTTATCCGAGTGGAAGGATAAGGAAAGCAAAAGCAGCGACAAAGAAGGCAAACACCTGCCTTACCGTGACAGCAAACTGACGCGTCTCCTCCAGGGAGCCTTGTCCGGCAATTCATTAGTGAGCATCCTTTGCACCATCCAGATTGGAGCCGCCGGCAGTACCGCGGCCGCAAACTCCCACACGACCGAAACCATTAATACTCTGAAATTCGCCTCGCGGGCCAAGAACAGTATTGTAAGCCACGCCAAAAGAGCGGAAGAGGCTCTTGGTGCAGGAGGCGACGGCGGTGCAAGAGTGCTTTTAGAGCGGTATCGCATGGAGATCGTGGAGCTGCGGAAGCAACTTGATTCACAAAAGGGCAAGAGGGGTAGCAAGGACAGCGAGGCGGACAAGGACAAGGAGAAGGATGAGGAAGCAGAAAAAGTCAGAGAAATGGAGGCTGTCGAGAGACACGAGGAGCAAATGCTGGAGATGCAGCTTGCAAGAACGGCGCTGAAGGAACGAATTGATCATCTCAACCGGCTGATCCTCAGCTCCAAGTCGATCGGGGTCAATTCCAACGGCTCATTAAGCTCCCTTGGACAGTATGCACGATTCTCTCAACTCTCCCTGACGGGGTCGATCAGATCCTCAGTTGCCACGTCCATTGGATCAAAACCTCTGCTGGAGCGCACTGCGTCAATGACGTCAGCGTCATCGACAATCGGGCGACGTTCTAGCGGTGGCCAAAGATTATCTGGCGAATGTGAGCGAGAGGCCATTGATGCCGAGGACGATAGCGTTGGGGAGTATGGAGACGGCACAGCTTCCCTGACGGCCCAAAACCGGGCGCTTCAGGCAGACCTAGTTGATAAGAACCGGTACATTGCCACTTTGGAGAAGAGACTTCTCCAAGCGAGGCGGGCAAGCTCGTCGAGAACCTCTGTTGGATTTTCCGCGCCAAGTAAGAATATCATGGTTGGTGAAGACCACAGCGTCGCTGCTGCCTTGAAGGAAAAGGATGCCGAGATTGCTGATCTCCGTGCTCGCCTTGATGATAAAGACCGTATGCTTGCCGCTCTGAGGAGTGCTGCGCGCTCTCGAGACACTGCTGACGCTTCAGCCGACGCACGACCAACCCCAGTTACGGATCCGGCCAAGATGACGATGCCAAGTAGCCCTACGAACAACCAGTTCCACAGGAGGCGGACCAAGAGCGTCGATGAGATGAATAGAATGCTTGAAGAGATGATCCAGGACCGCGTTGAAACAGGGCAAATCATCCGTGGATCGCGAGGCAGCGTGCGATTACCTGGTGGACAGAAGTTGGACTCACTGTCAGAGCCGCCACATACCTTGGAACCCTTGCGACAAAGTCCAGTCCCTACGGCTTCGCCAGCCGTGTCCGCAATTGAGTCTGTGTGATGGGCCAACTTCTGCGGTTGCAACGAGTTTTAAGCCACGGCAAACTGACTTGTAAATCCCTTTGTGAATTGTATTGCGGAGGCATGGTTGTTTTTTAATGTGTTCGGAGTCCAGGACTGATTTCGGACTTGACCTGCGTTTATACCCTACGATCTGCTACTTTTTTTCGACTTCTTCTTCTTCTTCTTCTTCTCTTTCTGGGCCAATATTCTTTACTTGATCCCATCGCCGAGCCGGTCATACTTTGGCTGTTTTGGGCCCTTGGACGCAGACATGATCTTGGTTGGTTCGGCTACACAGATGCTCAATATGGTTGTTGCTTCTATTTTCTGCGCGAGAGCCGGACGAGACATGATGCTTTCTTTCTGAGAAGTACCACGCGATAAGACGAGGGGTCGTTTCAATCTCTTTTTCTAATGGCATTCGTTGAGGACCATTATTAGCGTATAGCTTATATCTGTCGGCTTTATTATGTATTTTATGTCACTATGCGGATAGTCATGAGTCTAATGGAGACAAGGACAAAAGGTGCAATGTTGCCGTATTGCAACGATTCTGTTGGCCCTTTGATGTGGTGATCCATGGTGCATGTATCCAAGTATGAATGTAAAACTGGACGGCGGTGGCTGAGATTGGCACAATGCCTGTTGTGAGACATTGCCGATGGCTGATCCATTGCGATTCGATGCCGGACGCCTCTGATTACCCGATTTGGTAATTCTACGCCATTCGTACTTTAGTGTACCACACACTGCCGAATGTTTGTTAAAAGAAGATGAAGACGTCGGCGGAGTACTACACCCACTGTAGCATGTGTTGCCTACTCGGCAGACTCGACGTTATACGATACGAGGTTCTGTGGGATAAACCAATGATGCTTTGTTGTGAGTGCTGACTCCTGCCGTGTTTCCCTGACCCTAGTGACGGGGTCCTTATCCCAGATGTAGACTTTTTATATTTTAGTTAAGTTTGGCCTTGACTGGCGACATAATGTCCGGTGTCTCACGGTCGGTATACACGGCTCGTGTGAGTGATGGCCTTGCGGCGTGGTGGGCTTGGATTCGTTTCCGCGTTGGGGGCTCAAAGTTGCCCCCGTGATGAGGACCTGGTATCCTATCTGTGTGGCCGTCTGGCATTTCAACTTGATTCCAGTATGACGGCTGGCAAAGTTGGCGCGCGCTTAGAAACCAAAGGGATCGTGTTTCGAAATTGTCGGCTGGCGTCCGACTACACGTACATGAGGCGAAATGCAAGATGCGCTCTCAGCTGTGTAGAAGCGCGGCTGCTTCGCGTCTTTATATATCTATATAAGCGTGTATGTGGATTTATACATCTTTATACATGATGCACATCGCGGGCTCTTTGCCCAGAGTATCTGAGGACGACTAACACGCACAAGTAAAACACGGCTACGGTTTCCGACAACATCATGGCAAATGGCACGAGCCTCCATCCGTCCACGGAGGCTCTACTGCTCAGCCGTGCGGTCGTGTCCTCGGCCTTGAGTATGAGCATAATGTACTCCTTTGTGCCTCACCAATTTTGTACCTGGCCGACGGCCTGAGGGTGGTATTTGGGTTGCTCTTCCTGGCAGCGTACAGGCACACCGTCCCCCAACGACTCGACAGCCACCTGGATGCCTTTGGGCAGTTTCAAAGCTGACCGGTTGGCAGAATCTGGTCGTCTCTCGCGTTGGTAGCCGCCACGATACCGACCGTGGCCAATTTGCATGGCGCCTGTTCAGGCTTACCGAGGTCATTAGGCGGGAGCACTACATGGCGGAGCATCTCCCCGGCCTGGGTTGGGTCATCGCTTCCTGTGTGTATATTTCATCCATTGGCACCTTAGTGATATGGTATGTGGCGGGTATTACATGTATGCTCTGGGGCGGACTCGCCTTGGAATTTGCGCTTTCGGCTTCCTTGATGAATCATTGGGCCAAGAAGCACGAGAGATTTCCGCTTGGGGCACGACGCGAACTATACTCGTTAGGTCTTCCGTTTGCATTTGCGAGTATGCTTTTGCCGTTTCTTTTGTCATCGGTACTTCTGTCTGTAATATTGAAGAGACGGGTAGCTTTAGGTGGGCGACCCAGATCAATCTCCAATTCTGGATGTCCATCGTGTTCACATTTTCTTTTTTTCATCATGTCTTTGCTGAACACTGTGTTGTCCATGCTTGGTACCATTAGGGGTGTGCTGAATTTCGCTAGAGGTAACTCTATTGCTGTGCCTCTTTTATATTACGTCTCGATTTACGATGAGACTGAAACATCTTAGCTGAAACGGGTAGACATTCTGGGATAGCTTTGAATGTCTAAAACGAAAAAAAAAAAAAAAAATCACATGAGGGAGGACACACGTTTATGTAATACACAATAACACATATTCGTGCTTCCTCTTTCCGTCAGGCTGGAGCTTGGGATGCCCTTAGGAATGCCTTTCTTGTACACAAATCTGGATTGCCGCCTCACACTCTTGTACCCTGTCTAATAGCCAAGTTCTGACACATTGAGGACACTATAACTGCTCCGTAATCAGTAGTTCAGGCAGTTGACAGGTACAGCCACATGGACTGATTAACTTTGAGATGGCATTCAGTGATACACACCATGTCGTGTAATTGGATGTCATGGTCTATTGGGATGGTTGAGATGTTGCCATGTGAATGAAATTGTTGCAATTCCTATGAGAGAGTTGAATTCTATGGGTATGGGACTAGGTTGCATCACTGGAAAGCCCTGGGTATCAATGCGAGTCTTTCGGAGCATTCTTGGTCCTGGAGTAGACTAGTTGCAGGTGCTGTCGTTGTACCACGTGGATACATACTGGGTTCATCGTTGTTATAGACTTCAGGGGGTTTACAAAAAGGGACCTCCAATAGTCGCCGGCGCCGATAACCGGCATGTTGTTGTTGCGCCCGGGATATTGAATCGGCCGTCTACCAATTCAACCCATTAACTTTCCGAGCCCAAGCCTGAAAACTTGACAGGCCTGGGAGAGAGATGTACATACTCGCTGCGGAAATTCATCAGAAGTTGGTCGATCTAAAGGGGTTGTCGCAGGATTGCACTGGCTGAGCTGGCCCCCTGGGAGTTGGTTCCCCTTTTATTAATGGCAGCTGGTTGATCTGAGCCAGGCTCGAAACACGGCTGCATATTTATCAACCCTTGTTTTTGAGGTGCATGTGTATTCAGCCGGAGGTCGACACATCACCGTTTTACACGAGGTCTGGTTCGAGGAGCATTTCCTCCTGGGAGGGAACGCTACGCCTAATCGCATTCAACACCTGTCGAGAGATCCAGCTTCTTGTCGAGGCAAATATACCTGCAGGAGCCATTTTGACTTTTTAAGGTTGATTTACGATTTGCTTCATACTGAGTTGTGGCTGCTGATTTCAGGGTCCTGCGGTCAGGTCAGGTCAGCTAATACAATAGCTCCTTATGTTGAAGTCGCCGTTAGTCTAAAGTTAGAATTTTTATTACATGGCAACCAACGGGGAGTTTGTTATTCACCGGTCGGTGCCAGATAGCCAATGAGGAACAAAATGGCGCACGAGCGCCTCGCTAGTAAATACTACCTAGGTAGGTAGTGACGGAGATTGGGGGCGTATACTCCGTAGATGTCGTGAGAAAACAATCTGGAGGATGAGTTACCAGTCCCAGTTCACGATGCCCGCAAGGAAGGAAGTATGGCAAACGTCCCGCCAGGACGCTTGAGCACTTGCGCACTTGCGCACTTGAGCGCCATTATGAAACATCTCAAGCGGGCCCCTGCCAGGGCCGCGGATACATGACATCATTGTACTACTAAGCCGCGCACGGCCGCCGTTGGTACTTTATCTCACTGTACAATGTAGCAGCCAACAGATGCAAGTTGTTTCATCTTTACTCTTTCCCCAGTCCCAGAGCGCCGCGGTTGGACGGAAAGAGCATCCCTGGTGCATACCCTGGTCGTCGAGTGGCCCGTGGCAGCCCATGGCGACCTATGACAGCCCATGACGACAAAAGTCTCTGCAGCCTCGGCCCTCGCTTGCCCGCCGCCTCTTGCAATCCATCCATTGTCTTGTACAATACTCCGTACTCCGTACTCACATCGGCCAATTTCTTGGGTTCTTTGCTGGCGCATGACAGAATATTGTCATGGGATATTTTTTTTGCCCGTCGCCATTTTCGAGCGGGCCAGCGGCGCACTCGCATCGAGTGGCTTCCTGGCATGACTGCGGGTTTTGAAGTATTATGGAGCGCGCTTTGTTCGTTTTGCTCTTTTGTCGACTTCTTCAGCATTGACGCGACTTATCGGTCGTGATGATTGCATGGTACATGTAAAACCGCGCGACGTCGTGTGACCATGTTTGCCATGTTCGCGCCGCAAGAACATGTTGGGCAATCATCCTGGTGCCATGTCAAACTCTGGGCTTCCAGCTGCCACTTCGGGCCCCATGTCCTTATCAAAACTGTTGGCCCGGATCATCAACATCCTAAGCCTGCATCACATTAGTTGCTCTGCTTGCCCAACCAAGCCCCGTGTTCCTGACCCCTGTGGGTCGCCTTCGAACCTCTCGATATCGACGTCGACACGACGTCTCTTTGAGGACCCTGCGTGGACCAAGCCTTCTTGGCCAGAAGAACAAGCCTCGCTAAGCCCACTGGTCAAGGGTCTGGTCCCTTTTGGTCCTTTTTTCTCCTCAGAAGGCTCCTTGATAATTTATTCATGTACTACGTCCTCTTCACATACAAGACAATAGAAATAACGAGGCTGGCCCTCGGCATAGCTGGACTGATTTGGGAGTGAGCACACATTCCTTCTCAACAAGTGGTTCAAGGGCCGTCGACATTGAACAAGGCGATCGTCGTCCAGCACGCCCCAAAACGAGACAGAGGGGACAATCTTCATTCACAAACCTCCCTACCACCGGGTGGATCGACATAGACGAGGAAAGGGGATCGGCTTGTTGGCTTATGCTGGCGTTGATCAGCACACTTCGAGACGCTTCATCCCATCTCGCCACTTGGACTGATGCTCGTGTGGTTTTGGCGTCCAAGGGGCTTGGACTACTATAACTAGGCCTCACCTGCTTTTTCCAGCCATACTGTGTGGTTTTCATGTTTCGTTGCATGAGCGAGTTTCTCGATTTTCACATTCATTTGTTTTCTCTGCTGCGTTGCTATTCCCCTGGGCCCTGCCCGTCACATCCGACTACATACATCGTCTCGATCCAAGCCGTCGTGGAACAATCCTTGCGCCCAGTTACAACCTAGACCCCAGCAACTCAGGACGATCACGGCCAACCTGCTTCATTTTGCCATCCGCGGTGGAGATCATTCTTCGACACCTTCCCTGATGACGCGGGGGGCTTTCTAAATTCGATTCTATATTCCTCTTTCCTCAGACGAAGGGACCGGGCTGTCTGCCATTGTGCCGATCACCCGACTTCGTCATAACGGCCTCCCGTCCCGATTTCTTCACATCATCCTCAACGCCACGTCCACTCGGTTATACCCTTTCGTTTTATTCCTTCCTTACTTAATTTCTCTTTTTCTTCTCTAAAGCGTCGCTCATCTCCTTTCTTTCTCTCCCCCTATCTCTCGACTTGATACTTTAGCTTCCTTCACCCTCTTTATTTATTCACTTGATGCATTTCGTCACCATTTGAGGGCATGCTTGGTTCGCCAGTTTCGGCGACAAAATGGCGACTCGACTCGATCTATCACAATCTTCTGTGCACGGAAAAGTTATGGTTGCGCCGCCGCGGATTAACTTGCGCCGAACTGCCTCGTACAATGACCGCAGTGCTGGCACAATTTCATCGACCTCTTCTAGGTTGAATTTCAATCACCTTCTCTTTTCACCACCCCCATCCCCTAGCCTCCCAGCTCTTGTACCAAGGCGAAGAAGGTCAAAATCAGACCTGTTATTCAAGCATCGGCCTAGTCGCATTATTAGGCGATTGTTGTACTTGTCCACCCTGCTGGCGGGCTTTTACTTGTGCGTCTTTGCCTTTCGACACCGCAATGTAATACATATTGCGTTGCCATATTTTAGCGATCCTCAGTATGAGATGGTTGGGCAGGATGGCTTCCCGGACTTTCCGACACCGATTGTTGTTCATGACTCGAAGAAGCGGTCGAAGTGGACGGTTTCCATTCCTCGAAACTACGAATTCCCGTTGTCGATAAAGGAGTACTCGAGCATGAATGCCCTTTGCCGGGAAGTATCCGCTCGAGCCAGGGATCTCCACCACAAGATGCCACTGTCGGATAAGATATTATTATCTTACGACCGCCCAGATGACTATTTTGTCGATGCTTTCGAGGCCGAGAAGACGGGTCTCCTCCCTGCCATCTCCAAGGGGCAGCCACCTCGGCATTCTGGGCAGTTTTCCGGGCTGAGCTATGAATCCATGTCTGACAAACCGGTTTGCGACAGGTCGCTGACATATGTCTTGGAGAGCCCGGATGCTGGGCTCGGCAAGGCAGTCATGAATTTATGGACACTGTATGCCCTGGCAAAGGAACAAGGCAGGGCTTTCTTCATCGACGACTCTCGCTGGGCATATGGAACCTACACTAGCATCTTTCAAGCACCACCAGTTCCTGATTGCCGCCCACCGCCACGGCACCAGATGCTACCATGTCCAGCACAAACCCGACATTTGGTGGTTTCGAGTGTCACAATGCAGGATGTGCTTCCAGCACTCCTTGCCAAGCATCAACGACAGAGTCACTCCGATTTGGGAACGCGTGATCTCTTTGGGCTTGCACATACGGGGTACAAGGCGCTTTTCAAGCTCTCCGAGGATGACGAGGTCTATGTCGACAAACGGATTCGAGACCTCAAAGCCAAGATCAGATCTAACCAAGGCATTCCTGTGAATTCACCGATCATCGGGCTCCATATTCGGCATGGGGACCGTCATCCCTTTGAGTATCAGTATCGAGACACTTACATACCCGCAGAGGTGTTTGCAAGCTACGGAAACAGTCTAGTAGAAGCCCACTACAACAGTACCAGTCTCGAGCCCGAAAAGTATCATGCCGTTCGAATCATTGCCTCAGATGACCCCATGGTACATGAAGAATCAGAATTCGCTGATGCCCATCTCGCACAAGAGCATATTCGTCTTGCCACAAAGCAGGTCATTCAAGACTCCAACAAAAACCCGCAGTTCCTCCATTCATTTAAGGAGGAGGTATTTGGATGGGAGGGCGGCTTCTTTGCAGCAATGTTTTGGAACTTCGGTGGAAAGCCCACGCATAGCGCTGCCGACGAGGACACTACAAAGGCTCCGTCCGAAGAGATGCTGGGATTACGAAGCCTTGTTGGGCGAGCCTACATGATGGACCTGGCGGTCTTATCCGGAGCAAGCGACAAGGTCGTCTGTGCTGTGAGCGCCATGGGTTGCCGGCTACTGGCAGTGATGATGGGATGGGAGCGAGCAATGGACCACCGAGGCTGGCGAAACGTGGATGGCGGGTATGGATGGGGCGGACTGAATTTGGATTGAGTTGGAGCTACCGAGAGAAGAATATTTGGAACCAAACGGTTTTAGTTGAGCTGGCTAGCCTCTCTAGCGACGTGCTGCCAGAAGACAAGACCGGATAAACGGAACAACAGCCACTATCTCGTTATTGACAGCACGGCTTTTGCGGCATTGTTCGGCGTTTGGTTGATGGGCATAGTATCCTTAGCAACTTGATACCTGAAATTTGTTTCTGTTTTGGCCCTTTTGATACAAAGACCCTCGTTGGCATATAGGCTCTCAATCAGTGTGGACTGGTTTTCATCTGAGGGCAGTGTTTCAATTCCAAATACGTATGAGATGGATCGAAGAAGCTTACTTGCGATTTCATCCAACTTCGAGTCTCCATATTTTCTGTCAAGTGATTTGCAAAGTGAAGTTGTAGATTTTCTGACCATCAAAAGGGTAAGCACATCAAACAAGTTTACTATTGCTTGGATTATTCAGTTGCAAGAAATACTCGGGGCTTTTGGGTGTGGCGTCTCGAGCTGGTACCCACCGCCTGCGCAACATCGAGGCCGTGCTGCCCCACACAGTGACCTATTCGTCTGAGGTCCAATCTAGTGACGTGGAGCACCGCGACTTCAATTCAATCCAAGCTCTCCTTCAACTCCTCCATCATCCACATCACCACCCCCAGTCCGCACCATGTCTGCGCCAGATCCCAGCGGCGCGGCGACGGAAACGCCAAAACCAAAACTAAAAATCAACATCAGCCGGTCTGCATCCTTTGTCGGCGACGCAGCAGCATCGGCAGCAGCACCGGCATCTGCGACGCCAGGCGACGGCCCACGCAAGGTGAAGCTCAAACTCACCTTGTCACAACCTCCAACTCCCGCCACAGACCAAGCACCACCCGCCAAAACAAAAGCCGGTCGTCAGACAAAGCCGAGCCAGAAGCTCGTCGAAAGCAGGAAACGACCGCACGACGATGTTGAGGACCTGCCACTCTCACAGACGGCAGGCAGCCAGGCCACCAAGATCAAGATTCGGCCGGGCGTCAAGTCGGCTCACACCCAGGTAGTGTTGAAGCCGCGAGGACGCCCGCCGGTCCACCCCCCCGGTGACGGGTACGATTCTGAAGCGAGCGATCGAGAGTTGGACCCGGCCATTGAGGAGCAGTTTATCCTGCGCATGCTGCCCGGCGAGCACTGCGACTACGTACGCTGGTGCATGGAGAATGGCAAAATGGGCATTCCTCGAGCCCAGGGCGGTGCGGACATCACCATCAAGTTCTTCGACGAGGACACGCGACGGGCCATCATGACCGTCAAAGGCCAATCCTTTGCCGCCGTCATGGTGGACCTACCCACCATCACCGAATCCATGAAGACGTGGGATCGCAAGTCCTTCATGAAGTCTGCAGATATTTGCCAGATGCTGCTTGTATTCCAGCAAGTTAAGAACGAAGAGGAGGCCAAACGCGCACAACTACCTACCATGATCGACACCAACTTCAAATGGCCGCACGGCATCACGCCGCCGATGCACGACTGCGTCAACCGCCGGTTTGCCAAGACCATCAGCCGCAAGGAGATTGAAGACAAGGAGGCCGAGGTGGAGAGACTGCTCGCGGAGGACAGTAAGGCTAGCTCCACGAAGTGGGAATGGGTAGATGACCGCCACGACGAAGACGTGGAAATGGGCGCCGACGAGGACGCCGAGGGCGAAGTGGACGACTCGATGGGCTACTTTGGCAGTACGCAGAACGACGAGATCTTTGGCGACGACAACGACCTCGAGGCTGACTTGGAAGCTGCCTTTGCGGATGACTTGGTGGCCGAGACGCCCGGCACGGCAATGGACATGACTACGCCCATGACCACGCAGGTCGAGACGCCGGCGCCTGTTATCCAAGAAAGCATCGAGAATGACGAGTCAGAGGAGGACGAGGACGATGATGATGATGACGACGACGACGACGACGATCTGGATGAGGATCAGCGTGCTCAGAGAGACGAGGAGCAGGGCGTCAAGGATATCATTCATGACTTGGAGAAGCAGTTGGCTAGACGGGTGGCGGATCTGGAAAAGACGCAGAACAAGATTCTTCGAATAAGATTGGAGAATCAGATCAAGCAGTTGAAGTCGGAGATTGAGTTGAAGAAGGGCTCCATTGGCATTGACGTCGACGATTAGCCGGATGGGTAGGGGGGAAGCCGGAGCCTGACGTGTGTGTAATATTATTTAGCGATGGGGGAGAGTGCATCACGAGCTGGTATTCACGGACAGCACCGGCGTTGGAAGGTGGGAACATGAAAAAAATCACGGACGTCTGGTCATTCACTGATCATCCACAAGTAATTACTTGGTAACAAGGCAAATATAATAGCACATCACCACCCCCTCTCTGCCTCGCAACTACCCCGAACTCTGACTCAACGATTGAACCGTAGAATCCACCCTCCTAACCAATACGTCCTCCACCGTTCTCGTCACATCCTCCCAGCTGACATCCTGGCAAAACTCCTCGAGCGACTGCGGCTGCGGGCCAGATCCCCGCCGGCGCCGGCGCCTGATGCGCTTGTGAATAGCCCTCTGCAGATACACGGCCATGCGCGGGTCCCGCTTCGACTGCTTCTTGAGATAATTCGCCGTAAACACCGCGTCAGGCAGCGCCGTCGACTTGTGATCGTGGTGCCACCGCCGCGTCGACTTGATCGTCTCCTGGATGCGCGTCTGTATCGGCTTGTGCGAGCACCCTGCCCCAAACAACACCCCCCAAACCAGTCAGCCCAGCCCAGCCAGCAACTACACACCGACCATCATCGCCGCTGCCGCCGCGGATACGTACCTGCCCGCACCCCCAATTCACAGCGCTCCCGGCAAACCGCCGCGGCACTCTCGCACGCCTCCCTCTGCGCGCAAACGCCCGCCAGCACGGCGTTGGCCTCGGCCAGCGTCGGCAGCTGGTCTACCTTGCCGGCCAGCTCCTCCACCAGCTTCCTCACCTCACCCATGGAGCTCTTCACCTCCACCACCTCCCTTTGGTACTCCCCCAGATGGAGCTCGTCTCTTGCCCTCGCGTCCAGGTGCTGCTCAAAGTTCGCCTTGACGGACAAGACGTCCTGCCAGACCTTCTCCATGCGTTCTTCGTTCTGCTGGCGGAAGGACTCGTTGTGCACCGTCTTGCGGGTTAGGTCTTCGAGTCCGCGGGCCAGGTCGTTGGCCTGCATGACAACCTTGTGGATCTTGAGCTCCATTGTCATGCGGGCGAGCTTTTCGGCTCGGTCCAAGAGCTTTGCGTCGAGGACAGCATTGGACGACGACGGGGTACATGTAGAGTCTACCAGAATCGACTCTGGTGAAGGAAGAGCTGTGCTCGATGGTGGAGGTGTTGGTGCTACCGGGGCAGAGAGTCGACGTTTACTTGCCATTGTCCTACGGGCGTGCTATGACTAGCCCGACTATTGATAGAATGCTGGATTCCTGTAAGAACCAAGATGTCGAACTACGGGTGTCGAGATCAAGGATAAGTTTCTTCCGCTAAGCCATGCCGCCTTGGTCTCGCTTAATACCTGCAACAGCAGGTGCGGCAGCACTACACCGCGAGCACCTTCCCCCATGGCCAGGCTTCACGCATTAACAGAGTCACAGGGCCACAGAATCGACTCCGCGAAATGAGTTCAGTAGCAAGAGCATGAAGTTACATTATTCGCTTCGGGATATCAATAATAATAATACATGCTATGTCAGTACGGGTGGAAAGTAAACACTGCAGTGCTGTGCGTCATGATTCATCATTCTCCCTCTGGTTTCTCGTCTGTCACAGTTGGTCTTGGGGGGGCGTTATTCATGTCATGAGCAGAGTCGACCTGCGAAGTAGTTCCAGCGTCCGCTCCCGAAGCGGTGACCGGGGTTGGTGTATCATCATCTGTCGCCGGAACCCTCTTTCTCTCCTCTGCGATCCAACCCAAAAACATATCGACATCTTTGGCAATCTGGGCTGGCACGGCTCTCTTCTGAATCCATCGAGGCAACAAACCTCTCGCATCTGAAACAGTGCCCATAATCCATTCAACGCCACCGTCGGTTTGACGAAACCTCTCCACGCTGGTATAGGCGCCCAGAACAGCGCCATTCCGGGGTGTCGCATCATGATCTTTGACGGCAATCTGAACGACCATAAACTCCTGCTTGTTATGCGTCATGGCCGTCACCTGTAGAACAGGGAAGACGCGCTTGCTCAGCGGGAAAGGAAGCTTATGGACAGATTCCTCCCATTTCATGGACCAATCAACCCAAGTCCGCCCGGCAAGCTGAATTTTGATGTCTTTGCATTTCCACTTCTTCATCAGACACGTGTTCAACACCGTGGGGGTAAAGTCCTTCTCTGCCTTGGCGTGGTTGTCCTTGAAGCAGCGAACCCATTCGCTCCAGTTGGCTGTTCCCGTTGCTGCAGTATTCTGATGGACGCTGCGCCGCAGAGCCCATACTTCTGGTTGCAGGTCTCTCTCCTCTGTGTTATTGATCTTGTGCTCTTCGCAAACGCGAACGAGTTCTGGTGTCGACACGACTCGTTGGTACAAGTGTACCGGGGCATTCGAATTGGGGAATCTCTTGACACCGATTGGGTGCCATGGTGATGTCTTGGTCTTGGACTCCAAATGGACCTTGCTGATAAAATACACCGCCTCCGTCCACGTGGCCGTGAGCAGTGGAAGGAGATCGCTCGGAGGCGAGGCTGAAGATGGCAACTGCGACGGTTCAACCCCCCAGAGGCGGATCAGACGACTATGATCTGCCTTAATATCGCCGTCTGAGTCTGCGGATAGCTTTGGCAGTCTGAATTCCATTGCGGTAAATGTCTGTGTTGTAGTACTGTCTGTCAATGGTTCTGGGCTGACTCTCACTCCGTGGCACACTTGCGAGCTAAGAGGCTGATTAACAGAGTGCGAGCGCAATGTTGATCAAAGGAAGAAGCTCGCGTGCAATCGGCCCTCGACTTGTTTAGAAAAAAAACAAAGCCTCGCTTGCCAGGATCGTCCCTGGCGAGCATGTAACCTCATGTTGGAGAAGGTACTGAAAAAAACACAGCTAAAGGGAGGTGCGTGTTTGAAAACTATCGCGCGCAGCCACCTCATGTTTCCAGATGCCGTTGCACCCGGTCCGTGCAGGTGGTAGGTCCTTCGGCCGCCCAATGGGGCCGCCCGACATCTGGACTGGAGGAAAGGAGCATCGTCCAAGGCTGACCCAACGATACCTCGTCACATTCACGACATGGATCGCTCACACTGCTTATTATATTGCAGTCCTTCAAATTGATTTATGACTTTGATTGATATTAAATATTAGTACCTTTTTTCATGCAACCACGCGGGCCCATCCACGTAAACTCGTCCATCTGATGACTTCAATAACTCCAGCGAGTAGCCTTGTATATACAAATACCCACGCAAAGAAAAAGAAAGAAAGTCGCTACCCGTCATTTTATCCCATGCGTTTTTTTGTTGCATTTACCGCTCACACATCTAATCTCGCCGTTCCCAGCGAATCTTTGCGGGTTCCAAGGGTCGTGAAAAGAGGGACGCGTAGTCGGTGCCAATAATGGTGTTGCTGCCGTCGACATTGCTCAGCTTGAACAGACGGACCGTCTCGGCGACAATGGTTTGAAGCTGTACGTTGGCAAAGTGTTCGCCAATACATCGGTGGCGACCTGCACCAAATGGAAGGTACGGCGAGGCGGCACCTTTGCTGACCAAGCCGTATCCATAGTCGACCTTCTCTTCCTCCTCAGCGACATTGCGGACAATAGTAGGAGCGTTGGGGGAATCGGTATCCCAGCGATGGGGGTCCCAGGATTCGGGGCTGGGGAAGTACGTAGGGTCGCTGGCGCTGACACCGGGAGCGGCAAGAAGAGTGTGAGTGGTGGGAATAACATATTTGGTACCAGGCACAGGCATGGGCTGCTTGACGGCACGCATGATGGAGTGAATAGGAGCGTGCAGACGGAGGGTTTCCTTGATGATGGCCTGATTGAGAGGCAGCTTGGACAGGTCTTCGTAGGTCAAAGGTGGCAGATCAGCACCAAGAGCCTTGATCTGTTCTTGGTAGAGCTCCTCGACGAGGTGCGGGTTCTGGGCAAGGCGGAGCATGATCCATGAGCTGGTAGATGACGACGAGTGCTGGCCGGCCATGAGCAGAGCAATCATCATGTGGGCAACCTCGTGGTCAGGAACAGGGGTTCCATTCTTGTAGGTCGAGTTCATAAGGTGCTTCATGATGTCGAGTTCCTTGTCGTCATCGCCCTTGGCGCGGCGTTCCTTGATGGTATCCATGTAGATCTTGGCCACAGTACGTTGAGCGTGGTCACGCTTACGGTTCCAGGGAAGGGGGGCCCAGTGCAGCATGAAGTTGATGGGTGTGAAGCCCATATCCAAATCGTGGTAGAGGGCAGCCAGAGACTCATCAAACTTGCCGCGGATGGCACTGCCCTGCAGGGCGTGAGAGGCAGTAAAGATTGTGATCTCGGCCATCTTCTTGGGAATGTCAACGATGCCGGACTTGCCCTTGAACCCGGGGTCGCGTTTGAAATAGGACTGCACTTCGCCAGAAATAATGGGAACGTAGGATCGGAAAGCTTCGGTCGTCAGAGCAATCTTCATGAACTGTACCACCAGTTAGTTGCTGCCTGCATCGCCGCCAAAAGGGGAAAAAAGGCGTTGGTTGCCATTACCTTTTTCTGCTCCATCAGCTTCGCGTTGGGACAGTCATAGACGACGTCCCGCCCAAAGACAGGAGTGGTCAACACAGTGTAAATCTCCTCAGCATTGACGTCCTTGAGCTTGCCGTTGAGAATGAAATCGTTTCCGGCGGGGCCAACGGCAACGGTGGTTTTCTTGCCAAGGAGAACAAAGGTGAAGACATCCCCAAACTGTAGCGCCGGTCAGATACGAATCTAGCGGCATGAACAGCTCGCACAGAGCTCAAGACATACCTTGGCACGGTTTTCCTTGAAAAACTTGGGAGGATCCATTCCGTAGGTTACAGTGCTGCCAATAAAGGGGAACCAGTGGAAGACCAACGGAGGCTCATTGGGGTTCTTAAAAAGGATCTGGCTAGCAACGTTCAAAGCGACCGCAAGTGCGATAAAACCACCCAGAGCGACGGCAATCTGCGATCCCAGACCCAGAGTCTGGAACTGCTGCGAGAGCGGGTGGCTCGCTACCTGTTGAAGGACACCCATTGTGATTGCAGATGTTGATCGATGCGTCGACAAATGCTTGGCTCGCGCAATCGGATATGGAACGGTAATCAAAACGTGAATGTTTCCAGAGGATGAGGACAACCGGCTCTCCGTTCCCTGTGGCCAAATGAATGAGGCAAGAAACGAACAAAACTCGACGACGTAGAACCAAGTGATCAAGAAAGAGCTGACGGGTGGCGTCGAGATGCGCCCGATAAAAGTAATTTTGGAGTTGGATGATCCTTTCGTTGGTTCAGGGGGACCCACCCACAAGATACACTGCGCTGCGTATGTGGGGTCTCTGCCGATGAAAGTCAGGGACCGTCCAATCAGAGCGCCTGATTACCATGGCCAAGGGTGTCTCGTATTCGGGTTTTGCAGGAAGTGGTGTGTCAATCCGGGAGGAACCACTGGATTCAATGTTGCCCGTTGCAGATTTCAAAGAGCTCAAGCTCAAGTCCCTGGACGTCAGACCTCAGGTTGGCGATAGCCTATGGAGTATCGGATGACACCCGACATCGTAATTGTTCTGGATGAATTCCATGGTGCTCTGCATCTGGGCCCGCCCAAATGTGAGATCGTACGACCCAGCCACTGGGGAAATGCGAATAAGAACCCGAAGCCACTTTATGCTAGGTCAGACGAAGCAGCAGACTGCACAGTCAGAATCGTTGGGGTCAAAGGGGTACCAAGTGGCGAGTACGGAGTGCGTACGGTATTCTGAAGCAGTCTTTGAACCACACAACTAAGGAGCTTCAAAGTTCAGGCCATGCGACAATGCGCTGGTTGAAACCAATTGTTTCTGTTCAGTTCCTGCGCCGCCATATTTCGGACGAGACATTTAGATCAACCTTGCAGAATCAGTACTTCACCTGTCAGAGTTACTTACAGAGATGAGACCGCAAATAACCACACTCTCAACCCCATACTTCTCCCGCAGCGAAGACACAAACCGCCGTGTTTTCATCGCGGAGACACATCCCGGCAACTTGGCAACGACTAATTACTTAGCAGAGGAGCCTTTGGTGGCAGGAGCCAGTTCAGCAATAAGTTCAAGCCTCTACGGGACTGATACCACCAGGGGCTTATATGTAGACTCCCAGCGTTGCCGCGTTTTGCTGGTCTCGGCGAGCTGGGCCTTCATGTCGATCACACAATGAACGACCGTGGCCGAGCTCTCACGCACTGTTTTGAGTAGAGCGTCTGCCGTGTTGATAACCCTATCATTCTCTTCGACAGATAATGGTGTTGTGGTAGTCAAGCAAGAGGAGGACCGTCTTGGTTAAGGGTAGATTGCTGCGGTGTTTGGGGGGATGCCTTTTTTTTGTGAAAACAAGGTGTTTACCAGATTCAATTCGAACAAGATCAGAGTGTCTTTTAAAGGTACAATGGGCGTTCCGTGTGAAGAGATGGCCTTTATATAACAGTGCTCTGAGACTCACGTCCGCCTCATTCAACCAGACACTTATACACACAGAGGAGACCATGCAATGCATAACTCAGTCTTTGGAGATAAGAAAACTCGAGTTGTACACATAGGACTTAACGCTCTCATAAAAGAGAACCAATGAGTTACGTTTGGAGGACATAAGTGTGCACCGTATTAGTCCCCTGCCGAACCGTTGCGGGTGATGTTGTTGAAGCCTGTCGGTGCCAACGTCGGCAGGCCGAGGTAGAGGATGAGGCTTTGATGTTTCGGGAACAAGACTGGGAAGGAGGCAATTTCCGGTTATATTTTACTGAAATGTGAGCATATGTCTTCCTTGAGACCATCGCCCGCCGACATTGTTTCAATAGCTGCCGAAGAATCAATATGCTGTGTGGTGTGGGCCGCCGCGAGGAGTCGTCAATTCGGCTCTGTTGACATGGCCCCCCACCGTCTTGGCATTCTTTATCTATGGTGTTCAGGTCCACCGGATATCGTGCTAAGTAGCCGGGTGTTCTATACTGTCGGGATGGAGTAATGAGGCGCGAGCAATGTTTGGACGTGCACCAAATGCATTTCACAACAACACCCGGAGCAATCTCGGCACCGAGTCACGGCGCGGGAAATGTGGGTCCGTCCCGGGGAGTGACGTTAGACACTCCGGCAAGCCTCCCTACCGACCCCAATACGGAGTAGTGCGATCCCATCTTCTCCTTTCGATCTTAACTACTGTCAAATTCCGGACTTTGGACGTGAAACCTCCGTCCTACAGCTCACAAGTTTTAGTTCCATTTCTTTTTTTGGTCACGTATAGTCGTCCTCTTCCTATATTTTCATATATTACCGGATCCAGGAATACGGGGGCTTCCTTCTCAGCTACATCACACTCGAGCGCAGTAAATGAGACGCGCCACTTAGCATCAAACGCTTTCGCCTTCAAGTTTCAGGGACGTAAAAATAAAACAAAATGTCCGAGACGCCCCGAGACGAAGAATGTCCCGGGACAAGTAACAGCCAAACGAAAGAGATGGCTGGACACGCCACCACACAGCCTCCATACCACGACAAGAACAACAATGATACCCGGGCAGACAACACTCAATGTGAAGCTGTCACGGAGAATCAGGTCCTCGAACCACATCAGTCAAACGAGCGCCCCATCCACTCCGTATTCCCTCTCCAGGATCAAATTCTTCGTCATCCTCATGACAGTCTTCAGCACCATCTTCTCGCCCTTCTCATCCTTCATCTACCTGCCAGCCATGAACCCCATCGCCAAGTCATATCGCCGCTCCCTAGGCGAGATCAACCTCGCCGTACCGTCTACCAAATCATGCAGGCCATTGCACCACTGTTCTTTGGCCATCTCCGCGACCAGATCGGCCGACGGCCCGTCTATGCGCTCATGTTTGCCATCTACCTGGGCGCAAACGTCGGGCTGGCCATGCAGCACAACTACGCAGCGCCAATGGCGCTACGTGCTTTGCGAAGCACAGGGAGAAGCTCGGCAGTGGCAATTGGCAGCGCTGTGGTTGCCGACCTGACTCCGCGCCCGGCGCGAGCATCCTTGAGCTCAAGAAATTGCCTCTCGGGATCCCCGTCCCCGGCGCCGTTGCCGCCATCCGCATCATCTTCGAAAAGGACGTGGGCCTCCTCATGCTCTTCATGTCTCTCTTTGTCATGGCCAACTACGCCATGCTGGTACCTCTTCAAGACGTTAGTCGCCGCCGACACAGCTTCAGCGATGTCCTGGTCGGGCTGTGCTACATTCTCTTGGCGATGGGATCCGTATTTGGTGCCGTTACGATAGGCAGGCTGCTCAACTGGAACTACGCCCGGGTGGCAAACGGCACAGGCGTGTCCGCCGACCGCAAGAGGGGCGACGACGTGAGACGGTTTCCCATTGAGAGAGCGAGGCTGGATCACATGTCGTCGTGGACGATGCTTGCTTTCTTTACGACAGCTATATGGGGCTGGGTTGTCAACTCGGGCGCCAACCTAGCCGCACCGCTGGTTATTTTGCTCCTCGCGGGCATGGGCCTCTCTGGGCCCATCTCAATCCTCACCATCTTGTTGGTGGACTTGTACCCGATGAACGCCGGGCGAGTTTCGTCTTCATTCAACCTTACGAGGGGGGGTATAAGTGCGGCGGGGACCGCCGTGGTACAGTACATCATCGATGCCTGGGGTATGGATTTACATATCTGTTTCTGGCGTTGGTGGGTTTGGCTGCCAGCCCTTCGATACTTGTTGTCGGGAGATGCGGCCCGAGGTGGAGGGAGGAGAGGCATCAACGGTTCGGCAACGTCAACGTCTAGGCCTTGCTGTTTTCACAGATTAGCTATTTGTGCTCTGTAGTCCGTAAACACATATACCCGCTTCATACGAGCATCGTTGGCACTCATATATTTGAGGCCAACCAAACTCTGTCCATGCTTCTCAGCGCCTCTCGTTGACAACATCTGTCAAGTCGAGCCTCGCCATGAGACCATCCACGTTCGTTATCTCAAAGACACCCTCGTGGGGGGTTTTTTCTTTCTTCAAAAGGCAGAGAGAATGACTCTACACAAGGGCGTACAGACCAAATTTCTTTCTGTATAATAGTACGTGATTCGCCACTAGCATTGAGCCAAAGGCAATATGTAAAATAACTCTTCTCGACACTGCAGCCAATGTAATATGCGTGGAAAACTCATCTTATTTAACTGTAGGTATAGGTGAGAAACACACTCCTCTCAGAGGCAACGTGATTGCTCAGTAGTCCAAGTAGAAATAGGCCAAGGTCTGCCTAGACTTGACTTCATGCACCGAGGGTCCGAGACCAGCCATAATCACGGCTCATTACCTACTGCGCCCCCGTCATCTTCCAACAGCTTGTCTCTGCTCTTGTTGAACTTTTGTTTGCGGTTGGTCTTTTGGCGATTCCATGATTGTTAGAAAAATGATTGTTAGAAAAGTCCTTGTAAAGGTGTCCCGAGCTACATGTTCTAGTCGGCTGGCTCCCAAGTGTCCTTGTATAATTTGTATACACTTTCTGTAGTGCACGTACAAAATAAAACAGAGACAGTCCATTTTGGTTGGATTGGGTTCGGGAGCTGGCTTGTGCGTGGTGTTTCTCATCATGTGATGGCTTGGGTGCGTGCGACTGTAGGAACACAACATCGTTTCGTAGGACCAGGTAGCATCCCTAAGAGATCTGCGTCAAATGGACACCTCCTCGACATCTGATGTGGACTAGCATCAGTCTAGAATGACGTATGTTTTGGGGATGGGTATGAATTGTAAGTTATTGGCCTTGTGGTGGCTAAGGTTTCAGATCATGTACATCAATAATGCAATCAGTCATTGACTGCAACAACCGACTCGTTGAAAAAGTAAATAGAGGAATAAATAGATAGATAGATAAACAAATAAATAAATAAATAATAGCAATAACAAGAGAAAAAAAGGCAAGTCTCGCTTCGCAACGTCGGACAAGACGTGATGGATTTCCCGGTGGGTACAAGATAGCGTCAACTGTCTTGCTTACTCCGTACTGGTGCCATCAATCACACGCACCGTCGACACGAGAACACGGCCATGGCGCATTACGCGCCACGCGGGGCGGCCAGCCGCTGACCTCTTGGACAAGCATCAAGATGGAAGACTGATTGTTGCATGCGGATGGAGGCGCATGGCCTCTTTCTTATTGCTTATTTTGGGCAGAACCCCGCCCTGGAGGTCATGACGCCATGGTCGCACGACAGACAGACGAGTGACAGATGATGGACAAGGGCAAGCGTCAACGGTCTGGTTTTGCAAGTGCCGGCACGGATTTGAGGCTGCTCACCGCTGTTGAGTTTGGCCGGGGTTGTGGCCCGCTGATGAGCTGTTGTTCGCTTTGGCCGCACTGTACAGAGTTTCTGGCCAAGCCCGCCGCCGCTGCATCGCTGGAGTGCCGGCGCGTCGGTGGTGGTGTTTGCACCGGTGCCAGTGGTGTCTGTCGCACCAGCCTCGTGATACGGTGCGGAAATATAGTGCAGACGGTGTACATGGGTACTGGGACATGCAAGTACCAAAACCTGGTACGCACATGCAGCAGTGACCATCAGATCCCGAGTCAATGTCCATGCGGGGCTTCTCTAGGCACCTGTATCCATCTGTACGGAGTATCCATCTGCCATGCCACTTGCGCACTTGTGCTGTGCATCTGGGCTTCAAGTCCGGTCAAATAACTCACAGCGAGAGAACAGGGAGAAGAGAGCGGAGCTGCCCAACCTCAACAACACCACCCGCTCAACCGCTCAACCACTAAGCACCAAAAGCGGGATCGAACCATAGGTGTACCAGGTGTGTACCAGCGCGCCAAGTACCGGTCGAGCAGAGGCGCGCACTTGTGCACGCGCGGCCAGATGTCGGAAATACCACTTTGCAAGTACCACAAGTACCGCAAGTCCCTTGAACCTTCCCTCGATTGATGCTTGGCTGTCAACTTCCTCCCGACTTCGCACCACCATAAACGTCTCCTATCTTATCGCCCTCTTCGATTTCCCCCTCTAGAGCTCATCTGTCTTTTCCGCCGGCCTTCATTCCTACCCTTCCAAAATAACCACCGTCTTCACAGCTTCTTTGTCCTTTGCGGACGAGGCGTGCATTTATAGGACAGTGACACCCACGTCTCACCAGTGACCGCCGGGCGGGGCTCGCCGACCGCTGAACGGTGGCTGTTCGTCTTCTTTGATCGCATCACCGAGTGTTGCCCTCGCCATCGAGCATAAATTTCTGGTCCTTTCGAATCACACTTGCTTCGCATACAATAACAAATAAAGCCCAACTTTGCCATCATGGATGGAAACACTACCCAGTCTAACAAGGGACCGCCGGGCACCGTGTCGCAGCCAGGCCCTTCCAGATCCAGTCCCGGCTTACCGCATCCGCGTCGATTTGAAGGTACAGTCTCACCATCAACCTGCCCGTCGTCATTTCATCTAACAGCCGCAGAATCTTGGGTTGAAGTTGCCTCCCAGCCATCATCTTCGTCCTTGTCTAGCATCGGAGATGAAATCGTCACCACCGGCCTGCGGGTCCGAGGTCCGTACAACCGCCGTCGTCGCTTACAGACCTCCGCTCGATCGGTGCCTCACCAGCAAACAGCCATACACGCTGCAGGCGCGAGCAGCCAAGAGGAATATGACGAGAGCGAAAGCGAAGATGATCGCCTGTTGACGAGTTCAACTGAAAATGTCCACCCTGCAGCGTCCGGGAATGTGGGTGAGGCCTCGGACGCCGACTCGGATTCGGACGGCGATGATGCGACTGCCCTTGGCCGTGTTTCTGATAGACCCGTGTTTCGCCCACAGCCAAATGCATTCTCGCACCCTCCCGCCGGCGCTCCTCAAAGAAGTCAATCTGCTACGTCGAGCATGCCGCCTCATCCGCATAGCGGATTTACTCGGCCGTCCTTCTCCCATCGGTCGCAGACCCGCGTCCACCGCGACGGGCCATCATTCATGTCGCCCTCAGTTCGCGAAGACAACGACGAAGATTTACGGACATCCCTTACAACGTTGTTGTCTTGCGCGAATGCCGCGCGCGGTCTACCAAAGTCAAAGGAAGAGGCCGAAACTTGGCGGGCCTCACGTAATGGCGTGCGCATCGGCCCCAGCGACCAACCCATGGAACTTCGACTTGTGCCTGAATCTGAATTGACGCAAGAACCTTCCCAGCCACGGCCAGTCACTGCAGTGTCTCCGCGAACGCGAAGGTCGCCTGCAAGATCACCGACAGGGACAACCGGACAAGCCGATAAATCAAAGAGATCTGGCTCTGCGGGGCGGAGCCCCAGGGCAAGCAAGAAGAAGAAAGTTGTAGTTGGCTCCGACGAGGCGACTCTTATCTCGCCCACCCTTTTGACATGGGTGGTCAGCGCTGGTGTCGTCGTTCTCGTCTCCGTGGTTGGGTTCGGAGCTGGCTATGTTATTGGACGTGAGGTTGGCCGTCAAGAAGCACAGGACGCCTTATCCGCCAGTATGAGTGTTGCCAACGAAACGTCTCATACTGGACGCGAAGTGATGCGAAGCTCTGGTGGTCTCAGACGACTGAGATGGGGAGCTGGAGCCGTTAGCAAGAGCATTGTGGCCCAGGCCTAATAAGTATAGCTGACCCAAAAAAACGGGGCGTGGTCATACCTATACACATATATATACATATGTATGTTCCCGGAGTACGGCCAGTTTCATACCGTTCCCTTAAAACAGCGAAGACTGCAACGATGTGTCTGTCAAGGATCCAGATCAGTGGGCAATTCTTACTGATCGATACGTCTATCACCACTAAAGGCCCCCTGGTAAAGCACTATCAACAATCCGATGACAGGGTAATTCCTATGCGCTTCCAGAGCCTGGTGGAGGGAGAGAGATCGTTGCAGCCCTCGCTGCTGGAAGGAAATACACAGTATCCGGTCGACATCTACTTCGTACTCTGGAATTGCATTTATCAAGGAATCGGCATCAAAGTTACTAGGATTTAATGATTTGGTTACGAAGACATGGGAAATCGAGCCGTTACTGTGGATGAAATCAAGTCTGGCTTAACGATTTAGCGAAATGATTGAATTACGACTGCATGTTGACGTAGGGAGGTCTGCCGATGAAATTCCAAGGCCCTCCAAGATCGGAATAATTTACCTAGGTAGTTGAACAAACATTGGCCTTATACTCATTCACTTGGTTCCGCGTGAGTCAACCTGGTCAGGTTTCCCAGAGGCAAAATAAAAACGTAGGACTAAATCCACCACACCTCGTCGCTCTATGATGCGACGGCTCACTTCACACAAGTATGCGCAGTAGTAATGAAAGAAAATGTATTACTTTTCCTAGCCCTAACGCCAAAGATCTATGAAATGATTCGGGCCACTCAATGTAGATTACTCACCTCAAGAGAATTACAGCAAAGGGGGGACAATAAAGGAAACAAATTTCATACGACAGCTTCCAGGGTGGTATTGGCATGGATGTTGCGACATCACGTCAACTCACAAGCTTCAAGTTTGCAATTGCAGGAGCCCCCAGGTCCCTCAGAAGTCTTTCGTGCGAACCCAAAAGGGATCAGTTCGTCTCATTGCTGGATAGCAAGCGAAGATACCGTCCCCCTGAATAAGCCCGTCAAAGTCCCTCAGAATCCCATTGGTATGTATGCATGTCGTAAAAACGACGCAAATTCTCGAATTGCCCGCCATCAAAAAGCCAAAGTAATGCCACCTAGCGCACAGATGTTTTCTTCACAAAGCGAAGAAAATATTGTGACAGCCACGAGCCCACGAAACAAGTGTACATGCCCACAGGTCTACTGCCGCTTCGATTGCACGAAACGACCCCTCAAAGCCCACAGGCTCGTCTCAAGAACGTAGCCGCCAAGTTGTGTCGAATACGACAGCCCACTTATCGAAAGCCCACTGATAGCCCTCAGGTACATATTTGCTTTCTCTAGTCAAAGGTCATCTTGGTGCCGGCGAAGCTGGAAGGAGCAGTTCGGTTGGCACCGGAGCCGAAACCACCACGACCGCCTCCACGGCCACGGCCACGGCCACGATCACCGCCGCGACCTCCGCGGCCTCCACGTCCTCCACGTCCACCGCGACCACCACCGAAGCCACCGCCACTCTGCTGAGGACGGCTGCTGGCAAAGTCAAGACGCACGCTGCGAGACATTCTGCCGTTGCCCAGAGAAGCACCATTCAACTGCTGGAAGACAGTCTTGGCGTCCTCGACCGAGTTGAAGGAAACATAACCAAAGCCCTTTAAGTTTCCAGAGTCACTTTTACAAGAACAGTTAGTTTCAGATTAACATCAATGCAACCAAGTTAAGATATGACTCACGGATCGGTAGGCAAGCGAACGCTGGTGACCTCGGCGACCTCGGCGAAGAACTGACGGACAGTCTCCTGGTCGGTGTCGAAGGGCAAGTTGCCAATGAAGAGAGTCTCGCTTTCAGGGCTGACAGAGTCGCCGTGTTTCTTGGCACGGTCCGTAGCACGGTCACGGGGGTTAGACTCGGCAGGCCGAGTGTTGGCGTAATCGAGGTTAAGCGGACGGCCGTCCAGCTCAAAGCCCTGCATAGCTTCGTAAGCCTTGGTGGCGGCCTCAGGTGTCTCAAAGTCGACGTATCCGAAGCCACGGCTGCGGCCGCCGTCTCTGTCAGTGACAACACGAGCACCGACTAAGCCCTCGAACTCCTTGAAGGCCTCGGCCAAGGCGTTGTCGTCAATGTTCCAGCTCAGATTGCCGGCAAACAAAGTGGGGGCGCCTTCAGTCTTAGCTTTCTTGGGGGTGGCGTCGATTTCCTCATCAGCCTTGCGCTTCTTAGAGGCAGAGGCATCCTCAGTTTTGGTCTTAGACTCGCCAGACTCTTCAGAGTCGTCTTCGCTGCTGTCATCGCTATCGTCTGAATCTTCTTCCGAGTCAGAAGAGTCGGCAGCCTTCTACAAGCGGGTTAGTTCAATATCGTGTAAAACGAAGTAGTAGAAACTACCAACCTTGGCAGTGGCCTTGTCATCGCTCTCCTCCTCAGAGTCGGAAGAGTCAGAGGAATCTGACGAGTCGTCAGCTTCAGCCTTGGCCTTACCATTAACCTTAGGCTTGGCGGCCTCATCAGTGGATTCGCTGTCAGAGTCGGAATCAGAATCCGACTCAGACGCAGCGGCCTTGGCCTTGCCGTTGGTGGCAGGCTTCTTGGTCTCCTCCTTGGATTGGCTGTCAGAATCAGATTCGGACTCAGAATCAGCTTCAGACTCGGACTCGGACTCAGAATCGGCCTTCTTAGTCTTCGCCTTGGCCTTGTCGTTGACGGCAGGCTTCTTTTCAGCCTCGGATTCAGAGTCGGGGCTATCAGAGGCAGAGTCGCTTTCACTCTCAGAGTCAGAGGACTCAGAAGACTCAGGTTCGGCGACCTTCTTATTCTTCTTCTTTTTCTCAGGGGCGTCCTTCTCCTTGACTACCTTCTTAGCGGCAGTCTTGGCAATCTCCTTGGACTTGGACTTGGTGGACTGGGAAGCCTTTGTAACACCAGCATTTTTAACAGTGGCTAGAGCGGCGTCAGCCTTCTTGCTCTCCTTGGTCTTTGACTTGGCCATCGTATATGTTCTTTTAAAAGAATGAGTAGAACAAAAAAGTAGTAATAAGTAGAGTGAAAATGGGAACCGGATTGCAAAATTGATGCAAAAGCCCAGGAAATGCGTGATGGGGAGAGAAGGAAAAAATGGAGGGTGGGCAGGCCCAGCTATGGTTTTCTACTTTTTTTCCTTCCCACTGGAGGCTGGGCCGCGCAGCGCGGTGTAGATTTTTTTTTTTCCCTGCCTTTTCGCCAGCCAAATTGTGGGTCAAACCAAAGGCGGTGAAAAGTCGACGGTACGTACCTAGATACCCCGTAGATGCTTGTTGCCTTACAATTTAGGCGTGCATCCATTACAGCCGAATCGAACTCTCTTCTTGGTAATACCTATCGTCTGTTTCGTGAGCTGCAGATAGCAATTTCTTGCCGCCGTCGAAGAACGTTTTCCTTATCGACGGCCTCTGCCACGTCAAAAGGAGACCCAGGTGTATCTGTCAGTATGCCGACACCAGAATCCGAGCTCTTTAAGAGCCAGAAACCCAATGTTGCGCCGACCTTCAACGGCGTCGACTACGACGACACCAAGGCCTTCAAAGCCGCCGAAGATGCCATCATCAGAGAACAATGGGTCGGTGCCATGAAGACCCGGCTTGTCGGAGAAGAATTGGGCAAGTGCTACATGCGCGAGGGTGTTAACCACTTAGAGAACTGCGGCGAGTTGCGAGGTAAGTGGGCTGGGGTGTTTGGAACCAGGAGAGTATACGCTGACTACATGGGCGCGCAGAGAAATACCTGCGGATGCTTGCTACGAACAAGGTCAAGGGAACCAAATTCTTGCAACAAAATTACCTCGAACAAAAAGACCAGGAGTTCGATATTGCTGCAAAAACCCACACTGCTGACAAGATGGCCAAGATTAACGGCGGCGCTCGATTTTCTTCTTAGGAGAAGCCTCAGAAATGGCACACTGGGTGCTGGGGAATGTGAAAGAGGAGCTTCAAATGGACAATCAAACAAACAGAGATGTACAAGTGGTAGTCCAATCTAAGTAAGGAGAAGGGCCCCGAGGGCATTGACCAGAAGCAGCACTTGGATCCTGTACGAGTGTGCGTGTATGTATATATCTATATATCGGGAATTAATGGAGCTCCATTAGACATTGTCATTATTTCACAAACTTGCACTTCCTGTTGAATGTGCAGCAAGTCTGCTGTCGTCGTGCTGTAACTGCATGTGGTCATGCGCAAAAGTGACGAGGCTGCGTGCCTGTTGCGCTGGCCACACCCCCATTGGCGCAACCTGCACGTACCTGGCCGTGCTAAATTTTGGCTCCCACCACCAAAACCTCCAAGCCTTGTCTCCATCACACCTATAACTGCCAACCGCCAAGGCGAAGAAAAAAAAAACCAGCACCATGCTCTGCACAAGGTGCATTCGCACAGCCGCCGCAAGGCAAAGGCTACCCCTACTACGGCAGTTTTCCGCATCGGCGCAATCACGCGCTGCTGAGCCCAAGCTGTCAACACCCGTAACCGACGCAGGTGCCCCCGCGAAGGAATACTCGATACCACGATCAATTTGCACCGAGGGCACAGTCCTAGCCGGATTAAACTACAACAAGGGCGGCCAGGACCCCGTCGCCAAGAAAGATGAGGAATACCCCGAGTGGCTGTGGTCGTGTCTTGACGTGATGAAGAAGGGCGCGGACGCAGCTGACGAAAATGCCGGAGACGAATTCTGTATGTTGGCCCAGAACTGGCCTCGCACTAGCTTCCGATACCCCTTTCGAATTCATTGAAATAAAGCTAACATTTGTTCGAATAGCCAAATCCAAGAAGCAGCGAAAGTTGGCGGCCAAGCGCCAGAAGGCGCTCGAGGCCAAGCTTCTTGCCGAAGGAAACCTCGCTGCTTTGACCCCAAAGATTCCCATTCAGCACCAGTCGATTAATCTGCCGGGTGAAGAAGGCGGGAGTGTTTCTGATAATATTGCGGCTGCCGAGAAGAGAGAAGAGCTCAGGAGGGCTATGCGAAAGGAGAGAAAGGCCAAGATTAAGGAGGCAAACTACTTGAAGTCCATGTAAACCCTGGCAGGCCTTGTGTACTTTTACAATATGTATGACGGGAGAAGTTAAAATGTACTATATTACGCATAGTGTGACTTGTATAGAAGAAATCTTGTCTACGCATCCAGAAGCTGTTAATCTTTTTCAATATATATAAATACTTTTCTACTTTTCGTTTGATCACTGTGCACTCGGGGACAGCAAATGTCGACCAAAAATGCTGAGCGCGCCCGTGGCTTAAAAAAATATGTGGAAGCACCGTTCATAACATGTCAACTCATCATGGCCCATACTACTTAGATGCTCTCTGGAGCCAAGCATGCTAATTGTACACCAAAATGGTTCGTTCATTGATTCCAACTTTCTACTCTCCTATAACGCATTCAAGTCTAATGGCACACTGCTACCTCTGCCCGCCCTATACTTCTTCGGCCCTCCGCGAAAGTCTCTGGGCTTGGGCAACAAGCTTTCATCCTTAAATTGCCACCTTGAATCGTTGACTATGAACCTTCCTCCAATGCTAGGAGAGGGAGAATGCGATGGATTTCGGCTTGGGCTCGGCGAGCCACCGCCATTCGCAGACAGGGTATATGAGCTAGGATCTAGCATAGATTGTATAAGAGAAGGGCCTCGGTTTCTTGACAGAGGCGGCGGCGGCGGTGACTGCGATGTAGGCGGTGACGGAGCTGCATTCGGCGGCGGCGGAGGAGCGGAGCTTGGAGAGTGGGTGGGTATCGGCGCTGAGTTGGCAGGAGGAGGCGGAGGAGGCGGGTGTGGTGCTTGGGTCCTAGGAGCTGGGGATCCCGAGGGTCGAAGAGGAGTCGAAGCTGGAGGGGGAGGAGGAGGAGGTGCTGCTGGACTCGCAGCAGATAATGCTGGAGGGGGAGGGGGCGGAGGAGCAGATGGAGTAGGAGCTGCACTGGCTGGCGGTGGAGGCGGAGGTGGTGTCGGCGCAGGAGCAGCTGGGGGAATAGCTTTTGAAGAAGGCTTTCGAGATGTCGGCAGAGGCGGCGGCTTTTTACCAATCGGTGGTGGAGGAGGTTTTGATCCTCCTAGGGGCGTTATCTTGCGCAAGTGGCCTGCTGCGCCAGGAGGGAGAATGGGAGGACCACGTCCCGGTATAGCAGGCGCTGCACCACTTGGTGGTTTTGGAGCACCAGGAGGCTTAGGCGCTGATCTCGACTCTCCAGGGTCCGAGAGATATGAGGCATCTGAATTCGCCCCCGTGTCTATTCCGCCTCGCTTCTTCAGCTTTGGCATACCAGCAGCAAATAGCCCACCAAGTTGTGGCGCTGCCGACTCCATTCCCGAGCTCGCTGTCTGGCCAGAGCCTTGATCGCTATTGCTTCTCGCTCGGTTTCCCGGAACTGGCGGTGCAAGCCCACCGGGAACTGCTGGCGCTCCTCCAAGCACAGGACCACCACCAGATGATGTCTTCCCAACATCTGGTGCAGATCGATCATTTGTAACAGCCTTCTTTAGGGACCTTCCTTTCTGGATATCTGATAGTAGGGCGTTCTGGTAGATAATTAGCTGCAATTAACAGAATCAGGACAGTGAACGACGTACTCTATTTCCAGAAGCAGGAGGCCGTGAGGGCATTCCCGCAGGTGGTCCTCCGGTTGGTGGTGGTGGAGGAGGTGGAGGAGGTGGTGCCGGCATCTTTTATGCTGAATCTGGATATCTATGTATCGCAATGTCGAATTCAAGGCCGGGATGCTGCCGAGAAATGCAGAGGCAGCGCGGGGGGCAGAAGACCGTCCGAGGCTGGCCAGCGTCTATATGAAGACTCGAGCAGCCTGCTGCTTCAAAGCAGCCGTTTCTGGACCCAAAAGAGTCGCAAGAGAGTTGTGGAAAATCGGCGTCGGTGGAAGCGGTATAGAAAGGTCGCAGAAACGCCTTGGTGTTGAGGTGAGGTGAGATGGCACGGCGTCCTCGCAGCCGTTGTGGGAGCATGCACAAGGTTGACGGTTCAAATGTTTCGTCATCCGTGGTTGGGGAATGCGGTCTTGCCAAGTCCCACATGCAGTTGGCAAGTTTACGCACCCAGCCTGGGCTGAGCCACTGTCAGTGCCTGCCCACAGCCCCGCTTCCCGGGCTACTGCTGACTTGTAGTAGTGTTTGGCGAACAAAGGATCCAACAAAGTGCTCTGGAACAATGCGATGAAGCAAATGAACAAATATGCACCAACCGGTATATTTGAATCTGAGAGTGTCGCAGGTTTGTTTTCTGTCCATGAGAGTTATGTTCCCTTCATTCCGCCGAATATCACGCCAGCGGGTTCAAATGTTCCTTCTTGCCAGCTTTCAAGCCAACCGGTGGGGCACCGATGGAAGCACCAATGGAAGGAGAGCCCCTGCCGGATGAAGTGGTCAAGTGAAATTTAATAGATCCAACTCCCAACAGCTTCCAGTCAACGACCATCCCAATCGCAATCCCGACGTACATTGCCCGCCGATAGGCCATCTCGCCCACGATGAGACGTGCGACGCCTAGACACATCGGCTTTGTTTGCGACTCTTGTGCCTTCACTCAGTCACAAGCGTCCAAACAACCCATTGGCGTGCGATGGTCCGCCCGATGCGCTGGTGTTTCGAGGCAGCTGGGGCGGACGACATCCGCGCCGAGATGGTCATCGACAGCGGCAAGTAATGTCACAGGAGACCACGCCCAGTCTTCATACGTGAGACGGACCCAACCCTCCAATGCACCGGCGCACATCACCGACCCTGCGGCCCTCGCCCAGGTAGCCGAGGACAGCAAAAAAAAGTTCTTCTCTGTCGATGGCATCCCGGCTGTCCAGTTGACCAATGCCGCTCTCGAATCATGCCTCCGTGCCGCATCCGCCCTCCATCCTCAGCTGAAGCGGGCAGAAGCGCAGTCTAAAGCTTCTGCATCAAAACTGGTTGCTCTGGGCGCCGAGCGAACTGGCGCAAGGATACCAGTCGAAGCCAAGATCCAAGAAGCAGTCAACAGAATATCATACTCGGCATATACCATCATCACACACCCCAACGTCGAGATGACCCCTGAATTTCTCGAGACCTATGTCCAGATCCAATCGCAGCTCGGCCGTCCCGAGTCTCTCCCATCCGTGCTGGAACTCTATGCTTCCAAGCCCAAGCCCGTGGTGAAAGACGGCCAGATCCAATACGTCCAGCCGAACCCCAATGCCGCATCACGAGCTATTGAGGAAGGGGTCGCCGCCACGGCTCTTCAGACAGCCATTGACGCCAAAAACCTAGATGCTTCGCTAGGTATCATCGAAGCAGCATACACCGTCCCAGCATTCAAACGCCAGAAATTAATACGCCACGGCACCGCCCCGGCAATTGGTCTTGTCACCTTACCCTTTGGTATATTCGGCCTGTCGACCGCCTACGCAGCCTACTGGCAAAACACTATGGACATTAGTACCGCCACTGGAATTGGTGTCGCCGGCATCTCGGGTTATTTCTTCGTTGTAGGATCGCTGGGTGTCATTGCCAAACTCAGCAACAAGGACCAAATGAAACGAGTTACATGGGCTCCTGGGACGCCTCTACGATACAGGTGGCTACGAGAAGATGAACGCGCTGCCCTGGACAAGGTCGCCTGTGCATGGGGTTTCCAAGAGCCCTGGAGACACGGTGAGGAGACGGGACCAGAGTGGGAGGGATTGAAAGAGTACATGGGCTATAGACAGATGCTTCTTGATCGTGTAGAGTTCATGGAGGGCATGAGCTAACTATGCTCAGTTGTCGTTGTGTAAAGTACTACAGATGTGTTATTGTACCATAGATGCTACAAATCATTTGCATTAATCTCATTTCGTATCATCAATGAGCCAACTGCAAATCTACAGTAAAACATCCCTCCTGAACCCTAGGCTCCTTTTATCCTATTCATAGGGGACGACCAAATCTGCAAACAACACGGGACCCAACGGCTCAGAGTGGCCACCACAACTCGACCCCGGTCGTGTCGATCGCAGTGAGCCGGACAGAATAGAAAAAAAGTCAACAGACGGGACCTGGTGCCAGATTAGGCAAGTAAATAACTAGCTGGTTGTGTGTTGTAGTAGCTCGCCCGTCTCGAGCACGGCAGATGATCGTCCCGTGCTGCCTATTGGCGAACTTTTGGCGAAGGCGCATTGCTGCGAAAACGAGGGAATTCGTTCATCTTTTGCGCGCAAATATGAGTACTTTTTAAAACTCGTGAATCCATGATTCTATTTTACTGCTTCCGGGGAAAGCTTGCAACATACTACTTTTGTTTCTCCCTTGCCCATCCAGGGGTATAATGGCTGGGTAGGCAGGAAATCGAAAACAGGCCCAACCCATCTCCAAGTAGTCGCGCAATTCATTATATCATCATGGCCAGTAATTTGGTCTACACTGTATTGTAGGAGTTTCGCTCGTACGAGATTTCGTAGTGGGTTGTTTTTCGAATGGCTGCCCCGGCCGTTTCGAGCGTAGCTGGCTTGGTGACAGACTGTAGAATAAACTCTTCGCTGCTGCCGTCTTCCGGGTGGTGGCGGGCAATGCTGTGATTTTGGCCTTCGCACTTGGCAGGACCGGAATACGGTTGCCAGTCGTCGTCGCTGTGCGAAGGGGAGAGCTGTTTTGGAGCCGAACCAATGGTGTAGGCTGGGCCGCCGGATCCTTCGCCGCCGCTGGCAGCTGTTGAAGGAGTCGAGAAGGCCTTGGGGAAGATCCAGGCGAGGACAATGCGGCACATAGGTAGACAGGCGCAGATAATTGCAACGTTTTCTTCAATCATTGTCCATAGCGTTGATGTGATGTCATCTTGGGATGAGTGTTAGTGTGTTGGAAGTCTCACGGTGGTGTGCAGAGCAAAGAAACTGACAGGTAGGATCGGGACTCTTGGTCGAGAAGCTGAGGGTGGTTGCTCTCATGATGGAGGTGATTGTGACGCTAGAAATTGTTACGCGTTGGCCACGATAATTTTGAAAATAGTGCGTGTCGATTACTTACAAGCCTCCCAGCGCGAAAACCAGCATAAGAGCCCTCTTTTGGTTGACGGGCAGTTTGCTTGTCCAGATAGGCTGCATTGGCAAACACAGGACCAAGACGTCTGTGGCGATGGAGTAGCCGGCATTGGCGTACCAGTTCTTCGTCAAACTGATGCATGTTGGCTTCATGCTCTTGTCCCACGCACCTTTGATCGGACTACACTGCCAGATCGACGCGGCAACTGTCCCAATCATGTACGCAACAAAGAGGCCCAGAAGGATATAGCAACAGATTCGAAACCATCGTTGAAGGAAGATGCGTAGATACAGAAGCACAATCGAGGCTTTGGTGAGATTAATGGTAATCTTGTAAAATATTTGAGCAACGTAAAATAGCTATTGCACAAAGATAGGTTAGCCGACGACTTTCTACACGACCGGGCGTCCAACAACAAAGGTGGTGGGACAGACATGCCTTTAAAGCCATGAGTCTATCGTCGTGAGAAAGGTGATAAATATGCGTTCCGAAACCATGATTCACAGCAAACATCATTAGAATCTGAACAGCAAGAGTACAGGCCTCCATAAAAGAATTAGCAAAATCTGATCGGGCAACATAGATACGAATCCACATGTTTGCCTCACAAATGATATTAGAATGGTATAGTCATCCGATCCTAGACCCGAACCTCTCTTCAAACGACTCCATATTCTGATTATCAGAAACATGGGAGTCAATGCAAAGAATATGATGCAAGGTGCCGTGACCTGGCGTGCATGGCTATCGTGGCTGTCGTCAGGTCCATCTCCAGACCCCATTTCTGCGGTTGGTGAATTCGACTTGGTCGGATAAAATCCAATAATACCAGACCCTTTGTCGAATTGGACAAAAGGGTCAATATTTTATTCTCAAGCCTTTGAGAACTAGGCGCGGTTGTAGAAGTCCATCGGTGAAGTTGTTGGGTCAAGACTTATTACAACGACTCCACGACTTGCAGGGTTAAAATTTCTTGCTGATATCATACCCTCAGCCGTCCCAGTGCAAAGCACCCTCTCTTCGAGGTGTAAGTTATAAGCCACGAGACGCACCACTTTGTTATCGCGGGGGGAGAGGGGGGGTCTGTATTGCGGCATCGAGAGAGGAGGGTGGATGCAACGGGGGGCGGTCCCTTTCCTGCTTGTGCGAGTACTCTCGAGTCTTGAGTTGGCTTGGCTATCAACTTTTTGGGTGGGTTTAATAATACGTATGCAACGAACCAACAAAGGGTTGATCCAGCAGATCACCAGCCTTGGCCACGATGCATACTCTTTCCGCTGCGGCATGAGCTGACACGGGCCTGAATCTTCAAACGAATGCCGACTCGACTCTCTCATGATGGTTAAAATGGAAGCTTCTTGTTATATCTGGGGATTTGGATTGTCAGCTTCAACTGACTGCCCTCACAGCGTGATGCTAATGTTTGGAGTAGTCAACCGGTTTGTTTTGGGCACACCACCTGCAGCCCCGGTCTATTCTTCCCTGTATATGGCGCATTCTTTGCCGTTTTCGCTGTGCAAGCATGTTATCCCCGCTGTTTCATGGATGGCTTCCCCTGGATGAAAGAGTCTGGTTAGTCCCAGAACAAATGCTTCGCATAATCCTCCTGGTTTAGCCAACGTTGTTATACATACACTAAGGCTGATGCAGTACGTTGTTGCATGAAGGAACTTGACCGAAGAGAGTTCCGCTACTCCACCCAGCCGTTAGCATCCAACGAAGAAGACATTGAATTGGCTCTTGCTAACACGATTGCTGTTCCC
Organism: Metarhizium robertsii ARSEF 23; assembly: GCF_000187425.2. Classification (NCBI taxonomy): domain Eukaryota; kingdom Fungi; phylum Ascomycota; class Sordariomycetes; order Hypocreales; family Clavicipitaceae; genus Metarhizium; species Metarhizium robertsii. The sequence goes on from NW_011942193.1 coordinate 2,060,896, forward strand.
AGGGGCGTGACTAGCTGACTAGCTGGAGGCATACAAAGCCGACAGGACTCAGAAGCTCCAACTTGATTCTTTTTTGGGGATTCCAGATTCATAGACATATCAGCATAGATATCGATATGATCGCAACAAGTCGAGATGGTGCCTGATCAATTTCCAACCATGATAGGGTGAGGGTTTGCATGTATTCCAAGTCTCTTTACATGAACTTTCTGGCGCGCTTCGGCGAACCATCAATTCAATGGTACGTTGACAAGTGAGAAGGACAAGGGCAGAACCATGGGCTAGACACCTTTTCTTTGACCAGTCGTTCCCCATCCCTCGGTCAAGAACTAAGACAAGGATTCCCGTAGCCAAGTCAAAAATCCCCAGCCGAGCGCAAATGGGGCCGCGGGTCTGCAGCCGCCATCCCTGACCCAGTCTGTTCCCCTGACGAAAAGGTGCTTGTTCCCGGTTCACATCCCAGACAGGCAGGCGGCTGGCTCCTCGATCTCGTACCATGACAGTTTAACGTTCCATTGCCTTTGTCCGCGCCGGCGGATAGGTTCATCCCGGACAAGCATGCCTCGAACTACTCTGTACTGTCAGCAATTGCGAAAGGCCTTTCGCCTGCTCAGGGTCTTCTTGTTCCTTGAAGGTATACCCTTCCGTTTCCTCACGACTAATAAGCAGACAGAAGCTGGTGTCTTGTTATCCGCTTGCCTCACGTAATGCCGCCTACGGCCTTCTGCTTGCCCCTGCGGAAAAAAGCCAAGCCACATTATCGAGTTACCATCTATGGACCATGTCGTCACTGTGGCCACAACACAGGCCTCAGCAAGTCGTCGCGTCGTTCGAATAGCAAAAGTTTTGTGTTCAAAACACGGCCCGACTGTTCTCCTTTTTCTCCACAGGTAGAAGTCATGGACAAATTATTGAATGTAGACTTGTGTCTGTCATGCCTTTTATGCCCTCGGACAAAGCACTGTTGTGTTGAACATCGAGGTGAACAGACTCTCAGATGGCCTGGTCAATATGCGAGCTATTTGTCCGTTGGTCCTTCTGTGGTCGCATTTCTCACTTGCTAGTCCAGTGCTCGTGTGCTTACATCGTAATGACAAATAGCAATAGTACTCATAATAGCCCATGCGGGTTCAGACTAAGTCGTCAAGTGCAAAAAGATTTTGTGAGTTCAATGCAGACGTACAATATCGGGTACAGTTATCGACTAGCACGATTTCAAAAAGGCAATTGCAGCTACAGAACATGGACCATGCCTTCCTCCCCTGCAAAACAGATTGACCTGTCACATTAAGAAGCCAACGCCATACCCTTCCATCAGTTGATCAATTCATTGTTATTTCATCATTCCAGATGCCTACATTCATCAATCCTACCCTACCAGATATTACTGTTCGACACAAAGGCCTCTTCTTGCATGGACCTTGATAAATGATTGTCCCGCCCGTGGACAACGGCCGCCAAGTTGCACCAACCGCTGCACGGGTGGGGAGACTGCATGCATCCGGAAATTAGAAGCCGACTGGTTTTGCCGTTTATTCCCCTTCCCGACGCACGAACCAACAGAAGGTCAGTGAAATTGTACTCTTCCCCATCAATATTTGAGCCCCGGGTGCATTAGACGGAGCTCTGCTGCTACGTAGGTTACCAAGCGTCTTCAATATCGTTGGTTCAAGACGGATGGTACCCGTCAAGTTGTCAGTAGTTCAACAACAGGCAATATTTGAAGCCCACTTGGTGAAAAAAGACTAATGAGAAAGGGCAGTGCAAAAGCGGTAATTTGGACCCGCGGATTCGGTTGGCAAGTATTTATTTCAGACCTGTGACTGGCTACAACCTCCCAGTACTACTACTACAACAACAACAACTACTACTACTACTACTACTACAATTACTACCACCAGGTCGAAAGCTGGCAGCGCCGCCACCTCGCTCGTGCCCCAGACAAAAACAATTCTTTGTTGAATTCACTATTTCATCTATACCTGGCTTGTTAAACTTGACACAGACTTTGCGTCTGTTGGTCAGTCGCTGCCGCGAGGAGAGAGCAGCGTGGCACATCGCATCACATCCTCGCCTCCGGCTCCTTCGAAGACCTGACTTGTTTACATGTTTTTTGCCCTCCTCTGGGTGAGACGGGCCCTTCTTTTCCTTCCGCACGATAGAGATCCGAGTCAATCGAGCTTCCATCTACCTTGACGGAACACGCCTATTGCTCCAGGTCATATTAACAACATGAAACTTTCGCTTCTGTCAGGACTAGCTACTGTCGGGCTGTTCACTGGCTTGGCAACTGCTCAGGCCAATGGTACAATTGACAATGGTCCATTCCCTGACGAGCTCAATGGCTCCAACTTTAGCTACCCGTGGCCGGTCAAGGTGTTCAAATTCACCAGTCAGCAGCAGGACCTCCAGATGGCCTTTATGGACGTCAAGCCAGCCTGTAGGCCCAATGGCAAGACTGCTGTTCTCTTCCACGGCAAAAACTTCTGCGGTCCGACATGGCAAGATACCATCCGCGTTCTAGCCGCCAGAGGCTACCGTGTTATTGCTCCCGATCAAATTGGGTTCTGCAAGAGCTCCAAGCCGGATGCGTACCAATTCAGTCTGAATCAATTTGCCTGGAACACACGCGGTCTGCTCAATGCAGCTGGCGTTGGCAATGTCACCGTCATTGGCCACTCCATGGGCGGTATGATGACTGCTCGCTTTGGGCTCCAGTACCCCGAAACCATTGAGAAGATGGTCATGGTTGATCCTGTCGGTCTGGAGGATTACGTTCAAAAGGGCGTTCCCTACATCAGCATCGACCAGTCTATTGTCAGTGAGGCCGCATCCACCTACCAGTCAATCAAGGGCTACGAGCAGGCGGTTTACTACGTCGGACAGTGGAAGCCTGCTTATGATACCTGGGTCAACATGCTTGTCAACATCTACAACGGCCCTAAGCGCAAGGCCTATGTCAAAAACCAGGCTCAAATTGTCGACATGGTTCTCACCTCGCCCATTGCCCACTACTTTGGGGACATTAAGCCACGTACGCTTCTCATTGTTGGAAATAAGGATAAGACTGCGATTGGGGCTCAGTGGTCTCCCCCAGCTGTTGCCGCCAAGCTGGGCCGTTTCGACATTCTCGGTCCCGAGGTTGCCAAACAGCTGCAAAACGGAGAATTGTACCAGTTCCCCAACCTGGGCCATGCGCCCCAGCTTTCCGACCCCAGCAACTTCCACAAGGTCCTGTTGGCGTTCTTGAAGAAATAAAGAAGTAGATCAGTTTCGGATAGCATGATGAGGAAGAGCAAATATTTGTGTCCATATCGGCCCTGTAATACTTAAATTAGTTCTGCAAAAAGACAGCTTCGGCACTAGTGTGCTACGAGAGCAGAGTTAGAAGTGTCCCAGACCTCCAGGCTTTCTGCTCGTGTTATTCGCCAAAACTTGGGCCAGGCAAGCAGTCAGGCTACTCAGGCACCTCAAATACGCTTCATGTTCCTCAGCCACATTTCTCCCACTGACCGTGCCTCTTCAACCCTTTCGTGAATTTTGGTTCGCCGATTTCGGACGTATATATTCGCAAAACCTGGCAACAGTGAATAAACGACAGGCAAGGTAGTTCATCTGAGCATAAATTGTAGACGAAGCTTGGGATAGAGACGAACGCTGAGTATTGCTTCAGCACTAGTTGAGTGCTTTTACGGGTTCGATCGTTTGATTAAACAAGTCATATTACAGTGACTGACCATATTAAAAGCCTTGCTTGAGACAGGTATCGGGGTTGGGGTAGGAAATAAAGCCAAGCTGTCTCATGTTGTCTCGTGTCACGGCCGACAAGTCGAAGTTTCCTGCCTTCCAATTACAAGTCCCGCAATGACCTTGTATAGTGGGTTGTACCTCCCGCAACCAGTCAAATGACGTAATGATCGAGGCACCCCAACCCAGCTCAACCTCAACGCTCAACCTTAAACCATAACTTCAACCTCACCGTCACCAACAAACCTCATAGTACGCACAACAACTAGGTTTCCCACTCATACCGCAAAGCCCATTACAATGACGACCTACATCCCATCCCTGACGATTCCCTCAGTTGTTCTCCAGCACTCCGCGGCATCCGTGCTGCTCCCGATAGCTCTAGGAACTGCTGTCGGGTTTGGAACGCGCCGTACGCATCAAGCTTCTTGCTCGTCGCACAACACTAAGCTAACTGGTTTTCCAGCGTCAAAAACCCAAAAAACGTACTTGGCCTTGAAGCAGCCGCCTCTGCGACCGCCACCTTGGGTATTTGGTCCAGTATGGACAGTCCTCTATGGGTGCGTAAATCCATCATCTTCCCCGAGCATCAACATGGACAAGTCGCTATCCTCCCATCCCATCCCCCTCTGACAGAGGCCCTGGAAGCCCCGTCATTCGTTCCGTGTAGTCCCCTAGACTAACAAGCCCAGCGTAATGGGCTACGCATCCCACCGCATCGCCACAATCGGCCTCAGATCATCCGCCTCGCCCGCAATCGTGGAAACGGCGCAGAACAGTCTAACTCTCTACACGGTGCAGCTTGGCCTCAATCTAGCCTGGATGCCACTCTTCTTTGTGGCTAAGCGCCCCGCCGAAGCAAGCATCGACATTGTCACACTCGTCGGAATGAATGCGTATTTGGCATATCTTTGGAGCTCGATTGATGAGGTTGCTGCGTGGTGTCAGGTTCCGTATCTAGGCTGGCTGGGCTTTGCAACGTATTTGTGTGTTGGGGCAGGGTATTTGAATGGTTGGGACTTGCATGATAAGGAGGTGAAGAAGGAGTAAGGATGCGGGATGCACAGGGAATATGGAAAAGACTTTCGATTACTCATCAGAGTTTTGGTCTGGTTCATACGAGAGTTGTACGTGTGTCGCTTGTAATGATTATTTGAGCCGAAAAGAAGAATGCTCGTCATAGTGTTAATTTTATGGAACTCCTCTATATCTATACCTGATATTCCCAGTATAGTCGTGGTGCAAATCAGACCCAGTGGTAACCCTCAACGCCATGCAGATGACCGTCATAAGTAAAAATGAAGAAACAGGAAAAGGGGGGGAAAGCGCACAAACTAAAGTGTGCATTGTCTCGAAGGATACAGGTCCCTCCAATAACAAGAGAGTTCCGAGCGAGAGCAAGTGCCTGGCCGTTACTGCAGGGGAAAGTTCCTCTTCAGCCCATCATAAACCATAAATATAAACGCAGAGCTGGGTGCTGAGCGCAGACAAGTAATACCACAGCCGCGATATAGGCCACGGACTCCGTATTGACGCCATACTGCGAGGCCCTCATCCCAAAATGTCCGCTTCTGTGCCAGCGTGCCTACGGCAATAGTCTGCATGCGAGACTTGATTGTGTCGGCAGGGAAAAAGAGGAAATTGTAGGAAACACCGGCTGAAGCACCGGCGACAGCTTGCTGCCAGAGTGGCAACGGGTCGGCCCTGATCCTCTTCGCCTCATCCAGAGACTTGGCCGCGCGCGTCTTCATGTTGTAAAACAGCGACGTAACCGTCTCCTTGGCTCCGAACCAGGCGGCACTCCCTCCGCCTTCTCTGATGAGCGTTCCCATCTGACCATGCCAGAAACCCCGTAGCCCCTCGTGACGAAAGACATTGCGCACAACAGCAAGTGGCCGCATAGCAGGAGCAACAGCACCGTCCGCATGCTGAGGCACCTGGACTTTGCACTTGACGAGTTCAATGGGGGTCAAGACAAAGGAAGCACAAACCCCGGAGAAGGCACCGGTCACCCATAGAGCTGGAACAGAGAGACCCTTCTCTCGCGAAGCAAGGCCAGTAGCGAGCAATAGCTCGCGCCCAACCTTCTCGAAGAGGAAGAGGCTGCTCGTCTCGGCGGCGGCTCCAACTAGCGGAGCGCTAATGCCTCGGTAGAGTCCCAAGAAGCCATCCGCCTTTAAAGATTGTCGAAAACAGTCGAGCGGGCCGGTATATCGAAGAGGAAGATGGTCGGGCTGGCTTTGCAGCCGTACCTTGACCGTGTCGAAGGGGTACTCGATGTATTTGCCGACAATGCCAGCAATCTGTCACAAAAAGAAAACAAGTCAGCATGGCCTTCATTCATTGCAACTAGCGCCCAAGGCAGGACGGAAATCAAAATCAGACAGAGAGAACAAAAGGCACTCACCGATCCATAGACAATACCCTCAAATGCCTCTATGAGCGCCGAGCTGCCCCGAAGCGCCAGCTCCGTGGGCATGGCCGACGAGGGTTGGGCAGCGATTTGCGCGTGGTCCATGTCGGAGGGAAAGTCGGCGGCGGGCCGGCGAAGCAGATGGTATCTGTGATCGGAGACGGGAAAAAAAGTGGTGGAAAGCCCTCGCTACGTCTGCTCCGGTGAGGAGACAGCTCTCGCGAGGAGGAGGTCAGGCTTTTCAAAACTGGGACGTCGCACTTGCACCATATATAGTATTTCTCTTCTGGGTGTAAGACGGACGGGAAGGAGGGAAAAAAAAAAAAGAGATGGACCCCAGAGGTGTTTGGCTTCGCAGTTCTAGAGCCTCGCAGCGATTCTGACGTGGGGCATTTGCATTTGCCCGCGCAACACTGAAGCTTATGGGGGGGGCCGCCTTTGCAGGGATGGTTCTGACGACGGTTGCAGGGATCAGTTGATGACCCAGAGACTAGCAGTATTCACAACCCAGCACCTTGCAAAAACGAACAGGAATACATATATGTGTGTACAGCTGCAGATGGAAGGATCCACGTGCAGACAGTAGATCAGGATCAAAGGGGATATGACAAGAAGGACAAGGAGAGAATGGGGGGGACGATGGCAGGCAGGTGATGGCGGCCGACTGGTTTATATGCTGCGGTGCAGAGTGGCCGGAATTATACTACAATAGGCGAAGATCGTGCCCAGCTGTTGGGAATTCCGTGCTTAAGCTTCTGGCGGTCTACCACACCGGTTCCAGATGCCCCTTTCAGACTCAAATTTGTCCGCATGTCAATGTCGGCCATGGGCGCTCGACTAGATTCGAGCTGAAGGCGTGACGAGTGCACAGTGCCAAGTACCGTCTGGTGTCGAATCATCATCGGGCGGTATCGGTCTCGACCCTGGTGCCCCGTGGTTGTTTGTTGCATTGACCCCAGCCAACATTGAACATTGAACGAACATTGAACTTGACAGTTGCCGCCCGATGCGGTGGCGCCCGCAGCACTCAAGTACACCAGACTGTACCTATTAACAGTCAGTACTCTGCACCTCGGTGTTCTGTCTGCTGACGTGGGCTTAGACTACCAACATTGACGCTACATGTACAGTGTGCCAAATCGCGGGCAATACTCCATAAGTAGGCATGGATGCATTGACGCTGGGTTCCCTTCCTCAGTTCTCATCACGGCAACCCGGCCCATGGCAGAGCAGCACGCCGATCCCCTTCACCCTCTCAGCCATCTAGGAATGACGTGCCTGGCCCGTCGTTGCGACCATGTGGTAGCACCCGGAACAAACAGGTGGGATATCACCCGCGCGAGGTCAAACCGCTTGCACCGTTGCACTGACAGCCACTGGGCGAGACTTGCCTCTGCTTAGCACAGCCTGCTTGCCGTGTTGCCGGCGCACAGGCTTGGCCGTTTTATTTTACTCAAGCCGGAATGCCACCGTTGTATTGGGACGCTGCCGAATTAAGCGGCCTGGGACCTTGCTATGAACGCCTGCGCGGCCTGGCCGGTATCATGGTACCAAAGAGGGGGAAGGTTGCGCTTGTCTCACGGCTCTTTTTTTTTTCTTGGTTCCGTCTTTCTCCTGGCTGCTCAATGTTCCCTGGTAGGTTCCAGTTTCATCAACTTGCTCCTCCATTGCTGCAAGTCACTTTGCGAGAAAGTATAGTTATGTGTCGCCTAGCCGCACATACTCCACAGTGTACACAGCGTGCCCAGCTTGACCGGCTCCGATGGGACCAGCATTCGCATCTGATAAGATGCTGAGACTAAAATTCCCGCAAAGTTACGGAGCACACACTAGCACTTGCATATTTCACCACTCTAAACCCCCGAACGGAACGGGGGTCGCGGCGAATGAAGTTGTGGTGGCCGGTCCAGGGATATCTCGGCACCTGGCCAAAAACCCACCATTGCCATGCCTCACCAAGGCTTGGACTTGCCTGAAATCTGCCTCGTAGATCTCTGGACGTGGTTTGGGCTTATGTATGTATGGTGATATTATGGGTCCATCCATTCCACAGTTTAATGCAATGTGCCTTGATTCTATGAGACTTTCGGTCCGTCTAGAGCTGGCAAACTCGATTTTATTATCCTGTGTTCAGACTCGCCCCTCTTGGCACAACCCTATTTCACATCCATGCGGTGTACCCCTAACAACGCGACAATACTTGGGCAATCAGGGAGGGGAATGGGGGACAAAGGTAGAGTCCCTCAATAGTGAATACTATATTGTACAACCTGTTATTCCTACCACCCAGCGTGGCTCAGCACTATTGGGAGTCTCCCGTTTTGGCACCTTACTGCTTCTTCTTGTTGGCCGCCTTGCTAGCAGGAGTATCCTTCTTCGCCGCCAAAGCAGCCTCGTCGTCTGAATCTCTCTTCTCCGCATACCACTGTCCGGCCTGCAGAACTAGAACGCCAATCAATACAAGTGCCAAGATGGTATTGCTGGCAGAGAGCACCCTCAAGCTGTCCTCGCGTCCCAGAATCACCTCGCCATCGAACCTAGCCTTGGCATTCTTGAAATCATCGCTGTCAAAGTAGCCCGAGCTCATGGTACGCAGGCCCTTGACAATGTTGGTAATGTACACGGCAACGCCAATCGTGTAGAGGATCAAGGACGCGCCATCAAACAGGAAGTTGGCCTCGCTAGGTCTGAACAGCTTGATGAACAGCCCCAGGAACCCAACGCTTACGATGATGTTGAGCATTCGTCCGATGAGAGGTGGCGACTGGTGAATGAACTTCAAGTGTGTCTCGATCTGATCATAGTAGCTGGCCGGAACGGGCTCCTTGCTCCAGAGCAGTGGGAAGTCGTAGGGAAAGGACGCGAAGAGGATTCCGAGGAAAAAGCAGGTTGCTGCAACAAAGTGCCACGTTAGCACGATACATGCCCATGATCATTTAGGTTGCGCCGTGATGCGCTCGTAGACAAGCATACGTCCGATAATCATAAACGTCGAGAAGGATCCGGACCCGCGATAATTGGATGACTTGGTCGTCTTGGACCAATCGATATAGGAGCCCATTTTCGAAAGGATGATGAGGCGAGAGGCCGGCTAGATGCTATTATGTGCTAGTCGTATGCGTGCACGAGGAGACGTCACCGGAGCTGGTGTCTGGTCGTATTGAGGTGTTTTGTCGCGAGGCAACACGCGAATTTTGTCGCCAAGTGTGTGGAGACAGCTTAATGTGGCGTCGCGAGGCGGAGTGTGGGGGACCTGGAGCTTACTCCGTGAAGACATCCACAAATAGGTGCAGGCTCATTACTCGTGGCCAACACGCCAGATTGTTAGTAGCTACGTGTGGGTATCGCCAATTTGCTAACGGAGGAGTTGCATCTCCATCATTGGCCATTTCGAAGGGGCTCCTTCCTCGTCGTCGTTTTCTTGGGCAAAAGTGGAAAAGAGTCAACTGGTTTATCCAATTGAGAAGACAATATGCGAATGTTCCTCTATATTATCTCCTAGTGGTCTTTATTTTCACCTTTATCGTTTTTTTTTTTTTTCCGCCGCCCCTTCACTCGTTCATCAATCACTCAGCAAACGACTACTTCAACTGCGAGGCTCAGTGGAACCTATAGAGACGGGGGCTCTTGCCTCCTTACATTGACTTCGTCAGAATTATCTTTTGACTTGTTAGCCGCAAATCCAGCCAGAATCTAACGACAGCCGAAAAACGACAGACGAAAGAATGCTCAAATTGCTAGTCATAAGTCTGCAAGCCTGTCACTAGCAGCTCGAAAGAGCCAGACATGTGAGAAAATGGCATACCCTATACCACACCGAAAACCAAACCGTTCATAATTTCCCCAAGCATGTTCAAGAAGACGTCATTGATTGCTGGGTCCGAGGTGAAGGACGGAAAGGTTACTTGCATTGAGTATGGTAGGCTTCTTGTGGTTTTCTAACGTGCAGAGTTGCTGCCAATGACTCGTAACAACTGTTTTAATATGTAAGAAGGAGACTCGGCTAACAAATGCATCTACAGCGGCATGTGGCAAAGACAGGTTCAGACTTGATAATCTTTAAAGATTAAAAGACCAATTACAAGATGCACATGGGATGCGGCTGCCGATTGTTTCAGCTCAACAAATAAGCGAGCTAGACCTCCTAATCCGAGTTCGTCATAGCCAAAGACCGAAATGTTGCAACTGTTCACATCAGCCATCTACAGCAGGCAAATCCTTATTCCCTCCAACTCAACCACTGTCGGTAGCCTGATTAACCGGGCAGCCGGGACACCCATGGCACCGGATGAGGCAATTAAAACTGTGGACAAGGAGTGTGATTACAATCGGCAGGGATGATGGGGCACAACCGCCACACACTTTTATCAGATGATCAGATAATCGCACCAAAACACTGTTCAATTATGCCAAGACAAAAAGCCCACCAACAAATCAAGCCAAAACATTAGTTAACTACTAGACGGCAGCCACAGGGACAGGCAAGGCATCCTTAGAAAACCCAGGGTATCCTTTTTGACGCCATTCCTGAAAAGTTACGCCTCCTGCAACAGACGGCATTTTCACCATGAGGGGCACTTCGATGTCCTTTTCCGTTCCGAGTACCTCGGCCTTGTGAACAATCTTTTCTGGCAGCAACTCGAATCCCATCTTCTTGTACAAGTTCACTGTCGAGGGAGATGACTCAAAGTACAGAGGCAATCCGGCCAGCTCGCCCATCTGCATACCCCACTGAACCAGGAGCTGTCCCGCCTTGCGTCCTTGATGCTGAGGATCCACCGCAATAACGTGGCAGTCTAGATTCTTGTCAATTTCCACATCACGAGAAGCCACATTGCATTGCATTGCTTCGCTTACAGATGTATGGCCGCCCACCAAAGAGCCTCTCTCTCATTTCCCACAGGGGGTTGAGGACCGTCTCGGCTCGTTCCCGGTGTTCTCCCTCCAACCACGGAACTCCATGGTTTTTGCGCTCTTCCGGAGACCGCTCCCGAAGATAGACATCACCAAGACCCATGCCGATAATTTCGCCTGTGGATGTGTCGACACATTTGAGCGTGTATTGGTTGTCACTGCTATGCCAGTATTGCAATGTCCCGGCAGCGTGTCCTTTTCTAAACTCATCGTCGGTGATTTGCGCGCCCGGGAAAAGAATTTTGAGCATGATCTGACCCATTAGGTCGTGCTCAAAGGCAGAAAAGTACACATCATAGATGCGACGAATATCTGGAATAAGGGCTGGGAGAATGACTTGACCCATGCTGGACAGAATTTACAAGGTCAAAAGAAGCTTTTTGGGGTAGAGTTGAAATCCAAGGAAAAGATCGACAACAGACTGTCCAACTTGAAGGCCCGACTATATATCGTTTACTTCAGCCCGGGTTCAAGGCTCACACAGAAGGCAAACCAGTCAAAAAAATTTCTCCACCACGGGGAGTTTCCGGGAAGCGGGCTGGCCAATGCTGTGGTATGGCCGCATTTATTCTTGTTCGTGTGGCACGCGAGGCCGGGTTTGTTAGTATAGCATGGCGTTGATGACCTACGGGTGGGATGCACGACGTCGCACACACATGATACCCTCTCGACTCGGAACGGCTGAACACTTTCGACACCAGCTCCCTTGCTCCCTTACCGAGTACAGGGGTAATGTCCCCAAGGATTAGCTCCTTTCATCTAGGAAGCCTTCAGGCTAATTACGGCAGAATTTTTGGCATATGCAGCAGACTGACGAGAAATCGTTGCATCCCATTATTCAATTCAACTATTACTGATCTCTTGACCCAGAACATTGGGGCTCATTATGTGTAATTAACAATTCACACTTTACGGAACAATGTGTCCAAGGAAAAGAAACCACACTGGATTTCCACCGACTACAATTCACCAGGAGAAAGTTTGCAGCTTTGTGCCTAGCAAGTTACAAACTTCTACCACTGATACACAGCCAATCAGTTGACTTAGAGGAGCTGGACAGCAGCAGCTCCAACACACATGGCACCCAACATGGCGGTGCCAAGTTTCAAGTTCACGCCCTTGCCAAAATTAGCTTATTTTAGTTTGGATGGAGGCTCGCGGTAAACTTACGGCAGCGGTCACAACACCAGAAGAAGTTGGCTGGGCGCCGGTCTGGTTGGTGGTTTGAAAAGGCTGCTGGGTAACAGTGGCAATGATGGACGAGGCCTGTGAGGAGTGACCTTGTACTGGCGGCACGACAGTTGATGCCACGGCTGAAGCGGCAGCAGAGGTGGCAGTCGAGGCGGCATTCAAGATAGTCGTCACATCGTTCTCGGGGCTTGACTTGACAGCAGTATCAACGGGAGCATTGCTGGTCGTGGATGGGGTGGTAACGGCAGGAGCCTGGCTGGTAGCCGGGTTCTGTTTGTCCCAGGAAAAAGAAAAAGTCAGTAAAGGAGCTTTTCGAGTCTGTTGGCTGAGCGCATTGGGGGAGAGCAACATACCACAGGACGGGTAGGAGGGTCGATGGGCACACCCATGTCTGCAGCTTTCTGTTAGTCCAAAGAATTACTCTGAATCGGCGGCCTTTCACGAACCTTTGCAAAGACTAACACCAAAGTTGACTGCATCTTGGGCATTGTCACCACACTTGGAGTAAGCGCACTCTGCGAAATAGTTCTGGAGGTCCTTGCCCTTGCAGAAGCAAAGGTACATACTGGCCTCCCTGCAGGAAAGCGGAGGATGCTCAGTAACCACGGACTGGAAGCAGTCGACCTTTTGAACGATATCAGCTAGATGGAGTCTACAGGTTCTTTTCGCCTCGAACTTACAGCACACAGGGACTGTGCAGAAACAGTGGCCAGCAAGGCGGCAGCAGCAACGACAGTGGTTTTCATGATGTTTGAGAAGACACTAAAACTCGAGGAACGAATGTATAAATGTTGCTGAAGGGCGGAGATGAGCGAACGAAAACTGAAGCTCGAGAGAAGAACTATGATCAAGTCTCGGACTCCTATAAAAACGGTGGACAAACCCACGATGACTAGGAACGCACCCGAGAAGGTAGATATACCTCACCCCGAGCCAAGCCAGTATGGCAGGCCCCAAAATCCCGACTCGTTTTGTTACAGGGCTTGTTTTCGAGGCGTAGTCGAGAACAATGAATGCTTCAACTCGGAGGGAGCTCTCCACGTTGGTGATGTGGGGTCTTTGTGATGGGTCCATTAAATCTATCAGCTCTTGGTGTTTTGAGCTTCATAGTTATCAGATCATCAGATAACAGCTGAATGGGCTCGGACCTGTCAGGCCCACACCGCACGAGGCATGCCTGCAAATAGGCTTCTCCTTTTTTCTCCTCGAAAAATGCTGGTGCAATCATTAGGAGGGACCAAGGCCATACTCCAGTGCACATCGTCCCCAGGCGGAGCGAGAAGGAGTACAACATACCGCCTGGAGGCTGCTGTGGCTGAAACTCTAAGTGCTCAAGGATGGCACCCCATCTTATCAGATCCTCGGGCCCTGGTTGTCTTGACAGGGGGACCCTTGCCCCTTGGTCGCCCTGTCAGGCAATACTAGCACCCTACTCCGTACTACATTTTAGTCAACATTGAAGGCGGCTCCATAAACGCTCTCTGGTCCCTGTTTTGCGATTCAGCTGAGATAAAATAGCTCCAACCAACCCCATCTTTAAGCGACGGGTTTGCATACCAACAGACTGTTGTCCAATGAGCACCATAACCGACTACTCCGGTAGCGCGCTGGGAAAAGTCGGTGTCATGCGAATAGATGAAGTTGAGAGCTCGGATCAGCAGAGTTTGCTGAGGCCCAACTCGTGGCTTGCATTGTGCAAGGTGAAATGAACCATGACGAACAAGCTTGGAGGCAAAGACATACATGTTAGCGTCACCTAAAGACGCCGTTTCCCGGGGTATGATTCAGTTTGCCGCTTCTCAAACACCGTTTTTACCCGTGTGCTTCTCGGTCACTGGGTTATCAAAGTATCAGTCGACGTCTCGGCCAAGCAATGGAGAAGCTTTTGATACTAGCCGGATGCTTTGAGCGGCCGCAAGCCCCTGTCCTAACGCTACTTGAATATGTACATACAAAGTCCACCAGGAGCCGGTGACGTTTCTTTCCACCCATCACCCAGTTTGCCGCCTACAGGGCAGCCAACAGCCCGGCGACAAGCAGACCGAGAGCCCTTCCTGGAGCATCAGTGGCCGCAGCTCCGGGAGCCGAGGTGCTAGTGGCCTGACCAGCCGAGGATCGTGTTGAGGCAGCAGAAGTAGCGTCCCCAGTCACGACTCCGGTGGCTGGACCAGTCGCCGTGGGAGCAGTAGTCTTTGAAGCACCTCCAGCCTTGGCCTGAGCAGTGGCAGCAGCACAGAATTTTGCGCCGGCGGGCAGAACCTTGCCTATTACACCACTGTGTGAGTTGGGCCGGGATACAAAGTCGTTGAGCAAGATGCAAACATACCGACAGCTTCATCTGGGCCACATGCTTGCAGAACGCAGTTCACGCCAGCGTTGTAGATGGCCTCATAGTTCTTCTGTACGCACATACAGACGGCATCGTCCATTGAGCAGTCTGTGGCCTGTTTCGTAGCCTGATCGAGACACTTGAGAGAGCACTCGGGAAAGTAGTCCTTTCTGTTCTGCGCGACGACACTGCCGGTAAAGGCACAGGCCAAGAGGAGCAGAGTTGACTTCATGGCGAGATTCGGATGGGAAAATAAGTGTACGAATGCAGAACTTGATGCTTTGTTGCCCTGCTTCTGCGGGTGTTGGAGATGGTGATATTGTGAGCTGTTCCTGATAGAACAAAGAATCTCAAGTTCGGGATTGGTTACCACGAGGAGATTTAAAACTGGAAATACCGGAGCTGCATACATAACCACAAGCATGTCATCTCTTATGCTTAAGCGAAAGGGAGAAAAAATCCCCCACCACTTCGCATCCTCGGGAACCTTGGCACATCTCTCAAGAAAATCATCCTGGTTCCATGCCGGGTCACCGGCTGTTCATGGGTCGGCGCCACACCGGCGCTATTGAAACAATTTCAGGCCTGGAACACCGGATCCGCATCGTTTTCCTGATTGATAAGATTTTTCATCGGCATGGGTTTCGGCATGTCGCCATGACAGAGCTGCAACCGGTACGGTGACCTCGGCTGTGGCCGGAGAGATGTTAGCCGCATGCTCCAACTCATCCGTCAGTCATCTCACATACATGACAGGATTGAGTGGAACTTTGTGGATTGGGAATTTTTCATTTTTGGGGAGGGGGAGATACAGAAGTGTTTGACAGCTTTGGGGAGCTACCCTTGCATTTGGTCTTGTCTCGGGACATGTCATGCCTTAAGCGCGCGGCCCTCTACAACCTCCCCACGATCAAAGTCAGTGCCATAGTAGAAAGAGACAAGGCGTTGTCGAAAATGGGCATCTTTTCTCGATACGCTGCCTGTCCGGAGAATACAGCAGAGACAAAGCAGGATATGGCTGGGCTCGGCTCTGAGATACCGATGGACTCGTTGGAAAAGGACGAGGAAAGGCCAGCATCTGATAAAGGGAAGCAAGATGGCGTCAAGAAAGTTGAAGCTGCGGCTGCTGTTTGGACAAAATGGCATCTTGTAGCTGCGTTTGCCAAGTAAGTAGACCCCTTCGCTGCTTATCGATGAACAACAACCCAGCCTGGTAACATGTACGGCGCAGTATTTGGCTCATCTACTTCATTCTCTCCATCATGGAAGTCGTTTTTCGCACGTTGGACCCTTTTGTTACTAGCACGTTTCAAAAGCATTCTCTCACTGCGGCAATGGGCATCATATCCAGCATCGTTGGCGGTCTTTCAAAGCTGGCCATTGCCAAAATCCTGGACACTGTCGGCCGGCCGCAAGGTATGGCACTGGCTCTGGCCTTTTGGGTTATGGGCATGGTCATGATGGCCGCGTGTAAGAATGTTGAGACGTACGCGGCAGCGCAAGTGTTTGCGCAAACTGGGTATGCTGAGATGTGACGGTGCGGTCGGCGGCCGAGCTGAATGCTGACTCCATGACAGATCACAGGGTGTGAGCTACTGTTTAACTATCTTCATCGCCGATACAACGAGCCTTCTAAACCGACCCCTCATGCTGGCTTTTGCAACATCCCCTTATATTGTCACCACCTGGATCGGTGGACCGATGGCCACGAGCGTCATCAAAGGCCCTGGCTGGGAATGGGGGTTTGGCATGTGGGCAATCATCACACCGGTTGTGGTGCTGCCGCTAGTGCTCGTATTTGCATGGAACCAGAACAAGGCCGAGAAGAAGGGCCTGGCCCCAAAGAATTCCATTCGGGACATCAGCCTCGGTGCTGTCAAGAGGTTCGTCATTGACGTCGATCTCATTGGCCTGCTCCTTTTGGCTGCCGGCATGGCATCGTTCCTCCTCCCATTCGCATTGTACCAGTACCAAGACGATGGCTGGAGAAGCGCTCTTGTCATCTCCATGATTGTCGTGGGCGGCCTTCTCATCGGCGTCTTTGTGCTTTGGGAAAAATTTGGCGCTCCAGTCACCTTTATCCCACTGCGTCTCCTTGCCGACCGCACCGTCTTCTTCGCCGGCCTCATGTTTCTCTTTGTATTTGCCAACTCACTCATCTGGGGGAGTTTCTTTACCTCTATGCTGCTCGTTGTCTGGAACACGGGCGTGACAAAAGCGACGTACATTTCCAACATTTACAGGGTTGGATCGTGTTTCTCTGGCCTGGTCATCGGCTACCTGATCCATCTCACGGGGCGATTCAAATGGGTCGGCACCATGTTTGCCCTGCCCCTCATGCTCCTCGGCGTCGGTCTCATGATATACTTTCGACGAGCCAGCCAAAGTCTCGGTTTTGTCATCATGACCCAAATATTTGTGGCCTTTGCCGGCGGCCCACTCGTTATTGCCGGCGAAATGGCCATGATGGCGCCTTCAGACCATCAACATATTGCCGTCATCATTGCGATCCTCGACTTGTTTTCTGGCGTTGGCAATGCTATTGGACGAGCAATCTCATCCGCAATCTGGGCGGGGACATTCAAGGACGCCCTGAGGAAGCGACTACCTGCCGACGCGCCGATTGATAGCATCTATGGCAGTCTGCCTATTCAGATGAGCTATGAACCCGGATCAGAGGAGAGAATTGCCATTTCTGAGGCGTATTCCGAGTCGCAGCGGTATATGCTGATCACGAGCACATGCTTTGTGGTAGTCGCCTGGGCGTGTACGTGGGTTTGGAGGGATATCAAGTTGAAGGACAAGAAGCAGACAAGGGGATATGTGGTGTAGACATTGCCTGCTCAGGCGGCGAATTGTAAAAGAAAGACGGGGGTACGCGCTGGAGGCTAGTTGGCGAGACTCTGCATCGACACCATGCCACCATGGTTGCAATACCTGGCTAGACGCCTTCCCGATGGGCGATTGTATACTCCAATACTATGAATGCGACGTATGCCAAAATCATGACAACCCCAACTGCCTTGGCTCCCCTCCCCCTGAGCCACACTGTCACTGTAAAAGTCAGCGTAGACACCCAAAGGACGGTCAGCTCCCCAATCGTCACTGTGCCTCTGTCCAGCTCTCCGCCGGTACTAATCAATATGATACCACAGCACAACGACAACAAGAAGATATTGCTCCCCGCGCAGTTTGCTACTAGAATCTGACCATGCCCTCTATATCCACTCACGACGGAAATCAATTTCTCAGGAAGCGTAGTTGCGATGGAGAGGATAACGACGCCAAATGAGATGTCAGACATGTGCAACTGCGTAGTGATATTCGCCGCAGCGTGCGAGAGAATGTACGCTGACAGGGCGAGGGCGACAATGCCGAAGATGAGTTGGAGAGTGTGATGGGTGACGGAGCGACGGA
This sequence comes from Metarhizium robertsii ARSEF 23, assembly GCF_000187425.2. Taxonomy (NCBI): domain Eukaryota; kingdom Fungi; phylum Ascomycota; class Sordariomycetes; order Hypocreales; family Clavicipitaceae; genus Metarhizium; species Metarhizium robertsii. The sequence goes on from NW_011942193.1 coordinate 2,078,907, forward strand.
GCGGGCTTGGAGAAGGATTGCCGATGAGGGCTGTCCGTTCAGTGTCTTCATCTTCATCTTCATCTTGATCGTCGTCCGAGTCCGAGTCCTCGGGAGCGGCAAGGACGCCCTTGACGACGGCGACACCTACAGAGACGAAGTAGACGACAAACCCGACGATCAAGACGGATCCGCAAACAATCCACGCAACTCTGCTGGAATAGTACACGACGGGAACAACGAGCGTGGTCAGCACAAGTGTCAGCAGAGAGTAGATGCGCGAGCCGCGATCAAACTCAATGTTCCTGGAGCAAAGCAGCCCCAAGGAAAAGGCACCCAGGATATTGGATATGGATGCGCCAATGACATTGCCGAGGGCAAGGGACGAACGGCCCTGCCCGAGGGAGGAGACTACCACGGCGAGCTGACTTTGTCAACGTGTACTATTATATGGTGAATGCGAGATGGGGATATGCGGCAGCAAAGTGAGTGAGAACCTACTTCTTCCCATTCGGCGCCGGCGGTAACCAATCCAATGAGGAGTTCTGACACGTTAATGACGGAGGCTAATGTGGCGGCGTGGGATATGAATTTGTCGGTGGCAAACTCGAGGAGGAAGAGGGTTGATATGAAGACGCATATATTGTAAGGGAGGCTGACGTCTTGGGCCATGTTGGCTCGTGGTCAAGTGGTGACGGTGATGGTGTTGAGGTGAGAGAAGTTGGGGGAAATTGAATCAGAGGCGCAATTGAGCGGCGGGGACACCGGGGAGGGAGCGCCAAATGGGCCATGTCGATCTCTCTACTCGGGGGGCAATTGGCAGGAAGATTTCTGTAAATACTATTGTTCTGATGACTTTTGCATTCAATGGTAATAAAGCAAAAGTTTCTGGCGGCAACTTTGGCCGTCGGGTGATGACCAGTCTCGACTCTCAAGTCACAAGTCACGAGTCGCGAGTCACGACTTGCGACTCACTGGGTCGGCGTACATGAGAAGGTTGCCATCTACTTGAACTTCGGAACAAAGGAAAAAAACATAGACTCACAGCACATGGCACCAGTCTGACGATGTATGATCCATTCCAAGAAACACTCAAATTAAACCATGCAGGTTGCAGCCAAGTTTTGGCCGTGCGTGCGTCCAGCCGCATCAGCCTCTGACTAAGCCTCTCATGATCCATGAAGCTAAACGGAAATTGAACAACAAATTGCCTGTCACGGCCTTGCCCAGCCCCTGACGTCCGATTCCATCATCTGCCGCACAGCAGACTCAATTGCTCCCCAAGGGCATAAGTCGTAACCTGTGCCCATCTTACAGGCCATTCTCCTACTACCTGTCGCCCGGTGCTTCGCCATGATACTCTTCCGCCTCCTTCTGCTCCTAGCTTCTCTCACCCTCGCAGCAGCTCAGCAGAGCTCTGCCGTGCAAACCTACAGGGAATCCAAAACGTACACCTATTACGGGTGCTACAACGAAACGACTGAAATCGAAGGCTCCGACCACTCACGCGCCTTGTCCGGCGGCGCAAATGAAGTCAAGAAGGGCGAGATGACGGTACCGATGTGTCTTGACTTTTGCAATAATGGGGAGAATGGCGCTCATTATCGCTATGCAGGGCTAGAATGGGCCAGGTGAGTTTGACCAAGTCGCGACGAAGAAACTTGGACACGACTCTGGCGTGTAAAAAGGGGGGGGAGCGCGAGAAGCTGACCTTGGCAGGGAGTGCTGGTGTGCGCAGAGCATAGCCGGTATTTCGGCAAAGCTCGACGATGGAGAGTGCAACTTTCCCTGCGAGGGGAACACTTCACTCGCCTGCGGAGGGTCTCTCAAGCTGAGCGTCTACAGGATGTCAAGTGCGGGTGCCCAGGCCTCGCCCGTGCTTTTGGCGTCGTTTCTTTCCCTTGTGGCTGCGTTTGCATGGTTGTGAGTCTTGGCTCTCGAGCTCGACGGTTTTCTGCATGGAGCATATTTACCACTGGGTGTACATGGTACTTGGGAGGCGGGATGTTGTATTGTATATAGTAGCGCCTGCAAACAAGAACAAGGGGAGAATCTTGCATCGGGGGCCCGAGACGGGCTTATGAGACTAACTACCAGGCTTGGAAGTCGACCACGTCTACCTAAAGGACGACATGATGGGCAGAAAGGATACACAAAAAAGATAAAAGTTCCCTGACATGCAACTTTTAAACTCACTAGAGGATCTGCATAATACGGAGATACCTAGAGAGCTGGTCCTGTATCATCACAAAGTCTCGGGCATGGTTTCGCACGCCTGCGAGAAGAAGATCCTCGCAGGACCTTCACCGTCATTCACAATGCCATAATAATTCCCTAGAAGCAATCAGCACACCTCGGCACATATACACAACCCCGGGCCGAACAGAAACTCACCCCTAGGCACAGTCCAGATGCCACCAGTCGAGATTCGAAACCTGGTCTGGTGGACCGTCACCAAGACCTTTCCAAAATGCACAAAAAACACCATTTGCATCATTCTCGTATTCTTAGTTCTCTTCTCGCCGCCGGGGGGGATATCCACCACGCCCGCGCCCATGTATGGCATGTGAAGGGTTTTGGCGTAGCTAAAGGTGGCCCCTGGGATTTCCCAAGTCTCGATCGCGCTGGCCGATATAGCAATCTGCTCGTCTGCAATATCAACCTCGATGGCTTCGATCGGTGGCCAGAGTTGGAGTTGGTAACTTGGCTGCCAGACGACGACGCTGGCGCGGACCGTGCCTTCGTTTGTCTCCCAGGCGTCCAAGTCTTGGTCATGGGCGGCCGGTTCAACGTTGCCGTTCGACTTGGACCCTGTCTCTGGCTGACTTGTCGGGCCTCCTCTTATGACGAGTTGATACTCGGTAAGAGGCACGTCTTGTCCCACCAGTGGTTCCTCTGTGTGTTCTACCCGCCGGGCATACTCGGAAATTTGATGGGTGATGTTATCCATCGTGCCCGGAAACAGTTGTCTTATTTGATCTCGGCAGCGGTAGCCGAGGGGGGGGCCTTTTTTCTTCTCCTCTGTTTCTTTACTGTTTCTGGTTATTGGTCATGCTTACGCTAGTGATATTGCTTTTGGTGTGGGCGGCTGAGTCCAAGAAAATAGATGAAGCCAAAAACGAATACTGCTTGGCAGCAGGACGACGAGTGAGGACTCTGCATATGTGAGGAGTAAACTGTTGGCCCCTCTAGCATATTCTCTCCCTTATTGGGTGTCAGGCTTTCGTAGGCATGTTAGTCACGGTAATCAATAGAGGCCTCACCTTATTTACTAAAAGGTTTAAGTAATTAATCTGATACCATCGTTACTTTTTCTAGTAATTATAGCTACTCACAACATTCTTTAGTATTAAAAGTCCTTGGTTTTCTAAACGCCTTGATGACCTAACCTAAAGAGCTCTATCAAAGCAGCGGTGAGCCTGATGCCCAAGTCTCGTGATCATAGCCCTTGTGTAACACAGTGACGTCTGACAGAGCCTCACTACGTGCACGATGAGAGTAGGGCCAAGCTTGCCGCTAACCAACCCTGCGACTTGTCGAAACATGTCACAGAAGACTTCAGTGTTCATCCGCCGTGATACGAAAATCTTAACAAGACCCGGACCAGATGAGGGATTTGAAACCGAAAATGTGGGATACTGCCTATGTCGTGGGAACATGAGGAACCGACCGTTTGAGGAGGAAGGCGCCGACGGCCCTGCTCCTGCGTGCCCAATTGTGAACGGCAACCACGAAGCGGGAAAGGCACCTGCTGTGCCTCCATGTCTTTTTGGGCCGCTTCCTGGGCCTCCTTCTCCGGTTGCATCAAATCATGACCAGGCGTCTGACGCCTTGAATCCATCTCAACAAAGACCGCCTGCGAAAGTTGATTCCGCCGAATTGGAGAATGGCGACGATGCAGAGCGCCCTTCCTCTACGTCGGACTCAACCCTCCAAGTTGGGTTCAACAGGTTCTTTTTGCACCCAGCAAGCGAAGGACCTCCCATGAGGATGATTAGGTATATATATACGCTCGGAAATACAGCCGAAGATACGTGATAAAGTAAGACGTTTCCCGGTCCATTGGCCTTGAGGGTGGCCTACTACTCAGTATACTAATACAAAATCTACAATGGTTGTCATCAAGTCATGAGTTAAATATCCAATGGCCCGAATCCCCGCTCCTTCACAGCAGCCTGCACAGCACTTTCGACCTGTTTTGCAGCTTCGCGCCATGATTCCTGTCCCCTTCCCGGACTTCCATCCTGTTCCACAAGGATATGCAGCCACTTGATGAGAATGACGACCTTTTCAAGGTCTCGCTCCTCCTTGACTACCTTTTGCAAGTACTTGTCAAATACCTCTACATCATTACTGTGTGGCCCATCATGCCGTGTCTGGGTGTGCCAGGCATCAAGCATGTCCTTGACTTCTCGTGTCGAGGTGACTCCTGAGCTGGCAAACGCTACTTTTCGCGGAGGGGCGGGAAAGGCTATCTTCCTCTGACCACCAGGCAAGACACTCTCTGTATCTGAAGTAGTGTGTCTCCGCGGTGGAGCGTCAAGGCCTGATCGGAGGGCCATTCTTCGGCGGCGGTGATCAGCAACTACTTCCTTGCGCACATCCTCCGGCAGCTCGGCGAGGAACTCGGCGTCCAGCTCCTCAATATCTTCCACGATGGGGCTCTCAGACCCCGGCCTGAGTGTCCTGAAGTTTGTCTGAACCACCCCGGTCTGTGCATCTCGTTGACGCTGGGCCTTGCCAAATATGCTCCGGATGCCACCTTGTTTGGTAGGCGTCGTTTGCTTCCGTGGCTGGACAAGATGTTGGTCTCTCCGTGGAGATTGGGGTACAGCAGGTCTTCGTCCATACGTGGCCAGGACTTCGGCTTTCATATCATCAGGCAGAGCGTTGAAGACGTCCGCATCGATCTGTGAAGGGAGCAGCGCCTCCATAGATGCAGGGCCTTCCGATCTTGGTACTTCTGGAGCAGGACTCTGTCGGGATCGCTGTCCCATTAACCTACTCCTGATGTCATTCGGCAATTCAGAAATGACGGCGGGATCCGGGTTACTAGGGAGAATAAACTGAGTCCCGGATACATTCAACGGAGTGTTGGCTTTGGCATCTTCCTGTGCGGCCTTTGACAGTGCCATAGCAGGGTGAACCTTTGGCTTGCGAGGCGTCAGTGGATCATCGGCAATGGGATCCGCGTCTATGCCATGGCCAGGAGATCGCTTCGGCTTTTGCGGGCTTTCGATGTCATCAATGGCCTCAGTTCGGGATGGCTTCTTCGCGGAAGAGGGACCTACAAACGGACCAAAGTTCAGTGTCCGTTGACTACTCTGGGTGGGCCGGGCTTGTTGTGCCTTGATCGGTTCCAGTTTGGTCATTTGCACGCCCAGACCACGCAAATCACCAGGACTAAATTTGAATGATCTCAAGATAGCGACGGCCTCTTTACCAATAGTTTCAGAGTTGTGCGTCGCCACACCAAATGTTGCGCTCTTGTTGAAAGTGTCACACCTGCCATGGCCCAGATGTTTGGCCGGGTCCAACGGTGCGTCCAGGCATCTTCGCATAATCTTCATGGTGAGATGCGTGCCCCTGACCTGCTCATTCACAAGACGCTTCTCCAACTCCTTGCACAAGTTGAACACAAACTCTTCTGCCTCTTGTTGGCTAATGAACCGAATTCCCCAGTTGACTTCAGCGGACACGGACTTTCGTGGTGGCTGCTCTCCAACCTCGGTTCGGTCAATGCCGCGAGCATAGTCTGAGAGTTTCTCGCTGGTCTTTGGTCCCAGGGCACCAGCAAGACGTTCCTTTGACACGGTCCGAACGTCTTTGACAAATTTGATTCCCAGCTCCTCAAGCTTTCCGCCGATGCTGTGAGAAACACCAGGTAGTTGCTCGACTGTCAATTCGCCCACGATATCCAGGACACTCTCTGGCTTGAGCTGAAATTGCCCGGCTGGTTTGGCTCTTCGCAGCGCGACTTTGGCCTGTAAAATGTTACCACCGATGCCAACAGAAACATCGCATCCGGTTTTGGTTTTGATGCTCTCTCTGAGCCTTGCAGCAATCTCATCTGCCTTCTCCTGTTCTCGCCAGACATTTCCTTCATCAATGCCAATGCCCTGGGAGTCCGACGTAGAGTACACAACAGCAGTAGCGTCTATCAAAGCCTCGTCAACACTGACGCTCTGCACGACTCCTCCGATAGACAGAATTGAGTCATAAAACAACCGACTAGCTTCTTCGTACGCGGGAAAGTCGTATGGCAAAACTTTGAGATCAGGACACAGCTCTGTAGCCCGTTTCATCCACATTCCATTTTTGACTCCGAATTCGCGGGCTGGGTAATTGCAGCTTGCAATTTCAGACCCTGGGCCACTGCTGTGTGCCACAACGGTAGGTTTGTCGGCATACTCGGGGTGTTTCTTCAGCGATACAGCACAAAAAAAACTGTCAAAGTCAACGTGCATAATGTAGCCCCGCGCGCCTGGCTTCTTTTTAAACATCCTTTGCGTTAACCCTTTCTCGGCAGCTAGTCGCTGCATTGCTGACTTCAGGCTTGCCTTCCAGGTGGAGAGATGATGCAGTCGGCTTTCGGAGTAAAATTGCTTGAGAAACTCGGGGTTTGCTGTCGATGACTTGCGTAAACGGGGGTCTGATAACAACCAAGCATTGTGTTCCTCAGACGTCATTTCTTTGGCTGGCTCCACAACTGGAGAGGGACTCCTAGCATTGACTACTGCACGACTTTGTTCTGGAGGTCCCATAACTTTATGATTCTGGGTGTCATGGCGGGTGGGTGTCACTACACCCTGGCTTTCTATGCTTCTGCAGAGGTAGGATTCAGAAGACGTCACCAGAGATTGGCATCTATCGGTCGGTTTCTGTTGTTCGTTGGCAGCGAGCGAAACTGGGGGCTTTGATGGAGTTGGTGTCTCTTCTGCGAAATGGCTCAAAGACTGACTGGGATCAGTTGTAGACGACTTGAACTGTGATGTGTAGAAGCTATTGTCGGTCTGCTCCTTGTATCCCCGCCTAGCTTCTGGACTGGCCTGCGTCATGCCTCGTTCATCATCAAATCTGAGGACCTTTTGTCTCGGTCCTTCATCCAGCACACGATAATCGCCCCATGGCATCAACTTGCCAGCGGCCACCGAGTCGACGATCCATGCGGGTTTGACGATCCGGTATCGGCCAAAATCAACGCTCTTTTTCGGAGGTAGAGTGGAAGCAATGATATGGGTAGCCATTGTCTTCGAGTCCAAGTATTGAATGAAGCCGCCGCCGTGCTCCACGATTTCGCGATGAAGGCTACATTCGAGTCAGCACAGGTCAAACTGGGAGTGACACGGCAGAGGGCGTACACATGCAGGGGCGGCTGAGTATAGCCGGTAATATGAGCAACTATTCCCTTGAAAATCTGAGGTTTGTCAGAAGCGGCACGCAGATCGGCGTCGAGATTCTGCAGCTTGATCTTCTTGCGGCGGAAGTAGTCGCCAAATCCACCAAACTTGCTACCCTCGTACTCGTCACCCTCCTCATCTTGAAACTTGTGATCTTCTATCCTCTTGCGCACCAGAGACGAATTCTTTTCCAATACGCTGCCCATCGTGAGTGTGGCAAATTGTATCCGCTATGCCCGGAAGTGTGGTTCGGGAAGAAGAGCAAGTCTGGCAACGTGTGGTTCGATCATGATCTGAGTGGTCATGTTTTCGTCGCGAGCGTTGAGACACGATGCGCCATTAATTTACGCGACTGGGTTTATTGCGTGGTGCGAGGTGTTAGTCGAGGAGAGATATCCAAAAAATGTTGCTTTCGAAATGGAAGAAACGGCGTGATGTTGATGAACATGAGAGCACGATGGCAACTTGCAGGGGTGGCAGACCGTGTATAGTGGAGAACTGGCACCGCGCCTTTCACACGTCATCCCGTGACTGGTTGCTGCATGTGGCTTGCTCCGTAACTTTGTGGGTACGTACCTAGGTACTTGACGCCGTGCACCGAGAGTCTGGAGGCCAGAGACAGTAGTTCTTCCTGGCCAGGCAAACCTTCCAGTCCTTCCACGACGAGGATGAAATCTCTCCTCTCCGCACATCAAAGCAGCCTCCGTCACTGGCAAGCTGGCTGATTGGCCGGCCTGCGCCATCATGAACAACGAGCAGTTCCGCAAGCTGATGCTTGCCAATTCGAAGCAAGCATCCGGCTCAAAAAATGACCCTTCTCCTCCCGTCGCAAAACCCAGTGGTGGAGGCACAGCTCTTGGATCCCGGCAGCGATCCAGCATGCCCATGACACCGTGAGTGCCCGTCTCGCCCAAGGTACCGTGAAGTTGTATTCTAATCAAAATATAGGCGATCTGTTGCAGGCCATCAAAGCGATTTTGCTCGACAGCTTGCCGAACGCAACCAGTCTGAGCGGCCACAGAAAAAGGTTAGAACCTCGGCGCCCAAAGGCGTCAGGCTCGCAGAGGGTTATGTCGACCGCGCGCGAAATCGAGCGACTGCCGAAATCGATGACCGAGAAGCGAGACTAAAGGCCCTCGAAGAATCGTACAAGAAGGAAGAAATTGACGAGGAGACATATGAGAAGCTACGATTTCAGATTGCAGGGGGCGACTTGGAGAGTACACATTTAGTCAAGGGACTGGATTTTAAGCTTCTTGAGCGAGTAAGAAAGGGGGAAGACGTATACGACGAGAAGCCATCTGGGTCAACAAATTCAGAGGCCCAAGAAGATGACACACATGTGGATGATGCCTTTGACATGCTCGAATCACAAGAGATTCATGCGATCGAAAGGGAAAAGACTGACAAGAAGAAAGGCCAACTATCTACAGTTGCAGCGGGAAAGAAGAGGACAAGAAACCAAATCCTGGCGGATATGAAGGCGGCGAGGGCAGCGGCCAAGGCACAAGCTGAACCCAGTTTGGGTGATCGATTTCGCAAGATCGGAACGACACAGAAACTCGGCACGCGCATAGAAGTAGATAAGAAAGGTCGGGAAGTACTGATTATCGTTGACGCCGACGGACATGAGAAACGAAAAGTTCGGAAACTGAGGCCTGGGGAACCAGAGGAGTCAAAAGACATATTGCCAATGCCCGACAAGAACGCAAAGCCATTGGGCATGGAAGTCCCCGAGCAATTTAGAACAAAGGAAGAACCAGCGGCTGAGGATGACGGAGAAGTTAATATTTTCGATGACGTGGGAGATGACTACGATCCACTGGCCGGAATAGATGGTTCAGAGTCGGGCTCGGATTCGGATTCGGAAATGACAGAGCAGACAACAGCTGGAAATGGCGTTCCACGGGACAAGCTGACAGCATCAGATTCAATGCCGCCACCGCCGATACCGCAAACAGGCCCCAGAAACTACTTTCAAGATTCCAAGACACGCCTCATTTCCGAGGAAGAGGGAGAACGAGCGCCGTCCATGTCGGACCCAGCCATCATGGCAGCTATCAAGAAGGCAGCGGCACTACGTCCGATTGAGACAGAAGACGACGACGACGAGTCTCGCCAAAATTCCGTGGCAGCTGAAGAGCGAAGAAGAAAGTTATTACAAACGTCTCAACGGGACGATGACGACCTTGACATGGGCTTTGGCACCAGCAGATACGAAGACGAAGAGGACTTTGAAGACCACAAACTCGCGTCATGGGGTGAAGATGATAATAGCGAAGGAGGCCGTAGCCGAAATGCACGAAGCCAACGCAAAAGAGGTCCAAAGAAGCGCAAGGTCGATAAAAACAACGCTGCAGATTTTCTTCGGATGATGGAGTCCCGGAAGGCAGCATCATGACGATGATGATGATGTTTCAATAAGTGATCAATTAACCAATCAATAAATCAATCCCACGCTGAAATGTAAACAATAGTTTGCATACTCGTGAACGAAAATGTTCGTGTGACGATGAAAAGAAGAAACGGGCAATGTATGTAAGCCACTCCCCAGAGATCCGAGATGGTTGGATCTTGACATACCCGTTGGCAACTAAGTGGACTTCCACTGTAAAGGAAAACCCCACTTACTTAGTTGCCAATGGGTACAAGAGAGTGCAAAGTCGGGGACGACTGCACAAACAATCACAAGTAAAGTCAGCCCCGCGGGAGCCTAGAGGAGTTGGAAACGAGCAATTGACCACATGACGCCGAGTGGGCCGTACAAAGGCTACAAACAGTGGCAATGACCCCCGAAACAAGTAAGCCGCTTACCAAACCCCTGTGTTTGCTGGACGATGATGAGCAAAATGCAAGTGTTGATAACTCGGGAAATTACAGGAACTTGGATTTTTGATTGGCCATGACTAAATTCAGTACCTCCAACGGACTTTCGCAGATTCAAAGTGAGAAAGCGCGTGGAAACATTGCGGGACCCCGCATGGATACATGTATGTATATGTACAACATATTACTACTACTGATACCTCTGGTACCTGCCTGCTTTGTGGGGAAGCCTGGCGGCCCCGTTGTTGCATCGGGTCTGTATCGGAGGGCGGCAGCCGGATGCAACGACTGCACAACAGCTTTGCAGCATTCACCCATCCGTCTGATCTCAGAGTCTTAAATACTGGCCCTTAGCTCCCCCCCTCCTCGCTTCTCCCTTTTACATTATCTTTTCCCAAACATCATCTGGTACAAGGCGTTTTGGGTTGGGCTGTTTGCTAGATCACATCCCGTTGAATGACCGACTCTCAAATTGAAGGGTGGCTTCTGTACAATCTCGCTTCACCCGTGTCTAGACGAACTTGACCAATATCTGCCGAGTACAACATGACCATCTCTTCCCAAATCCCTGTGTGGTTGGACTGTGACCCGGGCCATGACGTACGTATCATCCATTGTTCTAGCTGCTTCCTTGTCGCCGTCTCTCTAGTTTCCTGATAGACACTTGCATTGTCTCACCTGTCCAAAGAAACACCATCAATCGTCATGATTGGTCAGGCTATGTGGTTGAGCAGAGTGTATTCTCGTCAATGGCTTGTTGAATCTTTCCACAATTGGCAATGCTGACATTGCTGCTTCTCTTGCAGGACGTATTCGCCATACTATTGGCAGCATACCATCCTCGCATCAACCTACTCGGCGTTTCTTCAGTCTTTGGAAACGCATCGCTAAGGCAAGTCCCGGCCGAGTATCAAGCGCATACCCCGATATCAACCCTTTTTTTTCCTAACATGAAACAAAAATAAAAAACAGCCATACCACCTGGAATGCCGCGTCTGTCCTCACAGCCATTGGCAAAGAGAAACAAGTTCCCCTTTACCGAGGCGCCGCCAAGGCCCTAGAACGCCCTCCTGTTCATGCCCCCGAAGTCCATGGCGAATCCGGTCTAGAGGGAACCTTTCTGCTACCCAAGCCAGAATGCGAGCCTGTCGAGAAGGATGCTGTTGAAGCCATGTTCGAGGCTCTCATGGCCCAGCCAGACGAGACAGCGTGGCTCGTGGCCACTGGCTCCCTCACCAACATCGGCGTCCTGTTGCGCAGGCACCCCCAGATCACATCCCGCATCAAGGGAATCAGCATCATGGGCGGCTCCTTGGGAGAGGGCTTCTCAGACGCCATCCTGGGCCACGCCGATGACAAGGACCGCATCGGCAACATCGGGTTCTGGGCAGAGTTCAACATCCTCATCGACCCCGAGGCAGCCGCCGAAGTGTTCCACAACAAGGAGGTCGCCAAGAAGACGACGCTGGTCCCGCTCGATCTAACCCATCAGGTTCTGGCCACAAACGACGTGCGAAACATGCTACTGTACGGGCCGGGCGGCAATAACGAGGGCAAGGGTAAGACGACCTTGAGAGATATGCTCGTCGAATTATTATATTTCTTCGCGGAAACATATGCGTATGTTGTACTGCTCTCCTGGACGCCGGCGCGAAAAACCACTAATATCCCAGCAGGAACGTCTTCGGCATCGCAGAAGGGCCACCGCTGCACGACCCCATCGCCGTCGCTGCGGTTCTCATTGGGACGTCCGACGAGATCCCCTTTTCAGAGTGGCACGAACAGAAGAGCACACACCCCAAGCACAACGAGCGCTTCGATGTGACCATCGTCACGGAGGGGACCTTTGAAGAAGCCAGGGCGGGCACCAAACAGACAGGGCGCACCATTGCCAAGGCCTTGCCTGCCGGAGAGGAAGGCGTCAGAATACCTAGAAGTGTGGACGTCGCCAGGTTCTGGCAGGAGATTGAAGCCTGCGTTTCGCGCGCCGACACAGTCAACAAGAAGAATGATAAGGCCTTTTGGACAGAGTATAGATCATGAGCTGCACGAGTCATTTTGGTTTGTTTCTTGTTTTTTTTTTTACTTCTTCTCAGCTTGAAGAAATATCCCGCTTGTCTATATGGTGCCTTGTTTGGGGTATAAACATTAAGAGGATTCAATTACGCCGTGTGCTCGCTATTTATTCTATACAAAAATCCCCCCCATACCCCTCCAACAAGGATAGAACAAGGGACGAGTAGAAAGGACAAGGAAAGGGGGAGGGAAAGGTCCATTACAGGTTTCTATATACAAGTTCTTCCGTCCTAGACATTATAATTGAGCCTCTCGACTTGCATCGAGATTCATCAACAACTTGAGACTTCGCTCATATGTCCACACGGTGACAGCGCTAGCGGGCGCAGACTTTATCAGGCTGATAGGGAGGCCCTTGTACAGCCCGCGAAGTCCCTCTGTGCGTGCAATGGCGGCGATTCCTCGCAGGGCACTCGTGTACTCGGGTATGTCGCCGTAGACGTAGCGAGCCCTCGTCGGGCCCTGGACCTGTATCCTCTTCCGGACGAGGTCCAAGGGAAACACGGCCGTCTTGGCCACGACGCTGCCGACAACACCGGCGGTGGCGTCCTCGCCGCCCCACGGCACGTTGAAGCGCGACAGCTGGATCCGCAGCCCCTCGTACGTGACGAAGAAGATGCCCATAAAGGGCACGATCTGGCCCAGCGCAGGGCTGATGCCCCGGAAGAAGCCCCGGTACCCCTCGTCCCGCCTGATGTCGCGCACGGCGCTTCTCAGGGAGCCGTATATCCTGCGGCGGCCCTGGGCGGCAAACCTCGTCCTCAGCAAGTCGAGAGGATACGTAATCGAGGTGGCGAGGGCGCCCGAGGACGCGCCCGCGATGAAGCTCTCGGCCGCGTCGGGCAGCCTTGTCGGCAGGGCCGTCTGCAGAAACAGCGTCGTGGTGCGATACGTGGTGAACTGTATGGCGGCGTAGCAGACGTAGAGCAGCTCCGCGGGGACATTGCCCTTCCAGAGTGCGGTGAGGCCTTCGTGCCGGAGGATGTGCCTGAGCGTGGCGACGGTGCCGCGGCACGCGGGCGCGGTGCGTAAGGGGGTGAGGGGGTCGGAGGGGGAGTATGGCTGAAGCTGGAGACGGATTTTCACGACGTCCAGCGGCGCGACGATGAAGCTTTTTGGCAGAGGTTTGTTAGCGCATTTTTGTGGACAAGGGGCGACCTTTTTTTTTTTCATACCGAGACACAAGACCTGCTATGGCGCCGGCGGACACAACTTGGAGTTTTGTTCCCTCGTCCTTGAGACGCGTGCTACGAGCAGACATGCGGCCTTCTGGAGGCGCGGCCTCGCTCTCGCATGACAACGTTGCCAGCTTGCCTGCTGGAGCTGCGCCAACGAGCTTCCGCCCGCTCTGGCACAGAGTTCACAAGCGGCTCTTGTTCTTGGCCGTGGACGGGAAATGGGGGTTTGGAGATTTGTCAAGATATCCCAAGCGTGCAGGTTGGTTGTTTGTTCACGCCTGTCCTCCGTTGACGAGCGGGCAAGTTGCGATGGCGGAGCCGCTGTGTCCGGAGGTTACGTGGGAAGTGCGCGCTTTGAGGGGCTGGAATGGTGCAACACTGGAATGCTGGAATACGCGGGCGCGGGCGCGGTGCATTGAAGTCGTCGAGGTATCGTCGAATGTTGCATGTACTCAGATGTCTGAGTGGAAGTATTGGCGCAACAAAAATGTTATCGATACGTGACTGAAGGATGATGCAAGTGAGTGGCCTTGTCCTCGGTGTGGATAGTATGCCAGGGTCCCATTGGCTGCAGCTTGAGGTGAGTGAGTGACGGCATGCGGCGGTTTGGACCGGCGTGTTGGACAGAAGCCCGCCATCCCAACGCAAGGCTTCTGTGCCTGAAGGGTCTGGTTAGGTGCCCCGTAGGCATAGTACTTAAGTACTTACGGCGCCGGGAGCACCTCGTCTAGTACTCCGTACAAGTACTCCGTACCAGGCACGAGTATCCACCAAGACTGTTCGCGCGACCCACTGCCGCCAACCTTGCGGTCAGGGCGGGGATTGTCAGATGCAACCAGACTCTGCTAAACACAAAGAGCAAATAAATGGATGCAGATTGCCCTGAGGCCGGTCTCACATGTCTGACCCTGGCTGCACTCCGCCTTGCAAACAAGCAAACGCAGAAAAATGCATGCAATGTACAATACAAATACCTGATACTCGGCCTTGCAAACCACACAATCCTCAATGCCGTGCCGGAACTCACTTCCGCCCTGCGGCTTGATCTTACACACGCCGCGGGTCACGCCGTGGACGTCAACTGGCCGCCTGCCATCTTCAACCAGACCCTCCTCTCAGAGATGTCCAGCATTGAGGGGCAAGCAAATGCCCACGACCCGGTTGGTCAGCTGCGCCCTCGTTTCGCCTCACTTGGGCAAACATGGGCAAACTTCCTTTGCCCCGAACAACCACACCATTTCGCCGCAGATGCCATTGGCCGGCTTTGCCAGCCTGCTGCAACGTGCAAAAAACGGGGACATGGCTGAAAGGATGTTCAATGTTCAAATGGATCCAATGTCCTCGCGGCCCCATGTCCCCCGTGGTTGCAGGTCGCATGGGCATGGCGCTTTTTGTCCCACATGGAGTACGAGACGGCGGCTTGACGGGACATGGACCCGCGTCACTTGACGGAGACTTGACAATCAATGCCAGCATCTCTCCATCTTCTCTTCTTTTTATTAAAACACCTTTGTCCTTTACCCTCTCTTCTCTCTTTTGCCCTTCTTTTCCCTCGTCCTTTCTCCTCTGCCCAATCGAAATCTGAGTAAACGTTGCTGCTTCGGACTTGCTCATACGCACCCTTGTCGGATCACCTGCCTGGAGGGGCAATGCTCATCTCGACGTCAACGCAGCAACGACGTGTGATGGAATAGAAAGACGCTCCCTCCGAGGAACTTGAAACCTTTGTCGAATGCCCGTATGAGAGCTTGACTGGATACTGCCGGGCGTCAATCTCATATACATCAACGCTTGTGCTTCAAGCAATCTCCTCTCTCTTCTAAACACCATCGCCACTTCCGGCTTCAGAGCCTCACGAGTCACGACACCATCATGGCCGTCGTCATCTCTCCCCCTGACCAAGCAACCCTCCTCGCCCCTCTTCTCCCAGCTCTCCCAGCCGCAGCAGCATCAACCCAGCCGGCACTCCAACTCCTCCCTCTTCTCTCCCCCATCCTCCGCCAACGAGTCCAGCTCCTCTCCGCCTCCAGCACTGAACCATGGCTCCGTCTCCTCTGCTACGACGCCAGCAAGGCAGCCAAGCTGGCTGACATTGCTCGCGGCCCAACCCTCGAGCCGCACCCGGTATCCGGCGAAGTAGAGGTCGATTGGGGTTACGACTCGGAAACACACTACAGGAGGCTCGACGAGGAGACACTGCAGGCCCTCGTCGCCCTACCGGAACTAGGTCTCGCCTTCCGCCTGGTATACTGCGTCAACGACAAGGAGGGCGGTGGCGATGGCTGGCGCATTGGCGAAGTCACTATTGCAGAGCGGCCTGGCCCGTTCTCACAGTTTGGCGGCGCGTCAAGCATCGCCGAAGCAGAGAAGCAGTACAAGGACAAGGAAGCAAAGAGCAAAGACACGCTCCGGGTAAATGGCACGGCCGCAAAGTCTACTCTGGGAGGCAATGACGACGAAGACGACGATGACTACTGGGCGCGGTACGATGCAACGCCCGCCCGAACCCCAGCCAACAATCGCAGTCCCGCGCCAAACGCCGGCAGCGCACGCCCCTCCCACCACCAGCAAGATGGTCCTCGATCAGCTGCTGAGGACGACTACTTTGCGCAGTACGACGACGTTCAGCCCGCCATGGACAACCACGACCCTGACGAGGAGGCTCAGGCGGCGCAGCTGTTGGGTCCCCTGGGCTTTCAGCAGAACCCTGCGGCTGCCGAAGTGAATCAGAACGGCGGCATCCAGCAGGACGTATCCAACGCCGAGATTGCCCTGCAGCATCCACGCCCCGAGTCAAGCGCCTCGTCTAATGGCTCCCGTACCGTCGCCAAGCTTGAGGAGACGGCGGGCAAGCAAGAGCAGAATGAATTCGGCGTGAAGCAGCACGTTTCGCGCACCATACGCAGCTTGTACATGCTCTCCAAGGCCAGCGGCATCGATAGGGAGGAGTTTGAGAGGCTGGTGAAGACGGAGCTTGATTTGCTGGGCATCATGGATGAGGGTGAATGACGTGCGTCTTTGGGGGGGCAGATTGGGGGCAATGTCACGAGGTGAGGTGTGTACGTTGCGGTTGAACCATTTTCTCATGTCTGGTTGTTGATTATTTGGCCGCATTTCATGCATGGCGTTTTGTATTAGGTACATTTTCTGCATGGAACGGTGCATGTGCTTTCGGAGTTTTCGGAACTAGCATCCAGGAGAATAGATTTGTGGAGTTTTGATTGAACATGTACGAGGTTGTTGCGAGTGAATCTGGACGTGCTATTTATCTGCTCGATACTGTATCTCAGTGCTGATTGGTATTAGACATACAAGATGGTAAAAGTAGAGTTGCCCCTCCCCCAGTCCTCTCGAACGCCAGTTTTGTATTTCATACATCCGTGAATTCATCATTCTAAATTGTTGTTGAAAATCAAGAAAAACAAAAAGAAACTACCCCGGTCCCAGTCCCCTGCCATCTTCCTTTTGGGGACGACTCGAGGCATGTCTCCCATATTCACGCACAAGGCCGGCTAAACCTCAGCCGATACTGAGGTTATTCAGCGCCACTCTGGCCGATTCCACAAGCCTCGTGCAGTTTCTGTGCTCCGGCGGAACCGGCGCATTGTACTGAAGATAATATCTGGAATGATTTGGCATTTTGCCTGCCGCCATGAGGTCCTCCACTATCTGGTGCCGCAGTTTCGTCGACCTGTCCAGCTCGTTGATGACATCTTTCAAGCCCAGGATGGCGTGTCTGCCGGGCAGCGCGTCTCCAGTCTTGCCACCCAGCCCGTAGACGTCAAGTTTGAGGATTGATTGCACCGTCGCCCGCCACACATCCGGGTCCAGATTCCTATTGTCGATTGCTTTCAACGCCGCACATGCTCCATGGTCATCCATGACAAGACCCCAGAGGCCACCAAACTCCCTGAAGGAAAAGAATATCCCCTTGCCGTCGGCATGCGCGGCGTCGGCGTCGCGGTCAATCATTTCCATGATTCTGGCGTAGGCGTTGCACGCCGAGGGGACTAGAGCTCCCAGGCACGTCATATTCTGGAGCGATTGTACGGGCTGAGGCTGTAGAGGGTCTGTGAAGAAATATTGAAAGCAATGGGGGCATCCGAGAACATCTTGAGAGATTTTGGTCGCGTTTCGAGCGACTCTCATGGCCGAGGGGACGTCAGACGGCAGCCGCGTCAACGAGTCTAAAGCTAGATACAGCGATGAGAGACACCCGCAGGTGGAATTGGGGAGAGGCTTTGAGCTCGTGGATGCTTGTGGTGGCTCGGGAGATTCGATGATGCTAGAAACGTCACTTGATATAGAGGGCGGTGTCTCCTGGACTCGCGGCATCTGGCCTGCCACGTACTGGTGTAGGGAGTCATTGATATGCTTGGATATGCTCCCTCTCGTCGGCTCTGGCTCGTTGAAATCGATGCTCTGAAGAATATCCAGGCCTCCGAATTCTATTTGAAAGCTGTTACTGCCCAAGGAGCCATCTCCGGGACCTGAAAGGGAAAGGTACGGCTCTTGTGGAAGCGGGTACAGGTGAGCTGTGTCACTGTCGCCAGGGTTGTTGGACAACATGTCCAAGAAATTGAGCGGCTCATCGTCGATCTGCGGCATAAAATCAAGGTGTGCATTGGCCAAGGGATCTTGATGCGAGGAGGGTGAAAAAGACGCCCCTCTGGGGGTAGGCAACACTTGTGGCCGCGAGGCATCGGTAGATGCATCCTCGGGGATGGGTTGTTCTATTGCGCGACGTTTTCGGGGCCGTCCCATAGGCTTCTGGGGCGAGTAGACGCATGAAATACCCTCCCTCTTACATCTCTCACATCCGGTCGGATCCTTTGAACAAGCCAACTTCCGAGTGCCTGTCTTGTGTGAGCGTACAAAAGTCTCCGAAGTATGCCTCCGAACGGAACTTGGGAAGCAACGGGCAGCAAGGCAACTCACGGCATTCATCACAGGCACGATGCTTGGGCGTGTCAGCGGCCTTGGATTCTTGAGGTAGTTTCGTCGCCATGGCCATTCAAGAATACAGGCCCAAGGTGCCTTTGTTTTGCGAGAAGAGGAACGGCGGAATAAAGTCCGTATATGTACTGTGGCGGGTGATGTGATGGTGATCGGGGCTGACAAGCCAAACCCGCAGCGGGCCCTTGTGGTGGTACCGGAGATGCAGTGGGGCGTGGCGATCCCTTTGGGTGCGGTAAGGAGTCAGGACCGTAAGGCGCTTGAGTCTTTTTTTTAACCTGTATTTTGGCTAAAGGAGCTACTAATTAATGCATTAAGAATTGTTATAAATACTTTTATTATTATAATAAATCAATAAGCACGTATTTACTTGTTTATTTCTTAGTTCCTATTAGATATGATCCCTGCAAGAGATTTGACCTGTGATACGGAGTACATCAAAGAGAGATGGAGACCACACTCGTGCACTACCAGGAGAGTTCTCCACTTTTAGTAGTGTCTAAGTACTTAGCTGGCAGAGCCACGATTTGTTAACCTGCACGTTACTCCGTACTCTCACAGGGATGAGACTAAATGCTGTTGGAGTGTTCGTGGAAGAAGCCACCAACGTGGCCTGACTCTGGAAGACCGCTAGTGTCAGGCTTCAGATTCGGACATCTCCTGAAGTAGATGGAAGTCGGAACACCAAACCTCTACTACGTTGGAAGCCAGTTGATATTGATCATCTTTCACCTCCAGGATGCAAGGCACCGCGGTGCGTAACCTATATGGACGCCAAGAGTAACTGCCGCTGATGTGCTCACTGATACGTCTCTAACAACCTCAGCAAGCTTCATGGGCTACGCGTGTTTGTGGAAATGCTGACAAATGCTAGATGTCACCTTTGACGTTTTTATTCTACATGTAGAAGGGAGCTGGTGTAAAATGGCACATAAAAGGAAAATTCAAAATGTGACAAACACCAAAGACTGGCTAGCCTCGTCTGGATGACCAATGAACCTTTCAGCCCTAGGAGAAACACGTTGGTTGTCAGCCTCAACACCATGACAGACCAACACCATTTGCCACACACAGGTTCCGTGCACAGGCAACAGGAAAGAATAGGCAAAAAAAGTTGGCCTGTGGATAAGGCAGGGCGGCCATGGCGAGCGAGTTTTGACTGGCCCGTAATCCATTGACGTGGATTGGAAATAAACTCCATCCCCGAATGGTTAGTCAAGCGTCCTACGCACATGCTGGAAACTTCTGAAGTGTTGGTTGACAGTCGTACAATGAGAACGGACCAGACGCCACCAACAACCACCTGAGGATACACATTGATGCGAAACACGACCCAGCTCGAGATGGAAGGCACCGAACGTCAAAGCGGGCTTGCACCACGAAACCGATTGAAATAGTTACCGCGAAACGTGGGAATCAGCCGGAGCCAGATTGATCTGCGCGGGACGTACCCCAGACATCACTTTCTTGGTAGGTACATGGATGCTGGGGTACTAAACTGAAATCAACTCAGTCTCTGGTGCTAACATTGAATGCATGACCTCATGAGCGTGGTGAGGCAGTCTGCTGAGCCATACCCTTTTGAGCTTCAGCGAGCAACATTCAGCGGCACGGGACCTGCTAGCGAGTCACCTACTTAAGTACTTAAGTAAGTACCAAGGACATTTGAACACCGGCCTGTACACCACGGATACAGTGGGAGGTGAAAAGTGCCTAAGCTAAAGTAACCTAAGTACTAGGTACCCTACCTACCTTTAGGTACGTACCGCCAGTTCAGATAATCTTATCAACTCCCATGTCACCTTTTTTTCTCCCACTCTGCATTCAAATGTGTGTCGAGTCGCAAATCGTCAACAGTGTACTGCGACACCTGCACAGCATTATTCGCGGTCACAAGTTGCACCCTACGCTCCTCACCATCACAGTGACTATATTATTCAGATAGACGACAAATAAGCACCCTCCTTTTCGGATGCTCTCTGTCCACGCTAGAGCATGGTCTCGGGCTTCAAAGAGAAACTCCTGCGCGTAAAGGACTTTGCTCAATCAATTCTAGGTCGCAGCACCTCTGTCCGAGAATCGATCGAGAGGGACGATCCTACATCCTCTAACAACACGAATGTCGGTACCTCGGACGCGACGCCAGCCCGAATCATGACCGAGTCGGCCAAAGATGCCACCGAGACGTCTTCTCAACATAGCCTGAAGCGCACGAGTCCCCATGATGAAAATGAGGCCGGTGAGTGGCAAGTTGTCACGCGGCCAAGCAAAAAGGCCAAAAAAACCCCGCGGCCAGGGAAAAGTTACCCGGCTCTCAACTTCTCCAGCAATGCCCGGCTGCAGTCCAAGATTAACTTGAACAACCTACGAGACTTGGTGACATATATCTTTGCAGACGGCACAGGACCGCAATGGATCGGCGTCTCTCACCGGCCGCACTTCCGGAAGATTGTTGCCATCATGATTCCCGGCCTGGAAGAGGCCATGTTCAAGAAAAATGTCGACTTGGCAACCTACAACGAGGCGAGAGACGACCCCGACGAGCGGCAGCAAGTTCTTACGTCTCCCGACGATTACTACCCACGCGCTCTGAACAAGGAGACGCTTCCTGTGCTGCTGGCCCCCTTTGCAGACATGTTCCCTCACCTGTGGCCGGTGAAAACCCCCGGAGACGACAAACATGGCAAGATGCACTCGCCCATGGCTGCCTTTCTCACCGCCCCAGCCCCCAAGGAGAAGACGTCCAAGCAAGGAGGCGTGAAGCCAGCCTCGGAGCCCCATGGATGGAGGAACAACAGGACGCCCATCACTCAATTCTTGGCTACAGCCGAAGAGCTCTCTGATAACGGATACCTCCTTCACCCGGCCCTGCTACCGGACGGCGAACGCCGGGACAACTTCGTCGCACCAGACGGCTGGGTAGTCACCAAGGTCGACAGGCTCGAAGATGGCCAGGTGCCGGACGCCGAAATCCAAAAGGGCAGCATAACAGCTGGGCGGGAGGTCCTCGCGCTAGACTGCGAGATGTGCATGACGGGCGAGAACGAGTTCGCCCTCACGCGCATCAGCATCGTCAGCTGGGACGGCAGCGTTGTCCTCGACGAGCTCGTCAAGCCCGACAAGCCCATTACCGACTACGTCACACGCTTCTCCGGCATCACAGAGGAGATGCTGGCCCCGGTAACCACCACCCTGCGCGACATCCAGGCCAAGCTCCTCGACCTCCTTCACCCACGCACCATCCTCCTAGGCCACTCGCTCGAATCCGACACCAAAGCCATCCAGATCGCACACCCCTTCATCGTCGACACATCCATGCTGTATCCGCACCCGCGCGGTCCCCCGCTCAAATCGTCCCTCAAGTACCTCGCCCAGAAGTATCTCTCGCGGGAGATCCAAAAAGGCGGCGCCGAAGGCCACAACAGCATCGAGGACGCCAAGACCTGCCTCGATCTCGTCAAGCAAAAGTGCGAAAAGGGCAAGCTCTGGGGCACCTCCGACGCCCAGGGGGAGAACCTCTTCCGCCGCCTCGCCCGCGCTGGCACAGCGTACAAGGCCCAGGGAGGCGACGCGGCCCTTGGCGGCGTCGAGGTTGGCAAGACGAGCGCCGCAATTGACTGGGGCGATCCGTCCAAGGGCCTCGGCGCAGGCGCAACCTACCAGCTTGGCTGCAGGTCCGACGAGGACGTGACGCGAAACGTGATACGCGCCGTCAACGGCGACCCCGACGGGCTGGAAATCAAAGGCGGCGGCGTGGACTTTGTATGGGCCCGGATGCGGGAGCTCGAGGCCCTCCAGGGCTGGTGGAACAAGAACCGTGTTGAAAACACCAACAGCGACGGCGGACCACCCCAAGACGCTGCCGATGGCGATGGCGGTGTCTCCGCGACGGCCGACGCCAACGCCACCACGTCGCCGCTTGAGCAGGCCTTGACAAGACTAACAGAGCGTCTCGTTCGGATTCACGCCGCCCTGCCGCCCTGCACGGCCATCATTGTGTACAGTGGATCGGGAGACCCTCGGAAGATGTCGCAGCTGCAGCAGATGCACGCCAAATGGAGGAGGGAGTACAACACTCCAGGCAAGAAGTGGGATGAATTAAGTGTCAAGTGGACAGATGTAGAGGACCAAGCTCTTAGGAGGGCCGCTCAAAAGGCAAGGTCAGGAATTGCATTTGTCTCGGTCAAGTAGACCTATTATTGTACATCATCAGTGCCAATATAGATGAATAGAATAACCAAGAGTAAAATATAAGTACTTCATTGTGGACCGCCAGCTAAAATAAAATCAAAAGATGCTGCCGCTCATTTCTCACGAATCCACGCTATCCTACCTGTACGTACATGTACTCCGTATGACTGATCCGATTCCCCAACCCATCCATTTTTATGCAAACGATACCCAAAACAAGTGCACTTTTGGAATTACCCTCCCTCCCTATTAAGTTACGCTCAACCCTTCCAAGGGTGCGAGGCAAAAAGCAAATACAAAAAAAAAAAATGACCAAGACAAAACGCTTATCCCATCGCCATGGAAAAATCAAGAGCCCATCTCGCACACAATCGGCGCACTGACTAAGCATAGCCAAACTGTCGCGCAGTAAAAGGGGCAAATAGTCCACCGTCTCACCCTGTAACACTGAATAAAATTTGTATTGCGCGTGCGGTTATAAAGGAAAAGTCTATAAGTGTCGTATTTGACAAAGAGCCCGAAATAATAAAGAGGCCGTTAATCGTCAGCTGTTGCATTATTATAAATTTCAAACAAGTAGAAGAATCTGGTGTTTCGGTTCAAATTGCTCAATCTGAAGGCGGTCTGGTTCACGAGTGACGTGATTTTTTGCGCCCAAGGCTGCCAAAATCGTCCACGAGCTCCGCAGAACTACCCAAGAGGTCCAGCGGTGGCAGTTGAGGGGGGTCGACACGATTGATCTCATGTTGTTGAACCCTGCCATAACTAGCGTGTTTTTCGTCTTGCCTGCTGCCTTGCAGGTCGATATCTGACAGCTCGCCGGGAAACTCTAAGGAAGATTTGGAAGAGAGGCGTTGCTGCCGCGACGAGGTCCGTTCGAATGGCAAGGCCGATGACGCTGACAAGGTTTGTCTATGGCCCCTGGCAGACTGTCCCCCATCATGAGACGCATGGTCGGATGGCGCTGGAGAGCTTGAACTTATCGCAGATAGTACCGGTAGGTGCCGGTCATCCACTAAGCCTGAGATTCTCTTAGAACTTTTGCGTGGAATTTCTGGCAGGCTCAAACCGAGCAGTTCACCTTGTTTAGAACCTCTCGGCAATTTCGAGTGATCGATATCTTCCTCTTCCTCATCATTATCGGAATCTGAGTCGGAACCACGCGGAGTGCCATCATCCGTGAGCAGGTCTCCTGGACTTCGCTGGGGAGACCTGGGAGGACGCTTCACAGGAGGATCGCCTTCATCGTCTGAATCGATCGGTCCGTTTCTCAACACACCCATGGCAACAGGGATGCCTTCGGGGGGAGTCTCGTCTCCAAAACCCCCATTCCGTACCATGTCTGGGGGCATTCTAGAGCTTCGGACAACTTCGAATCCCTTCCCCTTTTCCTTGCTCTTGCCGCCGAACAGTGTTCTGAACCAGCCAGTTGCAGTAGCCACTGGACCAGTGGGATCGGCTGGACCAGTTCCAAGTCGTCGCCCAGGGTTGTCCGAGTTCAATGCCGGGCCACGCACACCGTAATAAAAGTCAACTTCACGTGTGGCGTAGTCCGGGCGGTTCGCAGGCAAGTTCATGATACCGCCCCCGGCACCAGGAGGAGCAGGTGTTGCTGCGCGAGTAGTGTCTTCGCCAGAGACGTCTCCACTCTCCCCTACAGTGGCCGGAGTGAGAGCGGCTTGTTTGGGGTCGAGTCCCAAAGCATTGGAGGTCGGTGTATCCGAGTGTGTCGAGTCTCGCAGGTTCGCGTTGTTGTTTGCTGTTCGGCGTGGCGGTCGATAGTAGGGATCGGATGGCTCCATATGACCGCCAGCAAGTATCGGGCGACCAACTGTGGGCGATGCGACAAAGGAAAAGGTGCTCGTCTCCCCCGGGGTTCCGGGAATGTAGGAACTGTTTGTATCGACGTGGCGGTGACCGGCCGACCACATGTCAGCGCTATCAAGAACTGAACTACTCCGCTGGTTATGTGCGGCGATACCGCCATAGCTAGCCCCCGAAGCACTTCGAAGGCGGCCACCTGGTACGGAGTAGCCAGTCCTGCTGGTACCTTCTTCAGCATGCAGCATTGCCATGGACGACAGCTGACTGGCTCTCGAGGGAGCGGTTCGGTGCGTTTCACGTCGTGACAGTTGACGCATACCGAAAATCTTGGACAGGCCCCCCCTAGTCAGGCCAGTGATGTTGTCTCCTCCAGCGCCCAACAAACGTGCTACAACTTCGACTATTGTTGACAACGCACTCAAGAAGAACCCAAAGAAAAGAACACTGCCGTGAATGAGTAGGATAGCATATCCAATCCACCCTTTGGGTCCCTCTGTAACACCAAGACTGGGGGCAAAGGCGACCATCAAAAGAACACACGCGAGCCGGAGGATGGCAAACAACGTATGATAGGCGTTCATTGACGTAGATGACTGGAAAGGCCGAAACGCGTGAATGGTGAACATTTGAATGACTTCGCAAATGGCTAGCAAGACGACTTGGGAAATGCCACTGGGTTGCACGGCTCCAATAGCCACGCCCCGAACAAAGTTGAGCAAAACCGGGATCAGGGCAAAAGCGGCAGCTTCGTCAGAGTATGTGTTATACAATGGTCCATATCGCAAGACGGTAGGCAAGTCGTCAAACAGGACTGATTTCGGTTTTGTCCGAATAATGAGTAGGAGGATATAGCAAGCAAAGGCCAAAAGCACAGCTATGGTGACGGTAGCTAAGACAACGGTGAATGCGGGCGACTCGTGCGCAACAACCAGTTGAAAACACGACAGGGCAACAACCGGCATCAGCAAAAAATTGAAGACGATTCGAATCACATTTCCGATGCTGAAGGGAATGTTTTTTGCACGGAGATCCTCCTCTGGAATGTTTTGGATCTTTCGATACAGCCATTGAACAAGGAATCCGGCTTGGGTGAGGACGAAGACTGCTGCAATAATAACGCAGAGCCAGACCATCATGCCCGCCCAGATGTCGGCACTCTCAGACATGCCAACCAACTGGCCAAGGGCATGTAGGCCGTAGCCATCCTGAGGGTCAGTGATGTAGATGCCATCGCGGACGCTCTGCCAGCCAGGGGTGTGCGTAACAAAGCTTTCGTTGAACATGAGTGCAGACCACCCAACCTGGCTCACGACGGGCTGAAAGAAGCCAGGATAGCTCAGAGACAGTGCGCCAGACAGGGCTATAAATTGAATATATTGCAAACAATCTCCGAAACCGGGTGTGACGAGTCGGAGCAGGTCGGCGTCCCGGCCATAGTTGGACGTCCAATGGAAAATGTTGGAGCTTCCCCACGGGCTGAAGATGGCAGCAAACACGACAGCGAAGCCACAAAATATAAGGACAATCAAAGGCATGATCTTAAGTACCCATGAGAGATTCCCGAGATCCGGAGTGATGGTGGCGGAAATACAACCAATGTTGTCACCCCGTTGGTTACCAAAGATGATCAACATGGTGGTCGCAAAGGAAGCAAGTTGATATGATGAGCGCATGTCGTTTGTGATGTTCATCGATGGCAGATCAGCCAGTGTCCTATCGAAGTTAGTTTGCTGCTCAGTCGCATCGTCTCCCGCGCGCCGTCTCGCCGTCTGCCTGTTGCGTATCCGCACTTACACTTTGCCCGTGGTATTAAATACCGGAGCCAACGGACAATGCCCCCCAACCAGAGCCTGCTCACAAAAGAAGCTTCTACTACTCCAAGGCGTGTAGGTGAGCATGCCAATGGAGCTCTTGACCGTGGTGCCGTTTGCATCGTTTTCCGAGTTGACAATCTTGCCGTCGGTCTTATTATCGTTGGTCCAATCGGGACTAGTCGGCGGCGGCAGCATCTGCTTGTTCACTGAGCCCGTGACATTTCCCCAGACAATGAACTGGAAGTTGTGGGCGTCATTTTGGGTGTCAAACTTGGCGTGGGCTTCAACTGGAACCCATTGCAAAAACGGCGGTTGTTGTGATTGTACCGAATCGGGCAGACAGTTGGTGTACTTGATTTGGACGGCCGAAGCAGGACGGCAGGCGAGGGATAGGAGAAGTATGATGGCGAGGAATCCAGAGGGAGTAGTAATGAGACTTGTTAGGAATCGAGGCATGGGCCGTATGTATTTCCTGCGGCCCGGTCGACTCGTGCAACCAGGAGTCTGCCAAAAGCAGGCCGAGGCTGAGCTACAGCAAGAATCAGCGGAAACAAATGGACACGTCGATGATGAGTCCATTCGGGCTTGAGATTTTCGCCTTGGGTGGGAGCTTCGATGCTCTGCGGTCGACGATGGCGAAGTGAGACGTCTGCACAACCGGCCGTCAAGGCGCTGCTCCCAGTCGCGCCCGCCAGCCATGCTGGGGCGCATGTATTTCGATGCTCGCCGCATTCAAAGGCAGCGCATCTTGGGGGAATGTTCCGTAGTTGAAGCTGTGGCAAATCGAGGTGAAGAAAAAAAAAAAAAAGAGCGAGCGACGAGAGCTTGTTGTTGCGTGTGCGTTTCGTCGAGGCGGGACAGGCTGCGGACAGGAGAGCACCAGCCTCGAGAGAAAAAGGTGAAACAGGCCGTCGACAGCCAATTGTCTTGTCTGTGTCTGCAGAGTTCTGCGTAGAGAAGTGCAACGCCTTGTACCACCCAATCTGCCGAAAAATAAAAATAAACGCTTTGCTTTCCAAGTGAAGGGGTCGACACTAACAATAGAGAGAAGCCCAGTATTGTACGGAGCATACGGTGGAGGAAAAGAGAGAAGAAACAGAGAGCCGTTGACTACAGATGGAGACACGGGCGACGGGCATCGGGGACCAGGGGACCAGGGGATAAATCAGGCCAGTCTGTGCTGGGATACGACGACAGCACTTGGGCCCAGGAGCCAGGGCAAAGGCAGGCAACGCAGGCACCAACCAGCACCAGACTGTACAGGCAGAAAGCAGGCACTGGAGTAGCGGAAGAGCTGAGCTGGCTGGGCAGGCTGGGCAGCTGGGATCGGCCTTGACCAGCCAGCCAAGGTGGAGTTGATGGTGCGTGTGGAGTTTGAAGGTGGCAGAGGTGCAGAGGTGCAGAGGTGCAGAGGTGCAGAGATGACGGAGGCGACAATGCTCGAGTGGGGGGGAGCGGCCAGCGGGTTCAATGTGGCGGTTGGCTGTTGGCAGCGGCTTGGTGACCCTGTAGCAGTAGTACTAGTAACCGTCCAACCGTAGCGGCGGCTTCTCGCCAACAAGCCACTACTACCAGTGTCAATTGTCTGGTGCATTGTTGTCCGGTGCATCCAGCAACTCGTTCAATGTTCGGAGCATCGCCAGACGCACGCAATAATGGCCAACAACAACAAAAAGAGAAAAAGAGAAAAAAGAGCTCGCCAGATCCCTAGAGCCCCATGCTTCACCACATGCCGCTGCTCCTCACCAATCAGCTACACCTTTTCTCGGGCCATGCGACAAAAAAGAGAGCAAAAATCCGGAGTTAGCCTGGGCTGGAATGTACCGTGGCCGGGAATAATCTATGTATGATTCACGCCGCAAACAGGAGACTGATAGTAGTAATTTTTTTACGAGACCACACACACACTCGCACACACTCACACTATTATTACAGTAGGTGGTGTACTGCATACATACCTAGGTACTGGCTTCAAGTTCCGATAGTTGCCAGGCGGAAATCGAGGAATACCACACTGTGCTGCTCAAAGTACCTCCTCCATCGCTCTCCAATCTTGCCTTGCCTTCCCAGTCATGACGAAAACTCGGCTCTGCAGCACCTGGGGCCCCTGCATTTCCTGCTGCGTGCAACGGCCTCCGGCGAGATGGGACGAGATGACACGGAGCCGACGCCGCTCATCCCACAGACCAAGCTGGAGCGTCTTCTGGCTTCTCCCCAGCATCGTCGACGGGGAGACTTTCGACCATGGGACAAACTCCAAGCAACTCCCATCTTGGGTAGCGATGGGAGGCGGTGCATCGCGCTAGCGCAGCCGTCCTGAAACCTCTCGCTCCCTCGTGCTCTTGCCTCTCTGCCCGTGGCTGTCGTGGCTGTCGTGGCTGCTCGTCAAGCTCGTCAAGCTCGTGTATGCCCCTGCTCTGCCCGCCTCCACGAGCCCCCATTACCCGCCGCCATCGTCGCAGAGAGTGGCACAGCCGGCCTCTGATCATCGTCTTAGCCGACCAGACCCATGAACTTTGTCGTTTCGGTGGCTGCGTCAGCCTGCGGCAAAGACCAGCCTTGCAGTGTGCGCCTGCCCTGGTGTTGAACTGAACGAACCAGACCGCGATTCCCGTTCGCTTACTCTCATCTCGCGTCGCCTAAGTGCATAAAAAACGCGCCGCAGCTCCGACAACAGACCGTACTCCGTACTCCGTATACTATTACAAATTTATGCAAAATTCAATAAAGCGAAAGCATTAATTGCCATCCTCATATTACCTTGGCGTCTTATCAAACCGTCTCTTCACTGGCATAGCCAAAAATGCACCAGACAAAAATACTTCAGTCATTACGGCCCTTTGGGCCTTTCGAATACTCTGTGCAACTTGATCAGCACATATTTCCGAGGATTCCCTGGGGAGTCAGCTATGTAAGTTATTAGTACCTCTGTACATTCATGTACACCAGACTTCGAACGTTGCAACATTGAACCTTCAATGTGCGCTCTAGCGCCATGACCCACTAGAGTCATCCTTGCATGTGGTCCTCATAGCCCCTGTGGCCCGCTCCGGCTGAGCTTAACTACACCACAAGCTGGGCTAATTATAAATTTGAAGTCAATAATACTATGACAATCATAGCCATTCCAGCAGTTTAATAAAACACAATCAAATGCAACGTGATTGACTGAATAAATCTGCCTCCCGCACCTATCTGCGTTGGCCAATGCAATGCAATGCCCCTTTTTTTTGTGTATTATATGATTGAATCGGCTTCAATCATCGCACCGTGATATCCATCACAAGTCATCGGTTGTTGACCTGCCAAATACTTATGTAAAGTAGGTAGCATATAGCATGACCACCACCCCACAGCCCAGCAGATACGAGCTTTTTGATCGGGTAGCCCCGACAAAACGTCCTCTTGGACTTGCTCAGGATTTTGTTCCCGCTACTCAGCCCTACATTTACCCTTGGCTCTTGACTCTAGTGTGTATTCCACGTGTCCTGGAATGTTGTTTCTCTTCATCCATGAACTTACCGATGACTGCAACTCTCGTTGAACACAGTGAGTTTCTGAGAGATTTCGGAATGGGAGGGACATTCTAAGGTTTCCATGGGTTATGTACGTCTCCAACGGTGAATGATGATTCATCTGATGCTGAATTTGTTGAATCTGTTGATGAACAATGGTACACAAACCAAACGTTTGCTTGGCAGCATCGATGCGCTCAAGTGGGAGCTGGCCAGTGGACATTCGCCTTACTTGTCTGTGATGGGTATGGAAACGCTGTGCCCTAACGTGGTATTCACGAGACTCCTCTGTGGTCCATGCTAGCTTATTATTGGATTGCGATGGCCTGTTGGCGCGCCGGGTTTCCCGCTCGGTCAATATATTTAGTGAGCCCTCACTTTCTTGGCATCCCTTGTGGTGGCCATCATTTTTCTCAAAAAAGGTTGGCATATGAACAGGCTTGTTTAGTAGCTCCGGGGGGGTAAAAAGAAAAGGAGCCGGACGTTTTGTGTAAGGCGGCGTCAACTGAGGTGCTTGAGAATGCGACGAAGCCGACGACAAGAATGATTTTATGCTATTCCTAGGAATTTCATCATGGATTCTGCACGGCTGATTCAAAACAACGAGAGATGGATCTTCCTGGGCGAGACCAAGCCCAACAGTCCGCCGCGGATAGACCTGGGATGGGCCGGACACACCTGCCGCGCTAGCCGCACTTCTGTAAGAGATATGATTGGTACCAGAGGACGATTTTCCTTGTCTTGGACCATTTTGCGGTGAGACATCCCTTAGAAACTCGTTATGACTTTGTCGAGCAATATTTGTTCCAAGGACGAATGAATTGCTAAGCTGAGGACGAGGTCTAATCTGCGTGTTCGCTTGCTCATGTCTATATCTAGGATCTGAAGGCGGAGGAGTAAGCATCCGAAGAGAAATGCTATCCGAAGGTGAAATTACTTCGTCATCTTGCGTTTCCTCGGAGTTTGTCCCAGCGATATATAAAGACGGGGTTGTCCTCTCCGGCCCCTGTGCCCCGAGATGACGAGTTGAGTTTGCAACCCTTCGCAATGACGGTACTATATCCCTTCTGCTGGCATTTATGATATGCATTGGGACTATTGAGTCTGATCCTGGTGGCTCCGGAGTAGACTCCGCTTCTTCTCGTATTCTGTTCAAGGCGATGTCGCTCAGGGGCTGCAAGGGAGTGCGATTGGAAGGACTGGACTCGTCCAGTTGAGGATCTACTGGGCTTGCCACGACGGTTCCGGCAGTTGCAGTATCATCATGGGAAATCTTGAAGCCGTCTTTTGGCAGGGACTGAAAGTAGTGACGAATGGTTTTTGTCTGGCGGGGATGTTGCTCCTGATTGTTTGTGTGACTGTCCCGGACAGAGGGTGGTCCAGCTGGAATTTCCACTTCGATAGCCATATCCATGTTCTCTTCGTCCGAATCACTATCCTCTTTCCGCCCCATATTTACTGTGAAAGTCGTCTTCATTGTAGTCTGAATCTTCGGCCTCGTAGCCCTTGAGGTGTTTTGGAGGGCTTGAGTATTGTCAAGGTTGTCATGTTGGCCGCTAACTTTATCAGTAGAGGCACAGGATACACCTTCATCCTCAAGCTCGGTTGCGAGCTGCCTTTCACACTCTCGGGCATTATTAGGCTGTGTACTGGCAGTGGCCGGTGGGTGTGTAGCTGCAAGAGCCTGATTGTGCTTTTCGTATGCTCGCTTACACACAAGCTCAAAGCCATCAAGGAGGCCCTTCTCTTCAAAAATTAAGAGCTCGTCCTTCCTCATTGTGATGTTTGGGTCGTAGCTGCGTGGGGGACATCGTATGTTGATTTGCAGAAACACGCCACATTGTCTTTCTGCGGATTTCGGTGCTGTGGTCTGGGATATGTGAGATTTCAAAATACTTGTCATTTTTTTCGTAACATGCCAACCAGCAGACATTGGCCTGTTATCAATAGATAGATGCGCTCCCCGAACTTTGAAATCCTTGGAAATGATATATGGTTTCTGGATATAGCCGCTAAACACCCATCGGGCAGGCTCTTGTGTCTCCATTTGGGATATCGATTCTCTGTTGAAATGTACCTCTTCATATACCTCGATGCAATTCACCATACCATTTGCGCCCAATATTTGTAAGATTGCCTCTCGCTTTAGATCGGGGGGCTTTGGCGAATAAGCCCACAGTGGTTTGGTATCCCCTATTATTTTCAGTGACATTTTAACATTTGGGCGAGCAAAAACATATTGCCTTAAAAGTTGCTGGATTTGGGAAATACAATTCTTCGCCTGCTTCAGAGCATACTGCTTTCTTGGGGGGAGATTCTCAAAGAGCCTCGTAACTGCTACTGTGGTTCCAACGGTAGAGGAAACTGGCCGCCGGTCCTTGACACCACCCGTGCCCGGTATTAACTCGATTCTCCAGGCTACAGGATCCCCGGGACTCTTTGTAATAATTGAGACGTTGGCTATTGAATTGGCACTTGCCAATGCTTCACCCCGAAATCCAAGCGTCGTCCCGCCAACCTCGACTAATTCGCTGTACTCTCTGAGCTTGCTAGTATGTGCCCGTCTGCCTAGGGCACCGAAATCACTTATATCGATGCCACTTCCATTGTCTCTGACTGAAATTCTGTCAATAGTATTTGAAGAAGCGGCTATCTCGACGGCGGTGGCTTGGGAATCCAGCGCGTTGTCTAGCAGCTCCTTGACTAAATCGTACGGCGTCGTGATATTCATTGAGGAACCCAAAAGTCGAACAGTAGACTGAGGGAGAGGACGGATCGACATGATTAGATGTATTCTAGATGTGCCTCGATTAAAAAGATATGCTTCAAGGGATAGAAACTTGTCAATTTAGTGAATTCGAGTCATTCTTAATAATGGAGAAAATATGAAAATTCGCCAAAACAAAAAATTTCGAGAGGCAGGAAATGCAACTGCCATCTCTTTCTGTGTTGAACCTCTGCTGAATGCCGCTTGGGAAGGAGCTGCTGCCACAAATTGGGAAGGCAGGAGACACAGTTCAACAGCAACCGGTTCACAACTGAATTTTTTTCCTCCTAGACGGAAGAAATGAATCCAGATTCCTAAAGTCACCTCTTCATCATTGAATAAAATTCTTCGAGACGTTTAAAATTGCGATGCTTTCCATTCAGCCATCTCGTAGCCTTTGCCCTCTGCTACATGTGATTGGTCAGCCTTTAACAATCCATCTTTGGCATCTTCAAGAATCCCCCACCATGCGACCGAGAGCCCCGCGACGACTCATCGCACACAGACAGCTCTCCCTCCGTCATCACTCAGCATCGAGTTCGTTCCAAGTCTAGATACGATCTTCTTACCGACGAGCTGTGCAAGCAGAAATTTACCATGTCTTCCCTCAAAGGCCCTACCCCTCAGCAGCACGACGGCTCCGGCCTCCGCATCGGCATCGTCCACGCCCGCTGGAACGATTCCGTCATTGCTCCCCTCGTTGCCGGAGCCAAGGAAAAGCTGCTCGCCTGCGGTGTCAAGGAGTCCAATATTGTGGTCCAATCGTGTCCGGGATCATTTGAGCTTCCCTTTGCTGTTCAGCGGTAGGTTTTCGTAGCAATCAATTACCAGCTCTTTCAGCCTCTCCCAGCTCTACGGACGAGCCTCGTAAAACGCAACACCCTGCTGACGAAACACAGACTCAACTCTGCCTCTCAGATCCAATCCACCTCCGCCGGCGGCCCTTCAGCAACAGACCTACTCGCCTCTTCAACAACAGACCTGACTTCGCTCTCCAGCGGCGCCGCGTCAGGTCCCTTTGACGCCATCATCGCTGTTGGCGTCCTTATCAAGGGTGAAACCATGCACTTTGAATACATTGCCGACGCCGTGTCCCACGGCCTCATGCGCGTACAGCTAGATACCGGTATTCCCGTTATTTTTGGTGTCTTGACTGTCCTTAGCGATGAGCAAGCCCAGGCTCGCGCTGGGATCAATGGAAAGGGTCACAACCATGGCGAGGACTGGGGCCTGGCTGCTGTTGAGATGGGCGTTAAGAGACGGGAGTGGACCCAAGGAAAGATTGAAGGATAGAAACGAAATTTCCCACAGAAAAAAGGGGCATGGGGAATTTCGAGAAATAAAATAAGTAAAATTTGGAAAATTCAGCAACGTACCTATCATTGATTGTGGAATCCAGGTCGGTTAACCATGTCTACATGTGATGCAATGGCCATAACATTCACAACTCAGATTTTCAACCAGCTATGCATACAGTGTATTAGATTAAGATGCAGCAAAGGCTAGCTTAGCCAACAAAGAGAAACCAATGGTAAAGCCAGAGCTTTTCGCCGTCAATAAATCCTAACACGAAATGCTCCCCATGACAAACTTGCAAGAAATTTTCACTCCACCCACTTAAATTACTCGAATTAACACATAATACCCATAATCTATCATACGTGATGCGACGCGTAACCGCCAAGTGAAAGTGTGAACAGGAGCCAACTACTCAAAAAATATAAAAAGCCAAACGCCCATTGGCTTTATACAAAATGTCAATATCTAGCGTTAAAAAAAACTGTTTGCGGGGCCGTGGCCGTGGGAATATCCAACAACACATGATTATTTTCGTCTGTTAGTCCAAAAATGAGTATGTAGCCACAGGTGAGATTTGGTAGAGTGAAAAGGGAGATGCAAAGGAACCTCCAATAGGCTGAATCTAGTTTAGCAGATGTAGCCTTAAAAAGCGATGTTCATTTCGTTTTCCGTATTTTTCTTACTCCTCCACATTGATCGCTTCTTGTCTCTCTTGGCTTTCATGGATTCCCAGCCTTGCTCTTCATCGTCGTCTGAGCCTTCATGGGAATTACCCATCAGCTTTATGGTCGATTTGCTTCTGTCGTCGCTCCAGTTAGAGAGAGAGAGGTCGCCGGACATGGTGTTGGATCGCACATGTTGACCAGGAAGAGGAGACAATGCCGGCGCTTGCGATACGGGTCTGTATCGTCCAGGCAAGCCAACATTACTCCGCTCAGAGGGAGCAATTGAAGGTTGGTAAGTGCCATGAGCGCCGGAACCACGGATGGAGAGAGGTCCTTGTTGACGGGGTGCCATGAAGGAAGCCGAGCTGGGTTGTACCATGCTCATTGTACGCATACCGTAATCCATTCGACGGGGATCCGTCATATGGTCAGCCACCATGGAATGACGTGATAGATCGCCCATAGACTGATTACCTGGTAGATGACCGCGGTATGGTGGTTGCATCGGAGGCTGTTGCTGTGGTGGCGGTCCTCCGCCGTTTGGACTTCCCGCCATCATTTGCATGAACTGCATTTGCATCTGCATGAACTGATGCATGTGCTGTGTCATTTGAATCTGCGCCTGGTCACCAGGAGTCAACATTTGCTGTTGCGGCATCTGATGCATTTGAGGCATGCCTTGAATGCCTTGCATCCCTCCTCCTTGATACATGGTATGAGAAGGGATGCCAGTGAACGGGTCATATCCAGCATTCCCGCCAACATTCATTGCGCCGCCAATTAGCTTGTTCGGGTCCATGCTGGGACTGCCCCGTCGCAGGGCTCTCGACCGCTCTTCATTGGCGATCACGCCTACAAGACCGCCGGGAGGAAGAGGACCTCCCTGTGGTAGTTGTGGTGAAGGTTGTCTGGGATCGGCACCAAAGGTCAATGACTCCCTTATCGCAGGTCTAGCAATACTAGCTCCAACAAACGGATCCTGGGGGAGATTTCGAGCAAAAGCTGGAAGGGCGGAAAGACGGCGACCACTGACAGATGCAGAATCACCCATGACTGATGGGGCACGGCCGCCTGCAGGAGGCCCCACGACAGAGGCACGCAAGTTGGGGTTTGATCCGGACATGCTAAGACGGGTCGGTGGGCGGTTCTTGGTCGGAAATCCATGAGCTTGAAGGATGGCCAGCGGAACATCTTCATCATCCTCTTCAGACGAACCACCCGTAGTCGCAGGGTCCGGCGACAAAGTATTTAAGTGATTCAGGGCTGGTGCACTAGAAGACGACAACATGCCGGGTCGAGCTGGTTGTCTTGCCGGCAGAGGGGCTGTATTAGTTTCTCCCGTAACCTTCATCATTTGCTGCCTGTAGACCGCCATATGAGCTTCTTGCTTTCGTCTCTGCCTCGTTTGCTGCTTTGACTTCTCCTGTTCGTCCTCATCGTCATCGTAGTTTATCTCATCGTCATCGTCGTCTTCCACATTGACCACCGGGGGGTCATTGCTATTGGACTCCTGAGAGATACCCAGACTCTCTTTATCCTGTCGGTACTTTTCAAACTCAGCAGGGGTCATAACCTTGTTGCGCGGAGGGTTTGACGATCGCGGTAGATATCGGTGCGAAGCTCGGTTGACTCTGGATAAGCTGCCCTCGAACATATTTTCTTCCTTTCCGAGATTCAGAGGCCTCGGATTCGACACTGTCGGTTCCAGCGATTCCTCGCCGTATCGAGGGCGCAAGGAACTGCTTTGTGGTTTGTCACTAGGGTCCGTTGACAAAAACTTCATCGCCGTGAACGACTCTCGTAAAAGCTTTGCGTCTTCATCCTCGACGATATCTGCTGGCCGACTCGAGTATTTGAAGGAGTTGAGATGCTCATGTCGAGGAACAGGTGGCGGCGGTAGGTCTTTTTCGGAAGATGTAGGCGAAGTAGGTGCATCGTCACTATATGTTGGGCTGTATCGCTGGTTCAAGAGCGGCTCAGTTGATTTAATGTTGTCTGGACTAAGAGGACCGGGAGTGGCATAGCGATTGCCAGTCAATGACCTCGGGGCTGCTGAGTCTTGGTTGGCCATTGTCAGGGTCGCGGTGCTTGCTCTTTTGTCGAAGGTCTTGAACATGGAGCCAAAGTCGCCGCCTAAATCTAGAGGCCCTTCACTGCCACCTCCAGCGCTAGTGTTGTTGCTCGGGGTTGCTGTGCTTGTTGTGGATGCAGTCATGCCTCTAGAGACTGCGGCACCGGGATTATCTCCGCTAATGCTCAAAATGGGCGGCAGATCAGGAATGGGGTCTTGTTTGGGTGGGGGAATGGAGTGTTTCTTTTGTCCTCCAAATGAGAAGGTTCGGGTGGCTCGGTCTAATAATCCAGCGCCAATGGACTTGGATCCGGGCCGGCTCGGGCTTTCATGTGGTGCTGACTGTGGCGGTAATCGGCCATCATCGTGACCATTGGGGCCTCCCATGTCAGCGGATGACGGGGCGGTAGAGGCATTGCTGTGTCTTGAGGAATTATCGGTCGATGTTCCCTTGGTGGTGTTGGAAATGTTGCTACCGCTTTTCGGAGTTGTTAGCCATCCAGCTCGCTTCCACCACAGCAGGGTACCACGATAAATCAAATAGGGCCCTAAAAGGGAACCATGCAACGATGCCTATTATGAATGATGGGCCTGATTTGGTTTACTTACCGATTGATCTTCAGATCAGCAAACATATTATCCTCTGCACCCAAATCGACGAGGTTCGTCTTGACAGGAAATGACTTGGACGTTTTGGCCATTCTCGCACCACCATCAAACGACCGCCCGCCTTGGATTTCCGACCGTTCAATCACACGGAATGACGGCGCCTCTTGAGGGGCCATTGGGGCATTTTCGTGGACATCTGCAGCGGATTTCCGCTTGGTAAACGCAACTGAGAATCTAGGCATGTAGACTGCCTGCCAAATGCGCTGTCTTGTTGTCCTTTGCAAGCTTCCCGCACACACGCATGCACGCACCAAGAAATTTCGGTAACCAAATCCGGGTCGTGGGCGAGCGTTTAGGTTCTCAGGTTTGACGAGGGCGGGCCGGGAAAATTCTCAGGTGGGAAATCGAAAAGGGTAGGTTTGCAATACGAGGTGCCACGGTCGCGCAAAACAGTACGGAACAGTGAGCTCCGACGAGATTTTGACTCGATGATGCTTCAGAAGCAAGGTGAGCGGACAACTGCGGCAAAGGAGTTAGTCATCAGTTTGAGAAGGTGAGTTGAGGACTTGTCGGGCGAGACGGGAATCGCCGTCCAATACATTTCAGGGGGTGTTTGCTCCAAAGAGCCAGATATCCGCCCGCCAGCTCTCTCTGCATTAGCCACGATGGGCTGCTACGAAACCTGAGACTTTCCCAAGTCGATGATACTATGGCCTGGCCGCATAGACGGCGGATGATGGGGAGAAGGGGTCGCCAAGGATGGTGCAAGACTCACATTAACTTTGTCCAGAGCAAGATAATAAAAAGGCAAAAAAAAAAAAAAATACCAATATGACAGCAGGGCAATGATGCAAGAGGATGAGGCAAATAGACAAAAAGAAAGAAGAGTAGGCTAAACACAGAACAGAAAAATGAGGCAGGATGAGATGGTCCAGCGAACGTTGTGAAAGAGAATGTTGTCCTCTTGAAGAAGTGCAGAGAGAAGGGTCGAACGACAGCACGGGGAAGACGACCAAACGGCCAAGCCAAATTCGAAGAACGGGTCAACGGGCTTGGTGGGCTGCGGACGGTTCAATGTGTCTGGTTCAACATTCGACGTGGGCCTGGCCTGAGAGCGACAGGTCGAACGGCTTGGGGGGGGGGGAGTCAACCAAACTTTACAAGGCCCAAAAAAATGGAGATGCCCGTTACCCGTTGTCGGTGTCGTTCACGACGTCGGTCGCAATCGGTTCAGTCGTGCAATTATCCTCAAAAGGACTCGAGGCCGCGACAGACAAACGCCAAACCCGTGCAGCAGCTGGCGGATGTTTTGGACAGAATTGAGCGTCAACAGGCCACGGGGTCAAGACTTGTGGTATTGGAGAGAAAAGAAGTTTCGGCAAAGCTGCCAGGTTTACGAGAAAGGGGAAGGTTTCTCCCAGGCGACGGAACAGCCACTGGCAACCAACCGGGCCTGCAAGCCTGGCCCATGATCCACGGCCGACCTGGACCTGGACCAATCTTGCGAACTCGGGAACATGGGCGACTTCTGAAAGCACCAATCGACGCGCAATGTTCGGGCCAGTGGCCACATTCGACATCTGGACACATGCAACATGTGCAGTCGATGGTAATATGTAGGTACATGTGTACATACACACTCCGTGCCTCTGTCCGTACTGTACACCTCTCCCAGTATTTGCCTGCCTACTCCGTACTTTGAGGTACGTACCTAATGAAAAGGTACCCGTGCCTTTTCCATCCGACGGGCTGAACGCGGGCGCGGTGTCTGTGTATCGCATCTAATTATGTACCTGGTTAAGTACTTAGTAAGTAAGTACTGAGGCACGTATGTATCGGCCATCAAGGCACCGGCCCCGGCTGCTCCGGCCCCTTTCATTGACCAGACTGTTATTACATGTATATTTATATTAGTAGTAGCACTACACGTCCAAGCTAGCCTAGCCACAGGCGCGCGCACACTCTTTCTGGTCCCTGGCAGCTTGGGTGGGTGGCACCCTGGATGCCTTTTTTCTTTGCTTCTTTGCTGGGCCGATCTGGATGGAAAGATGGGAACCACGCATCATCCACACCCTTGCCGGGATTACGCTCTACCTCCCCTGTTCCTGTATGTAGTACTGTGTACATATGTACTACATATGGCCCCCCAATGTACTCAAGCATGGAATACTGGTAGGTCAAAAAGGAAAAGAGAAGAAAAGGCTCGGGGGAGAAAGAAAGAAACTCGTCAAACAGGCCAAAGCGGTCACCATCAATCCCCTTCCATTAAGGCGTCCATTAAGGCGTCCTCCATCCTGAGGCCGAGACCATATCTGCTTTGGGACGCAGACACAAATTTTTATTATAATTCATGCGTAGCCGTCGAAACAACAAGCAGCCTGCATACAAGCCAGGCACCCGGTGGATAGGTTCCATTCAGACGCACATTGTACGGAGCATGTATTCTACAATCCTTTTTGCTGCCTCGCTGGTGGCCCCTGTGCAAAAAGTTGAACGTACGTATGAATTATTCCCGCCAACGCGCGTTGCTTTCAACACGGCCGAGCCACTGCGTCCCCGCCTCGTCTTGGGCAGAATACATTTTGATGCTGGTGCTGGTACTCCGTACTCTCGAGCTAGGGAGGAGGCGTCTTGTAGAGCTGCCGAGACCCGTGTGTCTACAATCTGCTGCTCACGACGCTGAGCTGAGAAATTGTGGGCACAACATTCGCCATCCCCGTCTTCATCCGTCGCGCCATGTACGCAACCTACGAGGGGGGAAACGTGGAGGCGGCTGTCCCGTATTCTGTGAGTGATTGCTTGCATGCCTGCTTTTGCTCTGTTGCTCCGTCCACAGTGCCCATAATAAAATATGCAAGGCGCAAGTCCCTCCTGGTCCATAGCGCTCTAACTGACAACCCGAGGCTCCTGGTTTTGATCTGGTGTACCGAGTAGACACCGGCAAAATTAATGATAAGGCGAAGCGAAGAACAGCAAGTTGCTACGTAGCGTCTACGGTCTGGTGAAGCTATAGGCAAGGTCCATCCTGTGCGTACCCTACGCCGTAGCTACCAGTGCCGATCTCTGAACGCAGCTGGCAACATCTGGTGTATTCGACGTTCATGCGCACCCTAGCCGGTGCCTGTTAATAGCACCGTGGTCGTCGTAAAGCTTGTAGCCACCCGCCCAATACGATGACGGGTGGCGGTGCCTCGTCGCTGACTCCAGAAATGTATTATGGGGAGTGTATTGTGCAGGGAAAGCCACTCCCAGTACTCCGTCGTAGCTCTGCATTACTCGATCCGTTGGTATGGATGATTGCTGCTATTTCCGTCACTAAGGCGGAGTGCGTAGTCAGAATTGCCCCTTCTGCCAATGCAATACTAGCACTTTGCCTGACTTTGACTGCGGCATTCATGTTTGGGGGCAAGGGGGTACCCTTAGACCGTCAACTGTCCCGAACATTGACTCTGGCAGCACTCTGGCGTGCTTCGTACGACGGAAATGTTTGACGGGTTGTCGTGGCCACAATGAAAGGTCACGGCCAGGGGCGAGACATGTCTATCCTTTTTTGAACGTGATTCCCGCAGACTCATGTTTTCGGTTTTTAGTGTGCTGCGTGCATTTAGGCAATGGGATCGGCAACAACAAGCTTTCATCAGCGACACCAACTGGAACCCAACATGAGTTGCCCACCCCCCCACAGTCTACGATCCACAAGGCCGGGTTTGTACTGCGATCGCTGGCGGCCGTTCTAGTAAAGAGGTCTGATGATTAGGGACCGAGAGAGAGAATATGCCTGGAGCCGCCGAGTGCGTCTTGGCTCCCTCAAAGCAATGGGATCATTCTGGGGAGTCTCCGCCCCAATGGTTCAGTGTCCCACTTGAGCCGACCTTAATACTAGCTGTGGATGAAAGAAATTTTTCTGCTGCGCTTCGTCCACCGTATGTAGGTATGTATGTATGCACATACTCTATCGGTGTGGTGGTTCGGTTCGGAGTGCTGCTATGCTCGGATCCGTAGCTATATCGCCTTCAGCAAAAGAGCCCATCATCCAACCATGGACTTGCCGGCTTACTGGCATGTCGCTAGATTGGTGCCGCTTGGGAATTCCGCCTGCCACAATCGACTTGGAATGGCTCAACAAAGGTTTCCAATCTTGCCCGGTCGGAGATAAACATAAGCGGGGGCTTGTGTCATCGTGATCTGGAACAGTTGCCGCTGGCCACCCCTCGGCCATGCCATCGCAGCCGTTGCCAAGTTACGGGCACCGACATGAGGCACAAAGAAGCCATCGTGAGAAGAGAGAGAGGCATGCCATGTCTTGGGGTTCGTGCCAGGCAAAGCTGGTTGCCAAGGTTTCGCAAAGACTGGAAGGCGCAACCGAGCAAATCTGCCACTTGACCCTTCACACATTTGGCCAAGCGTCGATCCACCATTCTTTGTCATTGCGTCTTCTCTTGTCAGGAAATGCTATTTTCTATGTGTTCAGTGCGGACTACGGAGTACTCCATGCCCAGTTTCGCAAGGCACAAACAGTCAACGGTTATTTCCAGAGCCGGACACGGTCTGATAAAACAGCAGCTTGCTCAACTGACGCATTGGCTGCCTCCGTCGAGGTCCATCCAATTGACTGAGCGGTGCATTATTCCCATGCCGTGCAATACAATGCGATACGGTGCCTTCGCCGTTGAGGGCGATATGACATGAGCCAAGCAAATGCGGAGGTGATTTGGTGATATGGAGCGTTTGAACTCGGCTCATTTATGCACTACTTTATATCAGGCCTGTCGTCGAACAGACGCGCAAGAAACAAGAGTCTGGTTATGACGGAGGATTAATACAATACTAGTGAAGCACACGATCGACTTGATAATGATAGCCGTGCTTCGGAACAGGGCATACCCCTGCTTCCCTGCTTGTGCGAACCCATGCCGCCGAACAACATGGATGTTCGTCGCAGGGTTTCCAATGAGAAAGCTCGGTGCCAATGACGAGTTCAATTGAGGACCCCGTGATTTTTGTGTCTCAGTATTTTATGCCCATTTGTAGATTTGGGTTGTTCGGATTTTGGCACGTCAACTGATTGGCATGATGACTTGGTCGAGAGAGATAGATGGCGGACAACAAAGTTGAAATACGACTCTTGGCAACTCCCCAAGGCACGAGTCAGTTCATAGTGATGGGGGTTCAGCGACACATCATCAATTACGGCGTGCTATGGGCTAGAGAGATTTTGCACATTGGCTTCAGTTACCCTAATCCACCAAGCTAACAATTTATAGGTAGAACAAACAACGAATCTAGCACATACGACCATAGCCGCTAGCAGCGCTCACGATCCCGTCTGATCTCGTACGATAACCTAGCGAGCGCTGGATTAGTAGTTGGGTCGGTGACGACCAGCGAATACCCAGTGTTGTATGTAATCTTTTTGTATTTTTTGCCTAACATTACAACTACCCAGGAATATGGCATATTTATGAAAAAGTATACAGTAAAAACACCGTAGTACAACATGGTATAAATGGTGATAGTCAGCTACCTGGTCTGGTCAAGGACTTTCTTTTGGCCTCCCGGGGGGTGGACAGATTGGAGACGACGCTGAACACTACTCCGCCTCGGCATTACACCCGCTGGGGATTTCTTCATGCTGTAGTGTAACGAATGGTCCAATGCCATGGATAGATAGTCAGCTCACCGTTGGACTGCAAGATGACTGGTGTCCGAGGCACCGAACACGCTCCCTCCATGCAGAGGTCGAGACTCGGCATCCGAACGGAGATTGAATCCACATCACATGCCGAGAGCACGCGGAGCATTCAAGGACAGCGGCCACGAATCTATAATGGTTTGTCGCAGGGTTGGGGTAGTGGTTGAAGCAGTGGACCACTGCATAGCGCAGAAATCAAAGTAAATTTGATGCAAATGGCCGACTTGGAGAGTTCAGCTCATGTAGCGTGGAGGTGCGGTTGCCAGTCGACTGAGGGTGTATGCACGACACATCATACTAAGCGCTGTTTTGTGTAACCTATCGAGCCTGTTTCCATGTAGAGACCAGCGAGTACTGGGGATACTCCGCACCAGATTGATGATGATAATGGCGAGGCGAAGAGTCCATGCATATCGTTTCTGTAGCGTCGGACAAGTTTGGCTACGTCAACTCGGCACCGCATGGTGGGTGCATCGCGTATCGCGCCATGAAGACGTGAGGTTGAAGAACAGGGCATCGTTTCCAGGATGACGGCACTCCGGAGTCAGTCAGTCGAGATTGATGAAGGTCCTTGGTGCCGCCACAAGCTCGAGACGCCGTGGTTGCCGCACTTCTGGTCTGGCGTTTAGACCAGACCAGA
Source organism: Metarhizium robertsii ARSEF 23 (assembly GCF_000187425.2). Taxonomy (NCBI): domain Eukaryota; kingdom Fungi; phylum Ascomycota; class Sordariomycetes; order Hypocreales; family Clavicipitaceae; genus Metarhizium; species Metarhizium robertsii. Next base: position 2,122,409 of record NW_011942193.1, read on the forward strand.
CCTAAAATGATTCAATGCTACCCTGTTGAGGCTCCTGCGGCGGCGCCAGCCAACCAGGGGAAGGAGCGACTTGGCGAGGGTCCAGGCGGGTTGCGGTCAGGGCTCTAGCACTTGGAGGGCGGAACACCCAAGTCTGCAGCGCCAAGCGCAGTGTAAGGTAAGATGCCAGTGAGCAAGTTGTAGTGAGCAGCTCAAGCTGGTAGCACCACGCGCAGACATGGACTGAACTACCAAAGACTGCGCTCCAGCTGCAGTCGCGCTGCAAGTCCCGCTCCATGCGCCAGCCCGGCTCGCTACGGTGGGGTCCATGTGCTGTACGGAGTAGCTTTGACCCCTCCAGATGTCCATGTCCGGTGCACCAACGATTTCAATCACTTAGCCCGCGCTGTTGCTGGTGCGGAAATGTCTGCAGGAAAGAGCTGCCGTATCCCTGTGAGGCTAGCGCGACCAATCATTTTCAGGGTCGTTCAAAAATGCAGCTGGGGTGCTTCACTCTTCTATCTTAAAAAAAAACCATATAACTATCTAATACTACCTACCTACTTGGGGAGAGGGCCTTGAATCGGCATTGTGCATTCTTTAACAGCTATGCCCAGTCTCTGCTTTGCTTGGGCTCGTTAACCCTCTGGCCATTGGCTTTGTTTCCTCGTACGGGCGCCCTCCATCTTCTGATCTCAAGCCCCAATCCCCTTGAGAGTATCACGTCACCATAGCCCACGTCAAATCTCGCCTCTCGTCGACTCAAGCCTCGCTCGCAAAGGCGAGGCTGATGAAATTGCTCAAGAGCCTTGCCAAACTGCCGCTGCAATGAGTTCACCAAATCACCGCACCAGCCCGGTTCGCCGGCCCTCACTGCTGTCTCTCGACGACAACCATCACCACTATCCACTGGCCACTCGAACCGGTACTCTCGCCTCACTCATCCGCAGCCGCTCTCAACAAAGCTTGGCCGGCTCTTGGCCTCCTCCACTCCATCGCCATGGCACTGATGACGAGGAAGCTGGCCTGTGGATGCGTCACGACGAAGACGATGCTATCGAGCGCCTCCTCAAGGATGAGAATCGCTTGAGTCAGATTCTGAAGGGTCCATTGGCTCGAAGTATGAACCTGATTGGTAAAAGCAACCCTCGATATCGATGGGAGCGCTATTGGAAACATGACGACGAGTTGCAGACCATGAAGAAACCCATGTGAGTGAGACACATGCGCACACGAACCCATCTCTGAACTCGGGTTGACTATATACTGACTGTTGTGTAAGACGAGAATATTATGAGCGGACAAACGAGCTCATTGAACAATACATGTACATTGACTGTCTACTGGACTCTTCAATTCCTCACGATTTGCTCAATGAGTACAATGCCGAACTTGAAGCCTCTGCTTTCAAGCCCATTGATGTCCCCGCCACCATTACCGAGGAACCAGGCACATCTCAATCTCTCTCCGCGTCTCTATCAGCATCTCTTGCCGCTGAAATGGAGCAGCTTGCGCAAACCACTGGCTCGTATGGTACAGTCAACGGTAACGCCAACGCCAACGCCAACAGCTCCCCCGTCGATGAATTCTCCAAGCAGGTTGCGTTGCCACAAAAGCGGACGCCAAAGGACATCTTCCGTTCTTCGGAAAACTTGCCTCTACTAAAACACTCCCATGACGATAGTGAGGAGGAGGATCACACGGCACAACCCGCCCTTCCATCCAGCTCAAGCGACTCTGGCCCGCGGCCAAATCTTCCCTGGCTTGAAGATGCCGAAATCGACAGTGATGATCCAATTGTCACTCTTGCCATCTGGGTGAACATGATCGCCAACATTATTCTACTCGTCGGAAAAGTCGCCGTAATCATATCTGTGCCTTCTATGTCCGTTCTAGCTAGTTTGGTTGACGCAGTTCTCGATTTTCTTAGTACCGCCATTGTGTGGACTACCACGAGGTTGATCTCGGCTGGTCAACAGGATCAGCATCACTATCCCGTTGGACGTCGTCGGTGTGTATTTCCCAGCCACCCTCTAGCAATGGAACTGCAGCTCACCCATTCATAGATTGGAACCTGTAGGAGTTTTAGTCTTCTCTGTCATTATGGTCACATCATTTGTCCAAGTTGGCCTAGAATGTATCCAACGTCTTGCAAAACCCGAACATGAGATTCTCCAACTCGGTCTCCCCGCCATCATCATTATGTTCAGCACCATTGTCATCAAGGGCGGATGCTGGGTTTGGTGCAGACTAGTCAAAAACTCTAGCGTTCGAGCCTTGTACGTTCCCGAACTCTTCCTCAAGCATAGCATTCACTAACGCATTTTTAGAGCCGACGACGCCAAAACCGACGTCATTTTCAACGTTGGCTCAATCTTCTTCCCCATTGGTACGGATAATAGGCCCCTCTGCACTACAAATCCATTTCTGACTTTTTATAGTCGGCTTCTACGGCCGAATATGGTGGCTCGACGCTGCTGGCGGTCTCCTTCTCTCTCTTGTCGTCATCCTCACATGGAGTCAAACATCCGCTCACCACGTCCGTAACCTCACTGGTTTATCGGCCCAGCCCGACGAGCGTAACCTCCTCCTCTATCTCACCATGCGCTTTGCAACCGCCATCCGACAGATTCAGAACCTGCGCGCATACCATGCTGGCGACAAATTGTTTGTAGAAGTGGACATTGTCTTATCGGCTGTTACGCCGCTCAAGGATAGCCACGACCTGAGTGAAGTGCTGACGTATTTCTTGGAGTCGGTGCCCATTGTGGATAGGGCATTTGTGCATGTAGATTACACGAGTTACAATGCTCCGACGCACATGCAGAAGCAAAGTTCTGCATGACCCCGTAAGTCTGATGATTCGAGGCTACGGGGTGAGTAACGGAAGATGAAAAGTTACGGAAACTCGGGTAGACGGATATTCTTAGAGAGGCAGGGCATCAATCCTGGCGGGAGCGGTGTACGATGCAATTTACACAGCGAACCATACAAGCTTGTATTTTATGCGATTGTATGTTATTATTACTTGGATAACATGGGAAAATACAAAGCACTAGACAAACTTTGACCTGAAAAACAGAACAGAAAACCCAGTTGGATCAAAACAGCACCCTTAGTAAGGGATACCGTTCGTAAGCAACTGGAACTGGTCATAGACGCCAGTACTATAACTAGAATAACTCGTCTTGATCAGGCCCTTCATGAAATTGGCCGCCTCCCTCTCCGACTTCTCCAGCACAAATCGTTCCTTGAAGTGCTTGACACTCTCCGGCTTGAAACATGGCAGGCCGCTGTCCATCATGAGCAGCACGATCTGGCTAAGTTTCTCGCAATACTGTCTGCTAGCGAGGAAGGACTTGACGCACAGCTCCTCGAACCACTTGAAGCTTTGGTGGTCGGTTGACCCGCCCATGACAGCCACCATTTCGCTGGTCAGCTTGAACGGTGCGCGCTCGAATTTGATCCCTCCAGGCGCAATATCGAAGCAGAAGCCAAAATCAATATGCAGGATGTGGCCGGCATCGTCAATCATAATGTTGCCGTTGTGGCGGTCCTTGAATTGGAGCAGGAACGAAATGACAGAATAGGCAGCCATGGATTTGACAAAGTTGCTGCGGGCCCGTTGGAAGCGGAGGGAGTCTTCGTTGCCGTACTTGGAGATGAAGTAGTCGTAGAGACCGTTGACGGCTTCTCGGCCAAGCATATCACGGGAGATGGAGTTGGGTAGCACGTCAATGACACCGCATCCAGGAGCCGTGGCAGTGACGCGGTATGGGAAGACGTAGACATCCAGGCCCACGCTGTGGAAGATGCCACGGAAAGCGGAAATCATCTGCAGAGCTAAAACGTCCTGCCTGCAGTCGTCGCCAACCTTGAAAATAGCCGACTGCCACACCTCAATAGTGCGGTCCTGGAATTGATGTTGCTCTTGCCCCTTGTCCTCCTGTATTTGTTCAAGGTCCGCACCGTTGACCTCATCTCCGCCACTCTTGTTCTTGCGAATACGGAACGTGGCCATGTAAGGCGCTTTCGCGTGACTCTGGAGGGGTTTGCCAGACTTGCGGTCGATGCCAATAACAACACCATCGGGGTTGCTGGGCAGATAGACGCCGACCTCAACCTTAATCTTGCGGAGTTCCTCCTCAATTTTTTGTTTCTTCTCGGGCTTGGGTCTCTTAATGAGGGGTTTAAGCTTGCCAGAAATGCCAGTAACTTCGTCAAAAAAGGCAAATTCTCGTTCGTAAAAGTCTCTGTCCAGGGGAGCAAAACTTTCTACCATCTTACTCATGACGCCATCAAGAGCGGGCTTGATCTCATCTGGTACCTGAGCGTCATCATCCTTATACGAGTTTGCCTTCATATTCCAAATAATTTGATGTGCAAACAACTGAGAGAACTGTGCAGTTTCCAAGATGTAGCGCTCGACGTAGCCCAAAGCATCATACCTGAGCGTCTGCACAATTTGGGGAACGTAGAAGAAGGTGATGTCTACGGAATGACTCTCTAGCGCCCGCATGGCATACTGGATAATGAACGGATGGTTCTTGTAGGCTGGCAAGAACATGGTGACGGCTGTCAGGGGGTTGACAGGCTCCCAAACGAGGAGGTACTGAAATACGTTAGAATGCTGCATACAGCGCAGTGGCAGAAAGTATGCAGTCAACTTACTTTGAGCTGTGAATTTACATCATCAGGTAAATGTCCTCCAAATATCAACGGTAAAGCTTCTGGGTCAGAGATTGCCTTCTCGGGCGCGGACAAGAGCAAATGTCTAACATCCCTGTGAAGGCGAGGAAAGTTGAACCTCGTGGCAAGCTCAATAGCAATAGAGGGGTCCTGCTGCCAGGCTGTTTTAACCAGAGGAATCAGTGCATTCTCAATGGACGACTTTGACGTATTGTGTGCGGACAATTGCAGTCCTTGTTGGCTGAGAGGGTTGATCCAGACCGCAAGCCTTGACTGCTCATTTTCCAGCAGCAATTGAAGCAGCTGTTCCTTGGCGTGCAGAGACTTGGCATTGCCAGCGGCAGGGGCTCCAGTAACGGAAATGGCCTTCATGGCCGCCAAGACATCAGCAATCAATCGAACTTCAGTCTTCAACTGAAGTAGGTTGCTGCCAAAAGACCACTTGGGGGCGTTTCTGAACCATCCAAGACCTGCGGACAAAATCTTATCCCTGAACCTGAACTGTGCCATTTCCCCAACTGACGTGCTCGAGGAGCGAAGGACCTTGAGGCCAAGTAATACTAGCTGAAACCGCAGTTCTCGAGCCATGGGGTGCGAAGGGGCTTCTTTCAGAGCAGTCATCGTGAGGTCTAGCATGCGCAGGAACACTTTTTGTATGTCACAGCTTCCCAGGAGAGTAGCGTTGAAGTGACTGGTGAAGAATTGCACAAGCCGAGTGTGCGGCGACAGCACGTCCTGGACTGCCCGTCGCTTCTTGGCCATGAGCTCAAGGTCGCTCGGAGCAAACTCTTCCTTCAGGAAGAACGGATCGGGATGTGCCAATGCCGAGCTAAAAAGTCCAACTTTTTGAGAAATAGTAAACTCCCACTGTTGGGCAATGCAGTTCAGAAGTTTTGGCTCAAGTCGCGGATTCTCATTCATTACACCGAGCCACAGTGAAACACCAACCTTGATAGACTGCTTGGTAAACAATGCGAAAGGTATACTAACGAGATATTTTGTAACTGCCGACTCGTCCCGGTAGCTTCGACAGAGCAAGGCCGCAGCTCGTCTCAAGATGTCGCGGACCTCATTCAAAGGCGTTGCCTTTTTGCTCAAAATGCGGGCCTCAACATGAGCCAGGGCAGTTGCGGCGTTGGCGCTCTCGGTTACATGTGACTGAGAAAAGGACAGTCGTCGATTGACACTCATGAAGCTAATCAGCTCATTTCCATGATCTGGTAACGTCTCGCCATATCGATACTCTTGTCTCGTCGTATACTGAGCAATGAGATCTGAACCCGTGTTGATCTCACAAGTACCAACTTTTTCCAGAGACTGAAGCCGGTTGTCAGACGATGGGATGATGGCGCCCAGCTCTAGTGCAAACGACCTGCCCAGAGAAATGTTGCCATAAGCACCCTCGTTATCAAATTCAGAAAGGTACGTCTGTAATAAGCCCTTGACATCCATGGGGGCGAGGTTAATAGCCGCGGTAACCCAGACTTTGGCTTTACGGTGTAGATGATCGAGGGTCCAACGGCGGAAATCATAGTCGTCGGACAATTCCACAGTCACTTTCCCGATGTCCGACTTGAAGGTGGATTCGGGTGCGTAAAGATCGGTTTCAGCCTCGAGGCAACTCGACCACATGAGAGACAGCAATTCAAGAAGAGCAAAGAGTGACTTTCTCTGGCACAGAGCAGAGGGGACATCCCGAATGATGCGGTCTGCACATGTAAATGCAGCTTGCTGTACACGCTCAATGCGATGACAACAAATGCAGAAAATATTTGCCAGCTGTGTTGCTGCATACTGTGCTGAAAACGTGGGCTCCGAACCAGCCAGCGTCTTCTTGAGATACTTTTCGACAACTGCAGCAGCGATGCCTTCCATTGTGCTGCTTACTTCGCCCTTGCGCATGCTGGGTTCTAAAAAGTAAGACAAGACCTTTGTGCAGTCACCCGCATCTGCTCGTAGACTCTCGACAAGGTAGGCGGCCTGTAGGAAGATTACTTTGCGATAGCTGAGGCTCTTGATGTCGGATACCTTGGATGGAATCAACTCAATCAGGAATTTCTTTTGTGCAGCTTCTCGCTCCCCACTGTTTGCACGTCTGAGCACCGTGTTGAGTTCGATGTCACTCTCAACGACTTCCATTCGCTCCCCAGCTACCAAGGGAGGCGAATGGACAGCAATGGTACGAAGCTCATTAATGTACTTCCTGCCACGATCTGTGGATGTGGTGAAGCCGTGAACAACAATGTTGAACCACGCATCCTTGAGGAGCAGATACGTCTCGTCGTCATCAACGGGGTTCGATGCAACATCATTGCTAGACATGAACACTGCCAAGGGATGCAAAAGCTCGGCGATCTCTTGTGCAGCCAGCTGCACGTCTGACTCCTTTGTGTGGTGTGGAGATTCAGCATCACCCAGTGAGATGATGGCGTCAAGCAGATGTTCCCAGTAAATGTTGAAAAGGGAAGAGTCACGACGCAAATTGGCGGAAATGTACGTACGAGCCTTCATGACAGCGGTCAAGAGAAAGTCTTTGTGGTCCACAACACCAATGTGACAAATTCTGCTATACGTTTTGAGCAATGAGCGAAACTCTAGCTGTCCACCTTGGAGAGAGAGCTTGGCTGCGCCAGAGATCACCTTGGTATCAACACTGGCGCTGACCTTGTCAAGCTTTTGAAGGAGCATTGACTGTGCCAAGGCAATGATCTTCTCGTCGCCAGACTCGGTGGCAATGGTGCAAATAGCTTTCACCACATTGCCATAGACAATAGCAGTCTCTTGCTCGCCATTCATTAAAAGTGATATTGAACTACCAGTGGAATGACGGCGGTTGTAGCCTCCGGGAGCTGAGCCTTCATCGGCCCCGGCCATGCCATTAGCGAGACCGTTGACAATTTCTGCTTCAGCATCCGGGCTCAAGACATTTCCGAGGGTGTAAAGAGTACTGATGATGGCGTCCTTTGATAGCAACTTTAGGACAAAGGCCAAACTCTCGGAGGCAACTTTGATAGAGTCGCTATGTGGTGTCGTCTGGACCAAGAAGCGAGGAAGGGCACGGCTGACAGATGACGAATAAGATGGTGAAATTCGGCAAATGAGGGCCATGCATCGCAGAACAACGGCAGCGAGGCCAGGGTCAGACATTTGCAAGGTATCTTCCAGCGTCTCTTGCAGCCAACCCATGAGTACATCGGAATCGGCAGCATCTTCATTGAGGATTGAGCAGTTCAAGTGGGCAATCATGGCAGCGGCCTTGACATCATATGCCAATTTCTGTTGATCCGGTGAGCCCAGGAGAACAAAATCAGCACCAGCATCAAGGTAATCCATTTGTTCGGTAGCAATTCCAGCATACACCTCGATCGATCTCAAATCTCCGTCTAGGAGCCCTCGTTGTTCATTCAAGGCAGATCTATCTTCAGACATAAGCAGATCAAGAACGTGCTGCCTGCGAAGGGCGGGTCCATCTGCAACCATTAATGATGTGCTGGAGAGTACAAGCCACATAAAGCTACGTTGGATGATCAAGGCACCAAGAGGCCGTCCATGGGATGCATAATGGCGAAGCAATCGTTTCCATTCTCGAACCTCGTGGGTCTGACTATGAGAGTTTCGAATGGTCGATAAAGATGTCTCCACTGCAACTAGAAATGGTTCTGACAAGAGCTGGTTGATCTTTTGGATAAGTCCTAGCCTGCCCCCGGGTTTCCAAAAGTCAGCCTGGGCGCAAGCGGCGTCCAGGAAACCTAGGAGGGCCAGGGCAATGGTTACGGTACGAATTGCATCGTCGACAGGAAGGCTTCCTGGGTCTCCAGATTGTGGCGAGAGTACACTTTCAGTCGCTCTTCCACAAGCATTGGTAAACGCCCATATTCCATCGGCAACGGTCTCCTTTAGGTCGAGATAATTGGTGCCCAGAGAGAGAAGCGCCGCAGTAAGATGAAAGGCCAGGGACTCAGTCGGTGACGGCTCGACTTTGCGGAAAAAAGGCGACGACGCAAAGACTTGTGTATGCGCTTCGAGAATATAGGGGATCAATCGGTACGAAAGTTTTTGAGCGCTCTGGCCAGATTGAATGCTGGGTGCAGTTTTGCATAAAGCCAGGAGAACCTCGAATTCGCGAATTGACTAGGCTTATGTTAGCCGCCAAGGTTTCAATTTTTACAATGCACAATATCTCCAGACCATTGGAATACGGCCCAAGGAACCAGCTTGCTTAGTGCTGTATCCCCCATGGTTATATTCTCGGCCTCGTGCTGAGTGACAGGCACGGCATAGCTTGTCGAGATCGGACTTGTCGAAGGACGTGGTGGAGCTCGCCGCCGAGAGTGCTGCTATGCGCTCAAGTGCTTTGGCGCGAATATCTCGCGTCATGTTGATTGAAAAGCGCTATTGCATGAGGGAAGAATCAAAGGTGATGCAATGTCGAGGAAAGGAGGCTTCCAAAGAGAGCAAATACGTATGATAGTTTGCCTCGGCAGCAGATGTGAAAGTCGATCCAGGGATCACTCACCCCTGCAGATGGCGGTGGCTTCCTGGTCGGGGGAACGTGGCTGCCCGTTCTGAATTGGCTTAGTCATCCGAGCTTCCCCAACGTGAAGCACCGACCACTACGCAGCTGGCAAGGCTGCAGCTGGCCTGACGACGCGCGCATACACTACAGGCCATCTGAAATTCCATCTTCAAACAACTCGAAAGCATCATCCTCAACACAACTGCCGTCTGCCCGTCGCAAGCCGTCCTCACATCAAACCGCACACCGCCGTTTGCATTGTTGCGACTCCCACTGATCGCCAATATGGCCGCCATGTTTAGCCAAAACCCGGTCATGAATGGCCCCAACTACTCCTTTTCGGATGCTCCCAGGACGAATGGAGAGCCTCGCGAGCATCGCTTCAATCCGTCAGTATCTCGCAATAGGATTTTTTTCATTATACGTTCGTCGAGCTTGATATCATCTAACACAAATGTAGTTACACCGACAATGGCGGTTCCACGCTAGGTATCGCTGGTGCCGACTTCACCATCATGGCCGGAGATACCAGACACACCAGCGGCTATAGCATCAACTCCCGAATGGCGCCCAAAGTTTTCAAGATTGGTGGTTCAACCTCATCGCAGGATGATGCAACCATTGTACTCTCTGTTTGTGGATTCGCTGCCGATGGCACCGCCTTGAGAGACCAGCTCGACACCATCTGCAAGATCTATCGCTACCGGCACGGCAAGCCTATGACGCTGAATGCCTGCGCCAAGCGGTTGTCCACAATTCTATACCAGAAGCGGTTCTTCCCATACTATGTGACAGCCATGTTAGGCGGCCTGGATGAAGAGGGAAAGGGTGCTGTGTATTCGTACGATCCTGTCGGTAGCTACGAACGAGAGCAGTGCCGAGCCGGTGGTGCTGCGGGAAGCTTGATTATGCCTTTCCTTGATAACCAAGTCAACTTCAAGAATCAGTATGTCCCCGGAAGTGGTGAAGGCCACAATCTGCAAGAGAGAGAGCGCCATCCTCTATCCAGAGCTCAAGTCGAGACCATTATCAAGGATGCCTTTGATGGCGCGGTGGAGCGTCATATTGAGGTTGGCGATGCCCTTCAGATGCTCATCATCACCAAGGATGGTATCGAGGAGACCATACTTCCGATGAAGAAGGATTAAGCGTGATGAAGGGTGCTCTTTGTACAATAGCCTTGCTTTCGACAGGTTAGAATGGAACTAGGGTTATGAACATTGGCAGGCGAATACGCTCTATTTATGCTTGTGTGAAGATCACATCTCTATGCCCTACCCCTTGTTACAGCTGGCCTCGAATGAGTCAACAACATTGAAATACATGCTTTTCGAGGTTTCTGCGGCCGCATGTACTGAGACAATCAGCTCGTTTGTTCAGGTCCAGCGATAAGTGGAGCATGGAATAAAGGAGTTCAGATGGTGAGGTGCATGACACGCGTCGAACTTGAACGTGAATGCCACACAGCTAGCTATATGACAACCCTGCTCGGCTTCATATAAGGTGAATTCTGGCATGGTCATCCCTCTCCATTACGGGCAAGCGTTAATCTTCGACAACCGTCCACAGTATTTGATCTTTTTCATCTCTCACCCCAACAAGGGCAGATATATCGACTCGAGTTCGGCTCTCTCTGCAAACAGATATACAACATAGCAGCCCGAATCAATGGATTGATTTGTCACGTTTTTACGAGTTCCTCGTTGGAATAGTTCTTGGGGAGGCCTGCGTGAGCAAGGCCATATCAAGCACCACTGGCGATTGTTTAACTCACCCCAGATTGTTTTAAAAATTCTTGTCTGATTGACAAAAATTCTCAACCGGAGATTTTACATATCTCAGCGGCCAGTGTGAACAGCCAGTTCGGGTTCCAAGGCGTCGAGTTTGCCATCAAGTGTGTAAAGCTATTACAAACGTGTATTCAACTTGTTGAATGCTCCGATTTGGCAGCGTATGATGATAGTGTAAAACAACGAGTATTTAGCCAGATACCTACCTGGGAGACTCGGTCTAAACGATAATAACCTGCAGTATGTAAGTGTATACGCCTTAGTGGGCAATTAAATATGCCAGGAACTGTACCTCCATGCTTTCTTGTACATCCGGATTAATTATAGGTTGCGACACAAGCCCAATAAAACAAGTAACAGACAACGCAGATCAGTCAGATGTAGCAATATGAACAGGTTCATAAAAGCAATATAGTGAATCATTGCCACGAGCCCAGTCCAGAAGACCATGCCGAACCATTCAGAGCCCGTCTACATGTTCGATTAATAGGGCAGGCCGTGTTGTCCAGAGGCCAGACTCTTCTAACGACCTACCCGGTAGGCTTTTGCGATTCAATACCATCTCAAATTGCTCCACCGAAGCAGCTGTCTATGACGTAACCCCGCACCTCGACGGTTGTCTGACCATTTTCCTGACGTATTCCAAGGCTCTTTGGACTTGCCAGCAGCAAGTCATTAATGCCGAACTGATGTCATTATCAGCCAAGTGGGAGCTAAAGAATGTTTCTCTCAGATTCCACACAGTTAACACCGAACCGCAGAAAGTCTCATTCCTCGGCGACTCTCATTTGTCAACGACGATGAATGGGGAAGGTGCCCCATTCCCGATCATCTGTGCATTGTACATACTGACATGAGACCCGACTGCTCACGCCAGATATTGACACAAACATTCTCCAAATTGGGACGCCTGGTAAAGAGTGGCAGCCAGACATCTCCTCATTCCCGCAAGCCACCGGAATGTGAGTGGTTGAATGGTTAGTCTACATGCATGTTGGACTTTGCGCGAACACCCACCCCCCTGGAGGCCTTGAGGCGCTATTTTGCTGGGATGATGACGACAGAAATCAGGGACAGGGTCGCGCCGTGTCGTAGGCCACGGCGCGAAGATAGCCGTACCTACGTCATTCCGTCAGTCGGCAGATCATCTGAATGGCCCCCCCAGCATGAGCCAGTGAAGGTGGTGGCAAAACGCCAGCTACTTACCGATTTGGCACCCAACCACTTACGCGCAAGCATCGATGAACCACCTGACGACATCCCAGACAAAACCAGAGAAATTCTTTCCCATTACTCCGTACACTCGGACGAGATGGACCCTTGTTGTATGGGCGAATGACATCATATCATTGTGCTGGAAGCGAAGCTGCATTTAGGTGCAGGTATCGATGCGGGTTGGCGCGGCACGTTCTGCTACTTTAGAGAACTTGCCGAGGACTATCGGCCGTATTGGCCCGATATGAATTTTGGCATTGGACCACGAGGCTGGCATTGGAGGGCGCGGTCAGGCCGTGCCGTCAAAGGCATTCAGATGATATGCTGCCCGTCCAGCTTAAAGTTTGTTCCGGCGGTGGCATTGAATATAGCCTTGGTGGGTTACTCTGATACCTGTGTGTAGACATACGTCATGGCGGGCGGTATTTCCGATGCACGAGCATAACCGTGAAGTTGAAATCCCATCCCCCAAGGTGAGTCCAACTCCACAAACTAAAGGAGGCCGTGCCCCAATTAGAACGTCGGCAGATCTTTTGTCTCGGCCGTGTCCAATTGAGGCCTTCATCTTTAAGGGGCTCTCGGGATGGATGGAAACCCTGCAAATAGTTGACTGGCTTGTGGGCCACAGCAAGACCTGACGGGTAGAGTCGCCTCGTACCGAGTTTTGCTTCAGAAAGCTTGTCATGCACATCAGGGTCCCGGTCGATGACCGTGCCACAACAAAGTCCGCAGGAGGTTTCTGGGGCTTAAGGTCGGTCCAAAGTCATTCTGCCCGAATTTGGCCACACTTGCCCAATGGCAACTAGAAGGCCGGCCTCATCGCAGGTGGCCTCACGAGATGAGCATGATGCCGTTTATTTCATTCAGCTTCCTGTGAAGAGTCGGGGTATTCGGCGGGCAAGAAGAAAACAAACTAATGGATTAATTAGCTTAGTAGTACGTATATCATCGTAGCTCGTCAGCGATAGCTTGCCAGGATTCTCAGGGTCCTCGCCACTTCTCCCCCGTAATTATCTGCGGTGCCCAGTGGATTCGCGATGCAGGCACACCAGAATCCTGTTCCGTTTGGCCGTACGATATCCATCAATGTAACTCCTGGATTCTGATGGAGACTAGACAATGGTATCGGTCTAAGCGAAGCCTAGGTCCGACTCGGAAGTCAAAGTAGCAGCGACAAAAATTGGCATCGTGGACGCGAAACTTGCTGTGTGGCTCGTAGTCACCTCTCGTCAAATTGACCTGGAGGTGGAGACAGGTAACCTGATCGCCGCCGCATGCCTCTTTTTGGCTCCGGGAGCAGGTACTACCACATCCCGAGTCGCGTTTGGGTCTCTCCTTTCTGGTGGATAGACTGGTAGGGCATAGTACCACCCATCATCACCCTTGCTCCGACCACACAGGCTGCCAGCTCATCCGGTCTCCGTGAAGCCATGTCCGCTTATTATGGGTCAGAGTCATTTGGGCCCATTTGGCATTTGGGTTTGTCGAAACCGCCTCTGTGATATTTGGCGTCGGCGTCATCTCAATCCCTAGGTAGTTGCTCGGCAGGAAACTGGGCTTGGCAAAACGAGGTGTCCAGGCGCCACAGCCCTGTTGGTAGCTCAGTGCCGTTATTCTGTCAAGGTTCGATACCCCAAGCACCTAGGGAGGTGATGTGGGCATGGACAATACAGGCCAAGATGCACTTGTGGCTGGGGCGTGAAATCGCAGATATGGTGCGCCGTCCGCCTCGTCAAGTCTTCGCTAGGGTTCTGTAGCATTTTTCTCTTGGAAATTGTTCATCTGTGCCGTCAAGTGCCGCATTAGGCACCTTGGTATCTTTGTACTCACTTGAGCAACTGCTACGGGTGCTAGTTTGGAAAGAGGCATCGACTGACTGCTCTTGCTCGCTTACAATAGACTAGAGACAGTACCCGGAACCAAAGCGTCATTGGCGTCGACCAACTTCTACTAACCACGCCCATCCACAAGCCCCTCGGTGGCTAATATCTCGAACCCAATTCCTCCTCTTTTTTTGAACTCATTACAGGACCGCTAAGCTGTTGACTCGTACTCACTGCCGACGAAATTCTGCTGATTCACAGGTCGACTACTTGTCAGCCTCTGCCCTGGTTCCCTCACCAGTGAATATAATGGGAATCATCTACGCCGCAGTTTGAGCTTTGAGGATCCCTACAACACATGGATACATCTTTTTTTCCCTGGAATATACGTAGGGTCGACAAAGGGATATAAGCCGGGCACCGATAAAAAAGACTTGCCGCGCCTACTCCCTAGAGGCTCAAAAAAAGGTCTAAATCAACGCGGGCATCAAGACGGGACAGAACCATCGCGGTCCGACCAAGAAAAACGGTCCGTTGAATTGCCTTGAATTCACTCCACGCCTTGATCTTTCTTCTTTGTACTATCCTCTGTCGTCTAGCCTGAAGAAGCCTTGGTCGGGAATACCTAAGCTGCAAGGGCTTTCTTGGATTACATACCGCACACAGGACTATCCTGTACCCTTGACGTTGTCTCGCTGGTCGTGGGGCTGTGAGGGTCAAAAGGCTTCGGGCGTCGTAACGAGAAGTCCTGGGGTTTTTTGGGCTATTGACAGGTCCGGTTATTGCAATCGGATACCTGTATCCGTCTCAAGCCCCAGCATCATTACTACTCCTCTCACACCTCCCTAGCGCATCCCACCTTGTTAATTCAACGGATCTCCTTGTTTACTCAGCCCTGTCGTCAGTATCTGATCACAGGGGTGGCTCATTCAACTCAATTTCTAGCCAGGATCCAAGAAAGTGGTGCTGCCTTGCGAGTCTGATTGATTCGCAGCCCAAAGCTCCGAATAGGCCCAGTCCAGCTACCTTTCAAGAGATATTCGCCACTCGGCACTCTACCTGGGGTTCTAGCTTGGAGAAGATTGAATACCTGCTAGAAACTTTTCAGGGTTCTTCTTTCAAGTCGTCATCTGCCCCCCAAATTCCCACCGTTTGAAACAGCATCCTACTTGGCTTGGCTGTCAGCTGAGTTGTTCCTCTAGACGCATTGCTACACTCTTGTTTTATTGAGTCCGCGCTTTTCTGCATTCTACATTGTCCGGTGAACCAATTGATCTTTGGTTTCTCTTTTCGTCTCGAGGAGGGAGGATAATTCGATCATCCACAGTCCACAGCCAAGGCACTTATGCACATCTTCATTGCCTAATACGTTTTCGCATTCCTCGGACCATTATCTCCGGAAAATCCACATTGTATCTGCAATTAGATATTTGATACCAGCTCTACCCGTTGGGTGTCAAGGATCGCAAAAGCATCACCAGAGCAGGACTTACCTGACGAGTGTGCTATTTATCGGCTTCTTGTACGGAACAAGCATTTCGCGCTTCTTTTTGTTGAAACAAATCGCCTAGCCGCATCGGAAACGCGGCCATTATTTCAGCCCACTTCACGAAGAATCGCGGAGGTTCTGCAGTACTAATTAGCATCCGCATTTATTTTACGTTAAGCAATATTCGACTTCAGTTCAAACCGATAGACCGATAGACCGATAGACCTAGGATACGGCTTCGAGCACTCGTATGACCTAGTCATCGATAAAAACTCTGGCTGCGTTGACATCCTCGATCAGCTTTTGCAAAAGGCCAGAAGACCGAAGGCCAAAAAAATCGCAGTTTCAGCACTTGAATATCCGGAGCGAATATCAAATGCAAAGCGATTCGGTGAGCCGAACACAGGATGCTGGTCAGCTTGACGCTCCTCGCCAAACTCCAACATTTTTGTCCGCCAACTCGAACTCGAATTCCAACGAAGCTAGTGAATTACCGCCAGCTGCTGTGGAACAAGTCCAACACCAATATCCCTACCAACCTGGCCCCTTGCAGCAAACCCCAGCGCAAGCTACGATGGCATACCAACAACCGCAGGGCCACCAAGAGGCTTTCGACCTAGCTCCGATGAATAACACGTTGCTCGCCATTAATTACCGACCACAGTATTCAACTCAATTTCTTCAAGGCCATAGCCAACCATTTAACTCAACCACATCACCGCCCATGGCTCATCAAATGACCCCCATGCCACAGTATGGTGGTGCAGCCATTCCGATGCCAAATCAAGCATATTATGTCCAACAACAGCAGATCCCTCAATACTATTCAACTAGTCACCTATCTCAGGTCCAACACCCAATACCGCTGCAGGGACGCCAGGATATGGTTTACTATCACAACCAGATGTTGATGAGTCCTGCTCAAACGAGCTTCTACTATCCCCACAATGGCCAGTATTCAGGCCATCCACCAGCAATGCCTACAATGATATCGGGAGTATTTGTAGATGATGTTTCGAAATCTCAATCTCGCAGTCCTCCGCATCAGGCGAATGGAAATGCTGCTGCTAGAAGACCATACGACCAAGGTAGACCAACCGTGAATCAAAAGCAACTGGACAATCGGGAACTGACCCAAAAAACAGACGCGCCTTCAGCAACGCAGAATACAGTTCGGGGCCCTCCAAGAAAACCGCGACAGAGCGGCCACGCTCTTTGGATCGGTAACCTACCACCTCAGACAAACCTGATGGCTTTGGTTCATCACGTGTACCAAGTAACACCCGGAATGGAATCTTTATTTCTGATTTCCAAGAGCAATTGTGCCTTCGCCAATTTTAAAGATGAGCCTGCTTGCTCTACTGCACAGCAAAATCTACACGATTCCAAATTCCAGTCTGTCCGACTCGTCAGCCGATTACGAAAAAGTGCAGTCGAGGGTTCCACAGGTAGCACCGTGCCTACTGGTCCTGCTGTCAATTCGACGCCATCAAAAACACAGGGAGGCACTGACGTGGAGGGTGTAGATGGTGACTCGGAGGAAAAGAATCCTCCTACAGAGTCGGAACTTGTTTCCAAACCCGTTCTACCAGTGCCCAGGCGCGATAGTAAAGCTCACCAGTACGAGGACAAATTCTTCATCTTAAAGAGCTTGACAACGGAAGATTTGGATCTAAGTGTGCAAACCGGTATTTGGGCGACGCAATCACACAACGAGAACAACCTCAATGATGCGTTTCAGGCAAGTCGGCTGCCAAGTGAACTAGGACTTGATATATGTGGTTAATGTACTAACTGACTCGGTATAGGCCGCGGATAATGTTTATTTGATATTCTCAGCTAATAAATCAGGCGAGTATTTCGGATACGCACGTATGATTTCCGAAATCAACGAAGATCCTGCCGCCGCAATCAAGTTCGCACCAAAAGTTGCATCTACTGCCAATGTCGATCTTCCGATAGCGATTCCTACAGATGCCACTGAATATGCCCCCAGGGGCAAAATCATAGATGATTCCGCACGAGGCACAATATTCTGGGAGGCGGAACGGGACGATTCTGAAACCGAATCTGACATGGAGAGCGAAAGCACAAGTGACAACGCCAATGGTACAGAAGATGAAACAAAGGCATGGGGAAAGCCATTCAAGTTAGAATGGCTCTCCACCAGTCGCCTTCCCTTCTTCCGAACTAGGGGTTTGCGGAACCCTTGGAATTCAAACCGAGAGGTCAAGATCGCTAGAGACGGCACCGAGCTAGAGCCATCTGTTGGGCGAAGGTTAATTGGTCTGTTCAACCGCGTACAGAATCCAACCATTGTTGCAACTTCTGCACGTGCACAAATGAACTTTGCACCTGGATATCCGATGATGCGGCCATATTAATAGCAAATGAATCATCCGGGTGGGTTTTCAACCAGGACGGGTGTACTCTACTACGCAGTCAGGGCAGTCACTGGAAGTAAGAGGTGAGGCGAATTATGGAAGGGAATCTTGGAATGGAATCGAACCAGCGCGTCAGTCGGTGCTGGGGCTAGGGCGGGTTTGGGTAGATCAGAGAGGTGAATCATTAGGTCTGCGTACGGATAATGACGGTGATGATTATTTCTTTCATATTTCATGTGATGGGGGGTTAACGAATGTATATCCGGCAGATTGGTGAGGATTTGGGCGCGTCGAGCGTCTTTGGGGATCAAAGGCCATGTCCTCAATTATGAATGCATCAAAAAAATGCTGCTGAAGAAAACTGAATCGATGCCATGCTATCCCATACAAGCCTCAAGGATAACACATCACCGGGAGTTTTAAGCTCGTACAAGAGAAGATACTCCTGTATCCTCGTTAAATATCGATGAATCGCGAGAATTGCATCAAGAGATGAAGTTGGATACAACCGTGGCTTGTGAGTGGCGATGCGTTTTGATACGACATCTATGAACGAGATGTGGCTGGGCAACTGTCACACGGAGTTTACTCCGAGTCACGTCGCTGGTAGTGCAAGGTGCCAAGGAGAGCTATCGCGAATCACAGCACCCCAACGACGAGGTTATATTAGAGACTTGATTAAAGCACTTCGGCGCATAAAGTGATAAGATCGTTCTTGTCCCTATTTGGGACTACAATTACAGTTAATTTCGGTATGCTACATTTCTCTATCTTGCTATTGATCGCCTCGACAAGCACGCGAAGCTCTTCAGGTCGAATCCGTGACGGTGACGTCATTTCACTGTGGACGTTTATGTACGTACCTGGGTCATTGCTGTCTTAGTCAGCAACATGTGCAGGGGTCAGGTACAAGGCACCTCCACTGTGTTCGCGGCCACAATGGCACAAAAATCAGTGAGAGCTTAAGTTGATCTGGAAACCTGGATACTTAGCAGGTTCGTCAAGAAAAAGTTTTTTGGAGCGGCATATGAGCGAGTAGTACCGGGCGTCTTGATAGCAAATGATAAATTCAAAAGCTCGTTGTTGGTTGTGCGTTGAGAACATGGCCAGTCCGGAAAAGGCTCGACTTCTACTGGCTTCTCGAAGCTTCTAGGCGTCACTGTCATCATCTAGTGTCGTCGAACTCTGTAATCCAGTGCCAAAGCCACCTAACACGCAATGCAGCTGCTTCCTAATTGATTCTAGATACATCTAGTATATTCAACAGTGTTCGCAATTGTTTGTTGCCTGGTGCGCTATTTGTCAGTACACCTTTCTGCAGAGGTATAAAACAACAGCAATGAACCCGTACATAATGACTTTCTTTCTCATCAGAACACACAACAAGTTATCTTATGCAACCTTGCAATAGAACATCCTTTCGAAGAATCTCGCAAAAAGTGAAGCGATCTTCCTCTTTCAAACCCATTTCAACCACATCAACACACAAAATGGCATTCTTCCCACGAACCTTTTACAATAACCAAGATCGCTCCTTCACACCTCTGTTCCGTCTGCTCGACGACTTTGACAGCTACTCTCGTCAGCAGAACCCAAAGGCCAGTCGTCACTGCTCAGTCCGACAATGGCAGCCAAAGTTTGACGTCCGCGAGACCACGGATGCCTATGAGCTTCATGGTGAACTTCCTGGCGTGAGCAAGGACAATGTCAATATTGAGTTCTCTGAGCCTCAGACCTTGGTTGTTCGAGGCAAGGTCGAGAGATCCTATACCGCTGGCACTCCCCCAGCAGGCCAGGTTGAGGACACTGCAATGAGCGGCGCTCTCCCCAATGCCGCTGAGGAGCCTAAGAATACACGAAAGGCTACTGTTGAAGATGAGGAGGACGAAGAATGGTCCAACGCATCACACTCCCGCCCCGGAACGCCAACTACCACCACAGCGGAAATTGAAAAGCAGCCTGAGCCCGAGGAGAAGAAGGTCGCCGACAAAGCCAAGTACTGGCTCACAGAGCGCAGCGTTGGCGAGTTTTCTCGCAGCTTCAACTTTCCCAACCGTGTCGATCAGGACGGAGTGACTGCCAACTTCAAGGATGGCATTCTGTCCATTGTCGTGCCAAAGGCTAAGAAGCACGAATCCCGCCGCATCGCCATCAACTAAGGCAATACATGTATATCGGAAATGAATGATTTTGCAACTGCACTTCAGCTTTCTCACATGGTGGCGTTTGGTGGCATGGGTTTGGTTTCGCGCATGGTGGACAAAGGGATAACAAACAGCTTGCTTGTACTATAGCACTACTACAAATTAATGAAGACCTGACACAACAATCACTTGCCTTCATGTTTGTGAGATGGAATTATAATTTAGTAGAATCGAAAGTGGGTGAGTGGGTGACCGCAGAATTGTTGCCTCCCACTTTGATTGATCACGTGCCTTGGCGTCTAACAGGAGGAGTTGGTGCCTGACCTGCGACGCGTGTCAACGCGCTTGTCATATCAACACCATTACAAATCTTCACGGCCTGAAATTGTTTCTCACTTCTTCGCCCTCGACCCAAATTGCAACTTTTTACCGAGGATTGGTCGCTTTGTTGCAAATTTCATACAAGTCAAAATGGCTGACGAGTACGACGAGGCCCAAGCGGGTGACGATGGCGGCATGACAGGACCTGGAGCTCCCACGCCGCTCACAGCCTTGGAGGTAATTTGTCTCATTTTGTACGCGATTTAACGGGGGTATTGACCTTCAAACTCTAGGGAATTGCTGGGTTAACAAAACGCGACATTCAACTCGTCATGGATGGCGGATTTAATACGGTGGAGTCTGTGGCATATACGCCTCGCCGAATGCTGGAACAAATAAAAGGCATTTCGGAACAAAAAGCACAGAAGATTCTGGGAGAAGGTTCGTTTTTTTAATCACTTCTTGCGGGCCTTTGAAACTCATTCCCTTCCAAGCCTCCAAACTTGTTCCCATGGGGTTCACGACCGCCACCGAGATGCATCAGCGACGAAGCGAACTCATTTCCATCACGACGGGATCCAAGAACTTGGACACACTTCTCGCGGGCGGGATCGAGACTGGCTCAGTCACCGAGTTGTTTGGCGAATTCAGAACCGGAAAGAGTCAGATTTGCCACACGTTGGCTGTGACGTGTCAGCTGCCTTTTGACATGGGCGGTGGTGAGGGCAAGTGTCTGTATATTGACACCGAGGGAACCTTTCGACCAGTGCGACTCCTTGCCGTCGCCAACCGCTTTGGACTATCTGGAGAGGAGGTTTTAGACAACGTGGCCTATGCTCGTGCTTACAACTCTGACCATCAGCTTCAACTGCTGAATCAAGCTGCTGCCATGATGTGTGAGACCCGGTTCTCATTGCTCGTCGTTGACAGTGCAACTGCTCTGTATCGTACAGATTTCTGTGGTCGTGGAGAGCTATCCAACCGACAGACCCATTTGGCAAAGTTTATGCGTACGCTACAGAGATTGGCTGATGAGTTCGGAATTGCTGTGGTGATCACCAACCAGGTTGTCGCTCAGGTCGACGGTGGACCAAGTTCCATGTTCAACCCCGACCCAAAGAAGCCCATCGGTGGCAATATTATTGCCCACGCTAGCACGACTCGTATCAGCTTGAAGAAGGGACGCGGTGAGACAAGAATCGCCAAAATCTATGATAGTCCGTGTCTGCCTGAGAGCGATACGTTGTTTGCTATCAATGAGGATGGTATTGGCGACCCTGCTCCGAAGGATATGGAGAAGGATTAGGTATGAGGTTGGTAGAGTCTGATTGGGTTTGCATGATATAGGCGTTATATTGGTGTCTTTGTTGTACCTACATATTTATACTCATAGACAATACGAATCGTGATGTCACAGATATGAAGATACTTCAATGGAATCTACGACATACAAAATACTCACCAATGAATTGTTTAATAGATATACGAGATGATTTTTCCAAGTGTTCTTATTCACAGTTATACTTCAACAGTCTCGATGCTATTTATGGTAAATAGAATTCAGGCGGTATAGCTGCCTTTGTTGTGCTGTAGGGTATGGTGGTGGGGAGCTGATTTCTATTTTGGGTTAGCGTCGTCTCGACGTCAAGTTTCGATCTGAATTTCTGCCATCCAACGCGATCACCTCTCGCCAGCAACCGTCCCAACACTCACAAGAATCTGCTTCTCTCCCTCCACCCCTATTAACCAGGGACCGGGATTCCTTTATGGAGGCGAGATGGATTCTGGCGACATTCAGTATCTCTTCAAAGAGACCCGCTTGAACATCGAGCCTCCTGCGCCATCGTCGATTGTGAGCATCCGGGTGCCCTCGAAAAATGGCAACGGGCGCAGCCAACGACGCATTACCCACGAATCATTATCTGAGGACGAGACGACGTTTCGATTGAAAAATCTATCTATCAACTCATCAATTTATCATCGCAAATGGCACGATACGCCTCGCAGCTTCCTCTGGCGAGTTTTGGAGGACGGAGCTGTATTGAGCATTCGAGCCGCCGACGTTTGCAAAAAGGACAAGACTCCCGATGCGCCTCTTGTGCTAAACTTCAATTTTTCCGTGCCGATTCAATCCGGTTGTGTGGCATTCTCTGACCCGGAAGAACACGATGCGCTTTGCGTTTATGTGCTGGACCAGTCTTCGCAGCTGTACACTTTTACGCTGCGACCCGAGTTCTTCAGAAAGAGGACAGCCATCGATGCGGTTCTTTCAGAACTTTGCAAGGTTCAGTCGCCGGCAGGACTTGGCTTCAAGAGCCCACATAGGTTGGTGGCTGTGACGGCCAATACTTTACTCGTTACAGTGAGCGATGGTGGAATGATTCGCTTTGACAAGACAAAACATGATGACTGTGAGTTTGTCTTGAACCTTTGTCATTCTTTTTTTCTAACGAGGTGTAGCATCGTCTGGTCTTTGGAAGGAGTCATTCTTCAACGTTCAAGGCTGGGCTCAAAATCTACGAAGTTTGTTGCCATTCCAGGGGAATCATACGATCAAGCACGGAAAAGTCAATATGGAATACAGTGCTGCGACGTCCATCGAAGTGACGGATTTTGGGCTGGAGGGCTGTCTTTTTGCCATAACGATTTGTCTCGACCACCGAATTCGTATTTGGAATGTTAATGATGGTCAGATTCTTTTCACTGGCGACTTACTCAACGTGGAGCGTACGCCTCAACAGGTTGGAAAATGGTCCATCGACCCCTCTCAGTCAAATCTGGTTCAACTTGTTGGACACAACCAGGGACAACGAATTTGCGCCACGTACTCTCCCATCGGCGTGGGCGAATTTAAGTTTTGGAAGATTATCGCCAAGGACGCACACACCGTCATTGTAGAAGATCTCTTCCCAAAGACCACGCTAATACCATCTACGCCATCATCTTCCGATATCTGGACGCTGGCTGACTTCGTTCTTGTGTCACCTGCGGAAGGATCTATCAACCTGTGGACGCTGTGGAAGAACAACATGTCATACAGAGTCAAGCGGCTTGAGCTGGATAGAAAAAACATGGCGCAGTCGTGGGAGGAAAACTGGGATGGCGTGTACCCTGACGCTGGAACTATGCCAGTTCAAACGTCCGGGCCGTGCGACTCAACCGATGTGACAGAGAAATGGCTACAGTGCATTCTGCAACCAGGACGATTTACAAAGGCAACACTCGAAACAGCTTTGTCGATATACGAGCGCGGCCTGGGGACATCAAAGGATGGCAGCAACGGCAAGGGTCGTGGTCTTGCCGAGTCTATTTGCTCAGTCTTGGGTGCAACGGCTTCACTGGAGCGCGGCGCATCGGGGGCCATGGATTACGAGCAGTTTAGAGCATCTGGTGAAATTCAGTGGCGCAGATTCTACAGACTCATAGCCGAGCTGGATCGTCAGCGTGGAGAGGCTATTGGTTTGGCCTTTGATCCCGAGACTGACATGGCTTGGGTAATCTGCACCGATCTTGTCTCTGCCATCCGACTATGCAGTGATTTGGAGCGGCTTTATCACAATCTTGGCTCTCCTGATGAGGAGAACGCTAGCAAGGCGGCCCTGGTTAACGCCGCGCTGTCCTTTGTGGACGGTTTCTCAGACAATCATGTCCAGTTAGCTCAGGCTGCATTAAGACAAGAAATCTTTGACGAATCATCCAAAACCGATTTGGAGCGCATCCAGTACTTTTCTGACAAGGCTGGCTTCTGGAGGGGCATCACTGATGAGGACTGTGCACAGGTTGTCGATGTGCTCGGCGCTAATTTCGCCATTGTCGACGACGATTTGTATGCTCATGTTTTAGACCTGATGGCTGCTCCCTTGGAAGCGAGACGGCGGCATTTACGTTACCCCTTGACGGAATTTGGGCAGAAACTCGTTATGAAGGGCGTTCAAGATGCCATTGCGTTGCAATGGAATGTTTGCTTCAGCCAGGTAATTCTTCTTGTTCACATGGAGTTTGAATTTGACAATGAAGAGGACGCCTTGCACAACCGTGTCGATATTGGATCAGTATATCGGAAACTCATCAGCGCACTTAAGAGGCTGGGACTCTTGAAGTGGCTGGCACATACCGAGTTGTCAATCCCTCTGTCCCATGGCGACCGAGCGTCACAGTCCAAGAAGGTTGGCGACGACAGCACCCAGACAGTGACTGCTCTCGAGGCCAACCTCGGGCACCTTCTCGGCTTTGATAATCTCAGAAAGGAACCTCTCTCTAGCAGCCTCACGGATATCATAACAAACCTCTGTGCGCCAGACAGCGACATCGAAGTCTCTCCGGCACTTATCCAATGTGCACTCATC
This sequence comes from Metarhizium robertsii ARSEF 23, assembly GCF_000187425.2. Taxonomy (NCBI): domain Eukaryota; kingdom Fungi; phylum Ascomycota; class Sordariomycetes; order Hypocreales; family Clavicipitaceae; genus Metarhizium; species Metarhizium robertsii. The sequence continues at coordinate 2,147,105 of NW_011942193.1, forward strand.
AAACAAGACCGAGCCGATTTGGCTCTTGAGCTTGTTCCGTTTAGCGACCAAAACCCATTCTCTGTCTATGTGCTGGGCCGAGTTCAATTGGCACTCAACGATTTTGAGTCAGCAGCAATCAGTTTTAGAAGGGCAGCCATTGGAATGGGTAAGTCTACCTTCTGGCGTTATGATAGCGTCAATATTGACTGACAGTTTTAGGCACTAAAACAGTCCCTAGCGACAGACACAGCTGCGGGCTCTTGGGAGATACGGAGTGGAATCTCCTCAACAACGGCCAGGCAATGTATTATTCCCACATTGTTGCGCAATACGAAGCACAAAAGGCGTATTCATACGTGGTCGACTTTGCTAGGCTGGCGATGCAATTCCTGGATGCTGTCAAGGATAGTTCATCTGCGAAGGTTGAGATGCTCAGTCGTCTATTCAATGCTGCTTTGGTCACATCACAATTTGAGCTCGCTCACACAAGCCTGCTCTCCATCAAAGACGATGCCTTGAAGCACTCGAGCCTGCGAAAGCTTGTGGACAAGATGTGCGAAACATGTCACAGCATGGAACTGGTATCGTTGCCTTTCCCCGGCCTACAACAAGAAGTAGATGACATACTAGCCGACCGGTGTCGAAATTCGACCGATGTAGTGCAGGGATTCCCGTATCATCAAGTGTTGTACTCATGGCGTATCAAGCGCAATAATTACCGCGGAGCTGCATCAGTTCTCCTCGACCACATTCAGAAACTAAAACTGGCCGGCGAGGGGGATAAGATTACGGGCGACGATGTTTTGGATACTCCGGTGACACGCCAGTACTTGCTTCTTATTAATGCCCTCAGCTGTGTTGAACCACAGCAAGCGTGGATATTCGACGAGGGAGCACCAGCGCTCCACCAAAATGGAGATGGTGCCAGCAAACGAAAGGTGGTGTCGCTGGCAGATATTCGCAAACAATACCAGAATGAGCTTGACAGAATTGCGGCGATCCAGAACAACCAATTTGGTTTCGAGGCGGGCGATGTAATGGAGTTATAAACGGTATGCTAGTGTGTGAATTGAGACGGCAGAGGCATGTGTAAATTATTTTTTGGCAGAAATTTTCACGATCTAGATACCTTGGGACGAAATGGTACGTGAGGCATTATGAGGAAGGTTAATAAAGAGAAAATAACCACGTTCGAATATCTGTCTTTAATTTTCAGGATGGTGGCCCACCCATTGGCTTTGCCAGCCGACAGGAAGAATATCGCCTCCTTCAATAACTACCCCTAACGCCGAGCCCTATGCTAGAAGAACACTTGGGAATTATAAACATGTGACAAAAGCAAAGGGGGCCCCTTGGTGCATGGTCCTCGGTCTTGGACCCCCTATCCTTGGGCAGCAGCAGCTTGAGCGGCGGCTAATTTGGCTTCGTTGGGAGCCGGGAGAGGCTGCAGACCGCCGCCGGTGTTCTCGGCGAGGCCGTCGGGAGCTTGGCGGTACAAAATGATTTCGGATTGCTTGAAGTACCGACGGGCATCTAGACATGTCAGCGACACTGTGACTGTGCTGGGCTATACGCGCCACAGAAAAAGGAGTAACTCACCCTCATCAATCAGGACCAAACTGAGGTAATATCTCGTCGAGAACTTCTTATTCACATCCCGAAACGTAGGCGTCAAGTCGAAACCTCCCAAGAACAGCCTAATAGGAATGGTCTCCCCTCTCGACGGCGAACCGTCCATGATCTCAAACCTCACCAGCGTCTCGCTCTCGTTGTACTGATTCGGCGCGGCGCCCGTCGTTTCTCTTCGGATAATGGACAGCTCCATGTGCTTAATCTTCAGCCGGACCAACAAAAAGTAGATGCGGCCGACAATGACATCCTTGAGGTGGTATTTGCTCTTGCTGTACTCGAACTCAATGTGAAGACAGTCCTCGATGCCGACGTCCATCTTAATGCTGCTATTCATCTCGGGCGGAATGCGGTAGCTGTAGACCCAAATGTCCTTTTCACGAATGACGTCGGCCATGCGGCGGGACACGGTGACGCGCACAAAGTACCGCAGCTTGACGTTGATGCCGTTGTACGACTCGTACTGCTTCTCGACGTTTTTGAAGTTGAAGTCGAAGGTCTGCGGGTGTTGCAGCTCACCGGGGGCGGCGAGTTCTTGGTTCAGCGAGAGGAATTCGTAGTGGTTGCCACGGTCAAAGAACATTTCAATGGTGCCGATGAATTGCACCTTGATGCCCGTGTGTTCGAGGCGCTTGCCATCCTTGGGGCGGACGGTGACGGCACCCTTGACGGATTCGCCGTCCATGTAGAGGGGAGCCTTTTCGCGGCGGTTCTTGTCCAGTTTGACGTCGACCATGGAGCGGTCGTCGGCATCCTCGAGGACGACGTCGATGTCGACGGGGGTGGAGAAGAAGTACGACATTATGGGGAAAAGAGGACGTACACGGCGCCTTGGGAGTGTTGACGGAGGCGGGATGGCACACGAGGAGTCCGCAAGGAGTCCGCGAGGAACAGATGGGCGCCGGTGGAGGTGAACTGGTGATGTCGTGGTGATTCGTGAAGGTGTGTCAACGACGCTGACGTACTGTTTGGGACGAATGGGGGATCCGGAGCTCCCCACCGAAGCTCGGATGTTCGAGACGGAACCGATCGATGAGCTGTCTCGCTCGCCCAAAGTTGAAAATTACGTGATGCGTGGACTGAAATAACTTCAATTCTATCATCTACATTTGAAAGTAAGACAGTGGAAAACCACCATGATTTTATTTTGACTTTTATTGGATTGACCTGTTGACGCGGAATGGTTACAAGTCAAAACAACCTGGATATCTATCAACCAAACATCAACCAAAGTGGGCCCTGGAGCATCGGAGGAGTCACGTGTAAGATCACGTAGCTCGTTTCGCCCCCCACCACCTGCTCTCACGGCTCAATCTCGGCCACCCGCAATTTCTGTGCTCACGTGAAGCGAGCCCTAGAACTTTTCCCGCCCACACGATTTCGCCAACAATTTGTCGTGACCGCAGCCGACGACCTACGACAACCTCCTCACCTCCCGACATCCCCAACTCACAACCGGCAGGATGAAGTACATTCATTCTCAGGAGATCCTTGAAATCCCCGAGGGGGGTACGTACCAATTTCTTACTTTGATCGATTCCGAAAAAAAAAAGAGTCCAAATTGTCCGCCGTATTTTCGAAGTTGGAAATTTTTATGCCCGCCAGTCCGACGATGCAACGAAACAGATTAAATTGAAAGACAAAGAGAGAAATGGCATTTGGAAATCCGACACCGAACGACTGGCAGTGGTATCGAAATTTCCGACGACGAATTCACGGCGCAATTTGGACCGAACAGCAAATTTATTTCCTAACACGACACTAACACACCTATAGTCAAGGTTGCCATCAAGACGAGAATCGTGACCGTCGAGGGTCCCCGAGGTACGACACACTAACAGCGACATGGCTTTCTGAAAAACAAAAGCCACTCAATCAGCCAAGGACCTTTTCTGACATGCACGAACAGGCAAGCTCGTCAAGGACCTCGGCCACTTGGCCGTCAACTTCGGCCACCCCAAGAAGAACACCATCTCGATCGAGATCCACCACGGCAACCGTAAGAATGTCGCCACGCTGCGTACCGTCCGATCGATCATCCAGAACATGGTTATCGGTGTCACCAAAGGTTTTAAGTATAAAATGAGATACGTATATGCTCATTTTCCCATCAACGTCAACCTGGATAAGAGCAACGACACCGGGCTATGGGAAGTCGAAATCCGAAACTTCATCGGCGAGAAGATTGTCCGCCGAGTCGTCATGCAGGAGGGCGTCGACGTCGAGCTGTCCAAGAACCAGAAGGATGAGCTCGTCCTGACTGGCAACTCTCTGGAGCGCGTTTCGCAGAGCGCTGCCGACATCCAGCAGATCTGCAAGGTCCGCAACAAGGATATCCGAAAGGTGGGTTTTTCGTCACTGCTGTTTTTTCCTACCTCATCAGCGGGGTGTGAAGAAGGGAGGCAGCCGGATTGTTGACTAGCCATTGTGACAATCTGCGCCTGCAACCACCCGTAACATGTTGAGGACTGATTTGCTAACGCTTGGGTTGCAGTTCTTGGACGGTCTGTACGTTTCCGAAAAGGGCAACGTCGTTGAGGAGTAAGATTGGGAGGGGCACGGACACGGAATTCTTGTTTCTTTTGCGTTTCTGGGTCTCAGGAGTGGCGACGGTTTAACCATTTGCATGTCACGTAGCAAAAGGGCTACAAAAGAAACTGATTAAAAAGTAACGATTTTTTTGTGCATGACCGTGCCTTGTGTTGTAGGAACTGTGAGGCGGTATCATCCGTGATGGAACTTGATCCAAGCTTGGAGAGAAAGTGGTAAACACTCGTGTCAGATTGGGGCTCTTTCGAATCGCTCCGTCGTGTCGATGCGTTCCATGACGACGCCAGTTGCACCAATTTATAAGACGAAGCAGCAGTACGGAAAATTGGAACCAAATGTTGTTGGTGTCATGTCCATTATAGGCGGAAGTCGCCAAACTACCTAGGTGTTGTATCCGTCATCTATGTGCAAAGAATTTCGTCCATGTCCAGCAACCATCATCTTCTATGTTCCTCATATCCAGTCTTCTAGTTCATATCTTCATTCCCAAACGTGTCCATTTTATACTGATGAAAGCCGACCTTGGGCAGCGTGTCAAAACCAGCCAACTGTGAAATGCAACAAAATAATACCGAAACGCCACAGCTCATTACATGCAGAGAAAACTATAGGTAACAAAAACAAAGGTGCCCCTTAAAATACAGATACGGGGTTCACCATAGAATGCGAAATATACGGGGGTTTGAGCGCGGAACGCGTCTCAATCGAGCAACCACTCTAGGGTCGGCGCGTGGTGGCACGAGAGTAGTAAGAGGCTCCGCCACGGCTATCACTGCGGTGGCTCCGGCCTGTTCGACCGGTACGATGGGTTCGTCGTCCTGAACTAGAGCTGCCTAGAAATTGGTCAGTGTTTGACCAGAGGAATGAACAGACAGGTCGCAATATAAACTTACTTGGGCTCATATATGTAACGTCGGAATACGTGTAGGTCGACGAATCAGTGTACCGTGAAGACTGCGGCCGTCGAACAGGTTTCTTATCCTTTCTGAGGTTGAGTAAAGCCAACAGGGTCGTTGCTGCGCCCGCAAGGCCCAACCACCATTTTCCATCCGACTTCTTCGGGCGGCGATCAGCGACAGATGTTGGACGGCCACCAAACCATCCAGAATGGCGGTCTCGGCGGGAATAGGCAGACGGTGCCTGGCTGCCATGTCGTGAATAGCGGACATCTTCCTCAATGATGACCTTTTCAGACCTTTCCTTTTTCCGGCCAAAGATGGCGTTCCAGATACCACGGGCGATGCAGCAGAAGCAGAGAAGCATAAGCAGGGCGACACCAGCCAGCGTGCCGATAACAATACCGGCAATGGCGCCACCGCTCAAACCGCCTCCAGTTCCGCCCTTGTTGCTGCCATCAGCTCCGATAGTATCCCCATCGCTAGTGGAAGTTGAACCCGCAGAGGTGGTGGTTGCCGTGGCTGTGAAGAAGGACTGGTCGCTTCGAGTACCGCTGCCGATAACAGTCGTGGTGCCGGTGACTCGGTAAGGAGCAGAGTATCGAGTCGTGACTACACCATCCGAAGTGATGACGATGGTGCTGGGCTCTTGATATCCCGGCCGCGAGGAGCACTGGCCCTTGAAGGCGCAAGTTTGCCAACCAGCACAGCAAATCGACCCGCAGGCTTCTTGCTCTGGACTCTGAGGTTTGCAATCGACCCCGGGTATCGGAGTCGGCGCCGGAGCCCAATTCGTCATGATGGTACTCGTGTAAGTCCTCGTCTCGGTCCACGTCGTAGTGTATGCGCCGTAGGAGCCGCCGCCGCCAGGCGCACAGGTAGCTACATTGCCGGCTAGGGTTGTGCAGACCTGGTTGGAAGAACAACAAAACTGCTTTTCAGAGCCGCAGTAAGTTGCGCAGTCATCTCGTTGCAAGAGAAATGAGAAGCCCCAGTCGTTGACGGCATTCCGAGGAAAAGGTGAGGCGGAGACAATGGCGGCTGTGGCGCCGAGCAAGAAGAACAACCGTCCCGTCGCCGGCAAAGACGAGACCGGAATGGGGTTTTGCATGGCGGCCGAGCGAGACGAGTTGCGGCCAGGAATGCCCACTGGAATGCGGGAGCGGGTGTGACGCTGTCGAGGCTTATGACGCCTGAGAGATCAACAGTAGAAGCTTCTTGGAGTCGCGAGCTTTGCGAATAAAAGGCCCAAAGCCAAGGAATTGCTGGGCAAAGTCAGCGGCCAACGAAGTAAACAACAATAAGTGACAATTCACTCCAATAGTCTATCTTTGTTGCACAATGCATGAAAAAGAGAGAAACGTCTGGCGCGTCACGCATAATGGAGATTTTAAGAGGCTGCAGGTCTGGCCGCGACTGTCTCGGCTTGCATCCCCAACCTCCTCCCGCTTGGATGCAGAGGAAGTGGCCCAGCCCCTCCAAATTCGACTGGCACCAAGACGTCACCTTCTACTCCGTAATCCCAGCTCAAAACAAAGGACCAGGGGCTTCCCAGGAGCTACTCAGTAGAACTAACTTTTAATTAATTTTTTTTTTCAACCATGCCTTATTAATTTCAGGGGTCCAATACGGAGTATGGGTGAAACTCATTCTTGATTTTGGTCCAGCAGCCGGTGATATTTTTGTGCTTCTTGTCCTTCCGCTGCTTTGTCCGATGGCTTCAGCTGTCAGGGTTGCCGGGGTTGCCAGGGCGCCAACCACCCACACCATTATTACTCCGTACCCAAGCTCAAGCTCTCTCGGTGTCCAAGAAAACGCATGAATTTAGGCGGGGACGGACATTGGACTCAACGGCCCGCAATGCCAACTCATCGGCACCTAACGCGGCCTCGTGAACCGACTGTTTGACCAGTGCTGTGAGAATGGTTGCATGGCCTTTCATTACTGGATGATCGGGTATCGATGCTGGAGCAGTTCGTGTGCTGTGCGTGGCTGCATGTTGCTGGTACCTGGTTTCATGGCGGTGACACCTAGCTTCCTCGCCAAGGCATTGTTCGATCGTTTGACCGTTCAACCGTTCAACCATCTACTACCCTCTCCGTACGGAGTATGTATATCGTATTCAGATCTCATCTTCGAGAGATAATGGAGACCATGTATTGCCGCTGGATGGCGGACGCCCGTTTGTTTCCCTAAACTCGAGGCCCTGTAGCGGACAGCGGGATGCGGCAAGGCCGAACCCAAGACACATGCATGCGGGCGGCACTTGTTCGATCGGTAAAAGCTTATTCATGGCCATCTCAGCTGGTGAGACCAACTCATTGGGCAATACCCGACTTTTATTATTACTGGAAAGATTCAGGTCTGGTGGCTGGGCTCGTGAGGCCGGCAGCGGCGCATCCTCGGGTAACAGCTGGCCGCCGCAGGTCGAGCCGTTGCTCTTGCCTGCCTGGCAATTGCTTCCCTCGTGAAGCTTGGCAATTGGGTGGGGCATAAGCAGCTGAGACCTCCAGTCCGGCTCCAGAGCTTCCCTGGCTGTTTGACTGTGACGCTTCGCTGGTTGGCTGCATCATTGACCTCATCTCATTAAGAGCCTCAAGCGGCACTACGTCCACATCCATCGCCAACGCCCGCCCGCCCATAGCACTGAATCTCCTCTTTCCCGGTTGCAGCCCCTAGTTTCCTACTTGGTCAATACCAGTCGTCGCCTGTGCGACGCTCCGACGACAACTGCGCCGCCATCATGTCGCTCGATCCGCCCACCTATCTAGCCTCCTTGCAGAGCAACATTCGACAACGGCCAATTCCATGGGACGGCGCCGTGAGGGCAGGTACGCTTACCGAAGAGCAGTACGCAAAGATTCGTGCTGTCGACAAGGCAAAGAAGCTCGAGCAGAGAAAGGAAGTTGTCGAAGGCGATTTCGATGGATACAGGCTGCTCTTTGTTGGCGGCCCAGGCAAGCCAAGTGTGCTGGAGACTGCAGGCAAGCATGCCAACGTGATTCAATATATCTTGGTTCTTCTGGGGGATCTGATTGATGGTATGCTCTCTTGTGATCTAGGCGGAGGCAGCTCCCGGCTGGATGCACCTGCCAAATCTTCTACCATGCTTCTCGGCTGACAATTTGGCCCTTGCCTATAGCCGTCCCGTCTCTGGCGAAAGCATTATTCAAGAACACCGACCCATACAGGCATTTCCTACCGTTGCTGCATTCAAACACCACCGAAGACCCGATTCCGTTGCTTACGTCTCACGCGTTGACGACCCTCATGTCTCTGTCTCGGGACGAATCTAAAGCTACCGAACAGGCCTTACCCGTGGTGTTCACCTATCTGTCTGGCTTAGCCAAGAGCACCGATGCCGGCCTGCAAGATATTGCCGTACAGGAGTATTCGGCACTCCTCTTTGGCCGATCCTCACGCCACAAGTTTTGGAACCAGAGAAGCGAGACGGTTGAGCCTCTTGTCAAGATTCTGCAGACTGCTGCCGGCATTGGGAACGGTGGAAACTCCGCCGCCAACTTATGGAGTGGCAACGTCAACGTTCGTAACAATGGCTTTGAGGGGTCTCTGGGTGGTGGCGTGGGTCTTCAATTGCTGTACCACGTTTTGCTCGTTATTTGGCAGCTGAGCTTTGAGGCTGATGAGATTGGCGACGACCTGAACGAGTAAGTATCAAGTGTCCTGGCGAGGACTACGGAGAGTGCTCCATCTGCTAACCAGAATAGCGAGTACGACGTAATTTTGCTTTACACTCATCTTTTACGGCTGTCTCAAAAGGAAAAGACTACAAGACTCATCCTATCTACGCTGTACAACTTACTCGAAAAGAATCAAACCTCGCTTCTTCCCACCGCCGTCCTCGCCCGATTGCCGGCTCTTTTGGAGAACCTTGGCAGTCGCCACATGACGGACCCCGATCTGCTGGAAGATTTGCAGAGCCTGAAGGAGTTGCTGGACGAGTATACCAAGACCAAGACAACTTTTGACGAATACGTTGCCGAGGTAAACTCTGGTCACCTCCGCTGGTCGCCTCCTCACCGAAGCCAAGTATTCTGGGCGGAGAATGCCAGGAAAATTCTCGAGTTTGAGAACGGCGAGATTCCCCGAAAGCTTGCCGAAATCATGCAGAAGCCGTGGGATAACGACAAGCAAGTCCTCGCTATTGCCTGCAATGATATTGGCTGCCTGGTCAAGGAAGTCCCCGAGAAGCGCTACCAATTGGAAAAGGTTGGCCTCAAGACTCGGGTCATGGAGCTGATGCAGAGTGACGATGAGAATGTGCGATGGGAGAGTTTGCGGGCGTTGGGCGGCTGGCTCAAGTACAGTTTTGAGCACCAATAGGTTTCAAGTGAGACGGCCTGCATTGTAGGTTTTCGGTATTGTAATGCGCAGCAGGCATCAGGTTATTTATTACTAGTAGACGCCCTACAATGTACTCAGTATGTAATTTAGATCACGGGCACAGCTGACTGGGGCATCCGCGTATATCTGGCAGTGTGGCTAATTGGCATAGCAAAAGCTGGGGACTCGTCTGGGGTCTGCCGGGGGTCGGGGGTCGGGGGCTATGGAGACGAGCAGTGTTAAATCGAAACCAGCTGTGATTTTTTCGCTCGCAACGGAAACAATCACGTTGTGTGTGGAGTGGGTGATGTGGTTTAAATCAGGTAATGGAAATACTACTCGTGGTCTGCCGAGTATATCGGACGGCGGCGCTTGATTGCTTAGAGGGGGCCGCGGTGCCTCTCATTTTGTCCGGGGACCAGCGCGGTTCGATATCGGAGAGTCCGTGGTTACCCGAGCCCCACCACAGCTCCTACTCAATTGAGCATTTCATCAGTCATGAATTCCACACCACCTTAGCTTGTGTCAATGGATGTTTCTCTTACATTTTGATTCCAATTCTTCCCCTCCCCCTCCTCATCCTCATCCTCCCTTTCTTCCAGTCACTGGCCTGTCTCAACTGCATTTTTTGTCTTATAGATAACCGTCATTGACCGAAATGAAGGGGTTTGGAAACGCTGTGCGGGCTGCGCCCCGGCTTCAGGCCTCTCTCACCAAGAGCCGACTCAACACCTCATTTGCGGCGATACCAGCGTTCAAGGTGTACCAGCAGCGCGTCGACGTCCGATATGCCTCCGACACTGCCAACGCGGATCTCAAGAAGACTCCTTTGTACGACTTGCATATTGCGCAGGGGGGCAAGATGGTGCCCTTTGCCGGCCATAGCATGCCCGTCCAGTATGCCAATGCCTCACTCGCCGAATCTCATCACTTTACTCGCAACCATGCGTCGCTCTTTGACGTCAGCCACATGGTCCAGCACATCTTCAAGGGCCCCAATGCTGCCGCCTTCCTTGAGAAGCTGACCCCCTCTGGATGGAGCAACCAGGGTATTATGCAGAGCAAGCTGACCACGTTCCTGTGGCCCGGAACCGGTGGCATCGTCGACGACTCTGTCATTACCCGCATTGGCGAGGACGAGTACTACGTCGTGACCAATGGCGCATGCTTCGAAAAGGACTGCAAATACCTCGATGAGGAGCTGGGAAAGTTTGGGGCCGGTGTTGAGTGGACTAGACTGGACGGCTCCGGCCTCGTTGCTCTCCAGGGTCCGCAGGCCGCCGAGATTCTCAAGGAAGCCCTGGCCAGCGAGGTCAACCTGGACAAGTTGTACTTTGGCAACGCTGTGTATGCTGATCTCAAGCTGGCTGACGGCAGCAAGACGCATCCCGTCTTGATCAGCCGCGGTGGCTACACAGGCGAGGACGGGTTCGAAATCTCCTTCAATGGCAAGCTGTATCCCGCCCTGGAGTCGACGACCCCCGCCGTTGAGTCTCTGCTGAAGATTGCTGGGCCTGAGCGTCTGCAGCTCGCTGGTCTGGGTGCTCGCGACTCTCTCCGTCTGGAGGCTGGCATGTGTCTGTACGGCAACGACCTCGACGACACCACAACCCCCGTCGAGGCTGGTCTCGCCTGGGTCATTCCCAAGGACCGTCGGGCCACTGGCGGCTTCCACGGCGCCGAGGTCATCATTCCTCAATTGACCCCCAAGAGCAAGGGTGGCGCTGGCGTCGAGCGCCGTCGTGTCGGGTTTGTTGTCCAAGGCGCTCCTGCTCGCGACGGCGCCGAGGTCCAGAAGGATGGCGAGCCAGTTGGCAAGATTACCAGCGGTGTTCCCAGCCCTACTCTAGGCAAGAATATTGCCATGGGATACGTCAAGGATGGTCTGCAAAAGGCTGGTACTGAGCTGGATGTTGTGGTCCGCGGACGTAAGAGAAAAGGCATCGTTACCAAGATGCCTTTTGTGCCTTCACGTTACCACAAGCTCGAGTAGGGCAAGACGTGCTTTTTTTTTGTGTTTTTAAAAAAGGAGTTGCATTTTGATAGGCGTATTACAGTCAAGGGAGTGTGGGCCCAATTTCGATACAGGTGTTTATTCCGAGAATTTAACTCAATAATCACGTCTAGCTACAGTCTGTGGCAGAATATATTTGCTCAGCGAGACGCATACACTAATCAACTGTAGTGTATTATAATATAGAGCGCGATAGTCAGGTACCCGATCTGGTTAAATAATATTTGCCTCCCACTGTATATGACGTAGCTATATCGTCGGGTGTTGCTACTGAATACTCCCTCGCCAATACTATCCATGCCTCGAATTGCAGCCTTGGAAGTGGCACGATGGGCAAATCGGGATGAAGCGACCCCTATGCCTTGCTTGTGAATCGTAGCCCCTGACCAGACCCCTTTTCATGTTTGGCTTGCTGCTAATCCGCGGCCCTTCAGCGTCCGAAGCACATGTCTCGATAAAACAACGGGTTTCTAAAAGACAAAGATGCTGAAATAGGTAATGGTCTGTGTGTAGTAATCGCCAGAAGAGGATGCCGTGCCGAGTCGAGTTCCTTGGGGGCGATGCTGGGAGACGTCGCGAGTGCTTCGGCGGCGGACGCTAGTGGCGGCGTTATTATCTGTGATTCGGATCCCGGGGACATTAGGAACATCTTTCGGACAATTATGGAGGCGGCTGCTCCTTAACAGGCGACATAGTCGTCAATGCTGGATGTGGGTTTGGGGGCGGTGATGTCGTTCCACGCGGAGAGGGAGGCGGATGAGGTGCTGTGAATGGAATTAGCTGTCAGAGCGGTAAAGTATTCTGATGGCGGGTTTGGGGATGCCACCCCTCCTTTTCTTTTTGGAGTGGGAGGGGTGAAGCTGAGATTGGGTGAGTGGTGATGATGGTTTTGGTGTCGAGTTCTGAAAAGCGTCATAGTTGGGGCGTCTGCTGGGCTGGCTGGGACGCGTGTCCGCTGCGGACTAGTCGCGTAAGCAGCGTCAGCACGAGCAAACGCCATCTGTCTGTGGGGGTGAGAAAATACTGAGTAGTAGGCTTGGTGTTTGCTCTGTGAGGGGATGGGTTGTTGAGGGGGACGGTTGCGAGGTGTAAGTGACTGGCATTTAGTATCCTATCGCGCATTTATGTGTACCATATAGAAATTCCTAGTGGCAGATGACAAGAGGGTGCAATTTCTTCTTTGTGGTTGATTTACCAGAGTCAATCATGCCATGTCTGAGGTAAATCAGAGGATGGGCTCTGGCGATAGCCTCTCTTCTGTTCTGTTCCGGGTCGAGGTATCATTCATTCTGATTCGTGCCGATGCCGAATTAACCGAATAAACCAACCAGCCGCTAGCTGCGGTTGTCTCGCGCAGAGAGGGTATGGGCAATCTTTTCCTTAATCTGAATCGGACCCAGATAGCCCTCCTGGAGTCACCACCGTTTGGAATGCTGGTGAACTACAAGGACTAGACCTAGCTTAGGGCCGCTTCGGTAGTGAGTAAACGAATCCTTCGTCTTGGGCTTATAATCTGTATGAAAATCTAGTGGGCAAGCTACTAGTATTTGATGCGTTCTCATTACATGGACTTTTAGAGGAAGAATCTATGGCTATGAGCTCTTCTTGAGGCAGCCACCTCACGCGGTTGGAACATTCTAAACCTGAGAAATCAAAACTCTGAAGCAGTAAGCGCTCACTACATTTGATAAAAGACGCTTGAAGACAATGTCACCTCAAAACATAAGCGGTGGGCGGAGATTCTGGCAGCCTTGTTGAAGAACCGCCCGGATAGTAGGGTCATCATGGATGGCCGCGAGACTTACTGAACAAGTCATCGTTCCTGTAAGTTGATAGAGCAGGAAGTGCAAGATGATCTGCAAGCCTGTTACTGTTCTCGTATGGAAAGATACGACTAGACAATGCGGTCCTGGACTCTAAATAGCATAGAGTGTTTTCGAGTTCTTCAGCTACGGGAACCTACCGAGAATACAGTTTTTTCCCTCCGCAATCAAAGATGACGCGAGGCTGGGAATACGACGGTTACGGCAAAGGCTGGTCGCACCACGAATTCTCCGTGGGAGCGATGCTTACTGTTGGCGAGAACTATTGGCAATACTCGGCACCAGATTTGCCGTGTCATCCCAAACAAGCTCTCGGGCCATCGGGTCTACGGCCTGTGGCTATTGGTGAAATGTACTGCGCCATCTATCAGTCATTGGACAAATATTTGCAGTTTCGACTCATGTTCAACAACCTAGCTGTAAGGAGTCGGGTAAGCAGTTCAGATGGAAGCCGCTGAATCTCACCGAACGCAAGGGGTTGTAAATAAAAGGACGCTCTCAACCCGAAGATACTCTCTCAAGTCTTGCATGAGCAGTTTCTGCATACATCATCTAACCTTGGCCACCATGAAAACCTTTGCTATTATTGTGACTGTTCTCGCAGGAGTCGGATTGGCAGGCCGATTTCCAGCCTGTAGGAGAGTGAGTTTACAATATGCAATGAGTGACAATAACCAGACGCCTGACAAGGCAACTAGCCATCTAGCGAGTGCATCATCGCATGCCCACAGAACCCGTGTCCTGCCGGTCATATCTGCTGTGAGACGACTTGCGGAGGTCGCATCTGTGTAAGTTCATTCCGAGTAATAACTAACCAGCGTACTGATATTAGTTGATTTGCAGGAACCCGTACGCACTGTGTGAAAGTAGTAGGGAAAATGGTGAACTAATCATGCCCGATACGTCTAGGAGATCCCTGACTGAAACTTGCTGCCGAAGGTGACGAAAGATGCCAGGATTATTGGAAGGCTGGACCTGCGGAGAAAGCTTTGACCGTTGTATGGAGTTCTCTATATGAGTTTAAGCTCGACCGACCATGAGCGGGCAAGTTCTGAATATTAACACGAGAATTTCCTAAAGTAAATCTAGAACATGTGTGACGTCTGGATGTGTGCTCAAGGCCATAATTCGGAACCTTGCTAGGATAACGATGGAGAAAGGCGAACCACTACTTGTGCCGACCGCCATCGACATTCAAGAACGACATGGCTAATGAAGAGCCAATCTAAGAAGCGCTTGGAACCAAGGCCACAAAGGGGAAGCCGTGCTGAGACTACAGCCGTGGTCAACAACTGCAAGGATGGGCTCGCTGCTAAATATGAAGCTTGCCAAACCGATGGAGATGTACAAGCTTGTACGAGAGTGCAAATACAACGAAATACAGACAAGCCCAATAGCAATCAAAGATGAATAAAGCCAAACCAAATCATGTTGAGGAAGCCGTCCCTCTGCTACAGGGTTGCAATCGCATCAATGTCGCCACGATTACCATGGGAAGCCGTCACAGGATTTGCGTACGACGACCCTCAAACGAGCGGCTGTGTTTGTCTAGCAACAATGGATTCCTCTATTGATGACGATTCTACTCAGGAAGAATGCCTGGCGCCGTTGGAAACGACGCTGTGAGGATGCTGTTGCGATGAAGAAGGGAAACAAAAGAATGGAGCAAGTTTTCAAAATCTGCACTGACTTTGGGGCGCCACCCCACTTTCCGGTCCGAGCTACCGAGACCGAGGGTTAGGGTTATGCAACACGCGATTGTCAACCTGCGGTTTGTGGACAAGAACTCCGTACACTTCTCCCAACTAACTTCGATTGAGACGACTCTGCATCGTGCTATCCCTCTTCCACTGATGATGGCAAGGCCATCCCCGCATAACTTTGGCCACGTACAAAACACCCCGGATGGAAAAGAGCGTTCTCGGACGGCGGGGACACAATTCTCCCTCCACATGCCAACCGACAGGTTTGCTTCGCCGTCCCCTTTAAGCTCTCGGCAGGTCACCGCCCACCTTCAATGTCATCTTATGGCTCCACGGATTCCGTCCGGCATCGTGGCATCACAGGTCTTTGACTTTGTGGACAACGCCACCGAACGTCAACGCCGCAACGGGCCAGACCATTGGACCCGTCGTCGTATGACGCTGACGCCATTCCTATGCAGCATCGGCGGCACAACTAGGAACCGGACACGATGGAAAGGAAGCTTCAATTTCCCTCACAAATAGACTCATTCTCTCGCCAGAATACTTCTTAAATCGTACCGGCTGTCCCAAGTGAGCTTCGCAAAAACAACAACGGTCCCCAAACCCCCAACCTGCACGGACAGCCAACTTGACCATCATGAAAGCCCTCGTGTACAGCGCCGCCAACTCCGTGTCTATCCAGCAAAAGCCAGACCCTGAAATTTTATTACCCAGCGATGCCATCGTCAAGCTCACCAAGACGACTATCTGTGGTACGGATCTGCACATCCTGAAGGGCGATGTTGCAACATGCCAACCTGGACGAATTCTCGGCCACGAAGGCATTGGAGTAGTCTCCTCAACGGGATCGTCTGTATCCCGCTTTTCTCCAGGGGACCGCGTGCTCATCTCATGCATCTCGAGCTGTGCCGCCTGCGAATACTGTCGCAGGGGCATGTATAGCCATTGCACGACCGGCGGCTGGATCCTAGGCAACTCCATTGACGGCACGCAGGCGCAATATGCGCGAATTCCCCACGCAGACTCTAGCCTTTACAAGATCCCTGCCGGTGTGGACGATGCGGCCATGGTGATGCTCAGTGACATTTTCCCCACGGGTCTTGAATGTGGTGTTCAGAACGGCAGAGTCCAGCCCGGCTCGACCGTCGCCGTGGTGGGAGCAGGACCCGTGGGCTTGGCGGCGCTGATGACGGCGCAGATGTACTCGCCGTCCAAAATCATTGTCCTTGATATAGATGACAAGAGGCTGGAGACGGCAAGGGAACTTGGCGCGACCACCACCGTGAACAACAAGGCCGAGGATGCAGTTGCGCGTGTCAAGCAGCTGACAGACGGCAAGGGGTGCGATGCTGTAATCGAGGCGGTTGGAGTGCCGGCGACGTTTGCGCTATGCCAGGAGCTTCTCGCTCCTGGAGGAGTGCTCGCCAATGTCGGTGTCCACGGAAGCAAAGCCGATCTTTTCTTGGACCGTCTGTGGGACAAGAATATTTGTGAGTCTGGCCGAGTACGGGGGAGATCCGAAAACCTGCTAATCGTCTCAAGCCATCACAACAAGACTGGTCGACACAGTATCGACGCCTATGCTGCTGAGAATGGTGGAGTCGGGGAAGCTCAGGGCGGCGCGGCTGGTTACACATCGTGCGTCGCGTCTCTCCTCATGTCTGGACTTGACACGTACCAGCGCATTTGCATGCTAACGTTTTGAATAGGCTTTAAGTTTGATCAGATGGAGGAAGCATACAAGACTTTCGGCCAGGCAGGCCAGACTGGGGCACTCAAGGTGTTGATCGATATGGAGTGATTTCCACCTCCTACGTCCGGATCCCATACTCGATCACATGGTTATTCACTGAAATATTCTTGTGAAATTTGTCTCGTCAGATAAAAAGAAACATTCAGATTGAAACACTACCTGCATCCATTTTATTGGCGTATACCAGATTCAAACTCGGTCCCAAGCCGCGTGCATGTTCAAAAATGTCGTCTTGGCCCCCCCCCCCTCGGCAACGGATCCAAGCAAGACGCACGAAGGACGATTCTCGAGTCCAACACGGTCAACGTTTGGTCTCTGGCGCAGTTCCCCAGCCGGCCAACCACCTACACCCATTAGAAAAAAAAGACGACTCCTCACGACGCAGACTTCTTCCGACCGTGCCTCTTAATGTCGTGCTTGTGCTGGGGCGGCGTATTCACCGCAACAAGGTAATTCTGGCCCGTCTCCGAAACAGCATGGACGGCGACATTCTCGCCAAACGGCCACTGCTCGACAAACTCGGCGTCTCCCCGGCAGTCGTACTCGGCGTACCCCGACCGGTCGAGGCACTTGTGCGCGGCCGTCCAGGCGTCCGCGCGATGAACATAGACGCCTTGGATCTCTGTCCGCTGCAGGCTGCCGCTCCGGTCGACGTTGTAGTCCACCATGGTCTGGACCACGTAGTGCAAGAACTGCGCCCCTTCGGGAAGCCTCATCTTGCCGTCCTCTGTGCTCGCATAGAGGGACTCATTGTTGGGCGTGGTGTCGATGCTCACGCGAAGCTCTTGGCCGTCAAAGGAGCGGGCAAAGGCTAGGACGCCATCGCCGTGGATCCAAGTCTTGCCGGGAGCCTCTTCGCCCGAAGACCGCACATTGTACTTTTGGAAGTCGTCGGGTTTGAAGTTGAGCGTCTCGAGGGACTGGGCGGCAAAGGCTTTCGCCGCCTCCAGAGTCCCGTGTGTTCCAAGTACAAATGTCGTACGGCTGGCTCCGGACGCGTCGTGACTATAGTCAATTACTGTGAGGATGGTGTGAAATAAAAGCTCGGGGACTTGGTAAGCCGCTGGCTTGTTGTTGGGGTCCATTGTCAGGTCTTGCAAGAGCTGCGAATCTTTTGGCGGCGGCGGGTGTGTGTAGCTTTCTTGTGCGGAAGCCCGTTTCCTTTTAAATACATGTACCGTAGGGCATTACAGTGACATATGGCAGTGGCGTGATGCATCATATCATCTCCAAGTCGACTGGCATGGTCTCGATGCGGCTGGTAGCATCGTTTGTGGTGGCGGTGGCCACACCACCTCCCTCCTCCACATGAAAAAGCATGGTGCCGGAGCTCGGGGGTCAATCGAAAGACTGTGGTGTAAGTCAGTGAGAGGTTTCATAACTCTGTCCTGGGAGATTCTAAAGCTCGTAGATCCCGTGGTTGACTGACGGTTGGCGGTTTGTGGGCTGTGTTGGCGGCGATGTGAGCTGATGTGAAGTTGAGGATCTGATGACCATGATGGCGGATACAATTTAACCTTTTGTGTTGGGAAGCTTGGCAAATACATTTGAAAGTAGGCCAACGTGCCGTAGCGACGTTGGATCTTTCACGGCCATTTCACGGATAAGGCCGTCTTCAGGAGCTTGGCCAACTGTGATATCTCGCTGTCCCTCATACCACATATGTGTTTGCTGTTATACTGGGACAATCTAAATGAGGTTTCAATCTTTATTTAGACACGGTGAGTTGAATCGATGAGCTCATTTGCAAGGCCAAGCACGGTCAACCAACGGGCCTGGCAAACAAGGAAACGTTCACGACGTTGTTGACGGTCTGTGTTGTACGCAAGGGCCAAGGGAACCTACCAAGAAATTTGGAATTGTCAATGTGCATGTATGATGATCAAAATGTCCCGGCTATTCGCTGCACCATCCTATTGATCTGGGCGCAACGCAACCTCGACGGCTTTCATGGCCATGGCCGTCTTCGACGGCTTTCATGGCCATGGCCGTCTTCGACGCGTCCACGCACCTGAGGCCGTCGCTTTATTTTTCTACAAAGGCAAAATGGCTCAAACGCCAAACACAGCTACAGTCCATCCTTTTATTGAGAGGAACGACCACCACAGCTTCATGGAATACGCTCTGAAGCACGCACGACTATCTTCCTAGCCCAGTAGGCGACCAAGGCAATACACATGCGGAGCAATGCTGCTTCATCAAAGTTGCCCTAGCACACAACCTGCCCCCGGCTCATGCTGAGGACCATATTCGTCATGTCCTACCTGCAAGAACTGTGCTCTACACGACTATGGAACCTTGCAATGATAGGCTGAGCGGGAATATTTCGTGTGTCGAGCGAATCTTGAAGCTTAAGGATGTTGTACGTTCCGTGTACGTAGGCATTCGCGAGCCAAGTACATTTGTTCGCTGCAATGATGGAATGAAACGGCTGCAGGAAGCAGGGATTGAGGTTCGAATAACAGAGGATATGAAGGAGTGTATTCTGAATGCCTCAACAGCTGGACGCTGAACTACGAGTCTTGATAACCTCCTGGTGTGCCGAGCCATATCTTGAAGGAAAATCCGCAACTGCAAACATCCAATGCCTTCTCGCGCCCAATGGCCTCTATGCTCGTTGACGTACTCGATATGAACCGCGTCATAGCTCGCATCTGAAAGATTGGGGATATCTCATAGCGTGGTCATGATGATGAGTTTTGCAAGCGGTCAATCAGGTTGTGGCATAGGGAGCAAGTTGTCATGTGCCAGGGAAGAGTTGAGTCTGCCACCATGCTTTGTCTCTTGTATGTCGAACCTGGAATGAATGTTATTTTTTGAAAGACATTAGAGGGAGAGTTGTGGTACTGACTGGAAATAAAACAAGAAGACCAACAAGGCGGGAGAACTGCAACGGAGGGGGGCATGTGACAGGCCCTATTCGGTTTCTCACACTGAACAATGGCTCGATTGTGGAACAAAATTACTTCATATTAGTTCCATTTTATATTTCGATTAGCTTCTGGGACAAATTGATACTGATCTCTGTCGAACGCATGCCCAACAAGGCTACTTTATAGATCTAAGATTGGTCCTCCCTGTCTCGGAGAAATAAGATATTGAAATTGTATTAACATGGATGCCTCTCATTCAGGGCTGCCACGAAGATGTCGAGAAATTCTGTCGAGCCTCATGGTATGGGCTTCTGGGCCACTACAAGCAGGATCGTTGTTAACCTGTCCGGATTGAGAGATCGTCTTTCAGTCAAGTCCCTATTCAAGAACACGGGAGACACATGGTTAGGAGCGAGAATGAATCTGCCCAGGCTATTTGCTCCATTTGCGCGTTGTGGTTCCTGCTACAAGTGGCTTCGGGGCACTAGCCTCTACGCCAGATGTACACTTCTTCATAGCAGACCATTTTGACCTGGGCAACAAAATGCGTATGATAGACCAGTCCGGTTGTGTTTGATGCTTGCTGTTTCTATCCTCAAAATGAATGTAAGGCGCCACTCACTGAAACCAAATACCAATGTTATACGCTTAGTTCCAATAGACGAGTTGGCTCCTGGATGCATGTCTGTGATAATGTTGGGGCAGACGACTTGGAGCCGTACCACTCCATAGTCCCAGTGTTAGCACCGGAAGAAGATTGCGTGGGCAGATGGGAACTTTCTAAGCTGCAAAATGCATAATCTCTCTTGTCAATGAAGGACAGGACTGATACTCAACCACCAAGACGATTTAATACCCACGTTTCTGCACTCTTCGTAGACAACACGAACCTTCAATCGCAGCAAGGCAGACAATCCAAGAGTGATTGATGCAGGACCAACATGCCACAAGGTGTTATAAGAAATGGGGAGCCAGGTCTTCAAGTACGGGGACATTGGGAAGGGCCCCGATCCTAACGACGACTTGGATACCGTTACGAAACTATTCAACGCCGAGGCTTGTCCATCGCGGGGCGTTGGAGCGGTAGATAGCTACCCATTAGACGTCGGAGTGTGAAATAGGATGGCCGGAATACGGGTTCGAGACTTGAATCGAAATAAGCGCTTCTACCGCGTGAAATGAAAGACTGCGGCCCATCTTTGTACCTTTGTTGATGTCGCAAAATAGTTGCTGCCAACACGCTAGTGGAAACTTGGATAAGCAAATCATGTTCTTCAACACACTGTATTATAAGATTGTCATCTGCTACTTGAGCAAACGCGCATGGTCAGGCGAGCAGCAACGCACCATCACCAGCATTTCACTGCCACAGAGGGGGCCGAGGATGACACATTGTAGTCCATCAAGGTGTTGAAATCCGTTGAAGTCCGAGGCGGATGCCATGCGTGGGTGACTGTGTGGAAACGTCTGGTGAGCCTAAGGGCCATAAACGAGGTCGCGTGCCCCTCCATGCCCTCCTATTCGCGGTGGCGCTGTCGCAGTCGCCGAGACGGCGGCTGCTAGGAATTTGCACCAGTTGACAACTCGACGCCGTGTCACTGGCCCACGTGCTGGCGGTGATGCATGAACATTGGCCCATCCACGATCGGCGGGCGGCCCGTGATGGTAACATGGAGTGGCTGAATAGACACTTGCCATTTATGCGGAGCCGAATATACCAATCACTGCTTGGATTGGGGCCTCGAGAAGAGTATAGTTGCAGCCAGAGTGAGGAGCATGAGATGCTCTAAGAATGGCTTGTCCGAGTTGCCGGGGCCAGGTTTGGGATAGCTTGGTGGTTCAAGCTTTGGAGTTTTGGAATTTATTAGGGCCATGGGAAGTGGGAAGCGGCAAGTGGAAAGCGCATCGGATGCACTTGCCCCAGATTCTCTTGCTAGCTTGCTACTAACGACTCATGAGTCTGAGTGAACGAACATGGCATATTATCTTTCATCTCCCACCGGATAGTTCTCTCTGCGCTTTGCGTTTTGCACCTTGCAAACTCTCGCCTCTCCTTCAACTTCACCAGTCCATTGTGCCCCTCAGACTTTTGCCCTTGCTTTGTGCAACCGCGTTCTGCTGGGGCACCCACTGATCTTGGGACCTGCAGCCCATTTTTACGTCACCCGAACGAATACAGCGTCAGAACGCCGACTCGCCCGACTGGATGAATTTTCTGTCCACCACCGACGCAACCACCCGCCCCTTGGCTTTCGTCAAACCACAGGATCAGGCGCTCGGTTTTGGAGGCCGAGACGACTCACATTGAGCCGTCTCTACCAACACTCCCTGGCTCATTCGCATGACCTCTCTGCGCCATCTTAGCATTGCTACCTGACAGTCATCTATTCGCAAGAGTCAACGAATGTTATAAACCTGGTCGATAGCAGTCTTCTCGAACCGTTTCCATAAATTCTTATGCGCTGTACTAGGCTCTAGATCTTAGGACGATCCCTCTCCCTCTCCCTCTCCCATCCTCCCTCCCTCTCTCTCTTTTTTTTTTTTTTTTTAATAAGCCTTGCCTTATTTTGATACCCGTGACTAGGCGCCACCATGCCTTGTCCAGCCTTTTGGCTGCAAGCTCAGACATTTCTGGCACTGAGCTGTGGCGTCATTTCGTCGCCAATTTTGGGCGACCTGCCCCAAAAGACCCTGCAATATGAGTCGCAGCCGCATCAAGAGTTACAATCACGCAAGCTCAATGGTCGGTTCCTGCATATAACAGGTTCGCTGCCGTCCCATCCCACTCTTTTGCCTTTCCTGGCGACCAGCATTTACTCACAAGAGAATCATTCAGACTTTCACCCTGATGAGTTTTACAAGCCTCACACATCAACCGAAGACGGTATCGCGTGCCATCGCGGCAATGGCATGGCTGGGACGTATGGAGCAGAAAAAACTGACTGCGACTCGCCATTTTCCCTCGTGGACGCCACCTTCCAGTGGATACAAGAGAATATCAAGGACGACATTGATTTTGTAATATGGACAGGCGACACGGCGCGACACGACAGCGATGAAGCGCATCCGCGAACCGACAAGACTGTCCTCGATAGCAACAAGGTCGTTACTGATAAAATCATCAAGACTTTTAGCTCACCCGAGGGGAAGCTTGAGGTTCCCATAATACCGACATTCGGAAACAATGATTTTCTACCTCACAACATTATGTACCCTGGCCCTAATCACTGGTTCGCCGCTTATGGGGAGATTTGGGATCGATTCATCCCGGAGGAGCAGCGCCATTCTTTCCAATTCGGCGGCTGGTTCCATGTTGACGTCATCCCCGGAAAGCTTACAGTCTTTAGTCTCAACACAATGTACTTCTTTGACCGTAATGCTGCTGTGGATGGTTGCGCGCTACCGTCCGAGCCCGGGTACAAGCATATGGAATGGCTTCGGGTGCAGTTGGATCTTATGCGACAGACGGGCACGAAAGCTATCCTTATGGGTCACGTCCCACCCGCAAGAACCGATAGCAAGCAGAATTGGGATGAAACTTGCTGGCAGCGATATACCCTATGGCTTCAAAAGTACCGGGACGTTGTTGTCGCCTCGCTATTTGGCCACATGAATATCGATCACTTCCTTCTGAGCGACACCAAGGATATCGACTTGGACGTGGCAGCGGGTCAGAGTCCTGCCGCACGTAGCGTCTTTCGAAAGTCGATCAACGAGTCCGAGCTCTCAGCCCAAGGTAAAGAGGACTACCTCCAAGAGCTGCGGGACATTTGGGGCGACATTCCTGGTTCCGCCATTGAGGTGCTTAATGAAGAGGATGACCACGCCGAGGTCGAAACTGGGAAGAAGGAAAAGAAGAAGGGCTTCAAGAAGATTGGGGGAAAGTATGCCGAACGATATCAGCTTTCCTTTATCAGTCCAAGTGTGGTACCCAATTACTTTCCAAGCTTGCGAGTTTTCGAATACAACGTGACAGGGCTGGAAAATGCTACTGTTTGGAAGGAAAAGAATGCAATGGAGAAAGTGCAGTCGACTGAGAATTTGGAGCTGCGATCCGTTAGCATTAAAAAGAATAAGAAGGGGAAGAAGGGGAAGAAAGGAAAGGAGGGAAAACAAAAGCCCAAGGATCCAAACTTGATCATCCCAGATGATCCTCCCAAAACAGCGCTACCTGGGCCAGCCTATTACCCACAGCAGTTTACCTTGACAGGGTACACTCAATACTTTGCCAACCTCACCCACATAAACAATGATCAACCTGAGTTAGACGGCATCGAAGGATCTAAATGGCATGATGGCAACCACGGCGACAAGAAACCAAAACACAAGCCAGCCCAACCACGCAAATTCCAATTCGAGGTCGAGTACAGCACATTCGATGACAAACAGTTCAAACTCAAGGACTTGACCGTCCGAAGCTATCTGCATCTGGCATACCGCATGGGCCAACGCAGCAAAAACAATGAGATTGCAGAAGGTGATGGTGGTAGTGGTGACGTAGACGCGGATAAGAAGAAAAAGAAGAAGAAGAATAAGGAGAATAAGGAGAAGAACAAGACTTGGCTACACTGGCTCAACTTTGCCTTTGTTTCAGCTGTGTCAGAAGACGATTTGGAAGAGATGTAGGGACATTTGGTTGAGATTTTGCTTATTTCATGGCATGCATGGCGTTTGTAGCATTTACTTGGAGAGGCTGCTTGACCACATATTTTGGATTTGAGCATTGCATATATGTACGGGTGTTATGATAGATGACTTTAATGGTGATCACAACTTGATTAATTAAGAAGTGTGTAGGTGCCTGAGCTAGTAAGCAACATTTCCAGAGCAACAATAGCATTCTGCTGTCAAGAGAATCGACCTCTCGGCGTCCCAGTTACGTAGTACCGTAGTAGGTGCAGGTACATGTGTAGGTCTGGTACGGAGTACTCCGTACAATTACTCATATCGAGGGGCGGCACGTGGTGTGGTACGGGCTCGAACGTGATTGCCCTACGAGATGCACACATTTCTCTCCTTCTTGCCCCTTGGACTATTCATCTACAAACCAGACGTCACGACGTTGAGCATGTTACTACCCAAGTTAAAGGAAACGGTTGACGCCTGCAGCGGCTCCCATGTCTAGCGTGCTCCTTCCTAGTGCCCACTTTCCAGCACCTGACAAATAGGTCTGGGGCAAGTCCATTGTCGGACATGCGCCTTTTGCTTCGAGAGGCAAGTGATCCATTGATTGCACATTTCGAGGAAACAACTCTACAGGCCTCAGGAGCCGAGAAAAAAACAAAAACAAAAACCACGGCTGTGATCCTGAACCTCACCCTATCTCGCTGCTTTCATTTAGTGGGACACCTTAGGTTACCTGCACGTTGCTCAGCGTACTTAGTACGCGGCGTCTGCCACTCCTGAATAACCGTTATCGGAGCAACCAGACACTGTGTCTCAAGGCCTCACCAGTTCGCAGTTGCAACTTCACACTAGGATCCAGGAGTATGACGGCCTCAGCGCCTGCGCCAGCCCCGAGGGTCCTCGCCGTTGCGAGCCATGTATGTTTTCGTCCATGAACTTAACTTTGGCTTGGAAATGACTTGCTCATCAGTCGTTAGGTAGTATCTGGGTAGGTGGTGGCAGAGTTGGCTGGCTTTCTTGCCCCGCATGCATCACCAACGGCGGCAATGGAAGAGACAAGCCTGCTGATATTCTCGTTTAGTTATGTTGGAAACAAAATCGCCGTTTTCACTCTTCAGTCGCTTGGCTACGACGTTGCCGCCCTAAACACCGTTCAATTCAGTACATATGGTCTCACCCCTGTCGTTTCATCATCGGTTTGCTAATGTCGTGAAGGCAACCACACAGGGTATAGGCAGTGGACGGGCACAACAGTGTCTGCCCAAGAAATCACAGACTTGTACGATGGTTTGCGCCAGTCTTATCTAGACGACTTCGACATGATGTTGTCGGGATACATACCTGGAGCGGAGGCCGTAGCCTCGGTGGGGAACATCGGCAAGGAACTCAAGAACAAGAACAAGGGAACGCCAGGGAACTTTTTCTGGGTTCTTGATCCGGTAATGGGCGATAATGGCAAAATTTATGTCGCCGAGGATGTT
Organism: Metarhizium robertsii ARSEF 23; assembly: GCF_000187425.2. NCBI lineage: Eukaryota > Fungi > Ascomycota > Sordariomycetes > Hypocreales > Clavicipitaceae > Metarhizium > Metarhizium robertsii. The sequence continues at coordinate 2,172,782 of NW_011942193.1, forward strand.
GTTCCCGCCTACAAGGAACTGATCGAGCATGCCGACTTGATTCTGCCGAATCAGTTTGAGGCCGAGTATGTTTTCGCTTCAATCTTGACGACTATGATCAACCCGTTGCTAACCTGATGTTCTCAGACTTCTGTCAGAAGTCAAAATTGTTGATATGGAATCTCTCAACACAGCTATCCAAGCCCTCCATGACAAGTACCGCATCCCTCACGTCATCATCACATCCGTCAACTTCTCACCACCAGGACAACCGCCCTCGCACTTATCCGTCATCGGCTCAAGTATGACATCAATCGGAAAAGCACGCCTCTTCAAAATTACTTTCCCTTCGATTGATTGCTACTTCTGCGGCACGGGCGATATGTTTGGAGCTCTCGTAACAGCCCGGATGCGCGAGGCGGTTCAATCCGTTCCGGGGCTTATCAATCGCGCAAACTGGTTAAGTGACGATACTGTGTCTGCTGCACAGTTGCCGCTCGCGCGAGCTGCAGAAAAGGTATTGGCCAGTATGCACGAAGTATTGACCAAGACGAGAGACGCTATGCCGGGTATAATTGAAAGGACGAGAGCGCGGTTGACAGAGGAGGAAAGAGTGAATAGAAAGGGGGAGCGGCAGATCACGTCCAAGGCTTCGGAGTTGCAGTTGGTGCAGAATTTGGATGTTTTGAGGAGTCCTGGCGTGCAGTTTAAAGCACAGCAAATTTAGAGTTGGGGAACATGGTCAAGTAAGAGAGCGAAGAAAGACATAGATTCGCGTATGCATTAAGCCATGCTATAATTCACACATTGATCGCGTCAAAGTTCAAGAATTGGGCGTGACGTGTTTTATTGCAAGTTCTTGACTCTAGGTGAAGCTCTCTATGAGCTTAGTTTTAAAAACCAAGGAAAATAATCATCATGCATTATCGTGGAAGATGGGCTGCCAGAGGCACTTATTTATTTCAGCTTTTAGCCTCGTCCCCTGCGCGCCATCGATCGCTTCCTGGAAACTCTTCCATTTTCAAGCAGCAGTGCCATTGGCGAATCCACCAGTGCTGCCGAAACCACCGGCTCCACGAACACTCTCTTCCAACTCCTGTACCTCCACAACCTCTGGGGTATAAATCCGCTCAATAACCAGCTGGGCAATACGATCACCCTCCTTGATCTCAAAGTCGGTCTCGGCGTGGTTGAACAGCAACACCTTGACTTGGCCCCTGTAGTCGGCGTCGATGACGCCGGCGCCGGTGTCAATGAAGTGCTTGGATGCCAGTCCTGAACGGGGGGCGATACGGCCATCTGTCACCAGGACCAAATTAGCTTTCGAGGATTTTTTTTGGGCCATTTTCTCCAGAATGAGGGTGGACTTACAAGTTCCAGCGGGCACGGCAATGCTAATGTCTGTATCGACGAGGACCTTGCCCCTCGCGGGGACGGTGGTATCCTTGGAAGCGTAGATGTCGTAGCCGGCGGCAAAGGCACTGCCGCGGGTAGGTAGACGAGCCTTGTCGGACAGCTTCTTGACTTGCAATGCGGGAGGGGCCTCCATGGTGGAGAGATCGGTCTTGACGCGCTTGGCTGGCGGTGAGGTGGTTGCGGCGGCGACGGAGTCGGGGGCGGCAGACATTGTGGGTGGGAGAGGTGCAAAGGGGAAGATGAATTGGATGTTGGTAGGGTGAGAAGGAAGAATGGTTGGTATTTGGATGGACTATTCTGGTGTGTCGCGCATGTCGGCTGAGCTGTCTGGTTAAGGGCGTGGGGTTGGGAAGCGAGGGAGACGCGACTTTGCTAGGACGACGCGCGACGTGGAGTGCCGACTGGCTGACAGGTCAAATTGACCAGAGCCAACGGCAGACGAAACCCAACCCAGCCAGCTTCAGTTGGGGGAATTGGCCAATGATAGCACTAGCCGCTACGGTCACTAGGAAGCGTGGGCGGTGGCTAATATTAATTGGGTTCTGGGAACACCGTCAACAGTCTTGTGCAGCAACCAGATGCATAACAAGTGGGTTATCGTCAATCCACTGCCCCCCTAAAACACCCTGGTCCAGGCGTACTCCGTACAGTTTGGCAGAATATTTTGCCAATTAAGCACCTACCTAGGTAGGTATACACTAATATTCCATGGTGTATCATAGCATCAACCGCGATAGTTAGCTACCTGACCTGGTTAACTGCCTGGTAGTGCCTTTTTTTGCCTCCCACTGTTTGAAAAAAAAAAAACCAAATCATCCACAGGCCTGGTCAGGTTGGCGATACAGATCTCCAAATTGTCAAGGCACATCAACTTTCGCCTGTGAGCAGGCAAGTGCAGTTGAGTTGCATACCCGCTGCAATGGCTCTCACAATCCCGATACCAGAAGGGCCCTTCGAGTCCATCGCCTTCCTCGGAGATCGTACGGACTGGCCAGCCTGGTTTGACGATGTCACCGCCATCTCAAGGGCCTTGGATATCTGGAAATATGTCGATCCCGACGGCAAAGACCACCGTCTGAACGAACCCATCAAGCCTACCGTCCCGAAACGACCCATCTTAAAACAGTTCCCGGCTAGAGAGCAGTACGAGACGGACAAGGTGTACGATTTGCGGGTTGAGCAGGCGAGGCATGCTCATTCTCTCTCTACACGAGAATACGATGTCTTGTATGAACAGTACCGCATGGACACTGCTAAATACTTGAGCGACCTTGCTGGTTACACGGCCGCCAAAGACGGTCTTCAAAAGCTGTACAAAATCATTTACAGAAGCATCCCTGAGAGATACCGTGCCTACATGAGACTAGATGGAGCAGAGACGCCCCGAGATATGATCCTGTGTCTGAGGTCGAGAATCAACCCTCCCTCGGATGAAGAAAGGGCGTCGATTGCTCAGCGACAATTTGACATCAATTTGAGAGCTCAGCCTACGGATGACAAGCAAGTATTCATCGAGGCCATTGCCCTGGCCGCCGTCGAACTGCATCGACTCCAAGCGTCAACGTTTCATGAGGCTGTCGCAGTCGAGGACCTGATCAAGTCTTTCCAGACAATTGATAAGCCCTTTGTAGATGCGTGGACTCGCAAGTTGGATGGGGCCCCTGGACGAGCCTTCGGCACGGTGCTTGACATCGTCGAAGAATTCAAGTACAAGATGCGCATACAGGATGACAAGCCCTATCTTAAGGACCTGTCTGGTGCGACACCCGCTTCGGCCTCTGTTTCCGGTGGCACAACGCTTGGAGAGCCGGAGCTACCAATCTCCGTGGAGGTCGAGACGCGGAACCACCTTGTTCAAAATCACACAACTAAACAGAATGGAGTTGACTCGGCAAACCCGTCCAAGAAGGCAACGAAGGCCAAGCAAGACGCAGTTGTCGCCGACGAGCAACAGCCCCAATTCAAAACGGCAGATAGGGAAGCTTCGTTCAACGATAAACCCTCCAAGTCCAAGAACGGTGGTTCAGATCACCCGCCTGCAGAGAAATACTCCAAGTCCAAGAAGAAGGACCAATCGAACGGCGGTCTTGCTAAGCAAACCTGCCCAGGCTGTCAGTTAAGACATGTTATCCGGGGCGACGCCTGGTGGGAGAGCTGTTACGTGTACTACGAACTCGAGGATTTGGGTAATGTGCCGGAACATTTCACCGTCACTGACAGGAGATTGGATTTGGCCTTCTCTCGACTGGAGGATTTCCCTGATGAGCGTAGACGGGCAAGTGAGTGGGCGGGAAAACAGACTGGACAGAATGGCGCGAAGGGGCCAGAGCCTGCCGCGTTCAATCTGTGGTGAACGGTTGATCTCACATGTAGACGAAACGAAAGAGGGTATAGTAGAGGAACTGGTGATATAGATGATGTATTGTGTTGTGGGATGCATGGTCGTACACTTCGGGGGACAAGAGGCTTGAGCGTTTTTGTTGTTGCAATCTCATCCGCATTCATCTGGGCATCGCACGCGCTCCGGTAATGGCGATAGGAGCTTATAATCTTTTGAATATTTACATGTAGAAACACCAGTCTGGTTAATTTTCCAAGTCTCTTCCAAAGTCAATCAGCCGCAGCCTGTTGGCATCCTTGGGGTGAAACTGCGCAACCTTGCTCCGCACCAAGAACCTCGCCGCCGCCGACTCCCGTTCCAGCACCACATACGATGCTGAATTATCCCCCTTTGCCTGAACCAACCTATTTGATAACTCCTCGGTCAACTCGCGCATCTCCCTCCCCGCCGCCTGGATCTCCTCCTCCCCATCCACTCTACCGCCGCCGCCGCCGCTGGTCCTTCCGGCCGCCGCTCCCCAAATCTCATCTATCCTTCTCTGCCGCTTATCCTCCCCAACACCCTTGGACTTCTTCAGCTTCCCCTGGGCGTTGAACCCGGCCGCCAAGTCATCAGGATCAACTTCCATAACATCCCCCACCACAGGACCGCCCAGCTCCTCGGCCGCTAGCATGGGAGCAAGCTGATTGTCAATAAAGTCCAGCAACGCCCTCATGAGCTGTTTCCTCTCTTTGTCGTAAGCCTTTGTCTTCGCACGCAGCTCATCCATCTTTTCGCGGGCGCTGTCTTCGGGTCTCATCTCAGCCTTGGCCACGAGTTCCTGCCGCAGGGCTGCGATTCTCGACGTGAGCGCATCCGTGAGGAGATGCTGGTCCTTGAGGTTGGTGCGGTCAGACTCGAGCTGCTTGCGTTCACGCTCTGCCTCGGAGGCGTGGGATTCCAGGTACGCCCTTGACTCGGTGATGGTTTGGTGCGCGCGGCGGAGGGCGAGGAGCGCGGGCAGGACGGAGCCGGCGAAGGGGAGGAAGGGCTCCGATGTGGTGTTGATGTTTGTTAGAGCGGTTTTTATGACAGTGGCTTGGTCTTCTGGTGATAGGGAGACTTCTGTTTGCTCGGAACGGATCTGGTGGTTTTTGAGAGTCAGTGAGGGCATCGTGGAGGGAGCGCGAATAACGCGTCTGAAACTCACTTTATCGAGCTTGGCTTGGTGGTCGCGGACTTTGCGTTGTAGCTCTTGCAGGGTGAAACTCAGGTTTGCCGCGTAGACGTCGGCCTCAGTGGCTCGCGAGACGTCATCCATTGTTGTTTGTGATGTGCAGGTGGGAAGTTGATGAGTGGGTGAGTGAGCGGGCGAGCATCTCGCACACGCGTTGGTCGTTGACAGCGATGTTGCAAATGAGCTTATATAAGTCACAGAGTTTGACCTCGTTTATAAAAAAGGAGGCGTGTGAGATGATTGGGAAGGGATCAATTACTGCGGCACATGCACGCCCGAAGGTGAGTTTGCGGCGAGTAGGTCAAATGGCAATATATCACACACAGTGTGTATGACTTATGTGGGTGGGCTCATGCGAGGCCAGCTGTGATGAGGTGCAAGAATTACCATTGCCTCCTATTCATGCCGACATCCGTATTTCAAGTCAGGTCATGGCCGGTTTTTTATTCAAGATCCCCCAGTAAGATGAAATGGCTCAAAATAGAATCTTGTCAATCCATTCATCAACAGCCAGGCTCCCGTCGTTCACCATGTTCGCCAATCACTCGGTGCAGCTTGCCGCTCGTGCAACCCACCACTAGGTCAGCTGCCACGTGACACGCCTCGCACACCTCACACAGCTGGTTTCTCTTTCTTCTCCACCCTGGCTGACTCTTTGCTCTCCCAACTTCTCGCGACACGCCTCCAGACAGAGCGACCATCATTTCCTGCTCGGCAGAGAGTCTTTCCATCTTGGGGTGCATACGTCCCATATCTGACAACCGTCCTGACGGCCTCGACCGCACTTCTCCATCTTCTCTTTTCCCTGCGACCCATTCTCACCCCGCTCACTGGCACATTCCATGCTCGCCTGCTGACTCAATTTGCGCCCTCCTTTTGCGACACTCTGGTCATATCCCACTGTCGGCTACCCTCTCCTTGCGGCGTCCTCCGCACGACGACCATCCGCCAAGCGATATCAGTCCGTTGGTTATTAACTTTGAAGTGTGGCCAACAAAGGTTTGGTTTGAGCTCACCGCTTGCCTCTTCCTTGTTCTGCTTGCGAGAAAACCTTCATCCCAGTAGTCGATCGCTTCACCTCACTCCGTTTCTTACCAACCAAAGCAACTTCCATCATCGCACCTCCCTCCTCTTTCTCCTCCACAGTCATCTAGGAGTATTTCACCAAGGAAAGCCCTGGCGTTTCGGCACCCTCCTTTTATACATTTGCAGATCAGTTACCATCAGGAAGACAGACACTTCTACCACATCCTGAGCCCGTCTTTTTCACTTCTTTGGCCCGCGCCCTCAGTTCTCGTCCACGTCCTCGTCCACGTCCACATACTCGCCTCGCCCTCGCGACACTAGCCAAAATATCCAGTCACATCACGAGCATTTCAGAAAATTTTCCGACCCCAGCGATTCTCGTCACTACACCAGCACGTTTTCCTTTCGAAAACCCCTGAGTGTAGATAAAAGACGTTAAATATAGCAGAGAGATCTTGAAAAATCTCTCATCATTTGCCAATTACCAAAAGAACAGTCCCGCCTAGAACTCCTGGGTGCTTGTGATATCTTACGTCAATCAATAATAAAAAAAAGGGGGAGAAGAAATGTCTGCCTCGCCGCCCCAGCCAACCTCGACGAAGCGTCCTCTGGAGGAGGCTTCCTCGCCGTCCCGTGCCACGGACCAACCTGACGCGAAGCGCCCAGCACTGGATAAGGTCATCAAGAATGATGAAGAGAGGGAAGCTAGCGAATCCACAATTGACGTCGCCGACAAGAACGGAGACGAAGATGGCAGCAAGTCAGATCAGCCAGACGTTCCTGTAACAGACGGAGGCAGCGATACGAAGGCCGCTGGTGCATCCAATGCCACGGCATCGAGCGACACTGCGGCAAACTCTGCTGCTGCTCACGACGAGACATCTTGGATTCACATTCGAGCTGTCATCTCGAGTCCGGAAGCCGCCACAATCATTGGTAAAGGTGGCGAGAACGTTTCTAACATTAGGAAAATGTCGAATGCCAAATGCACCGTCAGCGACTACCAGAAGGGTGCTGTCGAGCGAATCCTGACAGTCAGCGGAATAGTAGACGCTGTTGCCAAGGCAAGTCCACTTGAGCTTGTTCCCGTCTCAATGGCACCGAGCTAACTTTCTCCTAGGCATTTGGCTTAATTATTCGCACGCTGAACAACGAGCCGCTTGGTGAAGCCTCTACCGCTTCTTCCAAGACATATCCCCTACGTCTCCTGATCCCCCACATTCTCATTGGCTCTATCATTGGTAAGGGTGGTGCTAGAATTCGTGAGATCCAGGAAGCTTCCGGTGCCCGGCTCAATGCCTCTGACTCCTGCCTACCCATGTCAAGCGAGCGATCCCTTGTTGTAATGGGCGTTGCGGATGCCGTCCACATCGCCACATACTATGTTGGGAGCACGCTGCTAGAGCAGCTTAACGAACGCTTCGGTGGTCCAGCCGCTTCGGCATATGCCACACGCAGCGGTGCCCCGGCAGGCTCTATTCCCGGTGGCATGCAAGTTGTCCCTTACTCGCCTCAGCCGGCTTCCGGTCACTATGGACGACCAGAGAACTACGGCCGCCACCAGGATCGACGGGCTCACCACATGCCTCCGGCTACCTACCCTCCACACTATCCGCATAACGCTGCTCCTCCCAATCCCGCTATGCCTATGCAGTATGGAGGTCAACAAGCAGCCTATGGAGGTGCCCCCCATGCCACGCAGCATATGCCTCCTCATGTTGGTCCCCAGCCTCATGGCGGCCCTCAGGGCCCACCCATGCAGCATGGCATGCCCGGTGGCCCTCTTACGCAGCAAATTTTCATTCCCAATGACATGGTCGGCGCTATTATTGGCAAGGGTGGCCAGAAGATTAATGAAATTCGGCAAATCAGTGGTAGTGTGATCAAAATCAATGAGCCTCAAGACAACAGCAACGAGCGACTGGTCACCATCACGGGTACGGAGGAGTGCAATCGTATGGCATTGTATATGCTCTACTCGAGACTCGGTATGGCCGTTACTCCCCATCAATTTACTTCACGTTCTGTATTTCTAACTTTTGATTCCAGAATCGGAGAAGCATCGAGTTTGATTATCGAATTATGGCAAACCCGAAGTCATACAACAACGTTAACGTTCATTGGAACAACACAGGCAAGGAACTTCTTGGCATGTATCAGCTTAGTTTATGTGCGCCCTGTGACGGACTAGGGGTGCGGCTTAGTTGGCCGGTCGTGCTGCATGAAATGTGGTAGTGTGTAATGGCATATTTATTTTACGAGCAAGGTCGTAGGACGGAGAAGAGAACGTGTTGATCGGGTGATCAAAACGTGGGAGTTTATGGGCTGTGAATGTGTGGGCTGCACCAAGTACTTGTTTAATAGCGCAGTCGAGTCTGTTTGAGTTGATCGCGTTAACGTATGGGAGTTTTGAAATTCACTGGAAAGAGTTGTACAGTTGCACTGCCATGCGCTCCGCAGGATTTGTTGTGTAGGGTGATGATGTTTTGACGCGACTGTCGCGGTCGCCAATAGAAGTATCTTCAAGTATAGTCATAGACGGGGCATGAGGCTGGCAGAGAGCCCAGCTTATTGTTTAAATTCAACGCTCAAGTTCAGGATGATATCCAACAGAGTGATGCGGTTGGGTAATGGTGAGAATATATAGAAAAGAAGGAGAATCATGAGACATAACCGCCCGCCAATCAAAGCCTGTTTAGTTTGACGTGGTACTTGAGAAACACCAGTTAGCCGAAGCGGGATCTTGGCTTTGTAGCAATCGGATACAAGAGAATAACGTACCATGTCGACCGATCTTCTCTCTTCTCTCGTATAGTGAATATTTTTGTCGATTACTAGATATTCGGTTAGCATTTTGTTCTCCGGTCGCACAACATGGCGGACAGTCGGGGGGGCGAGGTCGGGGTAAGCGTTGTTACACATGCTGCGGGAAATCAAGCAACTCACCTTTGCCCTCGCCACGCTCGGCTAGATGCGCTTCTTTGCTGTCCCAGCCGAGCATCATGCTTACTGTAGTCCCCTCGGGGACGTCATGCGAATCATGCATGAGGACGTCGTACTGGCCGTAAAATGAGCCGTGGTGTCCTGGAAGATTGGCAGCATCGACATTGTCGGCAAACGGCTTCATTCGCATCTCGAGCCAGGTGTCGGATGTGCCGTAGGCCGTGAAGACCTCTGTGCAGGGAGCATTTAATGTTGCACTTAGACTCCCACGGACCAAGGCTTTCCAGAAGATATACGTCTCCACTACGGCACGGAACGAAGCAATCCAATTCGTAAAACTGGGCGAGGCAAGAAATGCGTCGTGCGCTGCTAGAGAAGCCCAGCGAATGATCCAAGTCCAAGTTCCGGGACGTTCGATCTGCTGGCCAAAATATGTGGATGATACGCCGGGAACCGCCTGAAGCTGTCGGCAGACGTCGCGAAATGAAAGAGGCAGCTCGGTTCCCTGTTGAAGGGAGGGTTTAAATTTTAAAGTGGCGATCTGAATGAGCTCCGAGGAGGTTGTTTTCTGTTTTATAATATGATTCATGTTGAAGAAAGTAGCGGCGAATCAAGGCGAGGCAGATTCGGGATATTATGGTCTTATACACGGCTGGTCGTCGACAGTGGGGACTGTTGGTTCAGCAAATGCGGCGCGATTTGGGGCGTCTTTAGCGACAACAACAACAACAATGATATTGATGTCTGTTGTATCGAGGTGGAAAATGAAGTCGGGTTGCTGGAATTGATGTCCGGTGGAAATAAGTAGTCAATGGATAGGGCCTCGCAAGAGTAGGGGATAGTGCGGAGGAGAAGATGGGCAGGCAGCAGAGAGCTTTATTGTTACACGGCGGCTATATCGGTGGGCACAGGACCGGACATTACGCTGGAGGCACCGGCGCAAGAGGCCATGGACCATCACCCACAGGTGCGATAACGGGGCAGGGCATGGACATCGGGAACTATGGGGCGTCCTTTGCAGAAGTCTGGTGCAAAGGGACCAACCAGTTAAGCCTTTTCCCTACCCACAGTATTTTGTCGTGGGTGGCGAGTCGACACGTCCAGGGCGGCTCCCGAAGGCAAAAGGAAGTCCGATCCAGTTTTCTCCGAATGCTCTAGAGCCGTGGCAGACCGTCAAGACGTAACGTGTGTCATGAAAATTTTACAAAAACATGGACCGAACAAGGGATAACAATAATCTGGCGTGGCCCGTGGTCCATATGTTGACACAACAAAGGAAAGCCCCTACCTCCGCAAGGCCGGAATCCAGGATCTCGGCCAGCAAGACTGGGTGGTAGGACAAAGGACGCAAAGGTCTGGCGTGATTCCTCCGCTACATGTCAGGAGATGGAGGCGCAGGGCACAAGGGAAGACGGAACCGAGGCAGCCACTGACAAGACGGTAGAGCGAATAGCGTCAAGCGAGATCTGTATCGCATTTGTCGATCTGGCCAAGTGGGGCATTCCGAACTAGAGCCTTGAGCCTTGAGCCTTGAGCCTTTGAAGCCGGCCACTTTTCCGTGGTTCCTCCAAGCCCGGTGTACGGCGAGGTAGTCCGGCAACGGAGGAGAGCTTTGCGGGGATGCACAACAAACGCCTGCTGCGCCCAGGCCTTCTCTTCGAGAACCAACATTTTTAAAACATCCACCAGGCTCCGTACGTGGAGCAAGAATGGCCATGTTCCCATGTCGGTCGGTTTCTGGCGGATGCCAGTGCCGAACTCGGCAGGCAAATCCCCCAATTTGTCGCTTGCATCGGATCTAGGTCCCCCATTGAGAAGGACGAGAAGGCTGGTTTTTATTTCGGTGTATAGAGCTCGGTTCTAACTTCCCTTGTCACCGCGTCTTTCGGTGCCAGTGTCAGTCTCGTATGAGGACCTCGTGTCGAATCTTCACGATGATGTCGAGACCACATACACAAATGTGCAGTATTTGCCTTTGGATCGGACCTGCCAATCGCAAGACCGACGGTGTCGCGTGAGCTACCAAAGACAGTGACAGCTTCATTCCTCCGTAGCTTACCATCCATTGAGACGTGCAAGGCACATTGAGACGGGAAAACGAGGGAAAACGCTGCAGATTCCGAGAAAGAGTATTCGGCTAAAGAAAAAGAAAGAAAGAAAGAAAGAAAAAAGCAAATAAAAAAAGGTACAAGAAGTTATCTGCTTAGCTGAGCTCAAAGCAATTGCTCCCATCGTGACTGCCGTTGTAAAGCTCATTTTACTGCGTCACGTGTCAACAACCATTTCTCACCACCCAATCAACCTAGAGAGCCTCATCCGTGCCTCCACCCAACACTCAATACGAATCAGAGCCAAACCCACGGAAGCGGTAGTTGAATTAAACAGGCTCACAATGCCCTTGGCTAATATGGAGAGCGGCCAAGCGCAGCACAGCACTGAAAATGACGTGGATCCGACCCTTCCATCAGAACTCACCCTCCTGACCCTCAACTGCTGGGGCCTCCTCCATATATCGGCCCTTCGCACTCCTCGCCTCGCCGAAATAGGTAGACATATAGCTGCACTCGAGCCGACTCCTCACATTGTATGTCTCCAAGAATGCTGGGTTCAGGACGATTACCGTGCCATCCGAGACGCTACGCGGGCCATTCTACCTCATGGAAAGTTCTATCACAGTGGTGCGTTTGGGGGTGGTTTAGCGATCCTAAGTCGTTGGCCTATTGAGGAGAGTTCCATGTTTCCCTACAAACTGAACGGACGGCCAACCGCTTTTTGGAGAGGTGACTGGTATGTCGGGAAGGGTGTTGCCACAGCCAAGGTGAGATACGGACCAGGTAGAAAGGACATCATTGAAGTCTTCAACACACATGTAAGTGGCAAAATCCATCCATGACAGGCTTTTTCGGCCTTTGCATAGCTAAAACCTTGGTACGAAAGACTCATGCTCCCTATGAAAGCGAGCCTAATGACTCGTATCTCTGTCACCGAACCGCCCAGGCATGGGACATCGCCAAACTGGTCCGCGGTGCCACTGACCGTGGGCACTTGGTCGTCGCCCTTGGTGACTTCAACATGATCCCCCTCTCCCTCGCCTACCGCATCATCACATCCGGCGCCCCCATCCGGGATACGTGGCGTATCCTCCACCCTGACAGTTCCATCGGGGCATCGGACCAAGCCGAAGAAAAGGCCCGCGGTCTCCCCGTCCCTACAGCCGAGCACAACCTCCTTGTCAACGGAGCAGCCAGTGATACGGTCTATAACACATGGAGATGGAGCAAACAAGAGCAAAAGAAACTCAAGCACGATCCCTGCCCCGTGGATCCTCATACAAAAGACCCCCAGGGCAAACGCATAGACTATGTCTTCGCATCAACAGGCGACGTCTCCGGTGGAACAGGCTGGATAGTCAAATCTGCTGCTGTAGAAATTACAGGTCGCCACCCAGAGTTGAATTGCTCCCTGTCTGATCACTTTGGCGTCCGGACCACTCTTCAACGGCACACTCTTTCTGGCGGTGCTGTTCAAAAGCCCACCGAACATGACTTACAGCTTCGCTATAATGAAGAACATACTTGCAGGCTCACCCTCTCCGACTATGACGAGATTCTCGCCTTGACAAAAAAGTATACTTCTCGAGAAAGGCAGCAGCGATACTGGCGTGGTCTTCACTTTTACGCGTCTGTACTTATTTGGATTGGCTGCTTAGTAGCTGTGTGGTTCAGTCCGCGCAACTTCGTTTCCTTCCTCCTCATGCTGTTAGCCAGCCTAGGCTTGGCCACAGGTGTTATAGACGGTCTCCTGGCTTTATTGTTCTTCTCCGGCGAGATTCGTGGTCTCAAAGAATTTGAATGGGAGGTCCAAAATGCCAGGGCCGCTGCCGTTTCACGCGGGTCATCTTAAGGTGTAGTCATACCACTTACCAAGTTCTGTTATACGCTCAAAGGGGAGGAGAAAAAAGAATAATATTCTATAATACTAATAATACTATGGTCCAGCGACCAGTAATTCATTTTCTCAGTCTTCATACTCGGATCTCATACTCGTCTAAGAGTTGCTCGCGCTTCCCCCCTTCAACTGTTAACACTTCGCTGAGTTTAGAGCTCCGCCATCTCGTATTTCCCCAAATTTGGCGTTATGTACCCCCCGGGACGCATCCGACGCCACCCGTACCCCATGAATGCCGTCTTTTTTCTCACGTCCAAGGCCAATGTTTTGGTGCTCTGATCTCGCAATAATATGTCTCTGGGTCGCTTTCGTTCTTTTCTTCCATACATACGAATGAATGTTTTGAGAGTCTTGCGCTCTTCAGGCGTGATATTGAAAGTTCTATCAATTCTGCGATCAGCACTACGCAGTCTTGTCGAATCGTACGGGGTTGAAATTAGCTCAATCGCCAAATTTTGAACCACAGGCCGGCATTCTCGCAGCACCCAGCGAATATGATCAGGTGTCGGGTCCACTGTCTCGTTCTCAGAGGAAGCCATGGGCTCTGTAAAAGGATCTGACTCGTCAAAATAATGAGTGTCATCGAGACTAGTTATGTGTGGCACAAATGGTGGGTTGATGGCATGAACACGGTCCCAGGGAAAATTCTTGAACCAGCGGTGAGACTTGATATCTTCCGCATCATCTGGAAATACATGTCTTCCAAAGACATCCGTGTATCGTTTATTGTCAACCTGGCAGCGATCCTTCATTTGGTAGCGCCTCGAGCATAGCCGGAGCTCCTTGTCCTGAATCAGCCGATATACCAAGTCCTTGCATTTATCGCTAATCAAAGGTCGATGTGGGAACGAGAAGATCTTTTTGTGATCCTAGGAATATGATCATCAGAAATCCTTGGTCCCTAAACCTCGGGGAACTCGGGTGAAACCTACCAAGATGTTGCTCTTCGTCTGTTTTCGACCGTCGTCGGCAAAGAAAGGGGTATGCCCATAAAGGCACTCATATAGAATGATGCCAATGCTCTACCAATCGCACCTTCCATCATACTCAGAACCTTTACAAGCTCTGATCACCTCTGGTGCCATGTACTGGCTCGTTCCGACGACAGAATTCGCTGAGACACGGTTGCCGCATCTGTTTCTCTAGCCCAGAAGGCTAGGCAAATCGTCTTCGTTTCCTACACTCTTCCGTTCGTGGCGGTCCAAAATTTCCTTCATTGCTTGCAGCCAGGGTATCTGTGAACTAATATTGGCAGACTTCTTTCGATCCTCTGCGTCGCCATCCACACGGATACCCAGTCTGCCCAACAAAGAGTAACGCTGGCAGTTGTAATATGAAAGGTCATGAGACCAGTGTCCGTCAAATGCGAGCCCAAAGTCCGATATTTTTAAATGTCCCGATGCCGATATCAGAAAATTGTCAGGCTTGATGTCACGATGAATGAATTTGAGTCGATGCGCTTCCTCAACCGCCAGAATCATTTCAGCAATATAGAATCTTGCCACTGACTCAGGCAGTATGTTTTCTCGAATCAATAGACCAAGAAAGTCTCCACCTGGCATGTATTCCATCACCAAGTAAAGACTTGTCAGGTCATCGAAACTGGCTACCAATGGAACAATCCTGTCGTGGTTAGTGAGCATGGCACCGCCTCTGAAATTGCTGGGAACTCGAGACACTAACCAGTTGGAACCTTCTGAGGCGACAAGAAAATCCCTCTCTGCTCTTAAATGTCCCTCCTGGCAGCTCCGAAGCATCTCCGACTTTCGTATGATCTTCATTGCATAAACTTGCCGAGGAAACGCATGTGCCTCACTAGCTTTTTCACGTACTAATTTGACAACCCCAAAGCTGCCTCGGCCAAGCACCTTTAGGCAGTCATAATTTTCCGCGTATGAAAGGTCTTGACGATCGAGAGAAAGAAGAGATTTTATTGTCATTACTCGTGTCTCTCTTGAGTGGCACGTCTCCTGGTAGTAAAATGATCGTCTGATGACATCCTTTTCATCTAGATCCAAATGCGGACTGTAGTAGAGCTGGGATTCTAGATATTGATGGCGAGCAGCCCGAGCGTTCGGCTTGTTTAAAAGATTATTGAAGTAAGTTTCAAGATACACCTTGGCGCCTGCTGCCTTCTCAACAGTGAGGATTGTGGGCTGTGGTTGATATAGCCCCTCGTCGATGGTTTGCAAGGTGCCAGCATCCGGACTAGATCTGGACCACGGATGCCTACGGCTCCGACGTCGTTTCGGACTTGCTTTGTTGGAAGTTGATTGCGAAACCCTAGAATCCACAGATGTTTTCCGAGTTGAGTTGTTCCCAACGACGGACGATTTGTCAGTACCCAGCGAGGAAATCGAGCTAACAGCATCGCCAAGAGGCAAGGAGGGAGAGCTTGGCATGGCTTGCAGAGACGTCCGCCGTCGCAAAGAAGAGCCTCGAAGGACAACTGTTGCATTGGTCGAAGTTCCAAAGTTCTCAAATCTGAGCCGCTTAGCGAGAGCTTTTGGTGACAAGCCCCTGCCTTTGTGCAAAGGAATTGGTGTCATCCCACCCACGCCATGGCTGACGTATTTTCTGTCCGCATTTGGGGATGAAGAGCGCCTTTGATTCCATTCAATGATGTTGGAGTTGTCTGAGCCTAGTTATTGTTGGCAGGTGTCAGCAATTATGTCAAGAAAAGGGGGCAGGCACGTACAATTGTATGTGGTTTGTCTGATGGCGCGGATAGCACTGCGTATCTCAGACAACACTTTGATACTCCCAGGTCGATTCTTGGGTGAATTCAACTCGGTTTGCTCTCCATCTTTTCTGTTGTCCGCATTCGGCTGTGGTCCCGATATCTGTCTAGCTGCTGGGTCCAGTGCTGGGCAACTACTGCGCTTGTTCAACAGCTTCGGCAGCATATTGCCTGGCACTCAAAGACGACTTCAATGTCAAGAGCTGACTGTCTTTGCCGAACCCACCTCGGTAATATTTATTCCTGAAATGCGTCGATAGGCATGTAGGCGGGTGAGTTGACTTCCACAGCCCACGGGTCGGGCAAATGGAATGAATGCTGCTGATCAAAGTTGGACGACTGGCACGGATGGCAAGGAGGCGAGGTTTCGGTTTCTAGGTCCGTTTAGACTGAACCTGCTCTACACGTGAATTCGGGCTTCGTTACTTTCCGCTTCTTGGCCGAATGTAGGCGTGATTCGGGATGGCTCTTGCCTCCCCAGGACATGTGTTAACACGGCTTCCTCAACTCCCTGGCTACACATCAGCAAGTAATAAATAGTTCTATGTCAAGGTATATAGTCGCAAGCATCTTCGGCATGTGTCTCGGCCCATGTCACGCAACTTCCATCAAACATTGCTTTTATTGTATAAGTACGCCAGAATCCTTGAAGCAGGCACTCAATACATCCATCAGCGGCGGTCTATGCTATCGACAACGCCCTGCTCAGTGATACGCCAATCATGCAAATGCGGATCATCGCCTCATCCTCCCCTCTATGCCCAACTGCATTATTGCGTTCAGTATTCATCAAACACGTCCGCAAATCCTAACAGAGGAGACAGGTCCAAGACTCTTCAGCATCGCAGTGGGTCTTACGATGGAAATTCCAAACCTGGAACGTGACAAACGCCGCTACCCAGCTCGTGCCAGTATCAACTCAGAGTTGGGCGCCCGGGATATTCTTTTACATGCAAAACCAAGAACAAAGGAGAAATGAATACATCAAGTCGGGAGCCTGTTCTGACTTATTTGATCTCGAGAAGCTTGACATCAAAGGTCAATTGGCTGTTGGCAGGGATGCCAGGCATGCCACGAGAGCCATATCCAAGATTTGCAGGGATGGTCAAACGACGTTCACCGCCAATGGCCATGCCGGCAATACCAATGTCCCACCCCTTGATAACCTCATCCTTACCGACTTTGAAGGAAAAGGGTTTACCCTTTTTGTTGGCTATTTCCATGACTTAGCATGATAGAACAGATGAGAACAAGTAGATTTGACTTCACATACCATCAAACTGCTGGCCGTTAGCAAGCTTGCCAATATATCGGACGGCAACGGTGTCGCCCTTCTTAACGGTGCGACCCTTGCCAATGGTTCGGTCGTCGACGGTAACGCCCTGAACGACCTTTACGCCAGTTGTGGCCTTGCCGGACTGCTTGCCAGAGCCAGTAGGCCCCTGCTCGAGGTTCTTGGCGAACTGGACCTTCTTGTCCTTCTTGCTCTCCTCGGCAGCTACGGCCTCGCCCTTGTTGTTCTTGAGCTTCTTCTGTTGCTTCTTGGAGTCGGCAGCCTTGGCAATCATCTCATCGAGACCGTCGGCTTCCTCGGCAGCGCGCTTATTCTTGCCCTTCTTGGTCTTTACCAGCTTAGGAGCTTCCTCCTCGTCAGAGTCGACCTCGGTGACACGGGGATCCTCAACATCATCAAGCTCGTCGCTCTCATCGTCACTAGCATCCTCTCCCATGGCGTAATCCAGCTCTTCAGGGTCGAAGTCATAGTCCTCCTCGTCATCCTCACTGTCATAGTCGTTCTCATCATCCATGATGTAGTTTCCAGTGAGGTAGACGGTGTGTGTACCAGTGACAACAAAGAATACCTTCTCGCCGTGGTTGACAGTGATATCGAGCGGCTGCTGATAGTTCTGCGTGCTACTGTTAGCCCCACATCCATTGACTGACATGATCAAGGCAATTGACCTACCCGCTCGGTATCAAGAGTGCAGACAACGAAGTTCTCGAGGTCAGCACCGTCATCGCTGTCGTCATCCTCGTCATCCTCGTCTTCATCATCCTCGTCTTCTTCTTCGACTTCCTCAGTGGCCTTGCCCTTGCCCTTAGCTTTGCCCTTCTTGTCCTTACCCTTCACACCGTTGGGCTTGGCATCCTCCATGTCTTCATCTTCGTCATCTTCTTCATCCTCATCCTCCTTGGTAGCCTCGAGGAGTTTCTTGATAGCAGCGGCCTGCTTCTGCTTCTTAGCCTTGGTGGGATCGCTAGGGCCACCGTTGGCTTCCTCATCATCCTCATCCTCATCGTCGTCAGAGGCAGCGAGCAAAGCCTTCATATATTCGTCATCGATCTCCTCGTCGTCATCCTCATCGTCAAGGCCAGGGAAAGCCCGCTTAACAAGTCGCAGAGTAGCGCGAGGAACAGCAGGCACGTTGCCCTCTTCATCAGCCTCTGGCTCCTCGGTAGGGTCCAACGCAGCCATGGTGATGCGGAACTGGTTTGTCGGTTAGTTGATTTGCCGCAAGTTCATGGCAGAGAAATGCCAATCTGAAGGGCATGTTTCATGCTTGCATCTTGGGACATGATAACAACATGACAAGGTGAGAAATAGCACTCACAGAAGCAGGGAAGTCCATGGCGGCCGGGATCAAAATCTCGCCAGGTGGGACCTCGAGGCCATACACGGGACCAGGAACGGCGGACATTTTGGCTAGACTAGTTATAAATTGAGAAGCAAGAAGATGTGTAAAGGACGCCGAGGGAATTATTAGGTGGAGGTGGAAGGCGAAGAAGTCTGCAGTTGCAAAACGTGATATTTCTCTGGCACTGGCGAGGTGTGAAAATCGAAGATCGAAAAGTCAAGGCCAGCGAGCGACGAGCTTTGGAAATTTTTCTTTACCTTCGCTGTCGAGACTCCGCTTTGGACTTCTGGCCAATTAGAAAGAGCGATAAGTCGTTATCGCAACGTGGGACCAGCACTGGGGCGCTGTCTCAGCAACGGCCCCACCTGAACCGCCCAAGTACCTAGGTATCTAAGCACGTAACCTGCAAACGCAGGCAACTGCGACTGAGGTGAACATTTGAAAATGCCGTCTGAATTGATATCAAGTGCTGCCTCTCAATCAACCAGACGTAATCATTTTCTTGACCACGCCCCTGAAGACCCTTTCATCGTCCTTCGTCGTCCACAATAATGCCTTTTGAGGTGAGGATTTCAATCAAGAGTTTCATGGCATGTTTTTACGCTACATATATATTTACGGCTCTTGTCTTGTGCCCTTGCCCAGAGTAGGAGATGTTTCCGCTCTTCGAGAATTGATACCACCCATCAACCCTGCCGACACCAAAACGACGAGATATACTACATTTCTACCCCGTTTCTTCAGCATCCTCACAACACTCCATCACGTCTGATTAATTGCCCCCAAAAAACTTTCACCTCGTCCTCTGCTCTGTCACGACTGGCTCACGGCGTCTTTGCCTTCGCCGTCTCCTGCCGTCGTGTCAGATTCAGAAACCATGCCTTGACAATTTGCCACGCAAAACGCAGATAGAATACAGATTGATTACCTTCATAGAACTGGCCTCGGTCCCCAACCTCGGTCATCATCAGACCTGCCTCGACAACTGGCTGAGCCCAGCGGTTACTAGCTCGTGCATATGCAGCAACCAGCTCATTCCCATTCGTAACGCCGCCTAAAACACCAGCATCTAATATTAGCCTTGCATCAGAGGAGCCGTGGGTTGCAGCATACCGCTTGACCAAAAATTGCCATCCTGCACCCATCGGTACTTGTCCCCAACTAGATTCAACTTGGGGAACGACTCCTTCAACCAATCCTGCAATCCTCTCGGCCCACTCGCTCTTTTGCCATCCGCAATGCCTGCAGACGCACATATGAACAAGCCCGTGCAGATACTCAGCACATCCACGCCCTCTGTCTCGGCATGTCCTCGTAGCCACTTGAGTCCCTCTTCTGCAAACTTCTCTGTCGGATCGGGACCAGGAACAACCACCATGTCCAGTTTGCCCGGAGCCACCTCCTCGTCCGTGTACACGTGGGTAGCTTTCAGAACAGCCCCTGAAGTCAATGGAATCTCGGGCCCTTGCTTCGGGCTGCTAACGTAGTAAATTGACACGTCTGGTGCGAGAGAAGAAACGTGCGAAGGGATGAAGGGGAGGACGCCGAGGTACTTCTTGGACATGACGCCGAAGCTATCAACGCATGCAACGTCGAGGAATTGAGCGCCATTGGGGATGAACACTCCTATCTTGATGTGTGACGGCATTTCGGCTTGCCTTTTTTCGTCCTTCCTTGCTGGATAGTTGATGGGTGATGTGGGAGGTAAGAGGGCAAGTTGAAGTGCAATATTGAATAATGCACGTTAACACCACAACTCTAATGGGCCGCCCACTAAATCCAAGTGGACAATTCAGTAGGGAGAGTAGAGCAGTGCGCAAGCAAGATGAGGGAAAGTGCGAGGCAAAAGAATTTGTATTCCAAGACCCCAACACTACTTATACTCTTTCTGCAGCCATAAACCCGCGACACATCGGATTTGCGACGCCGTGTGGCGGATGCAAAGCGGACGTACATCCGGACCTGCTCGGAGTTGAGACGGCGGCGGGAGATCCACTCCGCCTTTGCCGCCGAGGCAAGCGATTAAACTTCAATGTCAGCATTTCCATGACCGTTGACGTGGGCGAATAACCAATTTATTCGTACGACTCAGGAGTCAGGACAGCGGGCTGTGCTTGCGAGATTTGTGTTCCATCCAAGCGCAACTCTCCTTGCATTGATAATTAGCTGTTCAATATTCATCACGGGGCGTGGCATTAATCATCACTTACACGACGGCCCGGCAGAAGCCATTTACAAAATCCCAGTCTCACGCACCGGAGCCAGGGCTACATCCATAAGCATTAAATATTAATCATCTAGTCCAAGACATTAACTACCTCCAGTCTCGTCGCGCCTCTTCCGGGCCCCCATTACAGCACGACCCGAACCCCCCATGCTCATCGATTCCTCTATGCAAAAATGTCTAGCGAATGTGCAAGACCAGCCAGTGACCGGGCACACTGCGCGGATGCCCAACCCCCGAAAAAAACGCCGGCCACTGAAGTTGGAAGAAGAAAAAGAAAGAAAAGCTTCGCGTCGAAACATGATTCTTTGACGCTGACTCCCAGGCTATGAAGCGGGTAGATCATGCAAGTATGTGCAGATTAGGTCATGTGCAGCACGTTGTGCCATAAAGCCACCACCATGTAAAATAAATAAATATATGTGAATCAAAGAGTCGCTGAACCAGGCATCCCGAAATCACCAGTGCCACGTCTTCCTGCCTCGTAGATGAGTCGTGGCGGCAAGGAGAAACCACAAGTAAACATTTCCATTGGACAAACGGGGTCACGCCATGTCCATTGCAGCCTTGGACCTGGCCCTCTGCCGTGTGACTTTCTTGCTGACCGCGTACACGAGATTCACCGTCCAAAGATGACATATCTCGGCCTGGGCGCAGGGGATGGCGCCGTACAGGGGGGCCACGACCGGCACGAGGATGTAGTCGACAAAGTTCTTCTTGACCGAGCGGTGAGAGAAGCACATGCCGTCTGCGAGCTTGGCACGCGTCATTTCCTTCTCGCGTGAGGCTACGCAGATTCGGTGGTAGCTTTCATAGAGAAACAGGTAGCAGGCTACACCCATGAACCCCATGGTCCGCAACATGTTGGATACCGCAAAGATCCAGGCGACATTGTGGGGGTCACCGTTGCCGTCTGCAAACCAGACGTACAGCGCGGAAGCAAAGACGAGAATGGTCATGTGGACGGGTAAAAAGTGCGCCTCGAATAGTCGGTGGAAGAGATAGAATATCTTCTCCAAGTGCGGTTCCTTGATGGTGTCCTGGGTCAGGTCCGAGAAGATGCCGTTCGCAGCCGACACGTCGGCGGTGCTCGTGAATTCAATGTCGGGAATATACAGGCTCGATTCGTTGCCCTGGCTGTGAAGAGGCCTGAAGGTTCTCGTCGTCTGTTTGCGATCTTTCCACATCTCAGCTGCCTTGCGCAGGGCGAACCCAGTATCCAATGCTCCCCACATGTGACGGAGAGCCTGCTTATATCGTGCCTTGATGTCCTTCACGGCTCCCCGGATGCCTCCTTTCCCGCCGCCCGTGACATTGCTCTGGCTTACGGGGCTAAGCACGGTCCGACAGGTCAAGTTGCCATTGAGCGCAAAGAAGCATTTAATGTACATGTGTAAATCTTCACCAATGGCCTCAGCGTCGCAGTCCCAGCCGCCGACACGGTCAACCAGGATCAGAGGCAGAGAGTAGACTGAAGTAGGGGGGGCTATAACTGAGCCCTTGTAGAGACCAGAGATTCCGGCTGCACACCAAAGAATGTCAGCCACGCGGACAATCGCCGGTACGGCATGGGCGTTGCGATCAAAGATGATCGGCGCGGCATACAGTGTCGTCGACGCTGTGTCAGGGTGGGCATGATGCATGCTGGTAATGCTGGTGAAGTAGCTAGATGAAAGATGGCTGTCCGCTGTAGAGTCTTTGTAAGCTCCGTTTGCGTCAAAATGCACAAGAAAGACCTGGACGTACCATCAATTCCAGTCACAATGACATTTTGCCTCATCCCCATCGAATACTTGACACTGAGTTTGCGTGCAGCCCAAGCCAGATTGCTGCCCTTTCCAGCGGCCTCCCCTGGAATATCTGCAGGATGTATAGAGAAGTCGATGGAGCGGAACTTGTTGACAAATTCATGGATGAGCTTGAGAGCCTTTGATTCAGACTCTACTTCGCGCTGTTCCATTCCGAGGTAGACCTGGTGCTAGCATTAGCCTCATCCTATCTCTCGACGGGCAGATCTGCCACCCCAATTGTTGCGCTCGATCAAGTGCCAGAATAGCATTCTCGATGCTGATAGTAGCCGTGAAACGCTGGCCTTGCGTACGCCGGTTTTCTTCTCTCTTTGAGGTACTTACATCATAGCAATTTCGAGCCTGGGAATGCGAGGCCAGGACGTCCAGTGTCTCTTTGAGGGTGTCCATCTCCTCCTTGTAATTAGGAATGATAATCGCGTGAATGACAGCATCTTCCATGTATTCAGTGGCATCTGTGTAGTTTTCAATCTCATGGTCACTGGTCTCGCTGAACATTGACGAACAAGCATTGCTCTCCGTAGCCAGAGTCTCCGAGGTAAGTGTCGCAGAGCTGCTAACAGATGTCAAAGATACACGACGGCGCACCATGGTCCTTTTGTAGTCCTCAATTGCCTTGCTCTGGGCCGCCTTCTTGAGCGATTGGGTCATGGTCCAAACCGACCAGCATGCCCGGACGGGGAAGACGAACACGAGCCCATGGATAAACAGACAGTAGTACGAGAATACCACTGTCCAGATTCCCGCCCCGTGTTGAGGGGTCACGATCGGTTTGAAAGCCGCTTGCCCGTTTTCTCTGCTGAACTCGTCGCTTTGCCATTCTTCTTGCGCCTCGCGAGAGACAACCCAGTAGCATAAAGCTATTAGAACAAGCATGCTCAGGGCGCCGGCCCGTCTCGAGCACCACGTAAATACGGACATTGTCAATCTCGGAGCTCGGGAAGCTTCGTGGCGCGCCCCAGACCAGAAGCAACTAACAATCCGACGATGCCAGTGGTAGTTGCAATTCGGGACCGAGGCTGCAGTATATTGGAATGAGCCACTGAGACGCCTTGTCCCATGAAGGTACAAACAAGGTAACCGGAAAAGTCAATAAGGCTTTGCCTAGACTGCAGAGGGCGAAAAAGGTGAAGATGAAAGAAAAAAAACAGAGCAGCCACACTCAGAGGGCTGGAGTACCTGGGCCAGATAAAACTGACCACAGATCTCTTGGCTCCTCTCTCGGGCAAGTTTGTCGACGCATGACCCATCCCAGGGGCCTGTCCAGAAATTTATGGGCGGAAACATGACGAAATTGTACAGAACAAGGCTGGACGACGGATTCCATTCCCACATCAAGAGGCTGGCTAGACGGGCTGTTCCACATGTCACCGTTCAAACGCCAACAAGCCTCAGTACAGGCGGTACAAGGTACATGTGTGTGACTGGGTTGGAATGAAGGGTTAGCACTTGCCTTGGGAATATGCATGGTCCATGTCCGTATTGAACGGTGATGGTTTAAGGATGTGGTCTGTAGATCAATGACCCTTGGTGTAAGCGGTGCCTGGACACTCCAGCTCCGTTATCAGACCCTTTCAATGCTGGCCTATAACTAAGCCGCAACAGCACACGCAATACACTAGAGTATTATTGGGCGGGCTTTGAACCGCCTCAACGAAAGACTTTGCCAAGAGGGTTTTGTAAGAACGCGCGAGCCGTTGCGATTGAAGCAAGTGGCAGGGCAAGGTGCAGTCAAGAACAAGGGTCCGTGGAAGCTAACGAGGCGTCTTTGCCTGGCATCTCTGAGTTGTCATAAGTTGTATGAAGTTGGTAGCTTTTAAAAAAAAAAGTGCGTGATGAATATACGTGTAAGGTGAAGACAGAACCAGCTTTCCATACACATACTAGTATTAGAGTGGCATTTGAGGAATGCTACCACCATGCTAGGTTAGAAATGCCATGTTCGCTTGATCCCATCTGTCCGTCATGCATTGTATAACCAACTGGAAGTACCGAATAGCCGTCGAGAAAAACTTCGAGTCCGATGCAAACCTTGTCTCAGACTGAACGAACAGCCGGGTCCTGGCGGTCAAAGTAGGACGTCCAGCCTCGGGTCACACAAGAGCACCGGCCCAATGCCTCCGAACCCGGGGTGACACAAGAGTGTTAAATCAAACTCAAACTCCCACCGTTGAGGCTTTGGCTCTGCTGAACGTGGTTGACGCCAGCTGGAGCTCTTATCCATCGTCGCCCAGTGAGTGGCTTCAAGGTTGCCAAGGGCCCAGGATGGTCAACTACCCAATTAGAGGCTTGGCTGTTGGGCGGAGGCGACGATCAGTTCTATTAGAGGCTTGGAGGCGAACCAAGTCAGGTTCCAGGTACACATGTCTGGGGGGAACTCAAACCCACGACGAAATCAACATTTGAAGTGGTACGTACAACATCATTTGCCCATGCACTGTACTCCATGGTTGTGATAGGCCTATTAACGTACTCGGGAGTCGGGATGTTGAGCTCTGGGTAGACACTGAGAACACAGCCGAGTGAACTTGGCGTCTCGTTCGGGTTGTCTTGTTTTGCTCCGTGACCGTTGAATTGGCTGCCTCCCGATCAGCCCCAGGAAATTGCTGCCAGAGGCTTCATAACTTTCATGCCACATCATGCCATGCCAAGCAGCGCCTGCTTGCTTTTTGCTCTGCCACTCCTGTGACGAGGCGAGGCCATGTTATCCATCTAAGCAGTGACAACACCATATTTTGAAGCCGTGAAAATCATGATCAGCAAACAAAAGCAACATCTGAGAGAGGCTGCGGCATTATGTAAAAGATCGTCTATTTCGTGCCGCACATTCCCAGAAAGTATCGTACTATTCCCCTGTACCCAGTTCAGCGGGTGTTGTCGTTGCGCTTCTCGTTGCTTAGTGGCAAGAAGAACGTCGCCTCTCTGTCCAACTTGGCGTCATGTTCATTCTAAACATATTGCAAGTCTTGGTGTTGTCCTTGATGTGTACTATTGGTAGCCAGAGGCAAGTGCCGTCGGGAATCCCCATGAAACACTGTGGGGAGGCTCATCGGCAATGGAGATCCGTCGCCAGAACACACTCGTACGGGCATCTTATGTACATGATACCCATTTTCAGGTTGTTCGCGTTAATCGCGCCGAAACCGCTTACAGCGCAAATCACTTTTTGATTCTGCACGGCAAATGACAGCTGACAATGTCGAGGAAGCATACGTCAGAGGCAACAGAGTATTTAACCAGCTCAGGTACGTGGCCGTCGCGCTCCATGCTATAGTACACTACAGTACTCCGTAGACGAAGTAGTAGTGTATGCTTCTTCATGGGCAAATGTATTCTGCCACAGACTGTACTGTATAATCTGATCCTCATCTTATTTTATCAGTTTGTCGTAGTATTGCTACCGGTGATCAGGACTGGGGTTACCTCTCGCTAGCTGACCCCTGTTGGCCAACGTTGTCTGGCGTCACCGTGCACTTGAGCACATTTCCTCCATCGTGGTCGTCAATCGCAACTCAAGTCTGACCCACGAGGCTTCCTCAGTGGTGAGTAGACCCATGCCGGTTGATGGCCGCATGGCGGTTTGCGGTGCCGCTATTGGCCTGGCCTTTTTTCTTTCTCCAAAGCCGACGCAGAAAAGTTGCGGGGTCAGGTGCCATCGCGACCGATTTGTGTTGGGAACAATTTAAGCCTCTCGCAATGATTTTTGGCATAACCTGAGTCGTGATTTAGCGAAATTTGGCGGTGAACGGAGGAGGTCTCAAGTCCAACGTAACGGATGACGAACCATTTAAAACGGAGACGACTTCATAATGGTACTCTCGAGTTTGGCCAAATCACAGAAAATGAGCTGTTCAACCACGTGTGTGCAGCGACTCGTCCAGAACTTCGAACATTGAGCTTTTACCACTTGAAACTCTAGCCCTGTAGATGTTGGAATGCCGTTCCATTTACCACCACCTCAAAAGGGGGGATATCTCTGAAGGACATGTACTTACGACGTATCCGATACATTCACGGTACATTAAAGTGGTCACATGGCTTCATGTATGGTCTTGTTGTCAAGAAAGAAGAGGAGGTTTTGTCCGAAATTTGATTGTATTGGTCCGCGAATAGTGACTCTTCTCGTCAACAGCTTTATCCAGCGGAGTGATGAATAATTTGCCTCAGTCCTTCAAAAGATATATGCAGGTTGGCCCGATCATTTGTGACTCAAAAATATTGACAAACACCGGCTTAATATTTCATCGTCGATTCTCAATATCGCACCGTAAAAGTAGATATTGGCGTTCGACCTCGGTGTTTGATATAAATAACTGAAGACAGCTAGGCTGTTGCGGGGGGCCGCAGAGACAGGGATGTTCCTGAAAGGGTGGTTGGAAAGGCAGGAATCTTTTGTCGGCCTCGAGACCACTTGATAATTTACTTCATCCAGAGATATGATTGATCCGTCAAGACCGTCCCTTGTCGGAGCTAGAAAGAGCATGATTGTTCTCTGGTAGAATTCGTCACCGAGTTCGGGAATCTCATTCGAATGATTCCGTAACTATATATTTACCATGTGACGGTGCTCTTTCTTTGTCATACGGTATCATGTGCTCCGTAGATCGGACCCTGGGCTATGCATAACAAGATGGCGTGCCAAGTTCGGTCCGAATAGGCAGACGGTCCCAGACGGCAAGCTCTTGTATAGTGCGCGATCCCTATTGTGTCTTTTTGTTTCTTTTCCCCCTCAGGGTGCCTTCTCAAAAAGCTCCAAAATTGGTTTCGCGGCCTGGTGTAAAGTGTTGGCGACATTCCAGAGACGATCCAGTGTAACGAGAATAGCAACATCACTTACATCGATAAATTTTTCAAGGTCTTGGTCCAAGTTAGCCAAGTCGTCCTTTCGCCTCTTATTCTCTGCGATGAGTTTTTGCTTTCGTTTCAGCAACTCTTGACGTTGCTGTTCTAGAGCCTCACGCTCTGTGCGTTCATGGTCAATTCTCGCCACCATGAGCTCATCCTCGTCATCATCGGCATGTTCGGGGTGTTGGGCCAGGAATTCATCGACAGGAATAAGGGGCAGTTGCTGGTATTTGTGGCTAAGCAGGAAAATTAGCTGGGGCCTCGAAATGTTATGCAGACCAAGGGCACGTAACAAGACATGACATACTCGTATGATTCGCAAGCCGATATCTCGCCTTGAAGATGTCGCTGCTCATAGTAAAGGTTCTGCAGCTGAAGATGCAGACGGTCGACCTCTTGACGGGCTTCGGCAGTCTGGGCTTTAGTTTCGCGGGCGGAGATGCAAGCGTCCCGATGTAGACCGCGAAGTTGTGATATGCTAGTAAACAAATGCTTCTGCTGCTTGGCAATCTCAGCCTGTGACTCGGCTGAGATATGAGAGTCACTGGCCTCGTCTGCCAGGCGAAGAAGTGTGTGAGCCTGGTCGCGTGCTTGGTCGGATATTTGCAAGGCGGCCACCAGACTTGGCTGGGAAACAATCGTGTCGACAGCCATCACGACGCTGTAGCAAAGTTAACCTGGGCAAAAGGACAAAGAGGTGTCTTGTTCCCTATTGATTCAGGTATGATGATGTTGACGAAAGTCGAAGCGGCGTCGATTATTGATTGTGGTCGTTGGGAGAGCAGAGGTCTCAAAGGGCAGACTGGTGTTTGTTTCAATGTTCAAAACAGGCGCTGGTGTCCCGGGTAGGCATAGGGGGGTAAGGTTCCGCTGTGGGGCACGCCCAAGAAGATGCAAGTAGTATCATTCGCTGGGAGATTTCACAATGCATTGATTGTTTGTTCTCGATGTTTTCGCAAGTTGCGGTGTTCACAGATTACTGCACTCCATGAAACGGGGCAAGTTCCTTCTGGATGTGGAACACATACTTGACGCTGACGGTCGATGGGCAACATCACACTGCTACCCTAGGGATATCATGACGACAGGCTTAAGGACGCATTTGCAAGGCCAACTTTATGCTGTCAGAAACAGAGCAGTCACCAGTCTTTGGGCTATTCCGAGGAGCCGGGTGGTCGAATGCTATCTCCTTTGGTATACGGATGAGTCAGGTATTGCTATTTCCTTCACGTTTGGTCGCTGACATGCGTACCGCCGTTTTTGCACATGGCTGGCTGAGTGCTGACAGAAGGCAGTCAATCGCGCATTGTGAAGCAAGGGTGTGTCAGACGCTGGTCTGCCAAGGAAGGAACTGATTTGACTGACTCAAATAAGCCTTTGCTTTACGGATTAATTTCCCCGTATGTCTCAAGAAGTAATTCGGAAGATGCCTTGAACGCGGTACTAGGGGTAAAAACATGGGCGGCATGGGAACTCCGAGAGAGAGAGTTTCAAAGCAGTCGACGGTTTATTGTTATTAGACGGCGATGGCCGCGACCTGGAAGGGCTCGCTTGCTCGCCAACCTGACTGCATTTGACTGCATTGACGTAAGCTCGTTACACCAAGACTCGGCCGGCGTCGGAGGTTGCAATGTGGGAGCAAAAAGACGCCGTCAGCATCATGTTCATTTCCGACTAGGTGGATACCTGTGTGCTTTGGGCCTTGTAACTACATAATACACCGTAAGGAGTAATAAGTCTTGACATCTTGTCGGCAATTCGGCATGAGAAATTTAAGAGATCCAGGCAGTGCGCTCTTCGCGCTTCCGTTGAATCCCTCGCCCAGACGCGCCGCTGCCAAGTCACAGCGCATTGCATTGAGGTAGCGACATGCATCAGCGCCGTGGGAACCTCTTTGGCCCTCGTCGCCGGCTGACCCAAGATCTCTGCTAGGCGCCCCTCTTCTCCGCCTCCTGCTTGGCCAGTTAGTTCAATGTTGACGCTTTCTGCACACTTGGTTGGGGCCAAGGAACCGGGCGCCCCTCAACAGCGCCTTCGCTCCTCCGAAAGGTCCCGCTTTGCCTGCTGAATCCTCCGTGGCCGTTTGGCCCCAACCAGCACTGAGACCCTCGGTGCCCGCGCCCCCAGCCAATTGTCCTCGGCCGCTGTCACTCGTGGTGTCTAGCCCTCTGCTGCCCTCCCTGCATCTCTTTCTTGACACTCCCGCAAAACTCAACTTATTTTGTGCCGAGCCCGAGACAAAACCTGCCCGGCCTGTGCGAACGACTCCGTGCCCAAGTGCACATATAACCCGCCATTCCGCCCATCCGGCCATGCCATTTTGGTATTCGAACTCTTCACCATGAGCGACGTGACCACTGCCATCACGTCGGCCTGTGGCTATAAGCCGCGCGATGATGAGCAATTAAGGACATGCGCCGTAAAAGCCTCTGGATCCGAGGTGCAGAATACCGACCCCCCCGCGAGCCAACGACGACGCCACTCCTTCTTCCTACCTCGAAGAAAATCAATAGTAGAAACCATCATGGAAGGCGAGGAGGGCCTGCTGCTCAAGGTGGACTTGTTTCTCTCTGAGCTGGAGCGCCGCTTGGACTTTATCGAAAGCTACTATGACGACCTCGGCAGGGACTATAGTTTCTCTCGCGCATTTGCGACTCTACAGGCCGTCAGGACAAGATGTTCCCAGGCTTCCGAGGAGGTTATCGGTGCCGGCAGGCGGCGCCTGCAAATCATGGTGGAGACGCTGGAGATGCGCTACCAGGAGACTTTGACTGCCGCCGAGTCTATGCACGAGAAGGCTCGTGTCGGCGTTGATCTCCTTGAGGAGATGCTCTCTGAGTTTGAGGCACGGGCGCACAAGCTGCGGGAGCAAGGTCTGGCCGGTGCCACGACCGCTGCGGAAGCCTTCATGGATGAGGGCCGCCGTGTTGCTCACGAAAGCATCGAAAGGGCGAGGGGTGTCATGGACGAAGGTCTCGAGAGGGCCAGACGAGCCGCGCTGTCCCTGGAGGAACACATCCAACAAGCCGTTGCAAAGGCGAGGGAGACACGCTTGCTTCACTATAACGACCTGCCCATGCCTTGGCGCAACAATCCTCACATCACCAAGGGCTATCGCTTCACCGAAACCAAGATTGAATGCGTCCAGTCGGCCTTCAACATATCCAACGAATTCATCAACATCTGGTCTCACGCCATTGGCCTTGTCCTTGTTCTCGCCGTGGCGCTCTACTTCTACCCGGCCAGCGCCAACTTCTCCCTGAGCTCAAAGAGCGACGTCTTCGTTGCCGCCGTCTTCTTCGTCATGGCCTGCCTCACCTTGGTCTGCTCCACCATATGGCACACCATGAACGCCGTTGCCGACGTCGACGCAATCTCCATCTTTGCCTGTGTCGACTACACGGGAATCTCGCTGTTGATCGCAGCATCCATCATGACCACCGAGTACACCGCGTTTTACTGCGACCCGCTGAGCAGGTGGGTGTACATGACCCTTACAGCCGTCTTGGGCATCGGAGGTGTCATTCTCCCATGGCACCCGAAATTTAACGGCACAGACATGGCCTGGGCCAGAGTGGCTTTCTTCGTTGGACTCGCCTTGACAGGGTTCATGCCGATGCTGCAGCTGTCGCTGACCCACGGGCCCGATTTCGTCGTCACCTTTTACTCGCCAATCTTGAAGTCCATCTTGGTCTACTTTGTCGGCGCCATCGTCTACGCGAGCAAGATTCCTGAGCGCTGGTGGCCAGGCATGTTC
This sequence comes from Metarhizium robertsii ARSEF 23, assembly GCF_000187425.2. Lineage (NCBI taxonomy): Eukaryota > Fungi > Ascomycota > Sordariomycetes > Hypocreales > Clavicipitaceae > Metarhizium > Metarhizium robertsii. The sequence continues at coordinate 2,203,661 of NW_011942193.1, forward strand.
GACTATGTTGGGGGCAGCCACAATCTGTGGCATGCTGCTGTCCTAGGAGGCATCCTGTTCCACTACACGGCCATGCAGACCTTCTTCTCCAATGCTTTCCACCGCGCGGAAGGCGGTTGTCCTGCATACTAACATATTTCAACGAGCAGGACCTGGCTGGCGTTTTAGACCGGAGAACCAGCAATCACAAACGGCATGAGGGACGGAAGGCACTTGATGAAGCAAGCACGTTATCGCACGACGTAGTGAGGTATGAGATGGGAATGAGAGTTTTTCACTTCTTCAGACGGGGGCCATATCCTCCCTGTCTTGGCTGCATTTGCGCCAGCGATTCTTGAACAATAAGCATTTACATTGGGCGTTTCGGGCATTTACGGAGCATTTGTGTAAAATTAGAAGGGTGCATAACTAGTAAAAGTAAGGACTAGAATACATGCTAGCGTTGCTTTCTATCAAGTCCAAACTTGAACATGTCATTAGACAGACAGGAGGACCAAATGGACGTGCTCCGTTGCAGTGATTAATATACATGCTCGCTACCCATCTTATTGTACAAGTACCAACATACTTCTGTAATCCTTCTTCTACCTCAGTGATCCCGACATTTCCAAACATTTCAGCCCAAAGAACCTAAATCTGCACATATTCCACGGATTCCTACCCCGCTTTCTTACCCATTCATTCATATCCCCGTCCATATTGCCCCATCATCAATCATCAATCATAGCTAGGGTTGACCTAGCTAGTAACCAGACAACTGCATCCTCGACGCGCTGGAAGTTGTTGACAAGAAAAAAGAAAAAGGTACAGTGATATTATTATCGTAGAAGTAGTCGCATGGCTCGGTAGCAGGAGACAATACGAATCTGACATGTATTGGTACAAGTCATGCCATTCACATTGCGTGCGAGGCAATTTCCGAGTATACATCATCGGGAATCTTCTTGATGATTCCAATGGTAACGCTCTTGATCAAGTCGGAGTTCAAGGCTGGAAATGACCTGAGGACTTTGTTTGGACTGATCAACACGTTAGTATATATGATGCGACGACTACCTAGGTAGTCAATACTGAGCAACTCACCTTGGAGACTGGAGAATCTGCGACCTCATTATGGTCAGCTGTGCCACGATACATAGGATGTTCAGGTGCGGGCCGTATGCAAATAAAAAGTCCCAAAGCCGCAAGACTTCTGGAAGTGGCGGCGTACAAGCACAAAGAGTCAAGACTGAAGGAAACGCATAAATCTCAGCCGAGAGTCCCTTCGCGGTAAGGTACATGCTGAGCTTGGGGTCTACAATAGCAAGCACTTTATCGACGAGCGCCAGGCCGCGATGCACACCGTCCATGGCTCCACGGATATACGCAGGACACTCCTTAGTAAGGAGGGAGTGGAACGCAACAAAGGCTTCGGCCTCACTGCGAGCAGCGTATAAGAACGGGGCCGCCAGGACATTCATGCCTTGCACGTAGGTGCCGGGCTCCGGGCCGGTGCCAGACTCTGCTCGGGATTAGTAAGTGGAAAAGACGTCCAGTAGCAAGTTGAGCTCACAGAACTCAACTAGCAAATAGTTTAACATACTGGCCTGGGAATGTCCGGAAATGCTTCCTCCAAGACTCTGTCTCGGATGTGTCGAATGGCTGCTACTCGGTCGACTGCTCTGCCGCTCCTCCTCCTTGGCATCATGTAACCGCCATGCTATGGCATTTAGGAGCCGGATTAAGCTTGCCTCGCTCACCCTTCGTCGGAACAAAGGGTCTGTGGTGAGGGTTCTGAAGGTGTCGTTGCGAATTTTGGAATATGCTGGCGAAGCACCTCGGTGTATCAAGCCAAGGTATTCATCTGTGGGCATGACGGGAGCATCTAAAAGAACTAGCCAAACGTATATCCTCAACGGCGACTGCAAGTAAACTGGTTAACAATTCGTCATGGGCAAGGTGGCAAGCACGATGGCGAAGCTAAGAAAGCCAAGGGGCACCATACCATCCCATCCTCTGCGCTTTTGATACCCTCATCCACAACCTTCCACCGGGCACTTTCTAGTGCGCCCAAGAAGTCACCGTCGCTCGGTCCATCGCGGAATATTTGCTGGAGTGACAGATGCCCGTGTGAAAAAACGGGCTTCTTCATGCTGGAGCGTTTCAACCCGGCCACAGCGCCCATATGGTGCATCAACGGCGAAGTAGCATCGCTGTTGGCGCGAGCCCGCTGAGGAGAGCGAGTAGCCTTTGGGTTCCGGGTTGGGGAGGCATTCCGCTGCAAGTCTCGACGCTGTTGTGAAATAAGAGACGGCTGGTTGGATGACCTTGCAGCCCCAAGAGTGTGAGCAGATTGTAGCCGTCGCAGAGCTCGATGCGTTCGTGGAGATGGAGGGACTTGGAGGTCGATGTGTCCCGGGGCGGGGAGCGACGTAGGTTGCGAGAATGAAGAGGGTGGAGGGTTCACCTCTCGTGAGGGGCTAGGCATGGCTGTAGATGGATCAACGGCACACCGTGGCACGACGATACATGGCAATTCGACGACGACGGTCAACTCGAGAAGTTGTCAGCAGAGACGCCAGACGCGAGACGCGATGGGTGCAGAGGCCGGTGGAGGCGTGGTGGGTTAGGCACAACTAGACACATGGCGGGGAAGGCTGGGAACACGTCACAAGGCCACACAAGTCGCACGGCCGTCTCGAGCGTGGCCGGTTCGACAGTGCAAGTTGCTCCTTCCCCGAATGGTAATTCTCTATTCTCTGGAGGCTGTGTCGATTTTGGCAAAACACCTCAGATTCGACTCGACTAATATCACATTTCACCTGGCATCGTTTGGCCTTGCAATCGACATGAGCATTGTCCCCTTCCAGGCCCTGGCTCGGAAGCCTCCCTGCATGCCTTATCGTCTTGCGAGCATCGCGAAGAAACATCTTGACCGATGGAGGGCCGAATGTGACTCGATCAGACCAATTGACGCCACTTGCAATGCACGACGATGCTGTGACCAAGGGCACAATTTGAGCTTAACGAGTGATGGGTCACCAAAGGCTGGGGTAGCTGCCTGCGCAGAGCTGCCCTTGTGAGCAAACCAGGTGAGCTAGGCCCTGCGTAAGCCCTGCCTCATTGTCCATACATACGCTTCCTTTCGTTGGCTCAAGCGATTTCTGAGCCAAGCTTTGCATCAACTGCCCGCCTGCGTTTTGGGGCGACGAATATGTCAAGAAGTGATATTGCGAGACTGGTACCTACACCGAGGCCAGAAGTTGCATCAAACGCGAGTACCGACGCCGACTGTCGTGCACTTTGTGGCCTTGGCGACTCACTTGTCGAACTCAACACCACATGCCGTCGCCCGAGGTATTGGAGGTCTCGAATCCGCATGTCTTTGTGACCACAGCTCATTCGTGGCAGTGGAATATATGCAGCCGGCGCTTTTTGCGGATCTAGGAGACAAAGAAAGTAGCCACATTTATCACTCGCAGAAGACGATAGCACCCTGCGCAACTTCAAAACAGTGGTCATATGATGCGGCATCGTGAATGCAGAGGTCACTTTGTCGCTACATTCTAGACCGCACTTGGACCAGAGAACTGTCTCACCAAACGGGAATATTCGATCAAGGGCATTCCATGATACGGAATGCACAATGGACCAAATGTAACATGGATCAGTCTGGTCCTTGGAAATTTACAGTTGTGGTCAGCGCTTGTCTTGGGATGTTCCATTCTAAGGGTTCATGATATGGGATTGGCGGCCCAAGGTTGTTTCTATTTGTGGAAGGTTTCAGCTGGTTGTTTGGATTGTCTCTAAAGGACTTTGACTAGCGACAGGTCGAATGAGACAACGACATGGAGCTCGAATACAGCGGGAGGCAAAAGGTATTTGACCAAATCGGATACCTGGCTATCGCGCTCTACACTACAAGATTAGTGTATACATACTTACTTCTTGGTGGGCAAATACATTACATTCTGCCACAGACTGAAGTTACGTTGCCAGCACATCCCAGATAGCCGCCCGGTGGATTTGCGGCACATTCATGCATCAGTTTAGAAGGTGAAGCACACACTCGGGCATTTTATGATGGCATTGAGTGATGGTTGGCTAAGTGTGCTCCGTACATGCCGTTTATTTATTTACATGGGTACAGTTCGAAACGTGCATATTGACTCCAGATATTGAGGATTTGTCGTGTACTTACATATACACGTGCTTGCTGACAAAGTCCGGGTACATAAAGTATGTACCTCTCGGGTTCCTTTTGAGAGCTCCCGACGCTGCTCTCCCCCAACAGGCCGTTACATGTCTGGTACTACCACGCAATGGATAGCCAAGGCAGTCAAGTCAAGTCGAGTTTGATTAGAAGCTTGAAGCAGCCATCTCCGCTGCACTATGCTGTTCACGGCCACGAGGCGATTGCGACATCTCCAAGTTGTGGGGCCAGTCGAGCACCTCATCGCGCAAGCGCATTTTGATGTCGACCGTCTCAACAGTCCCAGGTCGAAGAAGCCATATACGCACGCCCCCGAAATTTTAAGGAAAGAGATTTTCTGCTGATGAATCCATTCGATACACCTCCGGGAGATGATTCCCCCCCTCACTGGCATCCCGCCGTGGCTACCGCGGACACGTCGACGATCAAGTGACAAAAAGTCCTACACACCAGTGACACCACCATCTGAGACGACGCATTTGGCACTTGGCTGGCTTTTTCACTATTGATGTCTTGAACCGAGCGGTTTGGAATGAACCCCTGCACTCCCGTGCTTGCTGCCGCTTTCTGGCCCGTATTTCGCTCGTGTAACTTGTCCCCTCACCACAATGTTCGCAGACGAGGCATGATACCAAGGTCAGGCTGGTCGCGCGGCACCCTCGGCTTGTCGGCCTACCAAGGGCTCATGGTTCTATAATTACATGTATGGGAACTCTCCTTGGTCGACTTCCGTGACAAGGCCGGGAGATCGGCATGTTGACGCACGGATCTGAGCCAGATCGTCCTGGGTGAAGGTGCTTACCTACGATTTCTTATACTCGCCGCCTCTCCTCCGGTCCACAGGCTACGACATTCCTCCACATTTCTTCCACTTTTGTTATATCAGTTGTCTTTCTCTCCTCTTCCCTCTTGGGCAATCCGATCTCCCTTGTGTATTTATTACTTGCCCTTGGCTCTCGACCTTCATCTGCTCTGTTTGTCGAACTCGAGACCTACCTACTCTCTCCCGGTCCTCTGGATCCAGTCCTCGATGCCTGCAACACACGTCATCGCAACATCATGATGTCGTAACAAGAGGCCCTGATACACCATACACCTTTTCCATGCAATTCTGCAGTGATATCAACCTTGATTGAGACTCAACCTTGATTGAGACTCAACCGCTACCCAACCATGCCCTCCTTGGCAACCAAAACAGGCCATGCCTTGGCCAAGATTCTTGGCATCACACTCGAGGATCCCAACGAAGACGCCACAGCAACTGTCACCAGAGGAGAGTCAGTTCTCTCCATTCAAACCAGTGACAGCTTCGTCGAAGGGGCCCCTGCTACATCTGAATGGCTTCACGATCAAATACCCACACGGCAAGAAGTCGGTGAATATGCCAAGTCCTTGTTTCCCTTTCTGTCCTGGATAGGACACTACAACCTCCAATGGTTCGCTGGCGATGTTGTTGCCGGAATTACTATTGGCGCCATTGTCGTGCCGCAGGGTATGGCATATGCCCTGCTGGCCAAGCTGGAGCCTCAGTTTGGCCTCTATTCCTCCTTTATGGGCGTCATAATCTATTGGATATTCGGAACATCAAAGGATATCTCTATAGGTCCTGTAGCTGTCTTATCTACAGTTGTGGGAAGCGTTGTTGAAGATGTTGCCTCATCCCCAGATACCAAAGACATACCGCCGCATGTCATCGCCTCGGCTCTGTCCATCATTGCTGGGTGTATTGTTTTGGGAATCGGCCTTTTGAGATGCGGGTGGATCGTTGATTTAATTTCCATCACCTCCCTGTCAGCTTTCATGACTGGATCTGCCATCACCATTGCATCTAGTCAGCTGCCAGCGCTGATGGGTCTGACTGGCTTCTCAAATAGAGATCCTGCGTACATGGTCATCATCAACACTTTAAAACACTTACCCGAGACAAAACTTGACGCGGCCATGGGACTGACGGCGCTATTCTTCCTCTACCTCATTCGATTCACTCTCACGTCGGCTGCGGAGCGATTTCCTACTCACAAGAGAATCATCTTCTTTATGAATACTATGCGAACTGTCTTTATCATCCTTCTGTACACCATGATCAGCTGGCTGGTCAACATGCATCGTAGGGAACATCCACTGTTCCGTGTTCTTGGAACTGTTCCAAAGGGTAAGACGAGACAATCCCTCGATCTCAGTCATTAGCAGGGCTCTTGGCTAACCAAATGGCAGGTTTCCGCAATGCCGCTGTCCCAGAACTGTCAAGCAACGTGGTCTCACATTTTGGCTCCCATCTACCCGCGACCGTCATTGTCATGCTCGTTGAGCACATTGCCATTTCCAAATCCTTTGGCAGAGTCAACAACTATTCTATCGATCCTTCACAGGAAATGGTTGCCATTGGCATGACCAACATTCTAGGGCCCTTCCTCGGCGCATATCCATCTACGGGCTCTTTTAGCCGCACGGCAATTCAATCAAAGGCCGGCGTTCGCACCCCGGCTGCCGGTATTGTCACTGGAATTGTCGTTCTCTTGGCCACATACCTTCTGACAGCAGTCTTCTTCTACATTCCCAGCGCCACGCTTGCAGCTGTCATCATCCACGCCGTCGGTGATCTCATCACGCCTCCGGATACAGTTTACCAGTTCTGGCGCGTTTCCCCCATCGAAGTATTTGTCTTTTTTGTTGGTGTTTTCGTCAGTGTCTTTGCTCAAATCGAGGACGGCCTGTATGCCACCGTCGCCATTTCAGCCGCCATTCTCATATACCGCATCTTAAAGGCCCGAGGACGGTTCCTCGGCAAAGTACGAGTCCACTCTGTCCTTGGTGATCACATTATTGGTGAGGATCATAACAAAGTATACGGAGAATACGGTACATTCGACGGAGCGGCCGAGGTCTCTGCACGCAATATATTCCTTCCCCTGGATCATGGAGACGGCTCCAATCCTGAGGTAGAACTAGAGAGTCCTTACCCTGGAATCTTCATTTACCGCTTCTCCGAAGGGTTCAACTATCCCAATGCTAATTTCTCACTGGACTATCTCACCGACGTTATTTTCTCACAAACGAAGCGTTCCAGCCCCGAGAGTTTTGAACGCGCGGGCGACAGGCCTTGGAGCAACCCGGGGCCTGGAAAATCCGCCAAATCTCGCCAAGATCTAGAAGTCGACAGACGGCCAACACTGAGGGCCATCATTTTGGACTTTAGTTCTGTCAACAACGTCGACATCACCTCTGTCCAGCGACTCATTGACGTTCGCAATCAGCTGGATATGTACGCTTCCCCCGGTGTGGTAGACTGGCACGTTGCATGCATCAATAATCGCTGGACGAAGCGTGCCCTCATGGCCGGAGGTTTTGGCATCCCCACAAAGACTGATGATGGCCTGCATCACAGATGGAGGTCCATCTTTAGCGTGGCTGAGATCGGCGGAAAGGACTCTGCCGCGGCTTTGGCAGAGGTTGCTGCTAACGAAAGGGAGCTACAGGCAAGCCAGTCGCGAATGAGTGAATTCGACGAGGAGATGGGCCAGAGCTCTGATTCGGAAGAGGGCTTGCCTAAACCGGGCGATGAGAAGGCAGAAGGTGCAGCAAAACAGAAAAGACGTGGGGCGGTTGTTCACGGGCTGAATAGGCCCTTGTTCCATGTGGACTTGACCAGCGCGGTCCAGAGTGCGATTGCGAATGTGGAGGCTAGAGAGGAGTTTAGGGCTGCTTCTTTGTCGTCGTCGTCTTGATCTATATTGGCATATTTTATTCTCAGCAAACATATTGGAGTTTGGGCATGATAGATTTAGCGAAGGCATAAGCGGGCATTTTGATACACTAGATACACGTATTTCAAGCCATAATACCGTGAAATCTGATTTATGATCTATTCCATATCTCCACGGCATAGTCCCTTTTCAATGTTTCTAGGCATGACTATTACAGAGGATGTGACGTTTGGTGCCGCTCATGGGTAGCCAGTGACCTGAAGGACATAACTGAAGTTTGACGATTTGTTAGATTTGTCTTCTATTTGATAACTAGATAAACCCTTTTCCCCTTGGCTATTAAAAATATTTATTCAAACTCTGGATAATGTGGGAACTGCAACTGTGATGATGGGACCGTTAAAACGAGTCCAAGCAGTCACCTGATTTCGCGTCCGTTTCGCCACGCAATTCACGCCCCGCCAACTTGTCTCATCAAACTCACCGACGTTGCAGACGAATTTGAAACCTCACTTCAGCATCCGGGTGTCCTGCGTGTAAAAAAAGAGCAAAACCTCATCTGTCATTTGAGTCAATTCGTTGTGCTGAGACCGAGAGACTGGTCACCACAGCCTTCTCGTCATTTACAATGCCCATTGGCATCCAGCGTCTCAATGCCAAGAAGTCGCAACCAAACGCCAACATCGTCTTTATCAAGCCACTGCCTGGTTTGAATGAGAAGACGGCCCAGGGATTCCTTGAAAGAATTGCCGCACAATGCCGTGAGCCTCACCCCACGAGTCCTGTTCTTACGACTACTAAAATTACCAGTCCCCGTCATGCGGAAACACCACATATCAGTCATGACCCTCGAAGAATACGAACCAAATCGCGAGTTTGTAGGCCGCAATTTCAATGCCGGTGAAGTGATTCAACTTGTTCTCCGGTCCCCCTCAACAGGCCGCTGGCTCCCATTTGAATACGTCCAAATGGTCATGATGCACGAACTAGCGCATTGCAAACAAATGAACCACTCCCGCGCTTTCTGGGCGGTAAGAAACCAGTACGCCGCGCAGATGTACGAGCTCTGGAAGGAAGGATACACAGGAGATGGAATCTGGGGCCGTGGTGCGAGTCTGATGACAGGGGAGTGGGAGCGGAATCAAGTACAGGCAGACGAGGCTCTTCCAGAGCATTTGTGCGGGGGCACATACCGCTCCAGACGGAGGAAGAGAAAGACCAAGCCTGCCTTGTCGTACAAGGAGCGCAAAGAGCGGAGGATCTTAAAGAAGTTTGGCAAGAATGGGATGGCGCTGGGGGCGGATGAGGAGACAAAGACGAAGCTGGAGAAAGGGAAGAGGGTGCAGGCAAAACCAAGAGTGGCGAGCAGTGCGCGGGGGCGGGAACTACGAGCTGCTGCCGCGCTGGCGAGGTTTGAGCAGAAAAAGGTGGAGGAGGAGGAGGAGGAGGAGACGGTCAAGGAAGAGACGGGGTCTGGTAGTGAGGGCGAGTATGACGACGATGCTAGTGATGGTGATGGCGAGGCCGCTGTTGATGTGGACGGTTCAACGTTGAGGGATAGCACGGGCAGAGGGATGGTCAGAGTATGTCAGGACGAGGATACGAGTGATCCTGATGCCCGGAATGAACTAGGCCAGCTGGCAGAGGTGTTCAAGCGGGCAAGGAGGGGTGATGCTGGAGGCACAAGCTCGCAGACAGTACGGGTGAAGGCGGAACCGGAAATGGAGGCTCCCTCATCCTCGTGGTCGACAGGCGCAAAGACAGAAGCCGTTCAAGATGGCCCACGACTTCACGACATACCGGTTGCGCCCCCGGCGGCACAAATTGCCAAAGGGTCCTTCAAACAGGAAACCAGCGGCCCTTCGCAGCAAGCTTCGGTACAGAGCATTTCAGCATGCTCAACGTGCTCCTTCATCAACCCTTCATCAGCACCAACATGCAACATGTGTGCCAATGTTCTCGACCCAACCCACACACCGAATTCCTGGCGTTGCACCAGCACAACGTGTACAGACAGCAAATATGTCAACTCTGGCGACTGTGGCGTCTGTGGTCTCTGTGGACGAAGACGAATATAAAACCTGTGGTAAGACAAAGTAATGGGTAACGAGTGATGAGTCTTTGTATATATAGATGGCAATGTCCACCAAGGCATCTACGAAAGTCATGGTTATACGCTCAATTTCCTTTATTCACTTTTCCGCCAAATCTAATCGCATTTTTCAATGCACACTGGCCCCTTGGGGGCCGTCAGGCCTGCTGATGCATGCAAGTCGTACGATTGGTCTCATCTCACATGCATATTTCAGCAACCATCGTTTCATGTACACATGGAACCACAGAATGGCCGCATTGGACACGGCGAACCATACCAATTGAAAGACAGAGTGTGATCTGGAGGAGTACAAATCGTGTCATTTGAGTGGTGGTCATCCCTGGATCGCGGACGGGTTTGACTGTCTATGTTGGGCACGGGGGACATGAGACTTGTTTGAAGAGCGCCAGTTGGAAGTTGGACGACGAGTGGTGTTTGACGGAATAGAATATCTTTCATTCTTTGTCATTCCTCTGCTGCTCATTCGCATTGTTCCGTTCTCGGCGGTCGAGTTGTCTAGATTCATTTGGCATTGCTTTGTACGTGCGCGGCGGTATACCACGGTGCACTTTGCACACACGCATAGCGAATACACCAAACCGCCAGTACTTTACAATCATCACATCAACGCCGTGAAGTTCTTACAACCTGCCTTACTAACCAGCCTGGCCGTGTTTGCAGCCGCCGAGAAACCTCCCGCCGCACAAGTTCTCAACTACCATTCATGCCCCGAATCCCGAGCCAAGCAAAGCACATGGAGGTGCTGCGAACTCGCTCGGCCCTCCCGACGCCAGATACCGGCGCCGTAATATCTACAACTTGCGTAGACGCAAGCCAGTTCATGATTAAACTGGGTATATTATCTTTGCGGGCGATGACGGGCTGACAACGTCTTGTAATCACGGAGATAGGTGCGCACGACGAAAATGAGGCCCAGCTAAGCACCTGCGGCGGCATGCCCGTATCAATACACGCGTGTCGAGGCGCTCCAGCGACGACAGGACGGGCCCGGACATCGGTGTTCAGCGTGTCTGCTGCCGGTACAGATGACACTATTGTCATTTCTAGCGGCAGTGACTTTGGTATGTCCATGCCGCGAGGTCGGCGTGTCATCGCGGAAGCCTATCGGCGGTATGTGCTGGATGGGCATCGAGTGGTGGGAATGTGGCATTTACGTTGCGCAAGCCGTAAGCATTAAGCAAATAACGGAGAAAAGACTGGAGAACTGCTCGCATAGGCTATAATTAGCCTCGGACACAATGCGTTGCATATCTCGTTGGGATGAGTCCAACATAAGGGAATACTAGCGTTCTTGCTTCGAGAACGCTTGCTCCCGAATGTTGATTCCGACGATCCGGAGCCAAGGTACGTCGGATATGCTGCAAGCCTCCATCCGTTCCGTTGCTGTTGGTTTACATGTTTACGACGGACACTGGATCTGATCGATGATGCCAGGGCGTCCGTGTATTTAAAGAGACATCCGGGTCCGTATCCCGGGTGTGTGTGGACACATTAGGGGGAGTCTGGGGTTATTTAGGCAGATGATGACTAGTTCATGTGGATTTGGGGCCCTTATTTTCTTGTAGAAGATGATGTATCAGCTCTCAGCAGTCTTTGGACAGCTTTCCTCGTTGCAAGCCAGACTTGTTAAGGTTTTGGGCCAGCACGGAGAGCGGAGAATGCATGTGGCTACGGAGCCATGAGGAGGGGAGGGCTACGAAGCGACCTTAAATAACCAGCGTATTCGAAGATGGCCCGTTATGTTTCAGACGGGACAGATTGCTGGGGTATACAAATACTTGTTGTAGGTAGGCAACGATGTCGTGTTGTCTTTTGCGTCAAACATTGGCACATGGGGGGTTGGGTTATTCGTCATCAACAGTTCCTGTGCGCCGCGCCGCGCAACGCATCGTGATCCATGCCTGAGGCACAAACGAAACACTGATGTGGCAAAGCTGCCATGTGCTCTCATGGCAATAAACGTACTACGTAGCAGGTATTATGCAACAATGGGCAAATGCAGATCTGGCCTGGCTGCCATCCCTTTGCGCAGTCCGATGCTGTATCGGACCAGGGTTCTGGCCAATGATAAATACTGGTTGAAGAGATACGTTAACTTACGAGGAAATCATCTAGCAACAAAAGTACCCAAAACCTTAAAGCTAAGTACATGACAATATAAAGATCTACTACTTGTTCTCACTGTTAAGAAGGTACCTTCCGGTATTGTAAAAGAAGTGGGTACACCAATACAACAGCAATTGTCCTGTGCACATTCAAAGGGCAGGCGATTTTGAAGTGATGAAGTGACAGGAGCTGGCACTGAAAAAGGTGAGGAGACCCTTGCGACCTCCCAGGGTTTGTTGCGGGGTACCGAACGGCGTACCCAATTGGCACTAGTACTCCGTACCCTGAGCCGTGCTTGCAGGGATATTACCCCGCAAAGTGCTTCCATTGGATGACGTCTCTCGTTGTCCCAAACAGCCTAAAGTGTGCAGGTACGGAGGACTAGTACTGACCGAGTTGGGCTTGCAGTCTCTGGCGATGGATTGATTGTCCCTCTTGGCATTGTGTGGAGTAGTCGCAACAAAGTTAGGGGCGGACTAGGTACTTTATGTGAAGTATCTAGGTACTCCGTGCCTGTGCAGAGCCTTTGGGCTTAACCCTAACCATTAGCAACATTTGAAAACCATCGCCAGCAAGTACACCATCATCACCTGCAGCATCATCTGGAATTCTCCCCACTCCCAGCGGCAGCGGCCAAGCCTGCACTCTACGGAGTACAGAGTCCTACAACGAATGTCGTACACTTTCCTAGTGTGATTCTGACAGCACGTCCCAGGCTTCGATCTGAAGATGGGTGGATGGCCTGCTCGGTAACAGCACGTCGTACGGTTGCTGCGCCAGATTTCGAGTGGCCACGACGAGCCATGGCGTTGATAGTTCTGGGTGCCGCTCCGTAGGCAGTGGGGAGACTGATTCAAACTCTCGAGTGTGCCAAACCAAGGTGGGAGAACGCCACCCACCAGGACTGACAAGTAGGGTTGCTGCCGTGGAACAACATGGTTTCCAGATGCACCTCCACTTGACCTGCACACACCCAGAGCCATGACTGATGCCATTCGGTAAATAGAACTGTCCCGCCGAATCTGTTTGGTCGAATGAGTATCCTCCTCGAACCAGCCCTTATCAGCCCCCCAAGCCATGGCTCGACGGACCACTGTGGCCGGTTCCAAGGTGAAAAGGGAGAAAGGACAAGTCCACGAATGAATGACGATGCAACGGCTAGCCGCAGGCTCGCAGAAGCTCTTTGCAAGACTGCCAATCCGACCAGACGTCTGTGACGCCCGGCCAACCACAGCTTCGTCTACGGGGCCTGCGGAAATGTCGCCGTTCCTGGCTCGTGCCAGACTCATTCTCATCGTCCTACTCCGTAGTGCGTACATGAAGACGGAACCCAACACCAATCGGCAGTTGTACAATCTTGCCAAGCTGTACCAAGGCAGTAATTGGCAGCGCCTAGCAAGCCCACGAGTCCCTTCATCCCCACCATGTCGAGCCCATCCTTCAGGATAGAGATGGTAGCGGGCCCAAGAGATCTGAGTCGCATTGGTTAGGGCTCCTCACCCGGTTCCACCGATCGCGGCCAGCGGGCCTGTCGACGTCACCGGCTGCCTTTGAAGGCGTCAACTTGGTGTTGAGATCTGTTCGGTGCATGCCAGGATGAAGCTTGTTATTGTCCTATTCTCGACTTTGATGGGTTCCACCTACATGGCCGAGCTCTCCACCGCCCAATCCGTTGCTTGCGTTTGCGTGCTTGGGCGGGAGCTTGGGGTCGATCGCCTAGTCACCGTTCGTAGCTCCAAAGCTATCTATGTACAATACCAAACCCTCCGACCGGGATGGATCGTGTCGACCCCTCTCTTCACCGTGTTTGACAGCCGACGGCGGTTTGAGGTGTCGCATCTGCGCAACTAGGTGCCACCCTTTTAGAGTTGGTCCTTATCCTGTCTGTTGCTGGCCAATATGTAAAGAGCACACACTGTGTGTGGATGGTGACTCTCAAGCAAGGTGGATGAGGTCGTCATTGCATGACCGGAAGCTGCAAATGGGAAATCGGCCAGCTGCTGAAACCAGTTTGCCTCAGGACAGTGGTATTGCCCTGTTTTGTTGGCATGATGTGCCATGATATGCCCCCCTCAAGGCTCTCGTCTGACCTGATCTCGCCTGTGCCCTGCGCTGAAGTGAGCCCATTATCCATGATCCATCAGCCGTCCCCCACACGCTCCGCTACGTCCGTCACTCATTCTAGGCCCTCCGCTCTCGGTCCTCACGGAGGTGACGGGTGCCGTCCGTCACTCATCAGTCCATCGGTCCATCAACCCATCAGTCGTGCGCCCTCCCATTCACAACCATTCTAACTTCTGTCCGTCCCTCTCTCCTGTTCTTCGCATTTCCGCGTCGAGCTCATGTCGGTTGACTCGCGGCATTGCACTAACGGTACGTTGTTCTGGTCAAGTCCCCTCTCACCATCTGTTGGCGTCAACTCTCGTCCCCTTCTCGGCACCACACAGTCCGTTGTATCTTCTCTCTGCACCCACCCCCTGCCCAAAGTATTTTGAGTAAGACAAATACCACTGAAGCACGGTTCAGACTTCACACCACCCCGCGCTTGCACCTCGACTCTCTCCGCCGTTCCTTCCACTACTTCTACCTCGCTCTTTCCTATCGTCGCTCTCACTTTCCCAACCTAAAAAAAGGTTGCCCCCCTTTCTAGTCTGGCTGCTTGTTTATCTATCTGTCGTTCCTTCCAGATCATACATCATACGCACAGCCTATTGACGCTTTTCCCAACTGCTTCTTGCGCAGCAGATACCTCGTTTCTCTCAACCCCCCCTCTTACGACTCTGTCCATCCGTCAGCACGCTTTCTAGTCTCGACCATCTCGACCATCTCCACGCCAGCTCCCATCCATTGCCGCCGACATTACGTTCGCAGCTCACGGCAAATTAATAGTATCTCTGCCTCGTGTGTGGCTTTATTTTTCTTTCCTTTATTTTTCCTTCCCTTTTCTCCCTTTCCTCGGGGCAAAGCTGGTTGAATAAGCCCGGATCATAGAAAAGCTTCCACCTAGCTACTACACAAGGCTGCCGTTGAGCCCAAAATGTCTTCTGAAGGGGCCCCCAACGGCGCGGGTCACCGCCGTAGCTCAATCACCCAAGCCGCTCTCTCAAACCTCTTTCAACGTGGTCCATCCAACAATTCGAGTGGCGGTAGTGGCCAGATGAATAGCTTTGATCCTCAGCGGCGACGGTTGTCAGTTACTACAATCGGCCTCTCTGGCACGTCACCCACCAACCCGCCGACCTTTAACATGCGCCGCGGCAGCATGTCCACCAGCTCCGACTCTATCGACGAGAATGCTATCGAGGATGAGGACGTGCCCGGCTCCGCTAGAACCGCCCCGAACACGCCTTTTGTCCGCCGTATGAGCTTCGGCGCTTCGGCCATGAGAGGGTACCGCCCTGGTGGCAACAGTCCTGGCAACGGTAATAGCCCAGCCTCACCCCCGTCGTCTCTCGGACGAAGAGCCTCACAGAACCAAGGCTCTGTAATCGGCGCTGCTCTATCTGCAGCGAACCGCCGAGCCAGTACTGCGAGGCCTTCTTCCGCAGTTACACAGGCAAGCAACACCACGCCTTCAAGAGCCTCTTCTGACAATGCCAATTCTCGTGCAGACCAGCAGGGCTTCAATTGGTCCGAGCAGCTTAGGTCTCGAGCTGAGAGCTCTGTCTCCGCCGGCTCTGTCTCCGCCGGCCCACGAGCTTCATTCTCACTAGCCTCCTCGCCCCCAAGAGGAGCATCCCACCACGATCGGGCCAAATCCGTCTCCGACATGATGCAACCGCCTGTTCAGACACCGCCGCCTGTACAGCAGCCCAAGCAAGAACCACGCAAGCCAGATGCCTTTCAGGAGAGAATTCTCAAGGGTGACTTTTACATGGATTGAGTAGCTCGCTACTTCCTCACACAGTAGCGCTCTTATGTGCTTTGATGAGTTGAGGACCATGTTCAAGAGTCTTGCCAGCGACCAACACAGCTATGATGGCTGTGCAATGTTAACACGGAGAACAGCCCAATCTTTCGATGGTTTTACGTCCAATGCAGATACCTGCCGACTCCCATTTACATGAATGGGTCTTGCTTATGTCTTCTGTTGGCAACGCTTGTGTTAGTACCGCGTGTCGACAAGAATTTTATCATTTTCTTTTACAGGCATCACGCAAGGCGTAGGAAATTTTCTTCATTGTTTCTGCGAGTGCTACTATTAGAGCGCTACCGCCGATATGTAGCGTCGGGTCAGAAATGGGTCCAAAAACATTCAGGGCATGGCAAATGATTTGTTCTTGGCCGCACAGCAAACCAAAAATAAGCTGCAAAATGGTGCTTTGTCTATTTTCTATGTATTTATTTATTTGTATTTGAGAGCGACTATAACGACAAAGCGAAAGGGGCGGGTTGAGTTCCCGCCAGGACGAAGCGGCGCGCATGGCTTCAGGCTCATGTACTATCTACTATCTAGCTTGTGTGTGATGTAGGACTATACAGAGTCGCGACAAGGAGACATTGGTAACACATGGATGGAGGTGAATATCAGGATGAGATATCGGATTCACTTTTGTGGTGGGAAAGACACAATTTTGCTAGGCAAATGGCGTTGGCGAGTGAGTGTTTTTCTTTGCGTGAGCGCGACGGCGTATGAGTGAAATGAAGTTGGCATGTTTTAGGCTCGCTTGCATGACCTTTTGTTTTTATATTTATTTTTATTTGCTGCTCCAAGGACAGCTAGGAACAGCCGTCTTGAGCTCAGCGTTTATCTACTCAAGTAGACAGATTGAACGAATGTCCTGCAGCCTTGCGCCAAGCACAACACATGTGACATGTGACATGTCGTGCACGAGAGACAGAATTGAAACGTGCGACTCGTGGCATCATTAATGATTAACAGTAGTAATGTACAAAGCACCAGGCTAACCCGTACACATGCAACAGAATCCCTACGCCGGACCATGATGGATGAGAAGAGACATGGGAGATGAAAAGAAAAACACTGCCCACCCGATTAGAACCAAATATCAACGCGCAAATGGTCATCACAACGAAAAGAAATTGGGGTCCGGCAACCCCTGGAACATGTCACTAAATAGGGGGTCATTGAGAACCGCCATCTTTGCTCCCCCGCCGTACATGTCGCCCGACTGATCCAGCGGCACGCCCAGACTTTCAAAGTCAAAGTTGGCTGGCAGGCCTACTGTCATGTCCATGTCGACAGACGGCTGAGGAGGCTGGGCCATCCACGGCTGCGGGAAGGCAGACGGATCGCGCACCTGCGGGGGTGTGTTGGTGCCCTCGGCGTAGTATGCGTTTTGGGGCGGCGCCTGGCCGCCGGAGATGGAGTTGTAAAACGGCCGCGGGGTGTTGGACTCGCGGCCCATGGCGACCTCGGAGAGGACCTGGAGGGGCGTATTGGCAGCGTGCTCCGGCAGCGGCTGCGATGGTTGCATCGAAGGCGTGCCCCCGTCGGCGGGGGTGTTTGACGACGAGCCCGCGGCGGGCAGTGGGTTCTGCGCGTCCTGCCTGGTGTCGGCCTTGCCGTGCTTGAGGAACCAGGTGCGCAGCATGACGAGGACGAGGAGGAACTTCGAGGCAGGCCGGCACTTGTCGTCGGCGGCGGTGGCGCTGAATTTCTCCAGCAGCGCCTCGAGGTAGTACGCTACGCGCATGTTGTCCTTGTTGATGACCTTGCCGAGCTCCGAGGACGGACTGGACGCGGAGAAGTACATCTTCATCAGGATGACGACGGCGTAGGCGACCCGTACAAAGGTGAAGACGGGTAGGCAGCGGATGGAGAAGACGTCCATGGCGAGAAAGGTTTGAAAGATGGTGTCGATGGCGGACAGACAGGCTGACAGGGCATTGATGTGTGCAGCGCTCAGGGGTTCGCTACTGACCATGCCTTCTTGGAGCATATCCGTGGCAAAAGGGGGCCGGATTGCGTCGGCGGTGTTGTCGGAGTGGAGGGCTAGTTCGTGCATGTAGAGGTTCAGGATGCTAAAACTCATCTTGAGAGTTGCTGAAGCGTCGTCTTGTTGATTAGTGCCATGTGCGTCTTTCGGGCAGCAGAAGAGGGGAAAAACTCACGCTGCATCATCTCCTTTGGGACCGTGGCAATATACTTGTCAAGATCCCTCTCCAAGCCCCTAAGCGTGTACTGCGTCCTTGCATCCATAATGTTCACGGCTGTGTCAGGGTCGTCCATGGACAGCTGAACGCCAATATCTTCTGCCATGCGATGCGTCCAAATCAAATGACATAAATACCTGTCCGTGGGATAGGCATCCGGTGATGTGCTCAACATATCCAGGCTCTCCGTCATGAACGGCGACCAACGGATGAGATTTGGTCGATGTAGAGACATGGCCGTGTTAGCCGCCAGGAAGTGGCACGTCAGCCACGTTCGACGACATTCGAGACTGGTCGGGTCGGGTTGTGGATGCCGTCTGAACGGGTGTTCTCGCCAACTGAAGCCTGTCATGCTGCGCTTGGGTGCCGACTTCTTGCCTAGCCCAATATCAAGGGCCATGACGGCAGACATGTGGACGAGCTGGTAGAATTTGAGCTCTTCAAAGTGCTCCGGCGGCCAGTACCAAATGACAGCCATGTGGAGGGCTTGTATCAACTCAAGATTCTTCTCTCCAACAATGACAATCTTCTCGGCAAAGAGCTCCATCAGCTCCCGTTGCAAGACTCGCTGGAGGCCATGTGTCTCGGACGAGGCAGCCGCCATGACAGCCAGGAATAGATACGGCTTCGACCTGCGAAGTTCCATGACTGACATTGTGGGCGGAAATACCACGGCGGGTAAATGCTTCAGCATGTGTTCCTTGTACCTTTGAAACAGCTCGGCAGCCGCTTCCAAGCTTACAAGTCCTCGATCAATAATGTCGGTTCTGTTTCCGCGGCGAGCCATCGGCCATTGTGAAGAGCTTGCGGCAGGGGAACCTTCTCCCGAGCCGTCCCGGTGCTCCGTAGCTTTCCGCTTATGGCCTGCAACCATCTCCGGCGGATCAAACACAGATGGTCGATAAGATCTGGGAGTATGGCTCTGCTGTACTGGGCTTGCCACTATCCCCTGGGCGGCCGCGCCTGGCTCTGATCCAGCCCAAGTCCTCGCAGCATCACTATTGATCCAAAGCCCGGACATGCCTTCAGAGGACTTTCTCCGCGGCGCCGTCGCAGACGATGCCGCGATCCCTGCCATGGAAATTCCCTGTCCAGCAGCCGCCGCATCGCCGCCGCCGCCGATTCCCGGAACTGCGGCGCGAGCCTGCAAGCTGGCCGTCAGAGCATCAATCTTCTTCTCGAGCTCAGAAACCCTGCTGTCCGTCTTCTTCTGCCTCTTCCTCGTTGGCACCGTCACAACACAACTTCTCCCAGCCTTCTTACAGCGCTTGCAGGGAGCACCTTCGTCGTCGGGGTCGGGTTCGCACCGCACTTTGAGTCCGCGACAAGCCTCGCAGGCCCTCGACTTTTTGGCATCGGTGCCAGCCGCGCCACCGGCGGCACCTCCGTCATGATCGTTGCCATCACCATGCGGATTCTGTTGCTGGTTCGGCGTGCCAAGATCCGCAGGCGGACTATCGGAGGCTTCAGTCACGTGGTAAGGAGCAGGACGATGCTGTGCTACCGTCGATGCCGTTTCAACCTGGCTCGAGGGCGATGGTGTTGATGTGGACTTGCCGCGCGATACGGCGCCAGAGAGCAAAGGTGAACGCTGCCCGCCATGGTCTAATCGCAGTCGAGGATCCAAGTCCATGGGGATCGGGGAGGGCGGCTTCAAAGCTGCATGTGTCTTGGCAGTCGTCGTTCTATTGAACTGGACTTCCTCGTCCTGTCGGCAGTTTGGAGCTGCGAAGAACGGGAGTTGTTGTCGCCGAAGCGCCGACGCCTAGAGAAGAACGGAGCCAAGGGCGGAGACACAGAAAGGAGGAGCTCCAAGCCCAGCCACTTCGCTCTTTCCTTTCCTGTCGAGAGTGGAGACCACTGGGACATGTATGAAGGTGGAGCCGCAGATAATACCGAGTAACTTACGGAGTACTACGGGCGACTTGAAGGCGGCCTTTGGCCGGTTCGAAGCAATCGCCGAGAGGAAGTATTTCACCATTGGCAAAGTACAGGCAAGAGGTCAGTCTCCTCCCGTCACACACACTGACCAAGAGTTTGCCGCGAAACTGCATCTCAAAATTCTTCCGCGCGATAAGCCAACATGAGGGAAAGAGAGAAATAGACGGCAAGTGTATTCAGAGTACATAGCATTAAGATGGTATCATTCTCGTTCAATCGCAATCTCCATTGGCACAACCCTTCTCATCATAACAATCAACAAAAACACACTTTCCGCCCAACCCAAATTACCAAATGCGGTAAGTGAATAGTAGAATGACGTCCATGTAGTAAGACGCGGTTGAAACGCCTCGCTCTGCGTACCACGAACAAATCCAGAGTCTTAAGCCGTAAACGAGAAAAAAAAATTGAAGAATTCGCATATTTGTAACCCAACCTACCCATTACTGCCAAATGGCGTAGAAAAATAAATCGACACCCTTCCCCGTAATATCGTACACGCGTGTATATATGCCAGGCTTCGATGGCTGATCTGACAACCTCCTACCGCGAAGCTGGTCTGTGCCATTGCGCCGAAACAAAAAGAGCCTAGCCAACTAACATGTTTCATTTGCCCATCACACTGGTGTAAATAAATGATCCAACTCCTAAAGGTCTCAAGTCTTTGATTATTTCGTTGAACTCGCTTTGTTGTGGTTGCTGAATTCCTCCGTGACAAAAATCAGGGAAACAATGCAAGTAGTCGTGTCTTGATGTCTGTTTCCAACGTATGTTGATGATATAAAGAAAGCAGAGCAAAGCCGTGTCATGTCAGTCCGGATAATTTACCAAAAATAGGCTCCATTCAAAAGAGTGCGCCTTCGTCACGAAGGCGGCTCTTTGACCCGTGATGCTGTAAACCCGAAACTCCTCCCACATAAACCAAACTCTCTCGCCTTCTTGATTTAGTACTTTGTTGCGGCTCGTTGACGCCGTGTTCCTCGCTTGCTGACGGATAGATTGGCCGGTCATACCCGGGTGCAGTTCTAGCCGCAGGGTGATAGCCATGGCCATCGAATCCATTAGGCAGTCCATAGCCGCTCTCATATGCTGGTCTTGAAGCTCCTCCGTGCAGTACCAGGGGTGGCGTAGGGGTGGATCGAGCACCCTGGACATGAGACATCAGAGGTGGCGTCGGCGTCGACCTGGAATGCTCTCTTCTGCGGTCCATTCGCTGCTGGGGATGCGGCGAGGCGCTTCCGCCAGATGAAGTAGAGGGCCGTGTTGGCTCTAATCGTTGGGGAGGTGCGCCCGCTTGCCCGTTGGATTCCGAGTCTGTGGTTGAAGATGGCAGCTCATACTCTTCGGGATCGATTCCAAAAATGCCCTCGTAGTTCTGCAAGAACATGGCAAACACTTGTGCAGGGATATTGAGCGTAGGCGAGAACACAATGCCCACATTGCGTACGGTCATCTTATTAACCTTGGAGTTCTTTATAACTCGGATCAAGAACGCAATCAAGTACTTCAACAGGGTTGCGTTTGCCCTGGGTAGTCTTTGAGCCAGCTCGTTCATTTTTGCAACCTTTTCATCCAGATCCGGAATTTCAGTGGTGTGCAAGAAGGGGACGTGGAGGTCCGTTGTGAGAATAGCAGTTGGGAGTTCTCGCAAATAGAGCTTCAATAAAGATGCGACCGCATGAATATCATGATACTGCTCGTCAGCAACAAGATTCACATCACCATTCGTATTGAATCGCTCGCGAAGCTGTTTGATAACCGCATTAGATCCACTTAGTCGGAAGATGCCCTCTTCATCAACGGCAGTATGGTGGTCGAGATATTGTATGCATCGATAGACAACAGACGGCAGTGGCACGTTGACATCAACCGGCGGGTTGTAGCGAACTGCCTCGGCCAACGGTGCTCCAAACACTTGACGGACGGGCCCTTGGTGGCCGTAAGACGGAGGGACAGCTGAAGAAGATCCAGCGTCGCTGCCTCCAAACAATGAGTCCTGCCCGTCAGAAGAGGTCCGAGTCTTGGTTCCGAATCCAAAAAAGCTTCGCTTTCGCTGCTTTTTTTCGTCGTGCGTCGGAGCGCCAAGGCCTGCCCGGTTGCCCCAGACGGATGAATCTGAAATGATGTGAGGATCCTTGGGCGCAGATATCAACTTATTAGCCTGGGAGGACATAGTCTCCCCGGCGAGGTTATGTGAGCTGGACTGCTCGGGAAGACCAGTGGATCCCTTTTGGGGTGCTTCACCAGCGTGCGTTGAATCGTATCTTACTCCGATCAACGTGTCGGAATTTGCGTGTTTGTGTTGCGACTTGCTAGGGGCGCTCTTCTTTGATTTACCGGTGCTGGGATGGTCAGGTCCGGAAGACGGCTGATCATGAGGGGTCTTCGCACCCTGGCGTGGCGGTTGTTTGTCATCATCTACATCTTGGTAATCTATCCACTGCAAAAGAACATCTACCCAAAGATCTCGCTCTTTGTCGCTCTCGGCGCACAATATGTGTTTGACATAGGCGCTTGAGTCTCTCTTCTTAGGTTCCATGATTAAGAATGCGTGCCTGAATTGGTTGTCAAGGTCTTCCCCTGCCGTTGGCTGTGCCGGCGACTGGTTTTCGTGAGTCTGTGTATGAGATTGCTTGCCGATTTGGGCATTCCGAAGCCTAATGGTACCGAGATGCGCTCCTCCGGGGGTCTCGTAGTACTTGAACTCTGGCTCCGGCCCTTCCAGGACAAAGAACCTAGCTTTCCAGCCTCCGAAGTTCTTGCCTTTTTTGGTCAAATATCCGCTTCGAAGTGGCCGACCATCTGCACCAATCTTAAGCCCACTACTTTCAGGGGTTGGACGGAAAGATGACCCTGTCTCATCAGCGTTCGGTGGAAGTGTATTTGTCGACAAATACTTGCACATTTCAACAGCCGTGGCCGTGTCGAATGGCGTGTCAAGAACCTCGACCATGTATTCCTCCAGGGCAGCCCGCCGGGCGTCTAACTTGGCCGGAGCGTGGCCGGTGAACAGTGCGCGGTCTGGTGTCTTGGCGGTACAAGCTGAGCACTGCTTGAGCTTCGAGTCCAATTTGCTGAGCGAGGCGATGTCCTTTTCGACTCGCCAGAGCTCACTACAATCGGCTCTTGAAATAACAGCAAGTGTAAAGACGGGGTCTTCTTCCAGCTGTGTCAAAGACATAAGACTAGCTCTTGACGGTTTCATCCGTGAAGACGCTACCTTGACCTTGATAGATGGAAGTGCGTTGGGGGGCAACAACAGATTTGGGTACTCCTCTGTAACAAGACCTTTATAGATCTTTGTACGTTCTGTGGGTGAAGGTTGGCTCGCTTCGTCGCTACACTTCCCTGCGTTGAGCTGCGTACCAGACGAGGAACCGGTCGAGCTTGTAGGTGGAGGGGACATTAACGGTGTGTTCGGGGGCATAATAATGGGTTGTCGCGGTGGTCGAGAAGGCAGCGGACCCGACGCACCAGCAAGCCTTGCAGACACAGGCGCAGAAGCTGAATGTGGAATGTTGCCAAATGGACGAGGGGTAGCTGGTAATCCTGGACTCTGAAGTGGCACCACGATGTCCTCAGCAGCAAGCAGCAAAGCATTTATGGAGTGGGACTCCTCTTGCACGTGGGCTTTGGATTGAGATGTAGGGCTTGCGGGTTGGCCTGGGGATTTGATAGGACTTTCTGGACTGGGTTTGGAGGCGCTTGACTCTTGAGCATTTCTGAATGCAATGGCTTGACGTTCTTTCTCGTCATCTTCTCTGGTTTTGCGTCGCCCTCGGGTTTCAGCAACCATCTCATCAACTTCAAGAATACCATCATAGTCAGAGTCGCTATCATCCCCCGCGGCCGGCGCCAGATTTCGTCGGACGTGTTGCTTCAGCTGCAGAGGTGCCGGCGGTGGCTTCCGTGGAGGGGAAGGAAATTGGCTAAGCCCCTGGTCCGGTTGTGGTGATGATGGAGGCTCAGCAACGGTCACGGATGGCGCAGCTGTTGGTATCTTGGGTGGTGGAACCTTGGGTGGTTCACTCGCGTAGCTTCGGGACGGTGGTAGGGAAGCATTGTACGGAATCTCTCTAAGTTGTTCCTCGCTTGTCTCTTTCCAGATTCTATCGGCGGCTTTATATTCTGCTTCATGATCAAACTTGCCCATCGCGTACTCTTGCGGCTTTGGCATGGCGGGTTTCGGGTCGAGCATTTCGCTTACTGCAGTTGGTGATATATGCGGCTTATCGGCTGGTGGGGTAATCGGGTAAGGTGCCATGGGAACATCAATGGGAGAGCCCTTCTGACTGTCTGAATCAAGCGATGGAGAATCTGGTGGTCCATTTGTTTGTACCCTGGGATGCGGCCTTGGACTACGAGGCGACATCGAACCCCGATAGCTATCGAGGCCAGGCGATTCAACCAGTTGCCCAGATGCGGCCTGCATTACTGCCGGGTTGGCCATGATTTCTTTGAGTTTCCTCCTATACTTTTCTTTTTCTTTCAGGGCTGCCTCAAGATCTTTGTTGAGGCCCAAAATCATGCCTCGCTGCTTGTCGACTAGTCTCCATAATTGGCTGTTTTGTTGTGACTGGGAGCTTTTTTCCTTGAGTAAATATTGTATGACAGCTTCTGGGCTGCCCGCCGTTTTGATCAGGCTTGCAATATCGGGGGAGCTCGGTGCATCCTGGAGGCCACCCTTGCCGGAGGATGCTGCTTGTTTCGATGAAATCGCGGATATTGCGGTGTCAATCGAGGAATTTCGGGGCAACCCTTTGGTTACGTCGTTTGGAGTAGAGGCCATTGTAGCAGCCATTACCGGTCTGCCAACCTTTGCGGGCCCTAGAGCAGGCTTCGATGTCACGGAGTCGGAAACGCTTCGATGGTCATTCGGAAGGTTTGAAAAGTTTAGTCTGCGAAACATGGAGGATCAGCAAGCATGGACGAAAGGACGGGAGATGGCATTCTTGGAACTCAAAATAAATCGGAGGAAACAACAAAGCCCAAGAACAGCAATGACAACGCCCGGGTAATATATGTCAAGGCGGCACAGGGTCGGAAGAACGGACCTTGGGATTTCGTCCTCTGGGCTAGACGGGCTTGACGAATCGCTATAAAAGGTCGTCTGCCCAACAGATGCCCTAGATGTCGTCTTGACGGCCGACCTGGTGCCAATAGGCTGGAATCCCTGCTGTGTCGCAGAAACAGCGGGCTCTGGAGGATTCGTGCTCAACGGAGACGTCGCCACGTTGCTTGCCGTAGACAGCGGGCTAGGTACGGGCGGTCGAGGAGATCTGAAAGAACAGAAAAGAAGACGACGTTAGCGATTTGAAATTTTCCACTTGTGACAAGTTGATCCCACGCGAGAAGTGCATGGGGCCCAAGTGAACAAAAGGCCAAAGCTGGGGCCACACCAAAAAAGAACAGCAGTGTATAAAGAAGCCCAGGGCGGCTGTTGAACAGCCGTAACGCAAAGTACAAAGAACTCGGGACCAATTCTTTTGTGCCTTGTGCCTGTGAGCGAAGAGCGGCGTCCAAGGCTGAAAGCATCGTCGGTCAAGGTTCTTGCAGCGAAGAGATGTTTTGGTTTTGTTTGAAGATGCGATTTGGCTACATCGCGAATGGTCTTGCGACCAGCGATAGCCGACGGAGGCAGCGGTAGAGGGAGGTATAGGATCCATTGTCGGAGACATTTATCTCGTAAGCGAACTCACCTTTGGCCTGGATGTGGTAGCGAACCAAGAGCTGACAGTGACGGCACGTTGATTAAGCGTCCAGTTGATGGACTCGTGGGATTGTCGTCAAAGGAGGGTTGTGATCGAGGAGAAGACAATACTTGAGAGGCATGAGGCGTGTGCGAGTCCCAGCGTTGTCCGGCTTCAGGTCGAGTATCAGCATGAGCACCAGTACGAGCATCAGCATCAATGTCTGGGTTCGAGTATGCTTCCGAAGATGAGGCCAGGCCACGCCGCGGCGCATGCTGCGACATAGTCCCGTTTATGCAGAGTGCGCTGCAATCCCGAAAGCCTCTCCGCAAATGTCGGGTGGAGAGGGCGTCTGGCCTCTGGAGCAGGGCAGACGACGGACAACCTCAGCCGTGAGAGAAGGGCCAGGAAGGCGTTTGACGAACGGCGCAATGAATGGTGATGGAGGAGGGCGTGTGGATGTTTGAGCTGGTGGCCCTGGCTCCGAACACAAAAAGTGGCACTGGAGGGGGCGTCGCGAGGCGTGAGAGGCGTGAGAGTGAGAGAGAGAGGCGTGGACAGGGA
Source organism: Metarhizium robertsii ARSEF 23 (assembly GCF_000187425.2). Taxonomy (NCBI): domain Eukaryota; kingdom Fungi; phylum Ascomycota; class Sordariomycetes; order Hypocreales; family Clavicipitaceae; genus Metarhizium; species Metarhizium robertsii. The sequence goes on from NW_011942193.1 coordinate 2,230,091, forward strand.
CCTGGGCGAGGTTTCGAACACTTGAGACGCCAGCCTTGGCCCTGATCCACGTCGGATGTAGAGTTTGGTTTTGTGCAATAGCATATGTACCAATCAAGGCAAGGCAAGGCCATACAGTACTGTACAAATATAATACAGGACCAAATCGATGTGCACGGAACAGACGGGGGGAAGGGGCGATGATGGCAGTTGACTGTTGACTTGCACGGATAGCCGGAGGCAGTTGATCAGCGGACGGCTTGCAAGACCCTTTCGAATGATTTGAGGGTTCAATTGCATCCGTCATGGACCCAGTCTGCCAGTCAACCAGTCAGTCATTGGCCTGGCTGGACACGGAGACCAGGAGACATGGACTTGCGAGGCGGCTGCAGGCGACGAGATGACAGGGTACAGCTCGATGCTTGGAATCTCACTTGAACAGCTCAACTCGGTGGGTAGTGCTCAGATACCTACCTAGGTAGGTATGTATGTACAATGCAATCCGTAAAGCAATGTGTCCGGAGTATTCATTATTGTACAATGTGTGAACGAGGGACCCCCTGAATCTTAAACTGGCATCTGCTAAATAAGTGGCCGACGGCTGCGCTTTAACTTGAGGTGACAGGAGGCTGTCAAGCTGCACTGTCGCTCTCTTGTGAGTGTGAGGGGTCCCCTGGATTGATCCCATGTCTTACCCATGTATGACATGGCCGTTCCTCATGGCAGCCGTTCCTCCTCGTGAGAAAGAACCAGAATGCCGTGGTCGCTCTCAGACCTTGACGGCTACAGAGTACCACTCTGTCCTTCAACATCTCCGCGTCTTGATCCGGTATGCTAGTAATATCCTTACCCCGGAAGAGGCCAGGAATTGCAGGCACATTGCATGCCGCGCACCGGGGCTATTATTGCCGTGGTCGATATTGTATGTGTGACAGAATCGACATGGTTCTGCTCCAGTCGGCCTCATGTAAACTGTCACAAGTAACAAGAATTTATTGAGAGAGATTTCTTGCCACAAATAAAAACAAACCAACAAAGAGTAGCCCCTCTTGGCCACTGGGCGAGACGCTGCCGTCACATTATCTCAAGTTCTCGCCCGCCAGAGAGGTATTCAAGGAGAATCCCAAGGGCCTGGCCAGACGCCAAAGTGACACTCGGGATGGAGTACAATGTACATACAGAGCGCGCGATGAAATGACATGGGCGCCCAGCACTGCTCCATGCGACTCCGTAAACTCGCTCGGCTTCAGTCGTTGGAATGGTCTCTGCTCCACATGATCGAGGCTCTTCGATTTGCTCCCATGTGTCACACGTCGAGAAGGCGCCTCAGCGGGAACAGGCCTCAGGCGCCTGACACCCAGTATAAAATAAAAATAGAGTCACCTCAGTGCTACTAGTTTTCCCAGCCGTCTCCCTCGTGTTCTTTCTTCCCTTGCTTCTCCCTAGGTATGTATTGTAATTGTAATGCTAGTTTCGGAAGCCTGGGCACCAAGATGCATACTCCTTCCTCACTCCGTACATCGGACCATGAATCGCACCTGCCGCCTTGAATATTTGCAAAAAAAAAAGTCAAAGTCTACTAGTACTCCATGTGCGCTGGTGGTGGCTTCCAAGACGCCAATCCAAATAAAAGCAATTTCGCAGCGTCGTAATTAAAAGCAAGCCCTCTTCCAAATACTATCATTCATCATCATCATCAGCACGCAGCCTTCTGCGGCCACCTGGGCATCCGTCTGGGTCTAACCTCACACTACTGCACCTCACCAGGGCGTGCTCGCTGCCGTTCTTCAGGCTCTCCGGTCTGTGCGCAACACTACGAAATGAACAGAAGCGGCAATGTCGCCAGTCGCACCCTTCACAGATTCACGAACCTACGAACCAGTCATCTCTCAAGTCCCCAAGTCCCTGAACCGCTACCCTCCTGGCCAGGGGCTCCCTCGCGAGCCCCGCAGGTGGCCTCGAAATGAAATTGGCGACACTCACTAGAAGGGCCGGGGGGCGGCCAGGCGAGCGTGCCGGAGTTTCGACATCCAGGAACAGGATGCGCACGGGGTCAAGCCTGTTCGGACCCTCACCAGCCCGTGGATCCTCGCTCAGAACCTCTCAAGTGCTCCAATCACCCTGTCATGGGTCCCAGCGACTGGGCTTCGCGCTTACCCCATTTGGCCTTTTAAGTTGCCGATGGCTGTCCTACCAGTGGCTTGACCGTTCGTGTCCATCTCATCAACTGAACTTCCATAGCCAGTGAAAGATCAGCAAGTCTGCTATTTATCGGATTCATGAATATTGTCAGCTTCTCCTTAACCCGGGAAGGGGGAGGGGGAGGAAACATGCAGTTGAATTTCTAACCGAGGACAATTTTAAGGTGAGTAGCATCGCCTACGTAGGCGCCGCTCGCGTCTGATCTCATTCCATCTCTAATGATTGGTAAGTAGGTAGTACTACCTTACTCCGTCGTCCGTTCAAGCAGAAAGGATATTTAGTGTCAATATCCTGCAGGTACCACCAAAATACTCTGGAACTAGCCATTCCAGGCCAATCTAGAGACGCCTGTCGGATTCGTAGAAGACGACCCAGCTGAGCTGTGACTGGCACTCCCGTGACCGCCCCTTGATGCTCGCTCGACAGGAGCAAGGAGATAGAATCCCCCTCTCAGACGTCGCTCTGTCCGTTGCCGAACAGTTGGATATCATCAAAGTTAGCTATTAGGCTAGCATGGTGTTCGTCAACAAGTCCGTTTGTCGTCACTGTTGAATTGGGACAGATCAGACCACATACTACTACTACCTTAGGTAGCTAGTTCCTATGGTCCAGTCCACGGATACAACCAAAGTGATGTAAGAGGCTTAGCAAAAATTCACTGCACACGATGCGATGCAACGCAAATCTGACAACCGTCTTCAGTGGCTCGAACTGAACCAGACATCTTGGACTAATCAGGAGAAGAGTTCCATCGCATACTACACTACACTTCTGCCGGAAGATTGAATCACTGGGGCCCTCACCCGGCGTGCCCAAACTCTAGCGCCATTATATCCAAGATTTTTGCCGACCTACATGTCCCATCAGCAACCACAGCACTTGTCTTGATAGACCATGCTGGAAACCTTAACCTCATCTCCATGAAACAGGGCTGCTCGACAAAGCCAGTTGAATTATCAGGCCTATCGTGGAAAGCACCCCGGAATGACTCGCTCACTAATCAGACTCCCCCATCTTATCCAAAGAACCTACTTATACTTTATTCAAAACGAAGAAAATTCACTCCCATCGGACCAGAAGGTGCTGTTTCACGGGTCGAGGTAAAGAAGGTATTTCAATTACTCTCAATGATTTCGACTCGCGGTCCAGGTGCCTCGTTTGCCTATTCGTCAATACAGGCAGCCTGTGCAGCGTGTGCCTAGAGTCCGCAAAATGTGCATAAAATTGCCGCTTGAACATCACTTCCCTTCTTTCTCAACTTGAACAGTGAACCATACTCCACTCAAAGATGATAAAGCTCGGAGTTCTATCTAAGAGACTCCGCTCGTCTTTTCAACCACCCCGGCTCATTTCCGTATCTGGAAACGCAGCCAATAATAGTTGGCATGGCGCTCGCTGGCTTCGCGGATAGTTTGAGGCTCATTTCTTGTTGCCAATCAAACCCAGCTATTTGCTTTCCACCGTTTCCCTATGTGGTGCAATAGCTCCGACGCCACGCTTTGGGTTTCTCTAGTGTCGTCGCTTCGACTAGTTCAGCGGTGTGACAAACATGATTGATGAAGCTGCTGCGTCTTTTGGGTATCCCGTCCCGAGTGGCTGATTGCTTCTTTTGGCACCTACTGCTAGTACTTGCCACTGGAGCCTGCCCCTGAGTATGTGGCTAGGAACTGTCGATATAATACTAGTTACATACATACATGCAGTTCATCATTGCGAAAGCTGACGAAATACGACCGCAGGATGGGGGTTCAAACACGACGGACAACCCAGCCATAGACCTGCGACCCTTCCAAACAGCACATGCACAACCATTCTGTAGAGTGCTGGATTAGACTTTCAGGTCTCCTGCTAATCTATGTGGTCATGAGTGAATGACTTTTGGGAGAAGTGTCACAATGCTAGAATCCGGTTCGCAACATGTCGCCCCCTCACCTGCTAGATGCATTTCCCTTTAACGGGACGGGGAGGTGATGAAACCCTGATCAGAGACCTAGTGGTCCTGACTGTTTTGCGTTTCAGACTTCATCATGGGATGTATTTTCCTTGGACCGATCTGACATCGGCGTAAACGAAACACGCATCTTGTTCCTTGCAATGGAGAAGATGAAAATCCCCCAGACGCCTCCGCTGGGGACTTATATTTGGCATCAACAGGGGGCTATGGCTGGTGCGATTCAGTCAAGTGTCGTCATCCTGTTCCGTCAACTGGTCTCAAGGAGCCTGAACTTGTGGCGCCCGTCGTCTGTTGCAGCACTGAAACATAGCACCCTTCACGTAGTATATATTGTATACATATACCTACGGAGTACTTCGTACATGTAGGCACCTGCCTATAACCATGCCGGCGTGTGCTTTTCAATGCTAATAGTAAGACAGACAACGACATGACTAAACGGTGTAAGTCGGCAGCCCCGTTGTTTCAAAAGCCGATGTGCTGTTATTTCATCGAGAGCAGCCGACATGCAGGGTAGGTAAGGCGAGACGGTGTGTCAATTTCGCCTGTCGCCTGTCACCGTACCGTATTTATTGTGTAGTCCGGGTGCGCGGTAACTGTCTGCCTGGGTTGTCTGGTCAGATATTCGCTTTTTTCCACCTCGCTCCCCGCTCCTGTGCTGGTTTGCCAAAGCCTGGGCTTCTATGTCTCGGGTATGGGGTAACATGGTTCACCCAACTGGGCTGGGCAGCTGAAGCTGGGTTGACTTTGATGCATCTACATGTTGGAAATGTACTGAGCAGATGGCTGACCACTGGGAAACGCGGACAAGTGCAATCATTCCATGGAACGCCTTGATAATGATACAAACAAGCTACCGACACAGCGGCCCTTTCGCTCGGCAACTATATGTTGACAACAGTTGTCAACGTCTGCTTTTGGAAAACATCGAATCTTTCGGGAAATAGTGGAGATGCATCTACGAATACTAGTACATGTTGTACATTTGTCCTTCCCAAAGTTCCTTTTGGTCTGTGGTTTGCAACGGCCAACGGATGATGCCAGTACCCGGCCGTTGGATCTGATGTGCCTTTGACGGTCGTGGCACAAGCCCCTACCTGCTTGCGCAACAAGGATACTCTGGGGAAGCCCAAACACACAGGGGTGAATTCGTGGATACATGCTCTGTACATACCTACCTAGGTAGGTACATAACTCTCCCTTTGGGTGCGGAATGTTGCCAAGCGTCCATCCAAATCAGACTCGGAAAGGTACAATCTCCTGGGGTTCCGTCGGACTATGTTTGTGTTGAGCTATCTGGCGAGGTACGTTGCGTGTTTGTGTCGGCAGGTACTGCGCGATGGGCATTTTTGTAAAACGACCTACCCAGGCCCCCATAGGTAAGTACAAGTATGTTGCTGGCGCTGACAAGTTACGGCTCAGGGAGTTATGCCGTTAAAGTTCCATGTTTCAAGAACTTTTATCGACGCACTCAGTCTCTGCATGCCCCGGCGTGTATCAGGAGCGTTCGACGACAAGGCGAAACACCCGAATGCTCCCTGCTCATGGTGATTCATGCGATAATGCCTCATCAACGACGACGACGCCCCACAGCCAACGGAAATGGACATGATGTCATGTCAACCTTGGGCGCCAACGGCATGGGCGACGTGAGATTCAGGTGATTGCAGCTAGGATACTAGGATTCCCTTGGCTGCCCGGCGGTCGCTCGGGTCAATCTGCAAAAAAAAAAAAAAAACCCCCCGAGGTTGTCTGCAGATGCTGCTCGGAGCGTGGTTGTTGTCGGGGCTTAGCGCCATCGGATCGGGCTGCATAACAATAATGAACAAATAGCCTCCCATCCCCTCACCAAGGAACCCAATCAAGCGGCTCACCGTGCATTGAACAAAAGGAGAATTACTCATGTACGGAGTATGCTCGCGATATCGCAGACAGTCAGGCACCAGGGTCTGTGTGGCCGTAGTGAGTCAAGGTTATTCTGGAAGCCATGCGCCGAGCATGACTGGTTAATCTACACCATATTCTCCACCGAGCCCTGCGCCCAATCCTGATTTTTTCCTTCGAGTCTTTGCCGTTTTGCTGGGCCGCAGCCGGGACCAAGTGTGGCGTGCCCAACGTCATGGACCCAGCCATCATCAGGCGCCCAGCCACGCATTTTTGGGCGCCGGGCTCCGATGCCGTCAAGTGCATGCTTCAGCACCCCGCAAAGCCTGTGCTGCGGCTGCGTTGCGTTGTGCTGCGTGGTGATGGTTGTAAGTGCCCGTACGGAGTAGAGATAGAAGAAGCGTGGTCCTTGCCCACATGATGCATCTTGGTTGCTGCGCCTTGTCCATTCGTCCTGCCCTCATGTCTTCAGCATCTTGTGCATACACACATATATTACTCGTGCTGGTTCCTCTTTACACAGGCTTTTTCATCTGGTCTGCCTCTGCATTGCGAAACTCTGCATAACCCCCCCCCCCCATCCCATACAATCCGTCAAGCCTCTTGGACACCTCAAACATCGCCGGGCCTCATCCGCGCGCCATCGAAATGGGTATGCCGCAACCACATCCCCATCCCCATCCCCCGCATCCATCCTCATTGTCATCGCCGCCACCAAAGCTAACCCTCTCCCAGGTCGCCATCACGGCACCAAAAAGCGCCTGTACCTCTCGCGGCCCGAGCCAGACGTCCTCACCTCTCGCCGCCGCGTCACGCGCATTATCCCACCTACCCCTCCGCCGTGCGAAGAGCCCGTCCCCGTCCCCGTCATCGAGGAGCCTGCCGAGCCTGAGCCATGCCCGCCGGCGCCCTGTCCATCTCCACCCGCTCTTCCCGCGCCCGAGCCGCAAATTGAAGTCATAGCCGTCGACGTCGAGCCGTCGGTCAAGTCGTCAAAGTCCAGCCGCAGCCGCTCCAGGGGCCACAGCCACACCCGCGAGAAGGAGGTGTACGTTGAGCGAGATCGCTTCGTCCCCGTGCCTGTGCCCGTCCCCGTGGAGCCCAGGTACGAAACGTACCGCTACGTCGAGGCACCGAGGAGGTACGTCGAGCCTCCTAGGGAGAGGAAGATGATTGAGGATAATAAGGAGAGAGTGACCCATGTCCATGTCCACACGGAGGATAGGGAGACGAGTCGTGAAAGGAGGGCCTATCGCGACAGGGATTGCTACGATAGAGAGTACTATGACTCGAGGGATTATTATCGGCGGTAAAGCATACGGGATAGGAGTTGATGGGAGGTTTTTTTCTTTCTTTTTTTCTTTTCTTTTTTCCTTTTTTTTTTTTTTTGGGAAGGGTTTTTTTTTTTTTTTGGATAAGGCTCGACGGCTGCGTTAAATGATTATGAAGCCTAATGCTGTCTAAATTGTGTAGCAACTCGGATCAAGGCTGGGATTTTGTATTTACTGGGGCGAGAGGGTCTGGATTTGATATTGACACAATGAACAAGTTATTAATTTGCTTTGCATGTATGTACGGTTTGTGGCAGAATATCTTTGTCCAGCAAGAAGTATACGCTCATATATTATAGCATACAATTGCAGGATGTAGCACGATTGCCAGGTAGTGATTACTTGATTTGGTCATAAGCTTTTTTTGGATCCCCACTGTACAAATTGCAACACGGACGTCTTGCTTCCCAGCAAGCCATGAGTCGAGAGGGACGTTTAATATCGAATACTAGCCGACTGCGGACGTCTTTTCGGGCGTCGAACGACCGGCACGCTCTGCTCGGCCATGTACGCCATCGGACGCGGCAAACGGTCATCCGCCATCCGTGCCTCCGGATAGTCCACCTCCGGCGTGGGCGCAGGCCGATCGACGACAAATGCCGCGGCATCCGTCCTCTGGGGCGCCACGCCAGGCACATATCTGGTGTTTGAGACACGGCCCGCCTGCCTGCCAGACAGCCACCCGAGGACGCTGCCCAGCTCGCCCATCCACCACAGGCCAATGACAATGATGAGCAGCGTGACGGGGATGGCGACGGCCCAGTACAGCCACTGGCCGGAATCCATGTCGCGGATGTCGTTGGTGTTCATGCCAAAGATGCTCGAGATGGCGCTGAGCGGGAGAAACACGACGGTGACGATTGTGAAGGCGTAGATGGCATTTTCCTGCCGGTCCTTTGTCCAGTCTAGCCCGTACACTACGGCGCGCTCCAGGTCGTCTGCGTAGTCGGTGTGGCGGCGGAGGTCGAACTCGCGCTGCTCAACGAGTCGGATGCATTCGTTGAGGAAGAGGGCGCGGAAGCCGAGCTCATCGGTAGCAGAGAGTCTGGAAGCGGCTTCGAGGTCCGCCGCATCTTCGTCGTCCAACCTCATGTATTCGGCATCACGCCGTCTCACTACAGGGTCGTACGGCAGCGGACCAGGGTAATAAGGCGGCGCGTCCTCGTACATGTCCCTGCCTCGTCTGCGGCGCCAAACAGCGTCGTCGGCCGCGTCTGCGAGATATCTGCCGCCATCTTTGATGGGGAGGTTTGACTTGATGCTCGCCAGAATATATCTTTGCTTCGCCACTGTCCTTTTGATGACTGTCATTTCTTGTTGGACCAGATCGATTCGGTGCTGATAAGACCGGTCAGACGGCTGGCTGGTGATCTCCGCATCCTACCGAAAAACAAAATGTCAGAACCGGTCGAATCTCTACAAAGAGTCCAGGCTGCCCTTACCAGCAACGTCAGGTACTGCGCGTAGGTATCCATGATGTCTTCCGCTTTGCCCACTTGATCATGCAGCAAGTTGAGTGAAAATAATGAAAGGACCTCCAAGGGTAGCACGGCAGAATCGTCGAGAAGGTTTCGACTCGAAATGCCCTGGACAATACGGTTCATGCCATCCATCATGAGCACTTTAGCCTTGGACACGTGCGCAAGCCATGCATTTCCTCTGTCAAGGGCACTGATCAAGCCAGACACAATGTGAAGCCAGGCCGTGATGAACTGCCGGGGGAGGTCGATGGTGGCCCTTTCCTTCTCATCAGCATAGGACATTAGATTCTGGAAGTTTTCGACATCTTGAGACATGTCTCTCAAGGCCGTCCGAATCTCTGTCGTAATACTTTGGCTTGCAGATACGGACGAGACTGTAAACTCTCCCTCCAGTTGAGGTATCTGATTTATGTAGCTGTCATTAGCAAGATGATTGTGGCTAGTTGTATACACCATGGCCTGGGTATCATACCTTGAGAAGAGACTTGACAGCTCCCCAATACTTGTGTATCGTTGGTCCATCAAACGTCAAAGGGAAGAACAGCCTGAGGATATCATCCGCAGCATTGAAAATGTCAATTCTCTCCTCATGCATGAGTCTTATATTGTCGCTTGCTTTTTCTTCCACCTGGGTCGATTGTTTCACCAGGAAATCATGCACACTCTCCCTCGTGGCATCCCCGCAGCTTTTGTACGCTCGCTGATCTGCGTACGATGCTTGGCCCGTCAGAAACTTCTCGGCCAAACCCAATTGTTCATTCAAGGCTTCTACTGGCTGGAGAGTGAGTACGTGTAAATATTCGTGTGGTTTCTTGCATGGTTTTGAATGCTCGTCTCCTGCATCACCAGGTACTAGAGGCTTCAAAACCGTTCGCGGAGGAGAGGGCCGTGATCTACGTCATATTAGTTACGATTTAGAGACTACTAGTATTAGAGGTTTTTAAAGTCATGGCGGTGAAAATTCTCACACTATCTCCATCTTCAACAGGACACCTCCCTGAGGGCGAGCTGCGAGTCGTAAAACTTTGGACCAATTTACCGCCGTCACTGCTTGGTTGTTGTACGAGAACTCCAAGTTTCTTGGCCAAAAGGCGTGGAAGTTGGATAAGAACATCTACACAAGGTTAGTGATAAAAAAAAGAAAAGAAAAGAAAAATGTGAGAGAAGTATAAAGTCTTCAACGGCACTGCACTCACAAACCAAGTAGAGCATGCCACAGCTGGAAAGGACCAAGTAACAGCGTTTCCGTACTTGACAAGAATCCTTCCAGGCGTAGAGCCAGCCGCCTCTGGGGACGGCTGAGACTTGACGTCGACCAACTCTCCACGGAGATCGAGCTCGGACATGGTGCCGCAAGTTACGAGGAGTGCTGGTCACTGGTCAGCCACAGGGGAGACTTGTGTCACTCGAGGGGTGTTTCACACAGTTGTCTAAAACTATACACCAGAGCTGCGCAATGTGAAAGCAGTCATTCGTTTTGGTTGGGGCCACTTGACAAACAGCTTGTAGCATGTCTCTCTGTTCTGTTGTGCGGGAGTACTGTGCCTGCAGCAGCGTCTGGGAGGGAAACACAGACGTAGATGAGCCTGCAAGCAAGCCCGAGTACTTTTGCAGTGAGAAATACGGGAGGCAGATCCATCTCGCAGAGCCTGTTGGCTTCTCTTGTCCTGAAAGCTGCTTCGTGAAGGACTTTAGAGGGACCTCAAGATAGCGAGGTTCCATATACCCAACCCTTGCCCCTTTGGGGTTCTGTCGTGTCTTGATACAGTGCTTCTTCACATCTGCTCTGAGCTTTGCCATGGCACTTCTTTCGAGCTCTGGGAAATGAATTTGACGCGAGATTTCGGCCTGCATGACGGTCAGACAGAAGGTAAATTACGCATAGGGAGCATCCACGTTTTAACTACCCAAAAATCGTCAAAGCTCATGACTTCTTGGTGGATATGGCTACCATGCTGTCAGTAACAGTTCTAGTTCTGAACCTCTTTGCTAGGCTTGTTGGTTACTACTCACAGCCACTTGAACAGTGACCTTTTCTTTCCTTTTGTGTCGAATAGCTCGGTCAATTTGGCTGCATGGACGCCTCCAGTTTCCGCACTGCCGGTGTAATGTGAAGAATAAATTCTCTTGGCATTTGATACTACCGAAATATCGCGACTCTCTCTATGTGCAGAGTCAGAGTCCACCGCTGGCGATTCCAGATCTGACAGTTCTTCATCCTTGGAAGCCGACTTGGAAAACAGGAAATTGAACTCGTCATATGCGTCCAAATCTCCGCCCATGGGGCTCGGTGGACGAAAGCCTCTGTCAGCCTGTCCCTCGTCAACAATGTAGACTTGTGCGTCTCCAGACTTGTAGGCGTGGACTCGGGGGCCATCATTGGCATCATAGTATGGCACCCTCGATGGAGAATGGCTTCGGTCAGAAGCCTGGTCCGCATCTCTTCTAGTAGTTCGTTGCCACGAATAGGTGTCATCTTCTTCCCTGCTGTCCATTCGTGGGGGAGACTGCGAGAATCTCGACATTCCCGGCGGCTGTGGAACCTCTGCTGTCTCGGCATCACGATGTCTCACCCGCCTCCCAGAGGAAGCGGGAAGGCCAAAAACCGTCTGCTGCGAATGCTCCTCGTGGTGTGACGGCATGCGGCGCTCGAGATGCGTCCATGGCGGCACGGTAGATGCGGGCACTCTTTCTGGGACATATTCATCGCCAGAGTATTGGCCACGACGTCTTGACGACGTTGGGGCACTGTATACATATCTCCGGGGGCGAGCAGACTGTAGGTAAGAAATATCAGCCAATTGTCAACCACAGACTAAGGGTTCAACACACGGCATAAGTCTCTCGGTCGTCTTGGTAGAAGCGAACCCGTGGCCGACGCGAATTGCCCTCAGAGGCGTAATAGGCCATTACAGCACTGCACAGGAACAACAATTCCTGGAGTTGGTATCAAGCTAACCAGACAGGCCAAAATATACAAGTACAAAACGAAAATATCTATCTTGTTTCTCGGGACGAAAAAAAAAAGGCATGTATGTATGTATGAAAATCTGAGCTAATCTAACCATGCATCGTCAGGGATCTGGCTTGGAGCTGCATAGGGCCTGGACTACCCTACATGGGTCGAAATCGTTGAGCCGCGTCTCGGACAAACAATATACCAATATATACTTTATTACAATCAAAGATATTTTATTATAAATTACTTCAATATATATTAAGGTATGAATTGTTTCGCTTATTGGCCAAGTGAAATTACAGGCATGATACGAGTATCGTGCAAGCGTAAAATCTGATAACACAGTACTTAAATAGATATAAGAATAGTTTTAATATAGTGAATAATAAAAGGATAAGCGCATCTAGAAAAGAGTAAGCCCGCCGAGTAATTCACACGTGGCGCGATCTGTCACCAAGCATGGAGCAACTATCGCGGAAGTTGCAGACCACATCAGGGCGCATATAGGGAGAATTGAGAAAATGGAGAAGATGATAACGGATATAAAGTTCCAGATGGCAGTCGAAAAGAAGTTTAACTCCAAACGGGAGGCACCAAACAGTGTCGCATCAGTAGCACTGTTCACGATGGGTGTCACGCATTCACCCCATTCCCGAATCTGTCCAGTCAGCCGTCACTGCTTTATTTGCTCTCTTCCTAAAGTAGGAATTAGTCATTCGAAGCCAAGCCCGTAGCTTATAGTTCGCCATCTTTTAAGTAGTCTGGTTCCTCTTGTTACGTCGATGTCGTGTTATGCTCTGGTTCCACCTTGATGTCCTGAAAGATCTGCAAGTTGGACATGTCATGGGCAGCGTCGTCCTCTTTTGTCGAATATTGGACCACTTGTTCTTGTCGAGCGACTTCTTGTTGAATCATTTTATACAAGTCAAATAGAGTCCACTCTAATGACTGGACCATGGACTCGGTGAGCCATTCGCGCGATGCTTCTGATGCATTTTGATTGTATTCGGCATCTAGTTCGTCGTTTGTAAAATCTCGTGCCGCCATGCCCTCCCGTCTGTCAAATTGCAATAAATAAATGTGATATGCCTGATAATTTCAACTGCGCCCATTCCTCGGGCGCCGATGTTCGCACTTCGCTTGGAATAGTGCTGCCAAGAATCTGCTCCTCCTCTTCTCCAGGAATGCCAAGGAGGTAGGTATTCCGCCACCGTGTTATCCCATGCCTGTGAAACTCCAGGATCCATGTTAAGTAACAAGTTACGCAAGTAAAAGATATAGGTATAAATGTCAGCTATACGCTTTCCCAAGATTATAGGCATTGCCAACATTGAAGGCTTCCGACAGGACGTATTGCGTAGTAGGGCCGCTCCTTGGAATCGGCGGCCCCTTCAACTCACCAGCGTAATTTTCGGAAGCCCGGGCTGACCACATCAAGTTTCCCTTCTCTGAAAAGACTGTCATCAACTCTTTGTGCGCTAGATAAAAGCAGCTCCATTCTCCCCTAACTAGAAGCATTGGCCCTTATAGGGAGGGTATTTAGGAGTGTTGATCTCATCAAGATACTGCACATGTGCCACGCCATAAAGGCTATAATGAGCGCGGGCTGAATCACGTCCGCGGCAGTATCCTTGACATAATTCACCTGCTGGGCAAGGACAGGTCAAAAGTGTCTGGCTAGATCAGGTTCCTAGCTATCGTGCTCTAAGCTATATTATATTGTAACATACAAGCGTATACTTCTTGACGGGCAAATATATATTTTACCAGACTGTAGCTTAGGGAAAAACCTCCGTATCACCTCATGTGGCAGAGGAGGATGCGTCCCTGACTTTGCGGCACCTAAACTTTGAAGACTCTAGATAGTAAACATCACCTTCCGAAGAGCCCGACATCAAATGCGTGACAAAACTGCCGTCTTTCTTCTCCACCCCAGTCGCTACATGATGGCAGCTTCTCGTGCAATAACAAGACCGTCATCATGCTCTGTTGCGCTCGATGCCTGGTGGTTGTCTCTCCGTCGAATACCAATGCAGAAGCACGTCCATTGACTTCGACCAGGTACCGCTGGATGACTAGAAAGACACCGTATCGTTTGCAGAATCGTGATTTGGAGGAGTAGTATCTCACGTAGCATGTAGCCGAAAGTGCTGTGCAGTGTGTACTATCATTCTCCCAGACCACACCCAACCACTGGCAATATCAGTTCAGTTTTATGAAGCAACCTACACCCGTTTCCAAGGTGCTGCCCTAGCGCTCCTTCGCTCGTCGCGCATAGACAAGATCGTGCGATATAGCTTCCGAGTGGTCTTTCCAAACCTTGTCTGAAAGCAAGTTGACAAATTCCGGGTGTGGGATGAGAACGGGAAATAAAATATCCAGTAGACTGGCCAGACCGCGCCGGAGGCATAGAGTTTCTGCTTGCGATTCGTGTGAATATGCAACTTCTAATGCGTTTCTAAGGTGAAAAACCGCCGCAGCAACCTCCTCATGTTCCATCTTCTTGATCACAGATGTCTTGGTCAGGTAACACGCCAGGTCTTGAGACATCTGTCCAAGGACCTTTTCAATATGATCTTTCATCGCCTCGACCCCAAGATCCACGGCGCCAACGTACAGCAATGCGCTACGTGGGATACAAATCAGATCACAAAAGTTTTCCCGGTCGTATTCTAATATTTCAAGGCCTGGATACAGTCTTGAATCAGCATTTTGCATTGAGCCACGGGGGAAAACAAGACGTACTTTCCGTGTACATGAATCGCAACGCGTATCCCACGACCTGAGGGCAAAAAGGCAAGCGCACGTCGCTCGGGGTCCCCTTCTAATTATTGTCCGTCAGTCAGTCCATGATAGCCCGTAAATTGTCTGTATAGTATCCCAATGTTTCATCCTACCTTCGTTGCGGGTGGGAGGTTTTGTCTCAGCCATACCGACTGCGACTCCACGATGCTACGGTGCACTTCAAAAACCTCGCGACCAGCCCAGACAAAGACGTCGGCGCCAAATGGCCGTAGCCACAACCTATCAGAATCTTTTGTCAGTAGGCGTATTCCATGATTAGCGGCGATCCAGCCCCATGCAAACCTGGCACAAGCCCGAGGCGCCGCCGCTTGGAGAAGCTTCTTTGATGGCGAGACAGCATCCGGATCCTTGGTATCGGCAGAACAAATAAATTTCACGCTTCGAGATGTTGCCTTTTCTTGCGCCGGTACCTCATTTTCCTGGCTAAAATCCGGTGTGCAGACTGGCCACTCTGGCGCAAGTGAAGCAGCAGATGGCCTTTTCACCCAGGGATTTGTTTTCGGAGGGGAAGCAGGACGTAGATGATCCATATACGATGTGTTTGTCTTGTTTCTGCTTTGGTGATGTGCCCGTAAAGGTGGCCTTTCTAGCTGTCTTGGCCTCCCGTCTAATGGGGCGCGAGTCATTGTCTCGAGTCTCTGGAACGGCCGGGGGGGAGACAAGGTAGGCCCGATGAGTGAAATTAGGAGCATAAATGATTACGAAGGCATGTTGAGCGCCCTGGGTCCCTTGAACGTTGCCCGGCCTGGCAGGAGCTGTGTTGGTTGTGTATGGTGACGGATTGGAACAAGATGTGGAAAAGGGCCTGCGTGTATGATATTGATGACTTCAGAAGTAATTAGGAAGAAGAATAGGATGAGTCAAGAGTGTATAAAGGGGGGGAAAGTCTTTGGTTCCCAGCCAAAATGTCCGGGGGCTCTCTCTTTTCCCCTCTCTTGGCTTCCTTCTCCAGGCTCATATTGAACAAAAAGTGAGAGAAGAGTGAAGGCAGCAATCCAAACGCTTGCGTGAGTGTTTGCCGCCATGGGTGTGTGCATTGTCCGACGTTTGCGTGGGTGATACAATAGGGCGCCGCTCCGGACGCAATGGTGGTGAACATGTGTAAATATTCGCATGTGCTTTCTCTCGAATTAATTATGTCGCCATCGAAGTCGTGCACCAAACAGTAAAAGAAAGGTACAAGGTATATGCAACGTTAGTATCGCTGCCAGTCTTCAAGTCGCTGAAATTTGCTGCCACACTTAATGTTCCTAGGGCTAATTAGTTTTTGACAGAGATGGGAGGAATAAAAAATCGTGTCACAGTTAGACTACACCACAGGCATTTGATAGAATAATTACACTTTCCGGATTACCTCTCTCACGGATGACTATGGGGATGGGGATGGGGATGGCTACTTTATCTTGTGCAAGAGAGCTCTCGACGTCCAAGACTAGACGCCACCATGTAACTGATGGTCTCAAGGTACTTATACTACTTAAGTACTCGGCAACTAGTAGCGGGGTCTGGTGGATGCCAGCTGGAAGCACCAAGTCATCATGTCAATTCATGTCAACTGCTGGCAGACATCAATTGGTCCAGCGTCGGCCCCAGCGACAGATTTGATCAAGTCACTCGTTGCCCCTCGCTCACCTACTAGGTACTTTACCTAATACACCTCGGCAGGGCGTCTCAGCATCGGGGGCGTGCGTCCTGGTTGCCTAAATTCAATCAGACCAGACATCATGTTCCAGCTCGCAACTGCAAAATTGAACCCCTGACGACTTTCACGACATCCTTCACCGTCCCAGCATTCTCCACACTCGACAACACAGACACAGACACAGCAACATCTTCTGCATTGTTGGGCCCAAGAACAATGTCGCAAGCGCCGGTGCAAATATCCTCCAAGGAGCAGTTCGATGGCATTCTAAAGAGCTCAAAACTCGTCGTCGCCGACTGTGAGTAACTGGTCTATCGAGATTCATTCATTGCCTAGGCTGTCACCTCGGCTCGACCCCGCCACCAAAGATGGGTGTTACTTGGTGATTGCGAGCAATTCTTCAGAGCGGATAGACATTGCAAGCCCGTTGCCTGCTTGGGCTTCCCCATGCTGACTCTGTTTCCTTCGTAGTCTTCGCCGTCTGGTGCGGTCCTTGTCAACAAATCGCGCCAGTATATGAGGCATTGTCAAAATCGCTTTCCCGGCCTCAACTCCTTACATTCGTCAAAATCGATACCGAAAAAGTCAAGGCTCTTTCTGAGGAATATCAGATTACCGCGCTGCCGACCTTCTTATTGTTCCAGGAGGGAAAGGTGATCCAGTCGGTCAAAGGTGCAAATCCCACCGAGCTGAGACGCATCATCCAGAAACTAGCTTCTGAGCTTGAGTCTGCCGGCGAATCGTCTGGTACCGGGACCGGCAGCAGTGGTCCATGGGCCGGCGCAGAGATTCCGAGGGGATATAGTGATATTTCCGACCAAGTAGAGACACGCAATTGCGAGCTGTCGAATGCCGACGAAGATGCGGGACCGGTCAAGGTGCTGTTCGACGTCGCGAAGCCCAGCGCTTTGAGCAACGACAGCAATTCTGTCAACGTCAAGGACTTTGTTCAGAGCGGCGCGGATGACCAGCTTCTTCTCTTCATTCCTTTCCAAGGTTCCGTCAAACTTCACACATTGCAGGTGGGCCAAGACGTTTGCCACAGCTTCCCGGCAGTCAAACTAACGGGAGCACGCAGATTACGTCTCTTCCTCCCAAGGACCAAGATACCGTCTCGAGACCCGTGATTATTCACCTATACATCAACCGGCCGCAACACATGGACTTTAGTGAAGCCGACGATACTGAGCCGACTCAGGCTATTACGCTGACTTCCAAGGATTGGAACGCCGAAGGCACTGCTAACATCAGCTTGCGCTTTGTCAAGTTCCAAAAGACAACCACGCTGATTCTGTATGTGCAAAAGGGCGAGGAAGGCGCCGACGCCGTACGAATCGACCGGATTAAGCTCATTGGCGAAGCCGGTACCAAACGCGAGATGGGCAAGCTCCAGAAAGTAGGAGATGATGAATAAAAAGCACCCTCCAGTGTACGCACGCACGCACACCCATTGCGAGGTTTCAATTGAGGATATTACAGGATGAGATAAGCCAAGCAACGCCAACGTGGGCAGCCAAGGAGCGCATTGTTACAAGGCGGAGTTACGGTCACGGATAGAAAAAAAAAAGCGAGGCAATTCAATAAGCATCCCACATCCTGACCTATATCCAGTCCATGGGGTTGCTTTTACGTAGGCGACGCGTTCCCAGGACCGCAATCTCCTGGCCTCTCTTGTCACCGATCAAGACTCGGGGGAAAGTATGTCCAGCCTCCATGTTGCGATCCAAGTGGTAGAAGCACCTGCACCAATAGCAAAGAAGCCGGCCTGCAATTATAATTTATCTTGGGCATGATTGACGCTGCGATTTATCCATGGTAGAGGACTCGAGCAACACGGGGTAGAATTTCATATCATGCCTGCCGCACGAAGAAGAAAAGAGAAAAAGAAGAAAGGCCATGGTCTGCGGTGCGACGAAATTTTATGGGCTGGGTTGCGTGAAGGGTTGCTGAGTCAGCGGGTCCACCCGTACAGGGTAGGTGTTGTGGAAGACGGCTCGCACTCGTCTTGATTGTTCTTTGAAACATGCTACAGAGTAGAGGGAGTAGATTTCACCTTGTCTAGAATCTGATGTTTCACCTTTATGAAATAGTGCAACCCGGCAAGTGATTTTGATTTGTGGGCGTCGTACAAGAAAAACTAAATGCAGAGCCTGGCATAACACAGTCGCCGGCCTCGGCCCGCGCACATTTCAGATTCTAGACCCGCTATTGGCCAGAATGGTTCCGTGGCTGCAGGCAACATGAAGGTCCAATATCGATGTGCTCGGGCAGCACTAGCCTTCACGACAGAAGTAGGCATCGCCTTTGTCAACCACACATGAACTTGTTGGCTCACCCCAACCAGGCTACCATGAATTTTGAAGTCTTCGAAACTGGCTCGAGGTCTGCATCTCAAGTGGCGCAGCTCGTTCTGATGCTGGGTGGCCTGGCTACGGTCCCCATCATCCAGATCCCATCGCACCGTCGGCCACCATGTCATCACAACTACCCAAGCTGGCCCCCAGGCCATTTGGAGAGGTGCCACTAGCCGCAGGTAAAGTCAATCCCAAAGAGCACACAGAACGAGAATGGGAAGCCCAGCGGGGGGTCATTGAGCATCTCTACATTGGTGAAAACCGAAGGCTGGTTGATACCATGACCATCATGACGTCCAAGTATGGGTTTGCGGCGACGTGAGTAACAAAAAGTCTTGGGTTACGTACTACACGGCTCGCCGCTAACTCAAATCAAGAGAACAAATGTATAAAAAGCGGTTGAAGAAGTGGAACTTGCGCAAAAGAGCGTACCGCACAACCTCAGAAAATGCCGTGGCCTCCACTGCGGCATCAGCGTCAGACAATGCCGGCTCGAGCAAATCGGGTGCCGAGGTGCTACGTCAAACGCCAGATCGCATGCTGCAGCAGCCGGCTTGCACGACCATCGCACGTACCACCAAGCTTGGCCCTTATGCAGGTCTCGAGTTGGTCCTCGACAGTGTCCGCTCCTGGAGCTTATGTAAACTGGAATCCAGAGGTGTTGCACCGGATCCCATGGTGCGGTATCTTGCGAATCCGAACCAGCCCCCCATTCAGGATAGCCGGACCATGTATCGTACATTTGAGCTGGTATTTGACCTGTGGCATCACGGAAAAGGCCAGCTGGCCGGCATGGCGGCGAGACGGGCATTCTACAGTCTCGAGTTTGTCCTCACGGCAGATCATCCAGACCTTGTATGGCATATACTGGATACGGTTTACGACATGGTAGACAGGGGTCATATTCAACTTCTGGGCATGTTTCTCACACATGCCAGAGAGCTTTCAACAAGGCGTCTTCCACAAGAGCACCCTCTGGTGAAAATCCTCCAGGAGCTCACAAAGTGCGACTATCAGACCCGGTTGGGAAGGGAGCGGGTATGCCATCTCTTGCGGTCAGCCTGGCTGCAAAATGTGGACATTCTCAGCGACCACATTGGCTCTCCGGCGCCAACACATCTCTGGCTCTACGAGCAACTGATATGGGATGGCAGAACAAGTCTTCGCAGGGACTGTGAGCTGGCAAAGAGGAGAGAGACAATGGTGGCGGCGCTGGCAGGCCTACACCAACTCGCCGACGTTGACCCCCGAGTGTCCAAGTTGGATAGATTGCGAATCATGGCGCTCATGTTGGAGTACACTCAGATGGATCTCGGCGATAGACAAAAAGCAGAAGAACTCGCGGTCAATTTGCTAAACCAAACATCATTGAACAGAGAAGCAAGCCGGTCCGATGCCAGGTTCCATGCATATGCCCGCAAGATGCTGGCCAGGCTGCAGGAACATGAACAAGATTGGGTCCGGGCGGAAGAGAATCTCAGATATGCAGTCGAGAAGAGAGAGGCTGCCCACGGAACGGGCTCCGACCTGCGGGTGATACGAGACATGTGGGTGCTTGCTGGGTACTACCAGAGGACGGGAAGAGGTGGCGCTGCGAGCCAGATTGTGGATGACGCGATATCAAGAGCAGAACAGTATCTCAGTCAAGGGGAAGCCGAGTGTACTTGAGCCATCTTATTGGACGTTGGAGAGCCATGGATTTTTTTCTTAAAAAAAAGTTGTGTATTTCAGATCTAGATGCAGCAACTACCTACCTCCCTACCTACCTAGATAGGTCCTGGGCTGCTAGCAAAGAGCGTTCAACGACGTCAAGTGACTGATCATGGTCAAGCTCAACGCCTAACTAACGTGGGGCAATCCAGGATCCGCCACGATGACGTTGGCGACCTCCAGGCACATGCCAATAGTGAACCACGTTCACCCATCTCTCACAATACACTGATTACACTGAACTTGATTTATCTGGCAACAATTCGAAACGAATCCCTCAAGCATCATACTAGTAGACAACAATGTGTAGGGGACCGCCGCCAAATTACTGTAACGTCTATAACCACCAACGCCACTCACACAGCCCCGTCTAACGGCCATCCAAGATGCGATTCTAGAAGTCACAGAAAAGGCTACGACGCAAGAAATACGCAACGCCTACAAGCGGCACGTCTTCCCAAGCCCCCCCCCCCCCCCCTCACC